>NC_140584.1:1016596714-1017196714 GCF_964204655.1 Triturus cristatus | reverse complement strand
GTCCGATAATTATTTTCAAAAGATTTCTTGATGCTTCGTCAATATCATCTGTGGGAACAGTTATAGCAAGATTAGATTCTTTAAATTAATCACACTATATACATCACAATGTTTCATGGGAGCTTAGACTGAGAGTCAAATATTAATTTAATCTATATAAAATGAATACATAGAAGTAATCCTAATCAAGAGGACCATCAAAGAGAATTATAGAGAAATAAAGCCTTACCACGTGATGGAAATAAAGAGGAAAACTACACCAAGTGCACCCACAGATAGACTATAGGAAAATCCAACTATACATACTTGTTATGCCAAAATTAATTAGAGTAGAATGTTATCCAACATGGGATTAACATAAATCGCTCGAACTTTCCTCCTAGAATTCAGTAAAAATACGAATCTTCTCAACGGCTGCTTGAATGATACACAGTCACGAACTGGAAAAGAGAAATAAAGATAATTCCAATGTTTTCCAATCTGGAAGAACTATAAATGAAAGTTCTATAAGAACCATATTCAAACCCACCTAATTGAGGTGATATTCGTGCATCTCCATATAGGAAAATCTCTTAAAGTTAGGATAGTATCCTTTAAGTAGAACATTCCATTTTTAGCGGAGCAACTGCCCTTTCTACACCTGGCCCCTTCCAAAGACATCTTGGCACCAGGTAGTAGCGAGAGAGATTGATTGGGTTAAAGAAACACTTCAGAGACAGTTTGGAACCAGGTCAAGAGACTGTGTGAATCCTTTGTGTTTTGAGACCTCTGGGTGAACTTCCGAAGTGGCTACAATCCTCTCCCTTGTTTATATCTACCACATAATTAAAACGATTACATATTTCCACCTGCTTCCCTAAGGACCCAGACTAATCTGCCCAATATCTGGGAGGTGCGGAGAGTTACCTTCAATCCAGGGGGTATAGGACAATAGGGGTGAACTTGAGGGTGGTGGATGGCTTGGGCTATGGATTCTGCAGATGGTGAACAATCTACCTGCTGGGTACCAGTGGCACTGCAATAGGGCGCTGAGTGCATATATGTATTAAAGAGCGTGCCGTATGGACTGGCTGGTACCTGCACATCACACAGTGGTGCCGAGTGAGTGTGTGTGAGTGGAAGTGATCGTGTGCAGATCACCTGTGATTCACAACACTGGCAGTCGGTGCCACTTTAAATTGTTGATTGGTGCCAAAAGAACAAAACCTTTTGACATGTTTGTGTATGTACATAATCTTGATATTGTGCACTGCATAAGGGTGATCTCTCTCAATTGGGTGGGGGGGTTAGATTAGGAGTTGTCTATAGTGTGCATACTAGTGAACACATAACCATATGCGTGGGCATAGTACTTCTAGTAATATTTCCGATTGTTCTTTATGACCAAAAGTATATGATGGTCAAGTTATAATGATTGCATATGTGTGTTGAATATAACCGTGTTTACATGTATCCTGTGTGAATTCTCTTTTGTGATGCTCAGTGCATTTATCGTGAGTGGCTGCTGTGCCTGTGCTTTGCACATTGCCTCTGTATTGAGCCTGACTGCTCCATGCCAAGCTGCCCAAGGATGAGCATGGGTTATACAGCGAGTGTAATCACCCGCCCTTGACGGGAGCAGTAGTTCTTCCTGACCGGGGGCATCCCTTCAGCCAACCAGACGCTGCCAGTTCCGACAGAGACCATTTGTTTGAACATCAGACCAAAGTTAATGGCATCCAGTACAGCAAACAAATACAGCTAATAGACTGTGTCACAGGACTTTTCTCTATCTAAAACAAGTACCATCTCTTTATTCACAGCCATGGATTTCCCTGTAACATGAGCCTAGCAACTTATATAAAGAATGGTCCTTCTACCAGGGATGAATCTGAATCCACATTGGGCCATATAAACAACCTGGTTGCTTATTTTATTAAGCCTGATTGCTGCTATCTATCCCAGAACCTTGCACACCTAGTGAAGTATTGACAGGGACCTGTACACTTTATAGTCTAAAGGGTTTCTGTCTGGGTTTAAGAACACTATAGTTAACTCTTCTCTGATTGATCTCGGTAATGTATCCCTCTCCAAATCATTCAGATAAACTTGCAAAAATGTTTCACTTTGTCAATGTAGACCTGATGACACTCTGCTTGAAGCTTGTCTCCTCCTGGGGTTTTGCCTTTGTTGGGTTCTTTAATAGCTTCATAGACTTCTTCAAATATTATCGGGCTATCAAGTTCTCTTTTTGTTCATGTGTCAATTTGCTTAGTCCATGTACTTAAGTATAGGATATTCTGTATATACTTCTGACTGTACTAGGTCCCTGTACAATGTTTTGCTTGTTTGCAATGCTTGTGTGCTTCAGCACATCTTAATAATCAAGAATTCGAATTATAGTTAAAAGTAGAACAGAGGTAGATGCACAGCACCGACCTAGGATGCTGGGTGTATGTGTACCCCAAAGAAAGGTCCAGTAACACTTTTGGCAACACACATGAGGCAGAAATGCTGTCAAATAAGTAAAATGATGGCAAATGAGCAAGAATGGGCGGTAGCCATGCATCTTTTTTACATGACATGATACTGCTTGCTGCTGCATAAATACACCTCATGAATGCGGAAGGAAGTGGAAGAGGACGCAATCTCTGCAATCTCAGCCGAAGCGCCCAGATTTCTTATACCTGAGCAAGACCAAAAGAGGCCAACATTCTCATGCTCCCAAAGGCAGATATGGGCCAGTCAGAGGAGGCCTTGTTGGGTCCTGGTTCTGACGCTAGCCAGACTGGCAGCCTGCACATGTGAGGATGAGAAATAAAGTGCTTGGTAGGTTGCCAACCAACAGCAGAAGAATGAAACGATTGACCCATAGTTTTGAGTCTCCATACCACTGCCCTTCTAGAATTTCGTCCCAGACAACTTCCATTTTCATTATTAGTAGGATATGATACTTCAGGGTCAAAAAGAGACAATGTGATGAAAGGAGGCCTGCCCATCTTCTATGTTTCAGTTAGGACAGAAGACCAACGCGGTCAAAATGAAGTGAGGCACAAGTTGTGACCAGAATGAAGTTGATTTAAACAGGGACACAAAGCTTATTGAAGAAATGGCTTCACCGAAATAAACATCCACAAAAAGGCCCAAATATAGTCTACCATGAGGGCGACCTCCTGTTTTAGGCATCTAATAAATAGAGATTGCAACTACTTGGATTCAAGCATGAGCTTGGGCTCCATCCAGCTCAGCTCACTGTTATAGGCAGAGTGGTGTTACACATACTTAGTGCAGTGACTCTGCTAAAACAGTTTCAGTGGTACACAGTTGAAGCCAGGGCTAGCACTCAATGACTGCAATGTCAAATTAGAGAAAGCAGGCCTTGTTTCAGTATGGATTACTGTGTTCACTTCCTGATTGTTGGATGCTGAGCTGTTGGTTCCCGGTGCTCAGCACCAGCACTTTTCAAGAGCACCAGTTAAGAACACATTTATTTAGGGGGAGATTGAAGTGATTTTGGCCAGAATCACAGGATGTTGAGCCTGCGCCAAGGATCAAACCTGGTTCCTTACCTCTGAAGTTGGCAGCTCTGGCCATTATGCCTCATCCTCTCCCCACATTCATGGTTATCAGTTGGTTCTGTTTTAGGCGGCGTTAACAGGAAAAATGGACTGGTGCAGGCCACCTCCTGATGAGAGCCCAGCACTTATTTGTTTTACAAATTAACCATTGTGGCAAGCCAACTACCCTCAGCAGAGACCTGGGGCGAGGGGTGGTTGTCAACGCTGGTGAGCCTTTAGTGCTTGCCACCCTAGACCTTACAGTAAGAGATCATTATAATTCCTGGCCCAAGCAGTAAGGCTCCTGCAATGGCAACATCAAATAAAGCTGAAAAAATGGCCTCAGTTTACCAAAGGTGAATATTTCAACTTGGAGGTCAAAACAAAAGGGGCAAACTACAAATAGGCACCAGGATGTGAATTCCATAATGTATAATATAGACATACTAAGAAAGGTTAGTCTTTGCTGGACAGAGTTGCTAAGGCAAACAAACATCTTAAGGGCCAGATGTACTAAGGCAGTTTACTGTCATAAACCCTAAGAGTTCCAAAATTAGAGCATTTGCAACCACAAATTAGCATTTTGGTATTCACCAAACCCATTTTGCGACTTGGTAAAGATTTTTGTATCACAAAATTGGTTTGAAAATTGATGCCAAATCGAAATTAGGAAGGGATGTGTTCAGGCTGTTCCTTCCAAATTGCCATTTGGTATCAAATGAATCAGTGGTTTCAAGACATTTACAAATTAGACACTTCAAATGAGATCGTAAACCATTTGCAAAATAAGAATGTAAAAAAAGGAGTGGGGGATGATCCACAGACTTCCGTCAACTCTCAAACAAAATGTAACATATAAAGTAAAAAATAATTATGGAACTTGTTTTCTTAATGGAAAACAGGCTGTACTAAAAAAAATATTTAACTTTATTTACAGGTGATCACAGACTTGGTGATCTGCTGATATTAGCTGTCCACCATTGCATGATGACTTCCAGTAAGAGAGAGAGATGGTGGCCACCAGTTAGAGAGAGGTGCAATTTGCAACCTACCTCAATAAAATCTATGAAGTAGTTTAAATTATAAGCCACTCTGCATAGGAAATTTTTGACCTGACCTAAATGTCCACAGGTTGGTTTGCAAAGCAGGAATCATTGATCCACACATTTTGTGTATAATTTGCATCCTGTGTTGCGTACTGCCTTGTATGTGTGGGTAGGTAGCTTGAACTGGGTGCACCAATGTATAGGGAACAAGAGTAGTTCCCTTAGGTGTGTGGTGACATGGCCCCAGTGTGGGAGGTTGTGGTTGAGGACCAGTCTGGCTGCTGCGTTGTGGATGGTCTGAATTATTTTAGCAAGTTGGTTTGTGATACCTGCGTAGAGGATGTTACCATAGTCCAGTCTCTTGGTAATGAGGGCTTGGGTGACGATTTTTCTGGTGTTGTTGGTTAGCCACTTGAATATGTTTTTCATCATTCTCAGGGTGTGGAAGCAGGCTGTAGTGATGGCGTTGACCTGGCAGAGATGTCCAGCTTGCTATTGACTTTAAAATAATGAAGACTAATCTGCCTAATGACTAGAACTTCCTATCTATGATGGAAATGTTTGACATTCACTTTGAGCATAAGTTAAACCATCTTCTTCCTGATGTCTAACACTAAGGGGCTGATTCCGGTCCGGAAACCGTACCGACCGATACAGACTGGGACAGAATTCCGACCTGCGGAGTACGATGCGTTTCATACAAGATACAAAGACTCGCACGGAGTATATTCAGTCTGACCGAAACGTACGGAAAACATTGACTCGCTCGTAAATGAACCCGGAACCCTTACGACCAACACGGACCGGGAATAGTTGCGACCGACACAAACACAGCCGTATGACCTGCGAAGTACGAAGCAATGCGTGTGAAATGAAACCGACTCGCACGGAGCCCAATATCTAAAACAGAAACGTACGGAACATAGGGAATAGCAATGAAAAGAGTCCATCCCACCCGACGCGTCCGCGAACACTGCAACATAGCACAATGTGAGTGAGACCGACTCGTATCACCCCGCAATTCACGCTGTAAGCGTCCGTTCTGGTCAACAGAACGTCTCCGTCATGCTAAAAGAAAATAAAAAAAAAAGGCCAAACAAGCATTGCCAAAAGTAAACAAAAAATCAAACTAAGACACACCCACAACCCCACCTATATAAAGGGCCAAAACCATACCATGATCCTTTGCAAATTCACACAGCCTTCACACCATTAGCACCTCACTAAACCCACACTCACAAACACCCAGCTGAACTCACAGCCACTTGCACTCACTTCCACCCTCACACACACATCAATCTCCACCACTACCCATCACCATGCCCCCAAAGAAGAATCCAAAGTTCTCAGATAGTGAGTTGGAAGTGATGTTCGATGAAATTCTTAGAGTAGAGCCACAGTTATTTGGCACATTGGTCCAACAGACCCCCCTGTCCTAGAAAACAAAGATGTGTGAGAGGATTGTGAACAAGGTGAACGCACAAGCAGCTCTCCTGTGCACAATGGATGACATCAGGAACAAGTGGTATGACATACGCAGGAGGGTAAAGAATCTCATTGGCAAAGACCATGTCCTAAGCCAGCTAACTGGCGGTGGCCCTCCTGCCAAACCTGTGCATTTCACTTCCTGGGAGTAGAAGGTGCAGGCCATCCTCCCACCGGTGGGCATATATGGATTATCCAGAATACCAGAGCCTGGTGAGTACAGAAACAACAAATCTAAATTGTGAGGCAATAGCAATCCACACCCACAGACATTAATGTCAGAGGGTAAGTGAAACCATTCACTGTTATCAAGCCACATCAACCCAAACATAAGTATCCTGTGATGTGTATGCCAGTTAGATAAACACAGTACCTGCAATGTCTCAGTAACATGTAACTATGTCAATACATGTACAAACGTACTGACAAATACAGCAAGGATTTGGCTCTAAACACTAACAAACACTATCAGCCATCTTGCTAGCACAGTTACACTCACTCCCAGGGTAACAGAGTTTGGGTTTGCTGGGAAGGTGGGTGTAGCCAAAAGCATGATGGGAGTCATAGTCACAGTCAACAGTCCTCCTCCCACATGGCCCAGGAATACCCTTATGCGCCATGCTCACCTCACAGGGAGTGGAAAAGTACTGCCAAGATGGCTGATACTGGCCTCTGCTGTGGGGAGCACAAGGGCCTGTTGGGACTTGCACTCCAACAAACAACAGGACAACACTGTCAGACAACTTGAACATGAACTTTGACTCACTGTCATGGAAGTATGGTCCATGGTGGCTTATCTGGTCCAGGGGGGGGGAGGAGTGCTACCTCAGACTACATCTACCAGCAGGCCCTGTCACCCCCCCCCCACCAACACCAAACGCCACACCTGGGACCAAGCCCAACCTGAGACTCAAGGTAAATCTACTTCCACGATGCCTGACACTGGGCCCTGGAGTGAGGAGCACCAATCCATGGAGGGATCTGTGTTCAAATTCAGATCTTAACTAACAACATACCTGCAATGTAACAGGAAAGCTCACTATTCACAAATGTCATAAAACTTAACACAAACTCACAGCAAGGCAATGTGATCCAAACACCAGTCACATGCAGCAGCCATCTTGTCTGCACACATTTACTACCAGGAAAGCTGAGTCACAGAAAGGAAGTTTGGGCATGGTGGGAAGGTGGGTGTAGCCGAAAGCATGATGGGAGTCGTAGTCACAGCCAACAGTCCTCATCCCACATGTGTCGTACTTTAATATTCGGGACCGCGTAGGGGACAGGGCTCTACCCCTGTCTATCTTGGTATTAACAAACCGCAAATGGTAAATGCGGCATGTACGAGTGCTTTATATATCGTTCTAGCTATGAATGCACTGTGTACACGTTATTCTGCTTCACTACGCGGGTTCCATTTTGGAAGCAGTGGCCATCTTGTCATTGCCCTCACATAGGCTATAATGGAGTAAATACGGGCCTCACAGTACATGGGCTTCTCCTCTGACTTCTCTGTGACCTGGGCAGCTGGCTCTGCTGCCCCAGGTCAAACCGGTCTCACGAGCTCCCCTTCCTCCGTCCACCTGTGATTAGCATCAGGGCTTGACCCGTCATAAAACCCTTTCATTCTATACAATCCCCCGGCTAATCTCTTCCACACCTGCTTGTTCCTGCTTTATGACTTGTTTCCCAAAACAGGAGATGCTCATGTTTATTGGGGGGTCTATTGACATCAAATGTGGGATCTGAACCTTACTGTGTAAATCATTGTGGGCTGGCCGAACTGGAATGTGGGATGGTCATCATGACTCTGCTTTTTCGTTTGTAATGTATACTTATAATGGCCATATCGTAAACCAAGGAATGTGTGCCTGGAGCATGATATTTTGTACTTAAGGAGAAGCCCGTTCCTATGATTTTCAGCAGTCTCCTGAGAACATACACGCTGTTGTACTTCTAGGATACCTGTAATTGGTCTGCAGCCAATAAACGAATCTTTGACTTCACCCAGAAGACTCTGTGTTTCTGTAGGTCTGGAACAGGGTGAACCCAGAAGTCATAGGGTGTGTGCCCCTGCACCGCTGGGTCTAAAATACCCAGTACTTCAGTTTGGCGCCCAACTCGGGACGATTTCAGCGGTACCAGTCCAAGCCAGAGGTTCGTGAGGAGCTTCGTGTGGAAATTCCGGAGGAAGGCCGCCACTTCATCGACCCCTGCATGTCGACGTGGTCCGAAAGTCTTTTCTGCGAGGTTCTCCGCGTCCCGACGGCTACGAAGGACTGCTGCCCTGATTAATCGACCTGTTTTGGACCCTTGACGATTTGAGAGAGCGAAACAATCGAGAGAGTCTTCTGGTGACGCCATCGATCAACAATATTCAGTTAAGTATAAGTGGAGCGTCTCCCATTTGTTTTGGTATCCTTCGGGATCATTTGAATTAGTGATTTGGAGTTTGCAAACGCCAAAGCCAGAGGACTCGTGTATTCACGAGGCTATCGTAATTGATAATCCTTTGACGTTTGGATCTAGACTAGTGAGCAAAGATGCCTGGTTCTGGACTATTTGGTAGATTATTCTGTTTGGGTTGTGGAAAAGATTTCCAGCTAGAGGAATCATGTCCGGTTCCTCCGGTTGGAACTCCAACTTATGAGCTCTATGTAAAACATGGCGTAGGCCCCATTGCATATAACGAAGTATGGATCCACTACACCAGGAAAGATGGTGTTTTAAAATGGCCCCAAAATGGTAGTTTTGATACCGATATTTTAGATAATTTGGAAATTAAATTGTTTAAGAAGAAAGCCCGGCCGGCGATGTTTGACTCTTTCCGCTTATGGCGAAAGGAAGCCAAACAAAAGGAAATTAAGCTAGCGAAAAAGAATAAGAGAGAGAAAGGTATGACAGTAATGCAAGCAGCTGTACAATTTAAAGACAATGAGGAGGAGCAGATGAGTGAGCAATTGCATAGGCAGCGCAAGTTAGGGATTGACAAATGTTACCCAGCTTTACCACATTCTAAGCAGAATGAGTTAGAAGAAAAGGAGAAAGATCCCCTGATGTCACATTTGTTGAGTTCGCCACCCCCGTATGCTCAAAATGCCACGGCGCCTCCCCAGCTTGTAAATATGCCACCTCCAGTGAATATACTGCAAGCCTTGCCGCAACCGCCAGCTGCTTTGCAGCCGGCTCTTATCCATGTAGCGCAGCCCTCTCAAGGGCCGCCAGTTGTGCTTCCAACTGCCCCCGCACTTCCTGCGACTTTGCCTAATACAGCAGCTGCCTCCCCTGACACTCTTCCTTCCACCACTCCAGTACCTGTCTCTACATCCTCTTTTCTTCCCTCTGTTTTTCCCCCTGTTCTCGCCTCAGCTTCTCCTTCAGCGCGACAGCGCTTAGCTAATGTGGTTACTACATTAATGTCTCCTCTCTTTGAGTCATCTGGTGCGACTCCTGGTTTACAGCGTAAGCAATTGCGTAGCCAATTGCCTAACCCCGATGAGAAAAAGGTAATAGATAACATGGCGCGTAGATGGATTGTTTTTCCTTCACTGTATGATGTGGAATCAGTTGTCAACGTTTTCCATCAATGGGATGCCCCAAAACAGAGATATGTGTTTGAGAAAATGTGCGAAATTCTCTGTGGAGAATTGGAGGATAGTGGTAAAAATCCGAACCCGCAGGAATTGTGTAGAGTGAGGTTCGATTTTGGAACTGGTATAATTGTGGACCGTGGAGTAGATAAAGCAGTTGCGGTCGTATTGTCCTTTAGGAATGATGATTGTCAACAGTCATTGTTTGAACAAGATGTCCTTGTGGGGAAAAAGGTAAAAGCGCGACAATACCCTATGAGAGAAGTTCCCCCGGTATGGAAGGAAGCGGTTGCAGCTGCCGGTGGTAACCCCGCTGTGGCAGCGCATTTCCAGCGTGTTTGGGTGCATGTTCCATGGAAGCGCTCTGAGGTGTTAGCGCTTAAGCAGTCCCTGCCTGATCCCCGTAAAAACCCAGCAGGTTATTATAAAGAGTTGTCACAGACGGCAGGGTCATGCATTATGAATCTGGCCGACATAGACATGTTGTTTGGTAATGTTGTTCCACAGCCTCTATGGGGATCAATTCGTAATGTAGATCACAATGCAGAACTAGGGGATACATGGGCTAACATTGTTGCTGCTGATGCTAGACAAACTGGTGGTGCGAAACCAGAACCTTTAGTAGCTGAACTGCCTGGTAGAATCATCACGTATATGAAGACAATAATGCCCGCGATGCGCGTAAATTGGGACAAGTTATCTGCATGCAAGCAGAAGAAAGATGAGACAGTGTCAGACTTCTTTACTAGGTTTGAAGAAACGTTTATTGACCACAGTGGGCAGGATATGAGTACTGAGGGTGGCCAACGGCTGTTTGTGGATAAGTTTGTGCAGAATTTACTTCCTGACCTGTGTAAAAAGTTAAAAGATTCAGAAAGTTCTTGGGCTGTTTCTTCTTCAGCGCAAATACTGGCTACTGCACAGTACTATGAAAATAGAGATAAAGACGAGAAAGATAGAACAGAAAAGAAAACGAAGGAACTAAAGACAAAGGTCCTTTTACAGCAGGCCTATCCGCCACGTGGAGGTCAGAATAATTATAGGCAACCCCAAGGTGTCTATCACCAACCCCAACAGTTTCAGAACAATCAGCAAATGAATGGGTATTACCAACCACGTATCCCTGTAGGTCCCAACCAATGTTCATACTGCAAAGAGGAAGGTCATTTTAAATACAGTTGCCCTAAATTGATGCAGCGTAACGGCAATATGTATGGCGCCAGAGGAAGGGGTGGTCAGCAAGCTCCTAGAGGCAGAGGGCGTGGAAGTGTTCCCCAGAACGCGCGTCCTCTGCCGCCTCAAAGTACCATCAATAGCTTTGATCAGCAAGCTAACGCGATTAGTAATACGGCCCAGTATTATAATAATGATTATTATGCAGAGGACGGTGATGCAGAAAATGATGATTACTAGGACAGCCGTAGACAGAGAGAGGGAGTTGTTTCAGTGCCAGTGGATCAGAGTGGACCGTATGTTGAGGTGACTACAGCAAATGTAACGGAGCCTTTTCTGCTAGACACTGGTGCTGCAAAGAGTTCAATCATGCATTCAAAACTCCCTGGCGCACCTTTGTCTGGCGATATAAATGTTTCAGTAGGTTTTTCTGGCGCCCCAGTTAGGAACCCGATTTCTAGTCCCATGTCACTTTCTGTTGGACCTTGCGAGCTGAAAGCACCCCTGATTCTGACAACAGGTTGTGGTGAGAATTTGCTGGGATTAGATTTGTTGAAAAGATTGCACGCTACACTGTATTGTTCTCCTTCAGGAGTACAACTTACATTAGGCAAGAAAGTGATTTCCCCAATGTACTTGTCTAAAAACACAATGCCGCCTGAATTGTCATCCCTTTCGGATGCCCTTTGGGCTACTGGTCCCAATGATGTGGGCCTCTTGGAGATACCGCCATATGTGGTGACTTTAAAGGCTAATGTCAGACTGCCACGTATTCCCCAGTACAAGATCTCTAATGAAGGGCAGAAAGCATTGTTAGACATTGTCAGCGACTTGATTAATAAGGGTGTGATTGAAGAGACAAGAGGCAACGTTTGCAATAGTCCGATTTTACCTGTCTTAAAACGAACGGATCCTTCACAGCCACCTGTTTACAGATTTGTGATCGATCTCAGAGAGGTTAATAAGATTGTTGTGCCACCGTTTCCGGTTGTCCCCGATATAACCGCCTTGTTAACGATGATTCCAGCCTCTGCTGCATGGTTTTCAGTGATTGATTTAAAGAATGCTTTCTTTAGCATCCCAATTGCAGAAGAGAGCAGAGATATTTTTGGTTTTAGTCTGGGAGGCCGAAGCTTCCGCTTCAAACGCGCTCCCCAGGGCTACTGTGAAAGTCCATCAATATATAGTCAAGCTTTGAAAGCGCAGCTTGATGCACTTGTTTTACCTAGTGGCGCTATCCTGATTCAGTACGTGGACGATTTACTGATCGCTGCGGATACTGAAAAGATTTGTAAAGAAGCCACATTGTCACTGTTGTGCCATTTATCTATTTTCCATCACAAAGTGTCTCTCTCTAAGCTGCAATATTGTCGACAAGAAGTGACCTACTTAGGTCATCTCTTATCGAAGGAGGGAAGGAAACTGACCCCAGAAAGAATTCAAGCCATTGCACAGTTGAGTGTGCCGAAAACACAGAGAGAAGTGCGTGCTTTCTTGGGCATCACTTCATACTGTAGGCATTGGATCCCTAGTTTTTCTTTATTGGCAAAACCTTTAGTAGCCTTAACATGCAAAGACACACCGAATCCTATCCCATGGTCTGAAGAGTGCCAGAAAAGTTTTGTGGAATTGCGTAATGCATTATGTTCAGCACCTGTGTTGGGTACCCCTGACTACAGTAAGCCTTTTACATTGTATGTTCACGAGAAAGATGGATGTGCGTTGTCAGTGTTAACACAGCCTTTTGGCGACAGACCGCGCCCATGCGCATATTTTTCATCAACCTTGGACCCTGTAGCGAGGGCATTGCCAAGCTGTCTGAGAGCGACAGCTGCTGCAGCGATGTCTATCCGACAATCTGCTGGTTTGGTAATGGACAATACATTGATTGTTATGGTTCCACACGCTGTAGACACATTATTAAATAGGACCAAGACACAACACTTGACTAGTGCGCGATTATCAGGTTATGAGCTTACACTGTTAGCAAATCACATACACATAAAGAGATGCAATACGCTGAATCCAGCTACATTGTTGCCAATTCCAGCAGACTCAGATGAGATTGAGCAACATGACTGTCTGTTCAGAACAGAAGAAGAGACGAAAGGGAGAGTAGATCTAAAAGATACTCCCCTGACTGAGTGTGATGGCACTTTATGGGTAGATGGTTCATGTTTCAAGCTCCCTAATGGTGACACGACTGCTGCATATGCTATCACGACTTTGCACACGGTCGTGGAAACTGCACGAGTGCCACATAATTCGGCCCAAGCAGCAGAATTAATCGCCCTCACGAGAGCATGCGTGTTATCTGAAGGAATGAGAGTAAATATATACACAGATAGCCAGTACGCCTTTGGCGTGGCTCATAATTTTGGGCGACTGTGGAAGGAGCGTGGGTTCCTGACGTCGCATGGAGCTAAAATTCGGAATGGCAAGTTGGTGAATGAACTCCTTGAGTCACTGTCCCTACCGTTGCAAGTTGCGATCATGAAATGCAGTGCGCACAGGAAAGTCACAGATGATGTTGGACGTGGGAATGCGTTTGCTGATGAGACCGCGAAAGAAACAGCACAAAATGTGAAGACTAGAATGTATGTTGCAGGCCCCGCAAGATGGGTTAATGATGTGGGAATGTGTGAGAACACAATAGAGAGTGTGAAGTCGCTTCAAGCTGAAGCCACAGAGGAAGAGTTAAGCAAGTGGAGAGAAAGTATGGGTAAGTTGGATGAGAATGGTTGTTGGATTGATCTGACAGAACATAGGCGATGGTTGTTGCCTGATGCATATGTGCTTCCAGTGGTTACTATGGCACATGGAATGGCACATATCAGTACGAAAGGTATATGCAAGTTGTTGGCTCCAGTATGGCAGAATGCTGGGATTCCCAAGTGTGCCGAGAATGTGGTCAAGAATTGCATAGTATGTTTGAAGTACAACCCTGGTAGGGGAACCCCAACTCCAGCTGGTCACTTTGCACCCCCATCATGTCCATTTGAAGTTTTGCAGCTGGACTTTATTCACATGAAAAGATGCAACAACCTGAAATATGTACTGGTGGTTGTTTGTGCTTTCTCAAAATGGATAGAGGCTTATCCTCTGAAAGATAACACTGCCCTATCCACAGCCAAAGCCCTTGTGAAGGAATTTTTCCCTAGGTTTGGGATGCCAAGAATGGTGTGGTGTGATAATGGAAGTGAGTTTGTGGGTAAAGTGATGAAGAATGTATGTGAAGGGCTAGGGATAAAGCAGAAGTTCCATGCTGCAAATCACCCCCAATCAGCTGGATTAGTAGAACGCTACAATGGAGCCTTAAAGCTCAAGCTGGCCAAAATCCAGGCGAGCACCGGTCTTAAATGGCCTGACGCTCTGCCTTTAGCACTCCTGTCCACCAGAATGACCATACACTCACGAGTGGGACTTAGCCCTTACGAGGTTGTTTTTGGCCGTCCGGCCAACGTATGGGGTGTACCGAGGCCTACGAAGTTCAGTGAGATAGAGCATCCAGTACTGCTTGATTACCTGTATGATTTGACTGATAAACTGCGTGTTTTGCACCAACAGGTACATGATACTCTCCCTCAAGCCTCTGAAACTCCTGGACACCCTATCAACCCTGGTACGTGGGTGCTAGTCCGAAATTTCCAGCGCAAGAGCAATGACGAGCCTCGCTGGATCGGCCCTCATCTTGTTCTTCTTTCGACAAGATCAGCAGTGCGAGTAAAAGGGAAGAAACACTGGATCCATGGTACCCACTGCAAAGTAGTCCCCTTGCCTCTGCCATATGACCAGTGGGTCAAGGAGGGTATCGCCGACTCTGAGACGGACACTGTACCTCGTTTTGTACCATTCAGTGACGCACGCATAAAAGACACAGTTTCAGACCAAGAGAGTGACAATATTCTGCAGGAAGCTGTGCCACCATCAAATCGACTGGACACCACTGAGCCTGAACTTTTGTTTCAAGACCAAACAGCACCTGGCCGTCTCCGCTATAATTTGAGACCTAGGCCCATGGACAAATAAAGATTTCCTCACTATTTCCTTTTTAACATTTTTGCTCTCCCATCTGAAGGACTTTCTTGATTTTTGTTTTTCGAACCACCATCCGGGTTCTGCCGCAGGGTCGCGGTGCCAAGACTTTGGGGTACAGGCCGAAGACGCTAGGTCAACGGTTCTGGTTGGTCTAGGGCGTTTCCCTGGACTGACAGGCGTACTCCTTAGCAGAAGAAACTCATCCGCCGCGAGCGGCCCGAGTAGAGGATGGAGTTTTTTAAGATGGAGAGACCGATTGAGGAAATGAACTTTAACGCAAGGATGTGTAGAATTGTAAAAAGTAAATGTTTTGTCTTTTTGGGCCTTTTTACACTGTGTAGCAAAACAATGTTTATTGTAGGATTTGTGTTTTTCTCCGCTCAAAAGCCCATTGAACCCACTGAACAGCCTATACCTCTTTCTACTGCCTCCTCTCACTCTTTTCACCCTTTGCCTGAGCACGAACAGACCAGACGATCAGAGTTCATAAATAACTCGTTTATCCAACTCTTGCACCAGCACCAACTGGTAATGAATACGACCAATTGCTGGGTGTGTGGGTTAATGCCACATACCATTAACAAGGGTATTCCCTACCTGGTGCTGCCGTATAGTTACAATGGATCGTCATGGGCATTCCAGACCATGTTTCTCTATGCTCTAGATACATATTCCCCTCGCCAACCGCGTTCCATCAGACCTATCACCAATAATAAGGCTTTGATAAAAGGAGTTGCCGATATGAGTAGGGATATCGATGCATACTCATCCATTCCCAAAGAAGAGTTGAGACCTTATGTAGGATGGAACGCGACGGGGTATAGTATTAGTCTGGGTGAAAGACAGCGAAAAATCTCATCTCCAATCTGGGTCGTACCCCACATGGGTCGGTTCTGCTTACAGGGTAATGGTCAGAATCCTAGAGCTCAACTGGGAAGAAGTGACTGTACTGAAACGTACACCTTCCCGTCACAGTTTTCCCCTGCGTTTTTGGCTGCCAAGGGCACATATTTCATCTGTAATGACCGAGCATATACATGGCTGCCCCCTGATTTCTCGGGCACATGTTATATTGCGAACTTGCTACCGCCGACATTTACTGCTGCCTCTGACTATCACAAGACCAGAGTTGTGAGAGGTGTGATTAGTAAGGAGGATACTGCCGGTCAGGAAGCGGGAGACTTCTTCTTGGGTTTCCTGCCGTTTTGGGGACCTATGGTCAATAGTAGGAAACTGAGACAACTGACTCGTGTGGTTGAATCCACTGTCAATGTAACGGCTGGTGCCCTTAGTAATCTGACAGCTGAGCTCCAAGCGGATCGCCTTATGACTCTGCAGAACCGCATGGTTCTAGACGTTATTCTTGCAGACCGCGGTGGGGTATGCAAGGTCATCCAATCCAGTTGCTGCATTTTCATACCAGATAATGCTCCAACAGTGTATCAAGCCATCTCCAAACTCCATAAAATATCTGAATCCATACACATGGATAAGGGAGATTGGTCACTGGTGGGGTGGTTCTGGGAATTGATATCTGCCTGGGGTTGGAAAGTTCTGATGGTCATTGGAATGATCTTAGCCATTCTTTTCCTGTTCTGTCTGTGCATACAGTGTGCTCCTGCGATATGTGGCCTCTGTGCTACCTTATGTGTAAGGAAACCTGTATCGAGGGACGAACTAAGTAATAGGATGATGCTACAGCAACATCTCCATGACTTTGTGAACATTGACCTAGACTCGGATTAAGATGAGTATAGTGATTGCCTATGTAAGGGCAGAAGGAGGGTCTGTCGTACTTTAATATTCGGGACCGCGTAGGGGACAGGGCTCTACCCCTGTCTATCTTGGTATTAACAAACCGCAAATGGTAAATGCGGCATGTACGAGTGCTTTATACATCGTTCTAGCTATGAATGCACTGTGTACACGTTATTCTGCTTCACTACGCGGGTTCCATTTTGGAAGCAGTGGCCATCTTGTCATTGCCCTCACATAGGCTATAATGGAGTAAATACGGGCCTCACAGTACATGGGCTTCTCCTCTGACTTCTCTGTGACCTGGGCAGCTGGCTCTGCTGCCCCAGGTCAAACCGGTCTCACGAGCTCCCCTTCCTCCGTCCACCTGTGATTAGCATCAGGGCTTGACCCGTCATAAAACCCTTTCATTCTATACAATCCCCCGGCTAATCTCTTCCACACCTGCTTGTTCCTGCTTTATAACTTGTTTCCCAAAACAGGAGAAGCTCATGTTTATTGGGGGGTCTATTGACATCAAATGTGGGATCTGAACCTTACTGTGTAAATCATTGTGGGCTGGCCGAACTGGAATGTGGGATGGTCATCATGACTCTGCTTTTTCGTTTGTAATGTATACTTATAATGGCCATATCGTAAAGCAAGGAATGTGTGCCTGGAGCATGATATTTTGTACTTAAGGAGAAGCCCGTTCCTATGATTTTCAGCAGTCTCCTGAGAACATACACGCTGTTGTACTTCTAGGATACCTGTAATTGGTCTGCAGCCAATAAACGAATCTTTGACTTCACCCAGAAGACTCTGTGTTTCTGTAGGTCTGGAACAGGGTGAACCCAGAAGTCATAGGGTGTGTGCCCCTGCACCGCTGGGTCTAAAATACCCAGTACTTCACATGGCCCAGGAATACCCCCATGCACCATGCTCATCTAACAGGCAGTGGAAAAGTACTGCCAATATAGCTGACACTGGCCTCTGCTGTGGGGAGCACAAGGCCCGGTTGGGGCTTGGGCTCCAACAAACAACAGGACAACACTGTCAGCCATTTTGCCAGCACTGCATCACTCACTCACAGGGAAGCAGAGTCCCAGGAAGGAAGGTTGGGTTTGCTGGGAAGGTGTGTGTAGCCAAAAGCATGATGGGAGTCGTAGTCACAGCCAACAGTCCTCATCCCACATGGCCCAGGAAAAACCCCATGCACCATGCTCACCTCACAGGGAGTGGAAAAGTACTGCCAAGATGGCTGACACTGTCCTCTACTGTGGGGAGCACAAGGCCCAGTTGGGACTTGGGCCACAACAAACAACAGGACAACACTGTCCGCCATCTTGCCAGCACTGCATCACTCACTCACAGGGAAGGAGAGTCCCAGGAAGGAAGGTTGGGTTTGCTGGGAAGGTGGGTGTAGCCAAAGCATGATGGGAGTCGTAGTCACAGCCAACAGTCCTCATTCCACATGGCCCAGGAATACCTCCATGCACCATGCACCATGCTCACCTCACAGGGAGTGGAAAAGTACTGCCAAGATGGCTGACACTGGCCTCTGCTGTGGGGAGCACAAGGCCAGGTTGGGACTTGGGCTGCAACAAACAACAGGACAACACTGTCAGACAACTTAAACATGAATTTTATCTTTCTGTCATGGAAGCATGGTCTATGGTGGCTTATCTGGTCCAGGGGAGAGGAGGAGTGCTACCTCAGACTACATCAACCAGCAGGCCCTGTCACACACACCCCTCCCACCAACACCAAACAACACACCTGTATCAGGCAGGCACGGGAGTGCACTTGTATAGCAAGGGACATGTAAGTCAATTAATCAATACATGAGCTGTCCATGCACACAGCTCTACGTGCACATAAAAACGCATCATGTTTTCATGACAATGTTCTAAACCAACATTGGCATCTTCCTGTGACAATTGAGGACATTGCAATGCACATACACTCATCATGAAGCACAGTAGCAACTGTAATGTGTGTGATATGTTGATGTGTGCTGAACCACAACATACATTGTGTGTCTCTTCCACCCACAGGGGCAGCTGGGGAAATTGCAGGTACAGATGAAGAAGAAGAATCCCAGTCCCAGAGTCTGGTTGACCCTGAGCTTCCCAGTGTGGATGCCTCTTAGTCCTCTTCGGATGACGACAAATGACCTGGCCCCTCCGGTGTGGATAAGTGTGCAGCACCAGCAGTCGTAACAACAGCACACCCTGCCACCACTCCTGCTACATCTGCGAACACCCAGATGACCCCTACCAACACGGACAGACCAAGTCAACATAACACCGAGGGAACAGCAACACAGGGCACCCTGGATGTGGCGGACAATACCACCAGTGCCAACACAGAAGGAGGGCCAGTGTCATCTGTGCCTGCAAAGGCAGGTCGTGCTCGCATGGGTAGGGGTGGTGGGAGTGGGGGCAGGCTGAGGCCACGGGCTGAACATGGTACTGCACCGCAAGCGGATTCACAGTTGGACGCATCATACAAGCTTATCAGGAAAGCACTGGAGACTTTGTCCAGGTAGTGGGGCTCCTCAGGGACACTAAACAACACCAGGGTGAACATCATGACAGATTGGACTCCCACATGTCCCGGGTGGAGACACACATGTCCCGTATGGAGTCCAAAATTGACAAATTTGCTGAACTCACGGCAGTGCAGAGGTACGTACTTATATGCCTCTGCCAGATTGCAACCAACATGTCCACACCTCCCTGTGTGCCCACTACATCTGTTGCCACAACATCTGCAACTGCCACAGGGAGGGATGAGAACTCTGGTGGAGAGTCCACCGAACTGCCCCAGCCTGTACCTGAGGGTCTCCCTAAAAAGAAGAAGAGGGGTCGTCCAAAGAAGGACAAGTGAGATCCAGCTGGCCATACACATCCCCCAGGAAGTGAACACCTGCTCCTGATATCCTCCATTGTGTGCAAACCGTTCACCTTGTTGACTGTCACTGAACTCTCCCACATGTGATGGAGGGTCTATGTTGGAACAATGAATCAAATGACTGTGGACTTCACACAGTAAATTTCATCTACCAACACTACTAACTCCTCTGTGAATTTTGGATTCCTATCTCACTGTACAGCACTTTCCATTAGGCATACTATTCTCACACATGTATGTTAATAAATTCGTAATCACACAAGACTTGACTCTGTTGTAAATTAAACTGGGTTTGTCACATAGAGATGACGACATGCTAAAGAAAGACTGTGCATGGAAACCACTACAGCAATGTAAACACAGTCATGTGAGTCATGTTGATGTGACACATATGAGAGATACACACTACTAGGTCAACACAACACTAATTTACTATGACCATCATACTCATTGCCCCCAACATTGTGAACTGAAAAGACACAGCAATGCACATACACAACACTCATGCAGAGTCAGTGCTAATCATGCCACAGGTACAGTATGCTAAAGAATGTCAGATGTGTGGATACAGAGGAAACACATCACAAAGTGGTGCACACCTCCATCACACATACATAACAAGTTAACTAAACAACAGATGCAAGGTATCCTTGCATGACAGTGAGCACAAAGTAACCAAGAGGATCAGAAATGCCAGTCCTGTGGTGTGTGGGATGATGCATCCGGCTTCCATGAAAGGTTGCACTCTGTAACTGGATTGTGTGTTTTTGAGGTCACATGTTACCAGACAACAGCCAAATGACCCTGTGAAGGACAGACATACAACAGTATTGCAATTACTAAATGACTGCATACATCTACAATACACATTACATACACAATTCCCAAGAGTGGTGGAAACAACCTATGAATCATTTCAACACTGTTTGGGAGAACATACTAACTCAAAGGACACATCAATGCAACGACCATGTCAAGTAGCATGCAGCCACACGTATGCACCCACATTGCACTACAAAAACACATATCAGGAAAAGCAAAAACGTAGGCAACTCATCACCATATATTCACAATTATGAGAAAAAGTTGTTGATGAGCTGAGTCCGGACATCCCCCTCACTCTCATTGTCACTTGCTATTAGGCCTGGGCCGCAAATTCCGTTCCGCTCGCGGAATTTGCGGAATTCGCGTAATTTCGCGTTCCGCGGAGAACGCGAAATTGCTCAGAAGTCTGCTTTCCGCGATTTTGCGAAATTTTTGCTTGTTCGCGTTCTCAAAATGCGCGTTCGCGAGATATTTCTCCCCGAGCACGCAAACAGCAATTGTGAACAGGAAAAAAGCATCGCGAACAAGCAATTCCGCGTGTTTCGCGGAGATTTGCGTAACGCAATTACGCAAATTCCGCCGACCCCTACTCGCTATATGACCCAGGCCTGGATCCTCCCCTGCTGGCGGTTGATGGTCGTCATCATCTTCGATGAGAGGCAACTGCTTCCTCACTACCATGTTGTGTAGCATGCAACACACAATAAATATCTTGCACACCTTTTCAGATGCATATTGGAGGGCCCCTCCTGTCCGGTCCAGGCAGCGGAATCTGCTTTTCAGGAGTCCAAATGTCCGCTCTATCACTCGCCTTGTCCGCCCATGTGCTTCATTGAAACGTAGCTGTGCTTGTGTGACTGGGTTTCTAAGAGGTGTCAGCAACCACGGCATGTTGGGGCATCCAGAGTCACCTACATACAAACAAACAAACAAACATGTCATGGGTCAGGAAAGAGTGTTAAATTCCTAGATACTAAAAACACACAAGGTAAACAGAGATTACACACCAACAAGCCAGGTACGATGGTTCTGCAGCTGTGACATCATCTGTGGGATCCTGCTATTCCTCATGATGTAGGCGTCGTGCGGAACCAGGGAAACGGGCACCGACATGTGAAACTGTCATGTCCGGAAGACATACCACAGGACATTAATAGAGTGGAAATGTTTTCTGTTTCTGTATGTCTGCTCATGTGCTTGTGGTGGTACCAAAGCAACGTGTACCATCGATTGAGCCAATAACATTTGGCATCCTTCCCAGTGCATAGAAGTCACCCTTTATGCCAGGCATTTGTTGTGGAGTTTGAAATTTGATGTATCTGTTCATATGACACAACATTGCTTTTAAAACATCACGTAGCACACAGCTGAAGATGGTCTGTGACATCCCACCAGCACCAGCCACAGTGTATTGGAAGGTTCCCGTGGCAAAGAAATGTAGGGCTGCCATCACCTTCACCTTGGGGGTCAGCGCAGTAGGATACGCCCGTCCAGGTTGTAAATGTGGGGCCAACTGCTCCGCCATATACTCAATCAGTGGTCTTGTGAAGCGGTAACGTTGGATGCAGTCACGTTCAGCCATGGTTGCAAGGTCTGGGAAGGGTCTGTGGACATTTGCCCTCCTGCAGTATATAGGTAATCAAAGAAAGATTGTCGGTTCCCCCTACATATGTGGCAATGACCATGCTAAATAGCACATGCTACATCATATCAAGACATAATTGAGTCAGGTGTGTGCGATTCAGCATGGACACATATGCCAGCTATGTGCCCCCACCTAACAGTTAAGCTCCACATGGTGAGACAACAATTGTTATGCTATGCTGTCGACAATCTATGGGCTCTGTCACAGTACATCTGAACAAATGTCACATACAAAACACACACCTCAGTGACTAGTGAGGATAGAGGAGTTGGCCAAATTACATGTGTTTGTAAGTTACACACACAGGGATCATGTCTTGCCACATGGATACAGTCATTGTGTAACGTATGAAGTACACGTATCAACACAAACATTAAACACAGGCTTGTTTGCAGGGCATACATGGATGTCTGTGACACACAGACACAACAGCAACTCACATGCCCAAATCAGATGGATGTTGGAAAGGATTCACATCCACAAAATACAATTAGGTACATGAGCGTAGCATTATACACAAATAGTCAGGATGTACCCCACAGTGGTGGCCCAGGAACACCCTGTAACACACAGTACATTTCATGTGCAGTGTTGGGTGTATGTGACATATCATTAGACAATGTGCCCCTATAACTGTGCCCAGGCCACGGGTGTTGATCAGCAAAGTTCTCACTCACAGTAGTGAGGTGCATCACACACAATGCTTTTTGTCACCATGTAACAAGGCACATCCTGGTAGTGTGTGCCACAATGAGTCACATCAAATATGACATGTACCCAAACATGTGATGAAGCCTGAAATGTGATTACGTGTACTGTGTGACAGGCTGTCAGTGTGTTTTAGAGCACCTGAGTCCCTGCCAATATATCTTGTTTGGCATCCTTTGGCCATTGAATATAATGGTGACTGATGCAGGTGAAACTTCAAAAGACGCGCCGGACACTTTTGAACCAAGATGTACGCACGCATTGGCCATTGAATGTAATGGTGACTGATGCGGGTGAAACTTCAAAAGACGCGCCGGACACTTTTGAACCAAGATGTACGCACGCATTGGCCATTGAATGTAATGGTGTGACGCAGGTGAAACTTCAAAAGACGCGTCGGACACTTTTGAACCAAGATGTTCGCGCGCATTGGCCATTCAATGTAATGGTGACTGACGGGGTGAAAATTCAAAAGACGCGTCGGACACTTTTGGACCAAGACGTACGCATGCATTGGCCATTGAATGTAATGGTGACTGATGCGGGTGAAACTTCAAAAGACGCGTTGGACACTTTTGAACCAACACGAACCCACGCATTGGCCATTGAATGTAATGGTGACTGACGCGGGTGAAAATTCAAAAGACGCCTCGGACACTTTTGAACCAAGACGTACGCACCCGTGTGCAAACAGATTCCGTTGGCTCACTGCAACAATGTTTCAAAGTCAATGCTGTCATGATGCGGAATATTTGAAGGACGCGGAAGGCGTGTCCGCTGCGTGCAATGTCATGAATTGGGCAATTTCGGATAATGCGAATGACTCTGACCTATCTCTGTGGCCGCATCAAACTGATTCTGCCTTAGCAACACAGATATAAAGCTGTCTGTTCCCAAGAGACTACACTTGCCTGCACTACATGCTACAGGATTGGATCTCACAACACCACTGCTGCTGTCTCTGCATCCTCTGTGTTCTGCAATGGCATGTACTGTGGAGAGAGCACCATCATTCACAGAGGAGGAGAACCAGGCCCTGCTGGACAGCCTCCTTCCACAGTACTGCAAGCTGTATGGGAAACCAGGGGAGCAGGTGAGTGTAGAGTCCACTGCCTTTTCAATTGTACATGTTGCCTGACTGGCACTACTAGCATTGTGATCACAAAGGGCAAGCATGCCCACTGAGTAAGTTTAAGTCTCAGAGTGTGTAGATGCATGTACTGTACTGGTACAGTGATGAAAATGTATATTTTTGCATGGTTGGGTTTTGCAGGCACTGTTCAATGTTGTGGATGCAGGCTTGCACACAGGACAACTGCCTATGACCATAGTTGAACTACCTGTATACATCATATGCACTTCTAATTTCTACATGTATGTCCAACTGTGTGATTGCGAAACATGGTGCATGTATAGTGATGGTGTCTCACTTTGTCATCCTTACAGGTTAATGCCCATTAAAAACATGTGATTTGGCAGATCATCGTCCGGGCAGTAAGATCGGTGGGGGTCTTCAAATGCCGCATCCGCCACTGCCAGAAGAGGTGACAGGGCCTTCATGGCTGGACCCGGAGGGTTGCAAGAGTCCAGCTGAAGCTGTCACCTCCTCGCAGGAGGGGCGGATGATGGACCCTGATCCCCAACATGCTCCGTATTCTGGCGGTGGTCTTTCCAGACCTGGATGGGCAATTGAAGGCCAGACAGCAGCAACAAGGGGGTGAGTCCATGCCTTATTGGTGTGTTGTGCATAACCTGCAGTTTGCACTCCTTCAGCCTTGTTACACTCCCACTGTTCGTCTGTCTGCTGAGACAAGAACCATGGTGCTAAATTTTGTTATGCCCCATTCTCATCTGTTGCCCAGGTGCGTCCCTTCCCCTCTTTGACATGTGTCACTTGGGCTGTGTGTATTTGCTGTTGTCCAAGGAAATGCTGAGAGACACATCTGCAACAGGTGCATTGAACTGTGCATCATGAGTGAGGCTATTGTGTGACATGTGTCAGCACATTGCCTGATAAATGACCTGTGCTCTGTGTGGGGTCGACATATATGCACAAATTGCTCTTGTTGGTCAGCATCGGAGTGTGAGGTATTGACTACACTCCCATGCAGCAGGCATGAGCGATGTTGAGACCTCTGACAAATGATGTGGATGAGTGTAACAAATGCTTAGTCACATGCATTGTGCTCACGGTCATCCCATGTATCACGGGGACCAGGTATGCCTACACCGGTCATCTGAGACACTCTGGCCTCCTAATCTTGGGTGTGAGCCTACAGTTTGCCCATTGTGAAATTATTTATCATGTGTTTGACTCTGTGTCATGGTGGACTGGCATAGTAGTAGTAAAGTTAGGAGTCCTAACTTTAGGACTCCTAAACTGAGAAAAATCCTAATTTTAAGACTTTCGGTATTCACAGAAGGCATTTAGGAGTCCTAAAGTTAGGACTCCTAACTTCTGTGAATACCGAAGTGAGTAAGTGTCTTCTGTGAATACCAAAAGGAGTAAGTTCCTTCTGTGAATACGAAAATGTTAGTAAGTTTAGGATTTTGCCTTAAGTTAGTTCTGTGAATCGGGCCCCATCTCTCTCTGTCCCTAAATCTATATTTTGCATTTTATTCCTACTTTTACTGTGTTTTTTTTTTACTTTTCTACTGTTTTATATTACTTCCTTCTTTAAGCTCCTACTTCTTCCCCTAACTTTATTTTTTCCTTCTAACTTTTCTTTTCCGCCTCCCACACACCCCAGAACCATGGCGAAGGGTAGCACTACGGGCTCCAAGGGCAAGGCGCCTGCGCCCAAGAGGCGACTGCGCCCTGCAGGGGTGTAGGCCCGGCAGCTTTTTTGCGAGGCGGAGGTGGCCGCCCTTTTTTTTGTGTGCAGCTCCACCTCCCCTTGACCTTGGTAGCAGGTGGCAGGCCAGGCTCCGGGTACCCTACCCAGGAGCGTCACCGCCGGTGGGCAAAGGTGCGCCGGGCAGTGTTTCGCTGCTCAGGGTCCGGCGCACCCATAACCAGCTGGCCCACCGGTGGTCAGACATCCTGGACCGGGAGCAGAACCTGTTGGACCTGCCAGGTGTTGAGGTCGTGGGGCTTGGTGAGTAGCTAATATATAGTAGTATAAGTATAGTGTATAATTTTTTTGTGAATAACAAGAATACTGCTGCTTACATTGCAGGTAAATTACGTTTAAAAATCTTCTGTGATTGTAGGACACAGGTGCTCGGTGCTACCCTTACTTGTTTGCAACTTTGCGCTCGCTTGGGCTGATGATGTAGTAAGAGTTTACTTTAGAGAACGTAAGTTAGGTAATGCTATTGCTAGAGAGACTCTAGTCCTTCCTTTGTCCTCCTGTCAAATGGTGGTTGATGGATTGATCGGTTTAGTTAGTATTAGTTGATAATTTTTTAGCGGTCTGCGTGACGCATCCTCTGTCACTGAGTGTTGCTTACCCCAGTCCTTAGTAGAAACTTTTGTAGTTTGTTTAGTGAGTGGTAGGCTTAGCAGTGTCAGTCACTAGCAGAACATCAGACGCAACTAACCAACAATTTGGTGTATGCACAAATTTATGCATGTGTCCTCCATCTCATCTATGCATTTTTGAGGGCTAAAATAAATGGAAATGCAGACTTAGTGAACAATTGGCCCGTTTTGAATAGGTGGGCTAGGTCAGGTGGTACTTAGGCTTAGTTAGTATTCTGGAATCAGAATGGAACACTGGATTAGTGTTCATAAATAAGTAGACAGTCCGTCAAGCCCGCAAGCCAATAATACTACAGGTCGATCTGATTAGATAGGTCAATTTTATGTTTTTTGAGCGTTTAAAAAAAATATTTTATTCGTTTCACAGCAATCATTAATGTTTGTCTCTTTCTTTATTATACCTTACGTGATCAGCAGCACCCAGGGGCAAGAAGACGGGGTCCGAGTCGGCAGGACAACCAGAGGACCGCTCCTCTACCGCGGGCTCTGCTGCTGGCCCCAGTAAGTCCCCCAGTGGTTAAGATTAACAATTATATTTCCCTAACTTTTACTGCACCTTATTTTTTCCAAACTATTAATTCTGGTTCCACTTCCTAATTCTATTTTTTACAAAATCTTCTTTGATCTTGACTATCTGTTTCCAAATTCTGGTTATCCCTGCCTCTAAGTTCTAACTGCCTCTGCTATGACTCTCTGTACTACTAGTATTAGTATAAGTCTGTCTGCAGCTAAGCTTGCCCAGTATTAGTATAAGTCTGTCTGTAGCTAAGCTTGCCCAGTTGGCCACTCTTTATTTAAGGTTTCGAATAAAACTCAGATTGACCAATAGCTCTAGCCACTGTGTCCAGTCCTTTGGGTTGTCCTCTTCTAGTCTTCTTAATCTTAAGGCGTTGACAATTCCCACCAACAAAATGCCCAACCAGATATTTGACTATTTTTGATAGGATATAGTACATACTACTACTGTTGTGGGGATTCTGCACAGCCACATACAGAACTATGCACAAGAAAATAGGATGTTGGTGACGGGAGGTTGGACCTTCTTCACACTTCAATCAGAACCCACAATCCCCTGACCGACTAGCTATAGTATCTCATTAGGTCCCTGAACACCCACCCGAAGATACCCAATGATTACACAACCCAGAACATAACACCCTTTCGCTCACTCACTCGTGTAAGTCCACCACCACACCAAATACCACAGAGTCTATGTGTAAGTTCAAAAGGTTTATTTTCAACTAACAAGCTCTGTAAGTTGTTCTATAATTCAGTAAATATAAAGCCAGCTCCAAGAGCAAAATGCATAAGATTAAAACAATAAACATTGTTACAAGTGCATAGAAGACAAAAGATCTGTGCGAATTCAGGGAGACCCCTCACCATAGAACGTAGAAGTACTGGTTATGGTTACATACATCATAAGCTCTGCAAATCTCTGGTTCGTAGAAGGGAATCTTCCGCCTGTTATGTGAAAAATGGTGCGCGTTAGATAGTATAATGCAAGCATTTCTCAGTCATGCCAAAAAGTGTAACATGTTATGGCTAAGTAATACGGACTAACCAAACTCCATATAAAAGTGGCTTGTTTTTCGACCTCTTGTACGCAACGCTCAGACAGTAGCTGTATGAGCTCATGTGGGCTCAAAGGCGTCTTACTGCACAAGAAGCTGCGAGGTAACATGTGCAAAAGACATGAAGCTAAAATGGTTGCATGGCTCAGGCTAACTTTGCAAAGAGTAGAGTAGACTATAATGACCCTAGGGACCATAAGACTACTAGTGTCTACTGACTCTACTCTAGTACCCGATTTGGACTAGTGATGTATGTTGTATTTGTATGTATTAACTTTTTTTAAAATCTTGCTAGTGAAAACGAATAAATAGGGGGAAGTGTACAGGCATCTAAAAATGTGTAATGTTTTTTCTAGGCATGCTACCGACCACCAGTGCCAGCGGGGCCAGCGATGATGGCGATGCGGGCATTCCAGAGGGGCCAGGAGATACGGCACCTGTAGGAGCTACAGGGGGTGAGCCAGCAGCAGTGGCGGGCGGTGGTAAGTTATATTCCTTACTTATTGACATTACAATAGCTGGAAGGGTGTTCACTTCACTCACTGTACTGTTGAGACTTAGTAAGTATGAAGTTGTAGTGAACATTATACAACGGCTGAAGAAGACACCCTTTACTTAGCATTAGCAATAGCCTTAGCAGTGTGAGTTGAGTAACCAATGGCCTCTTCTATCTGACTCCAACTCAGCTGTGAATGTTTTATGGAGAAGACTAAAAGTCAGATCAGAAGACCTTAATGGATGTGTTGAACAAAAAGGGAAAGAAGGGTGGAAGGAGGAAGGACAGACGAGATGTAATATGACTGGCAGAGAAGGATACGTTGGAAGCATGCATAGGTGGCTGATAGGAATCAGATGCATGGGTTGTTGAAGGATGGGTGGAAGGTGAAAGAAGATGCATGTCTGGGTGGGCGACACAGTATTGGTGGCTACTGGATAGCAAGAATCACCAGCGGTGTTTGGGTCAAACTCAAAGCCAAGGGAAGCAAGGAAGGAGTGGACGCATGGGTGGTTGTTAGTGAAACAAACTAAGATTAAGAAGAATGATAAACATTTACTTTGAATGGATGGATGCCTGGATGTATTCATCATAGACAGCATAGGTGGAGACTGTCACTGGATGCAGAGTCTTAGTTTGAAAAGAATGTAAAAGAAACCACGCCAGAGTAGCAAAGCCAAGGGGAATATAAGTTGCATTTTCAGAATACAGTTGACTCACAGTAGTTTGCAAGCACATCATATATATTGTGTATAGTTATCAAGCGCCTTCCTCCGACTCTGAGGACCACTCCCGACCTATGTTAATTTATTTTCGACTGTGTCAGCCAGCCTGCAAAGGGTGGCCTATCTGTTGGTTACACAATCAATCAAAACAAAGTACCTTATGCAGTAGCGGTCGGTGGTGGGAGTGCTGCCGGGCAGTGACGGGGGAGGGGGAGGGGCAGGGTGGGGGGTAGTAAACTATGGATTACGGCCAAATACAGGTAAGTAAACATAAACATAAATAAAACTAATTTCGTTGTGCGCACTGCATCGCCAAATGCGATGCAGTGCGCGCAACGCAGTTTGTTTTATTTTTTTATATGTTTACTTGCCTGTAATCGGCCGTAATCCATAGTTTACTATCCCCCACCCTGCCCCTCCTCACGTCACCGCCCGGCAGCACTCCCACCACCGACCGCTACTGACCTTATGTCGTCGTCCCATATATAAGCAATGATCATTGGATCAGATATATAATCTGCCTTTTTGTAGTAGCCAAGGCAGGGTGAAAGTGAAATTGAGCAATTGTCCTTCATGTAACAGAGAGAGTATGGCCAGTGCCACCCGTAAATACGAGCTTCCCCACCTGCAGACAGTAGTAAATAAAACTAACGTGAATCTGCGTCATGACTCGTATGTTTGTCTTGCGTGCAAACTTAGCTGACTGAGCTGGCATGCCGTCTACAACAAGGTTATGTCATTTCGCTAAACTAGAGATAAGAAAAAGACTGATGTACTGTGTACTGGAGCCCATAGTGCTAGTATAATGCCTGAAACTCCCACAAATGTTAGAGGCCGTGGAAGTGGGAGGATAGATACTTACCACAAATGTTATGTACTGTGCTTGCTAGTGCTACTGTGCCACTATGTGTTGATTTAATTTTATGTTACTGTTTTGCTAAGAGTATTGGTTACAATATTCTTTTTCTTTCTTGATATAGATCCTCCTTCCCAAGAAAAACCAACATGGAAGGAGTTGGCAGCCATGGCCCGGCGCCGGAAACGGGAGGCCATCTGCCATGAGTACTGGCAGCCTCCTCCAATGCCCCGGGCCCTAGCCAGGCCCCACCTCCAGTGGTACGGTGCCGCGGTCAGGCAGCCGCCCGCCGCCGCACTTTAACATCCTGCTCTGCTGCCCCCCACCCTGGATGCAACTGCAGGGCATTTCGCTGCCAGATGCTCCTCCGAATGGCATGCCTAGAGTAGCACCTTGAAGAGCCTGTCAAGATCCTTGTTGATAAACACCTAAAACCCAAAGAACTATCTATGACCCCGTTGGATTGCCCCTTTCTTATTCCTTTTGTTGGTGGGTGGGAATTGGGCGTTGGGGTTTATCACTATGGATATTTTTTGGACTTTTTTGTTTTGGACATTGGTTGGGGTTAGGGAGAGGGGTGGGTCAGGTGTGGGATAGTTTATTTTTGTTAGGGTAATAAATTATATTTATACTTAAACATATGATGTTAATGTTTTGTGGGGGGTTACTGTATTACGAATTTACGTCACATGGTTTCCTTGCTGCTGCAGGGCCGCAGCAAGTGTTTGATTGAAATAATCTGCCGATTTTGTACACACAAACAGATAGATGCGGTACCCCTCACTGAGTTATTTGTCCTCCTAGTCCATTATATCTCCCACCAAACTTATCTTACCTGTGATTGATGATGATTAAGTTAGGCACAGCGATGGCTGCATGGTTTCCCAAGAGAATGGAGAAGATGCCATGGTTGTGGTGGTAGTAGTAGACACTGGCAGCAGCATTTGCCCAAAAAAACAAATGAGACAGTCACTCGCCTGAGAGAGACTGTGGGAGGAGTAGTAGAACAAAGTAAAGTACAGTACACAAGAAGACTGCCAAACAAACAATATTGCAACTGCTAAAGTAGAATAAAATATAATGGTGGTGGGGACAGCCTAGTACAAGAAGTTACAAACTGTAGTTGTGTCGAGTCACTTAACACAATCGTAATTCGTAACCTTTACTGCTGTGTGGTAGGATGTTGATGATGAATCCAATCAATGCCGGCAATTAATTATGATTTATTAGGTCCCTTTGGAAAAAAAATTGGCTTGCACATAGACTGAGCATGGGTGGGCAAGCGGAAGAAGATCCTCGCCCTGCCTTGAAATTGAATTAGTGTTACTTTCACCGCATCTGCCCCGGCAAGCGTGTGATCAATTGTTGGTGTACATTTAATGTATGTGAGATCAAAAAGGACTAGCCTATTTGTGAATTTACATAGACTCAAGACTGTAAGGCAGGGTACAAACCATTTTGTTTGTTCATGAAGCCCTCACCCACCAACCTAGTCGGTGGCATGCTTCATCATCGGGCCCACCCAGTGACACCGAGTGTGTTCCGGGTGTGCTTCGACACCTGGGTACAGCAGAGGAGGTATGTATCTGAGTGTGCAGTGTAGTGACGTGAAGGTGACGATTTAAAAGCTATGCAGGGATCCCAGTACCCGAGGGTAAATTATATTTTAATAACTGGGTCACTGCTAGCATTAAAAAAGGCTGTTGGATGTTATAGGAATGTTAATTAGGGTTTCCTACATCCAGGTGTGGTCTACATGTTTCAGCCAGGCCTTTATGATTAAAACTGGCTTTCCTCAGGACCAAAGTGTGTAGGTGCAAATTACTTAGATTTAAGTGATTGTGTAATTTTGAGAAATATGTAGCACTCGCTAAGGTGCTTTACATGTGAGAGGGGGATTCTCTACTATTGGTTTTCAACGATGAAGACACAGCTCCTCCTCAGTTTTTTGTGCACCTAAAAGCAAAAAAGCCAGAAGAACATCAGTCAAACATGGAATTTGTTGTGCTTAAATTACTAATAGTACAATCAAACTAATATGATATATAACTTAGTGTGTGGTGGTCAAAATTATTACATTTTAGTAACTGAGTGAACAACAACAGTGTAGCCATTTATGAGACTTTGACAACAAAGCCAGGGCTTTCCTGGTGAACTGTGTGAAGAATAAGAATAGCAAAGAACAAAAAAAAATGTAGTGGAGCCGGTTTGGCCTAAATTTGTGCATCACGTGGGATGGATGCAGCATCAGGGAGCTGCAGCTGGCAATGGGGATGGATTTGGAAGCAGTAAGACAAGAGGAACAGTGGAAAGACACACAGGCCTATGTGGCAAAAACAGCACACTACTAACTACCACCACAAAATGGCCCCCAGCCACATGGTCACTCACAGGCACAAGGCACGGCAAACAATGAACTCAAGCAGGCCTATAAGGCCAGACAAAGGATGCCTGATAAACAACACAGCTTTGATGCAAAAACGAAAATCCACATGGCTAAAAACAGGTTGGAAAGTTACACAACAACCACAACAACAACACATACACATGCAATAAAGGCATTTATTTAACACACCCAAAAAGTGAAATAAACCCCCCAAAAACCCCACATTTTGCAATTCAAACCAATGCCATCCATGCCCTAAATGAAATTCAACAGACACCACAGAAACAGTTGTTTCATGCACCCATGAGTACCTCTGGGCCTACTGGCTGAAAAGGCCTAACACACACCCAAAAAGTGACCCCCCCAACTACATTTTACAATTCAATCCAATGCCATCCATGCCCTATATGATGTTTAAATTCAACAGACACAACACGAAAACTGTTGTTTCATGCACCCATGATGATTGATGAATACCTCTGGGTCTACTGGCAGACTAGGCCACAAGCTTGCAGGCCTATGGTAAAAGCACAGTGGCTGGTTCCACAAAATGGCTGCCACCACATGGCCAGGCCACCCACAACAACAAGAAAAGGAAGACAAGACAGACAGTGCAGGCCTATGGCAAAAGCACAATGCCTGGCTTCACAAAATGGCCAACACTCCGTCCATCATCCCCTTTGGTTTTGCTTTTGTTCACCCTAAGTTGGCAGGGTATGCCCAGACGTGGGTCCCTTGCTCACTTTGCCACTGGATTCATAATAGCCTGGCTGAAGAGGGTTATGAACCCGAAACCGGTCCCAGGATGCTTGTTTCCGGTCCAGGGAAGACATGGCTTGGCATTTCGGGCTGGACTGTTCCCATGAGGCACAGGGTCAGACTGATTTGCATATGGCCATGTCTGAACTGGGGTGGTGGAGTGAGCTAAAGAATGATGATGGATTAAACCCAGATCAGTTGACTGGGGGTGGGTGCTTGCAATGTTCAACACTCCGTCCATCATCCCCTTTGGTTTTGCCTTCACAAAATGGCCACCACCCACATGGTCAGGCCACCCACAATAACAAGAAAGTGAAGACAAAGGACAGGACCAGGAAGTTGGAGACTCTGGGGAACTTCCTTCCTCTTAAAAAAAATTGTAAAAAAAGAAAAAGGACTTCTTGCTCAAAAAACTACAGCCAAATGACAACCTGAAGAGTTTTTTGAGCAAAATGAACAAAATCATCATTTTCAGGAAGGTTTTATGCTGCTCGAGAGATATTCTTCGCCAGATTGCAAATTCTGCGTGTTCGGCATCGCGATCTGCACAAAACGTCGTTATTGCGCCGGTGAAGACGCATATTGAGCGTGCGAAGAAGAAAAAAAGTGTAAGTCCACGTTGTCGCGGAGTTGCCAAAACTCCGTGAGCTGGACACCCAGGGTTACCTATTGGCAGAAAAGGCCTATTTATTCAACACACACCAAAAAACTGAACTACCACCCCAAAAACCACATTTTGCAATTCAATCCAATGCCATCGATGCCATAAATTATGTTAAAATTCAACAGACAACACATAAACTGTTTTTATGCACCCATGATGACTACCTCTGGGCCTACTGGCAGACTAGGCCACAAGCTTGGAAGCCTATGGCAAAAGCAAGCACACTGCCTTACTCCACAAAATGGCCGCCACCCACATGGCCAGGCCACCCACAATAACAAGAAAGTGAAGACAGACAATGAATGCAGGCCTCTGGCAAAAGCACACTGCCTGGATGGCTCCACAAAATGGCCGCTAGCCACCCACAACAAAAAGAAAAGGAAGACAGACAATGCAAGCCTATGGCAAAAGCACACTGCCTGCCTTCACAAAATGGCCACCACCCACATGGCCAGGCCACAACAACAACAAGCATAAGCCAAGGGGAACAAAGAAAAGACATGCAGGCCTATATGGAAAAAGCAGCACACTACTAAACTACCACCACATATTGGCCCCAAGCCACATGGTCACTCACAGTCACAACAGGCCATGGAAAACAATGAAGTCAAGCAGGCCTATGTATGACCAGACAAAGGAGGCCTGCTAAACAACACAGCTTTATTACTAAAATGCAAAAACCAAAATCAACAGGGCTACGAAAGGTTGGAAAGTTACACAGCAAGCACATACACACATCCAACAAAAGTATTTATTTATTAACACACATACCCAAAATGTGCAATACACCCCAAAAGCCACATTTAGTAATTCAATCCAATGCCATCCATGCCCTACATGATGTTTATATTCAACAGACACCACAGAGACATGCACCCATGGGTACATCTGGGCCTACAGGCTGAAATTTCAAAGAAAAACAACTAGGCCCCTACTGAAACTACAGGCCACCCACAACAATACATTTTAAAAACGATGAAAATCCCCAAAAATGTAGGTACACTACAAACAAGCTCCAATCAAACAAAAAAGTACACCAATTCTCCAACTTACTTGTAAAATCTCAAATCAAAAAGTCCTCAAATCCAATCCAAAGATATGATGCAGCAGACAGACACAAAAAGTGATCCTTCCAGCTCCAAATCCAAATGAAAGTGAACAGCACATGGACAAAACACTGGGAGGAGCCTGCTGGACAGGAACATGAAGTTGGAGACTCTGGGGACTTCCTTCCTCTTGAAAAAAAAAGTTCCTTATGGACTGGACAATGCCGGCAGTGATAGCCATCCACCCCCTATGGACTGGACAATGCTGGCATTGATAGCCATCCACCCCTCTATAGGTTGGGACTGCTGGCAGTGATAGCCATCCACCCCCTATGTGCTGGACAATGCTGGCAGTAATAGACATCCACCCCTCTATAGGTTGAGGCTGCTGGAAGTGATAGCCATCAACCCCCCTATGGGCTGGACAATGCTGGCAGTGATAGCCATCCACCCCCTAAAAATTGGGACTGCTGGTAGTTTTGGCTATCCACACCCTATGGGCTGGACAATGCTGGCAGTGATAGCCATCCACCCCCTATAGATTGAGACTGCTGGTAGTTATGGCTATCCACATCCTATAGGATGGACAATGCTCATCGGCGAATGCAGAATCACGGTAAGTCGTTACCGCGCACGCAAGAACGCATATTGAGCGCGTGAAGAAGAAAAACAGCTACGCTACGTTGCAGATTGCGTAGTATTTGGTAATTACGCATACTACGTGAATCGCGAAGTTACCGAAACTCCGCAAACTCCGTGAGCGTGGCGTAGTTCACCGCCCAGGGTTCGTCCTATTACAGTATGTCTCCAAATCATCCCAATACTTTTGCACAGGGAGTGTAACATCCTTTGCAGCACTTCACATCTTTGGTTTCCACTGCTGCACATATGCTGTGTTGACATTAGTGCACATTTTACTTTTTTCTGACTAGACCCATCTCCACTGGACAGGCATTTTAACACATGGATGATGAAAAAGTAATCTGTGTCATCAGTAAAACTTGTTATACATTGTCCTATTGTACATTTGAGGCATTGTCAGCCCCCATGGTTGATGCTTGTATGCACATAGCTGAGTGTATTTTTGTAGGCACAACAACGTTTTCCTCAACATATCTAGATTTGTGCGCACACAACCACTACTTACTCACTACATTGATTGTGTTTTTGGAGCCATCATACCAGATAGTTGGTACATGGTGGAACCCCACTCTCACCTTTTGATCACTGCAGTGAGGGTGGGGTTAACACCATTTCCACATGAATCCTGACATGGGGGGTGATTGAACCCCACACTCACATTTTGGTCACTGCATTGAGGGAGGGTTCACCCCATTTCCACATTTATCCTGACATGGGGGGTTGAACCACACCCTCACATTTTGGTCACTGCAGTGAGGGGGGGTTCACTCCATTTCCACATTAATTGGGGGAATGGTTGCACCCCACACTCACATTTTGGTCACTGCAGTGGGGACGGGGGGGTTGTTCCTTATTTACACATTCTTCATGACAATGCTGGGGGTTTGAACCACACAATTACCTTTTGGTCACAACTGTGATTTGAGTTAAAGTAAGTTTTCCCTTTCAGTGTCACTGTGGCTGGCATTTTACACACAATTTACAATATGCCCATGATAGTGGTGGGTGAGTATTAGGCCATCCACCCCCTTATGGGTTGGACATTGCTGGCAGCGATATCCATCCACCCCCTATGGGTTAGAGACTGTTGGGAGTGATAGCAATCCATCCCCCTGTGGACTGGACAATGCTGGGAGTGATAGCTATCCATCCCCCTATGGGTTGGGACTGCTGGGAGTGATAGCAATCGACCCCCTTTTGGGTAGAGAGTGCTGGGAGTGAAGCCATCCACCCTCCTATGGGTAGGGACTGCTGGGAGTGATAGCCATCCACCCTCCTGTGGGTAGGGACTGCTGGGAGTGATAGCCATCCACCCCCCTTTGGATAGGGACTGCTGGGAATGATAGCCATCCACCCCCCTTTGGGGAGAGAGTCCAGGGAGTGATAGCGATCCACCCTCCTATGGGTAGGGACTGCTGGAAGTGATAGCCATCCAACCCCCTTTGGGTAGAGAGTGATGGGAGTCATAGCCATCCACCCTCCTATGGGTAGGGACTGCTGGGAGTGATAGCCATCCACCCCCCTATGGACTGGAAAATGCTGGCAGTGATCACCATCCACCCCTCTATAGGTTGGGACTGCTGGCAGTGATAGCCATCTATCCCCCTTTAGGTAGAGAGTGCTGGGAGTCATAGCCATCCACTCCCTTTGGGTAGAGAGTGCTGGGAGTGATGGCCATCCACCCTCCTATGGGTAGGGACTGCTGGGAGTGATAGCCATCCACCCCCCATTGGGTAGGGACTGCTGGGAGTGATAGCCATCCACCCCCCTTTGGGTAGAGAGTGCTGGGATTGATAGCCATCCACCCCCCTTTGGGTAGAGAGTGCTGGGAGTGATAGCCATCCACCCTCCTATGTGCTGGACTATGCTGGGCAGTGATATCCATCCACCCCTCTATAGGTTGTGGCTGCTGGGAGTTATAGCCATCCACCCTCCTATGGGTTGGGACTGCTGGCAGTGATAGCCATCCACCCCCCTATGTGCTGGACAATGCTGGCAGTGATAGCCATCCACCCCTCAATAGATTGAGGCTGCTGGAAGTGATAGCCATCCACCCTCCTATGGACTGGAAAATGCTGGCAGTGATAGCCATCCACCCCCTATGGTCTGGACACTGCTGGAAGTGACAGCCATCCATCCTTCTATAGGTTGGGACTGCTGGCAGTGATGGCCATCCACCGCTGTATGTGCTGAACAATGCTGGCAGTGATAGCCATCCTCCCCTCTATGGGTTGAGGCTGCTGGAAGTGATAGCCATCCACCCCCCTATGGACTGGACAATGCTAGCAGTGATAGCCATCCACCCCTCTATAGGATGGGACTGCTGGCAGTGATAGCCATCCACCCCACTATGGACTGGACAATGATGGCAGTGATGGCCATCCACCCCTCTATAGGTTGGGACTGCTGGGATTGATAGCCATCCACCCCCTATGGACTGGAAAATGCTGTCAGTGATAGCCATCCACCCCCTATGGACTGGACAATGCTGGCAGTAATAGCCATCCACCCCCTATGGACTAGACAATGCTGACAGTGATAGCCATCCACCTGCCTGTGGACTGGACAATGCTGGCAGTGATAGCCATCCACCCCCTATGGACTGGGCAATGCTGGCAGTGATAGCCATCCACCCCTCTATAGGCTGGGACTGCTGGGAGTGATAGCCATCCACCCCCTTATGGACTGGACAATGCTGGCAGTGATAGCCATCCGCCCCCTATGGACTGGACAATGCTGGCAGTGATAGCCATCCATCCCTCTATAGGTTGGGACTGCTGGCAGTGTTAGATATCCATCCCCCTATGTGCTGGACAATGCGGACAGTAATAGACATCCACCCCTCTATAGGTTGAGGCTGCTGAAAGTGATAGCCATCCACCCCCCTATGGGCTGGACAATGCTGGCAGTGATAGCCATCCACCCCCTATAGATTGGGACTGCTGGTAGTTATGTCTATCCACACCCTATGGGCTGGACAATGCTGGCAGTGATAGCCATCCACCCCCTATAAATTGAGACTGCTGTTAGTTATGGCTATCCACCCCTATGGGTGTTAATCTTACCATCTGCGGAGTACACGCCGATTCCTGTTGTTGATTCGGTCATAGACGTACAGTACAGGGATGACATGAGCGATCGGATACATGGTTAGTTCGTTTCGTAGGCGTTGCTCGTAGGTTTGTGTCGTGGGCGTAGAGCTTTGCTTCGTCTCGTAGCCGTGGATCGTGTTGTGGCACGAATCGGGGCGGAGAGACTGCTGTTCCGGATACTATGACATGCTGTTAGTGGCGACCTGTTCGGCGCGTAGGAAGTACGCATCATACTTGACCGGCCGGAAACTGCTGTGAGAAAGCTTCCGGACGACTCCATTTCAGCGTTTATGGATCCAGCTCGTACGGAAAATGTTGCTGGTTTCGGAGCATAGGTGTTGCTCGGGATTTGGACACATTTGCACATCGTACTTCCTGGTCCGGACGGACCATCTCCCGGAACGAGTCGTTCGTAAGGGAACGCTACGGACAGCTTTGGGAGGGCTGTCCGAGCAAGATCGGAATCGACCCCTTATATTGTAATATTTCATGGTTGGGAGATCTAGATTTCCATTGCCACCACTCATTTTCTAAAGCAAAACCCTTGTGAATGGATCCCCAGATAAAAGATGCAATGAGCTAAAGTCCACACCTTTCTGCGGCACATCCAAATAGGCTTATAATGGGCTTTGCTGGAGGATACCTCGCTTACTCCTCAATGGTGCTCTCAGACCCTCATCATGCTTTTGAGTGTCCCACTGACTGATTTAGGTGTGGTATTATGCGGAGAACTTGTAAAACACTCCAAGGTCATCCCTTACCTTGTCATATATATCAATATGACATTTCTGGTTTGTGCTTGTTCTCTTATATAGTAAGAGAGTTAAAGAGACCAAGCACGATGATCCTTTCATGGTGATTCCTCCCATTTCAAAAAGATCATTCAACCACTAGAAGTGAAATTAGGCTACTCCTGTCTGCCATCATGACTAGGCAGTCTTTTCACAAGTCTGGTGGGTACAGCATAATCTCCAAGCTTCTCTGTCTAACCCAGGCCAAGACATTCTGGAAAAAACCCACTCTTTGATCTTCATGAGCTGGTGGTGCCCTGCCAAAGATATCTCATGTGCCTGTTAGAGCAGTAGGTTCTAACCTGTCTGGGAGCTTCAAGCTGTTTTCTGCCTCCAAAGTCTGAATCATAACCCTTGGTGAGGAGCCGCATAAGTTCCCATATGGATCTGAAATGTCCTTTTCTTTCACCTTATGACTGTGTCTTTGTTAACGTACAAATTCAAAAGGGTATACTGTTGCGATGATGGCTTCAAAGTAATATATTAAAAACTCAGAGCACCAATTGTCACTAGAAGCATCTGTTCATAGAAACAAGAATCCTTACCCACCCGAAAGTGGCCTGCTTCATCATCGGGCCTGCTCCTTGTTGGGCTGGTGCTCCAATGCCCAGTGGGCCCTCGAGGGGAAACTTTGCCAGAGTTCTTTTGATTCGTTGAGGAAGGACAAGGTATTTTAGGTGAGTTCCAGTGCCAGTGTAGAAAGATTGGAATGAAGTGAGATAGAATTGATAATAGACACTTTGCAGTCTGTTTAATGGGGGATAAAGTGTCTATGTCCAGATTAAAAAGTGCAAGAAACAAGAAAAATCTGATTTTAGTTTCTACTATGAATAACCAGTCTCTGGTACACTACAAATGTTAGATTAAATCAGTAAAGGTTTATGGTGAACATGTTTCATGCCTCTGCTATCCCATAGGATCAATTAGCATTTCACAGGACCTATCAAAGAATATCTAATCTACCCTGTGGGTGGGGATCCTGATTGTGTGACAGAACATAGGCCCCAACTCTGTGAAGAACAGCAAAAACTTTGGTAACCTCACCATCTTACACTCCTATGTGTGGGTTGATATTTCAGTACTACTGAACTGCTTAAAGACAAAAAACAAACAAAGTATACATCAGTCAAACTAATGCAGCCTAAACAGTGCTATTTCTTCATCAAATATAAACTTGCCCCCATTGATGATGAGTGAATTCATGTCACACACATGTACAAAATATAATTTCACACTTGCGACAAAGACTTCAACATACGGAGAGTGAGGAAGGAAGTGGAGGAGACTGAATTGACTCAGCAGAAGATTACAAAACTTCAAAAAGACATCACAAAATGAATTATGGAAAAGGTGTTTCCGTATACCAAAGAAGACTACCAAGAGGAGGCACCATCATGCTCCTCAGATGGGACATCCAGCCATAAGAAGTACAAGACGTTTAGTGGGCGTTCTGGCCCTGGAGGTTGGAGCAGTGATGGCGAGTGGATGGTACCACCTAGGCATCAAAGATTCACCATCAGACCCTTACCCTACCAACAACCCCATGTGGCAACCTCAATTTCCATTTATTTCCACCCTGGATGCCAACATCATACCATCTGGCATTTTTAGGCAGAGGCAGGACAAAAAGAAGAGGCAAGTAAGTACAGTGGGACAAAGAGGAACCACAAATAGTGACAAGTAGACAAGGGAATGAGATGTTCAAAACAATTTAATTGTTAATTGATCTATCAGACCTTTGACAGAAATGGAATTCCAGGCCCTTAACAAAGGCCTTAGTTTTGTCCCGACACCTGAAGAAGATCCATTCAGATTGAAAATGTAAATTGGCCCAGTGCTTCTGAATGATAGATTACAAGCCTACTTTCAAGGTAAGACCAGACCTCAAACCATGTCTATTTCAGGATTGAGAAATCCCTTTACCTTTACCCCTCCCAGTAATCTCACTTCTTGTGAGATACTGACCTTTGAAAAAGTGGTCATGAATGAAGTCCACAAGAGACAACCCAAACAATCCTTTCAGAATCCCACCAGAAAGAAAGGGAAGCCATAAATATCTTGGCTGTTGGTGAAGTCATAACCATAAAACCAATGAATAACGATGGAGCCATTGTCATTCTCTCCACTATGGATTACAGACAGGAATGCTTAAGATTCCTTAGTGACTCCAAAAATTACCAACCCATTTTTCATGATCCTACTCCTAGATTACAATAGAAGATCAGGATCAATTAAGTGATCAATTTTGCATCTGGTTGGATTGCAAGAAAAGAATCAGATTTTCTGGTTAACCAAAAACTAAGAAGACTTAATGTTTACTCTCTTCCCAAAATACACAAGGATAAAAGAAAACCCCAGGAAGACCCATTGTCTCTGTGATAGATTCTTTACATGAACCCTTATCCAAATTTTACAATCATCTCTTGCAACCCATCGTTGAAAGAACTCCAAAATTTCTGAGAGACGCCAAAGATGTTTTCATATTGATTAAAACCATCAACACGCAATAGACTACCAACCTCCTTATTACATTGGATGTAGAAGTTCTCTATACGAATATCCCACAAAATGCCACTTTCTTAGTTATAGAAGAAATGCTTGAAGCTGTGATTTGAGACTCTTTCACTGCAGTTAATTTTTTTATGGAGTGTGTCACTCTATCCTTCAAAGAGAACTTTTTCACTAATTTGAGAACTAACTATATCTTCTAAACTGATGGTATTCAATGGGCAGCGCATTCATCTCCAGTCTAGCATATTTATACATGTACAGATTTGAAAAAAAGGTGTATACTCAATTCCAACAACCCTCTTCTGTATTGTATACAACTGTGGTTGATTACATTGTTATTATTTGGAAGGGGAACTCAGCAGATATACCAGAATGTATTAAGTGGATTGCTGAATGTGATCCTTATCTGAAATCTACAGTATCTATCTCCGACAAAGAACTTCAATTGGTGGACCTAATGAAGATGGTCAACTGAGTACATGAACTTTCCAAAATTCCACAGATGGGAAAAGCCTCCTCCTTTTCAATAGTCGTCACCCACGATCCTTAAGAATTAATCTTCCCTTTGGCCAATTCCTCAGAATTAGAAGAAACTGCAGTGATATTTCTACATTTAATACACATACAGATGGCCTGACCATCAAACTATGCAACCAAAACTATCCGGATAATATCATTAATACTGCACACAAAAGGGCTAGCTATTTTCGAATTTGTTCGATTATACAGGAGGTTATATAGTAGGCCGTCATAATCCTCCATGCCCTCCCACTTTTGTGATACCATTGTTAACCTAAACATTCTGTTGAGGATACATGGGTTCACAAACCCTTCACAATCGTCGCATTTTTCACATTTTCAGCAGCTCTGTAAGGTTGCCAATATCTATCACTAATCACCTGCAGGTAGCTCAGATTCCCCCCATTCAAGGAAAAGCAGCTTCGATTACTGTAATGTAGGCTATACTGTGACAGATTCCTCCACTAATTCTTTTACATAGCTGTCTAGGAGACTACTCTTGGGGAACTCGAACGCTGAAGAATCTCTTGAAAGGGCTATTCTTTAGTAAATCAGTACAGAATTCAGGTTTACCTGCTTCAGCTTGGTCCCCAAAAGGCAATCAATGTTGAGGATGCCCCTCACCATCACCCTTGCTTCTATTGACTAATTGCTAACTTTCACCAAGGAAGAGGAACACCCTCAAAGGTAGCCCCTGTGCAGGAAACACAATGCCCTTGCTCCCAGAAATTATAAAAGAAAGATGCACAGGCCTGCGGTCGACCACATTTTCAATGACTCCAATGTGATCCATCCTGTATACATGAATTTCGGGGAGGACGTCCTTGGTGTTGGGTAGAATTGTTGCTACTAGGTCTCGGTTAACCTATCTACCACCCATGGAAGCCATCAGTAAGCTATACATTTCTACAGAGGGGTAGAGCATCGGTCTTGCTAGCAGGGTTTCTCCACATCCTTTGCTATTATCTTGGTGAAATATCATTTCTGAGCTTGGCCACAGAGATTCTTCTGAGTAGAAGAGAAAATAAGGAACTATCTTGAGGGTCATAGGCACATCTTTACTGGAGAGAAACCTGTGGTGAACATATGACAGACAGTAGAGACAATGAGCACCTCCTGAGTCGGGTCTCATCTTTCCTGACAGTTCCAAGTGCAGTAAAAAAGAGGAGGGTGCAGATGAACTGCAGACAGCCAAACCAGTTTCAACTACTTGTTTGTTTAGATGCCAAATGTACTTTGCCTCTATAAAAACTGACAAGAGTGACAGTCCTAAGAGGTCTCAAAGAAGGAGTCAGCAGACCCCCAGCACTTTCACTGGGTACATCTAGAGGTAGATCCCAAGCTTAGGCCAGGCTGGGAGGAAAAAAACAAATCATCATAGTGTATTCCACAGTGGTCCTGAGGCGGAAACCAAGGGGTAAAAAGAAAAAAAATCAAAGGGCAGGAGGGAATGCACAAAATATAGGCAAGATTTCATAGTTGGCTATCCATGAAGGACTTTCCTCCCTGTGGAGACCGATCTCCGGAATTGGGGGAAGGTTGATGTGAACTTCAGTCAGCCCATCTACCACCAGAGGTGGGGAGTGATATAGCCTGCAGTAAGCCCTGCTACTTACCATGGTGGAGCATGGACACACACACCTGTCAGGACTACAACTATCATGGATTTAACAATCTGTATGCATAATTTGCTTTTGGCAAAGTACATGAAATTCCAGGAAAGTTATGAAAAACTGCTCAGAATTATGCGAAATGCAAATCCGTCATTTAGCTCTATGTTTTAGTGCAAAATGTGCCTTTGTGTCAGATTTTGATGCAAGATTGCATTTCAGGATAAAAAAAAAAGTGCGAAAATATAATCCCCACATACAAAGGCTGTTCATATTCTGAGTGTTCCAGTGCAATAATTTTACATAAATGGCAGCATAATTATGCAACACGTCATAATAGAGTAATTTCTGAAATTTTGGGTCACTAGTGTGATGCAAAATTGGTGAAATTATGTGAATTACTCCGAAGTAATTTAAATTTCGTCCAGATCTAAAGTAGGGTTAGGTAAGAAAGACCAGAACCAGTCAACGTCCTTAATTCAACTTTTCGTCAGACGTTACAGATACTCTTGGTGTTATGAAGCTTCTTTCAGGCAGTCTTTGCTTGTGAATGCCCCACTTCCGGCATCTGACCCATAAAACCCCATGGCTCTGTCAAAGGCACCTCTGTTGCAATAGCCTACTTGTTAACATGGCAGCAGAGATGAGGCCCACGCGGTTGATGTAAATTAGGAAAGTTCATGCTCCAACATTACAATCTAATTACACATTATGTTGTATGATGCAAACAATACGTTTATAGCAGGGTCTATGGGGAATTAAGTCTACCCGTGCATAATAAGGATACACTGTGCGGTAAAATATATAAATCTCCTGCCATTAAATATAGAATAATGTGCCCCCAGCTGTACCTAATTGAGCTATTGGAAGTCACAGAGGGATTCTGTGACATGCAGCCCTTTGATCATGAATGGCGTGGAACCCCAGGGTGACCTTCAATGGCCCTAATTAGGTGTAGATGAGGTACCTTATTCTTCCTAATATGCAGCACCAAGAGTGTAACGAAATATAAGTACCAGCACTGAATACATGACAAATTGCTTTCATACAAAGTAAGTAATTGCTAGTGGTTATGCAACCACCTACCATGAGAATCACATCATTTTCCTGGGTTTCTAGTTGAAGAAATATTTCCATAATAGTAAACTAAAATGAAAAAAAGCATGCAATGCCAGAAAATATCCAGTCACGTGAGCTGTGACTGCAGCAAGGTTAATTTTCTCTTCAGTGATACAACAATAGGTGGGATGTTCCAGTAATTAGAGCTGAATTAGTTGCCCCTTCTCTTTCCTCTGCGTCCTGCTCTGTTTCAACTACTGACTTTTTAAAAAAAATTTGTAAACAAACTTTATTGCAGTTTTATTTCGACATGACAGTAAGCACAACAATGACTAATGCGAGATAGGCCGTGCCTGAATACGTCACATTCGCTAGGGTTCCTGTCAAGGCCTCCCGAACAACTACTGTTGCATCGATGACCCTCTACCCTCCACAACATAAGACAAGGTCGTTCCTTAAGCCCCCAATACTGAGATCTCATCCTGCACATACAGTATCTAAGGCACCTGGAAGGAGCATCGCTCCTCTTACCCCTATTCCCCCCCTTGGTCCTTCAAACCCGCACATCGTCAGCAGCGTCTGGTTAGGCACGGCCTATAGCCCCTTCCGGAGGATCCAGTTCAAAAGTGTTCTACAAGGCCTCGCTGTACGCCTAGATAACAAGTGAACAAAACACCCTCTGCCCACCCCCAATCCCTCCAACTCCCCCCCCACCGTCAGACATGCCGCTCCATTCGCTATCTTTCAGTATTAACGATGAGCCCTGCTGATCGGACCACTGGTAGCGCGCTATCAGGGGACGAACAAATGAAAGTTACCACTCAATACATGCCACCCTCCAGCCCTGCCACCCGCTCAGGAAGGGCGGTTCGGCCATGCCTGTTTCAACTACTGATGGTATGGTTTGGTTTGAGGTGTGGTTGGTTGAACTTGTTTGTAGTGTACTGGAGTGAGCTAGAGCTGAAAGAGTTCTGTTGGGTAGAATGTTTTCAGTAGTCTGATTAAATAGAGGAGAGGGGAGATGAGATGGGTTGGGTTTGAGTGAGTTAGAGCCAGGGGCGGTTCCTCCGTGAGGGCGTTTGGGCGTCGCCCCCTCATTATTTTACTGCAGGCAGCTGTGAGCAGTGCTGATATATAAAGTGAAAATCGGTGTAATATATTAAAACACAACTTTAAAAAGTGTAGTGTTTACTTACACTTCACTCAGCCTGCCCGCCGCAGTCAGGAGTCTCAGCCACAGGCCGGTTTCTTTCCACGTGATGGAGCAAGGACTCGTATAAAAGAGACTTGCTCAGAAGCAAACCTCTCAAATTACTTCTAATACTGTAATAATTGTGTTCATACATACTAATAACGCACCAGAAAGTCCGCACACAGAATCTAGGGGAAGCTTGCCTATGTGTATTACTAACAAGTATCCCGTGTGCCTCTAAAATGGCCGATAAACGCAGGATTCTGCATTGTGCATGCGTCTACATCGCTTGGAGGGAAATCTTTGCAGCTGCACATATGCCTTTAAAATGGCCGCTTGAAACTCACATGATAATGCGCATGCTTTGCTGAAACTAAACCATGTACGTTTACTAAAATGCTAATGCGTATGATTTATAGAAGTAAACAGGAACAGAGTAGAGATAAATGGTATACAGTGAAATCATTTATTTTTTATTTTAATTCTCACTTTCTTTGACCTCTCCATTAGTTCGTATTTGGGCCTCCATGCAGGTCTGACACTCGCGCATCACGTGATCACTCCACATGCGCAGTTGAAATGACCTAGGAGCCGTGGTGCAAAGCCTTGAACGTCATCCAAAAGTAGAAAAGAAACATGTCCTGAGAACAAGCATGATGTCCTGAGAACGGAAGAAATTTTAATAAAACTGTATACTTTGTATTATTGTTTAATTTATGAATACGGGTGGGAAATAAAGCATGGGAAAGTAAATTAAGGGGAGGGAACATAGAACAATGAGCTTAAAGAAAAGTATAAAACTTAGCATGGTGTGATGATCATCTCCCTTTTCCTTGTCCAATCAGAGTTAGGAGTTTTGTAAATTCGAAACATTCAGGGGTGGTACATGCCATTAGAAAGGTATAATAGAGGTAGTTTAGTTAGATAAGTTCACACAGAGAGACGGAGAATGCTGAGAGGCTGAGATGCTGTCCGAAATTTAAGAAAATACTGAAGAAGATCCAAATCCAGACTTAGAACTTTTGAGCCAATCAATTAGAGAAAATAGCGGAAGAATCGAGGAGGCTCCTAATTAGAGAACATCGCGGAAGAATCGAGGACGCACATATTAGGGAACATCGCGGAAGAATCGAGGAGGAAAATAACATCAGAGAGGTGTGCGGCGCAGGCGCCGTATCTAGAAGAGGTCATCTGTCCTATCCTGAATCCTGTCCTGAGCTTTGGTCACCTGATCTGTCCCTGGGGCCCTTCCCAATTCCTTGGCCAAGGGGTTGGTTTCCACACCATACTAGGTACGGACGGACGCTGCTTTTTTTTGCTCTGCACTTTGTTCCAGCCCGGCGGGCCTGGTCAGTGGCGGCGGGGGGAAGCAGGCAAGCTGGGAGCTTAGCCTCGCAGGACGGCCACAGGACGGTTAATTCTGGGAGTTACGTGCACGAGGGTCCAGGCTCCTCCAGCTGGGACTCCATTACTTTTTTCCTCCCCCCATTCTCCGTCCTGTGCCTGGATGATTGAGGTGTTTGAAGAGACTGGGCTGACCGAGAGAGGAGGCAAGTACAAACTTTTATGAATCTAAACACGCCTAAATACGCCAAAGACGCCATCATTGTTTTCTTTTTTGGAGCACCTTGGGAACGTGTGAGCAGGAGAGTGCTCTCCCTACTGGGGGGTACATAGTGTAGTGCCCGGGGTCTCCGTGTAGGTGTCCCAACTAGGATTGGGCCCGGCCTGCGGAGCTTCAGTGTGCCCTGCTCCAGCTCTTCCTCCCCCGTTTCTGGCGGCTAGGTTAATAAGAGGTGAAGACAAGAGGGGAAAACACACAAATCTATAGAAACCAGCATGGGCAAATCAAACGGCATAGGCTCCAGATCAAAACCATTGACAAGGGGGCAGTCAAGGCTGGAACCCACAGTGCAATTACCAACTTTAAGTTCACACCCTTTAAATAAATCGATCAGTAAATATTTTATGCCAGCAGCATTAACAACAGCAACGCCCGCAATGCCCCCAACACCTACAACAACAAAAATAATAACAATAACACCAACAACACCAACGCCAAAGTTAAAAACGTCAGTATCTTCACCGTTACCAGCATTAGTGGAGCCCGCCGAAAAACAACAAGGAAAAAGCATGTTATACATCAGGGCACTAGTACACTCAACACCACAAACCGCTAATGGCTCGAGTTGCGATATAGGAAACATGGATTATGATTATGACAAATGGCATTCTAATGAGTCCTGTATTAGATTGGAGAAGGACGAATTGGAGCTGGGAGACTCCGAAGTTTTTGAAACTGCGGTACGGCCCGGACGCCTGGGCACGCAAGAGATAAGGCAAGGAGCCTCAGATCCCCCTTGTTAGGGGAGACAGAGCAAGCCTCAGAGGGGCAGGCACCCCAAGAAATTTTGGAAATCTCATCGGTTGTGGAGCATATTGAAGCTCCGAGAAGGGCACAAGAGGAATCAAATCAGGGGAGACTAGAAGTCTTGGAAATATCCTCAACACTGGACCAAATAAAAAGCGACACTCCAGAAATGTGTGTTGAAGCCGTAATAAAACCACATCCATCAATAATGCAAAGCTTCGCCTCTGACCAAAATCCATATATGTCGTTGGAGGGGCAGAAAGAGATTAGTGCTATGGGAAATCAGGACCTCCTCCACTCTACCACTTAATCAAAATGCACATTACATAATGGATGTATGAATCAAAACTCCCTGTTATCCTCTATAAATTCCACATTGACAACAACCCTTAATGCACTTACTTGGCAAACGCAAAAACTCGAAACCCAAATGGACATAAAACAGGCTCTTGCAGTAGCCATGGCTAATATTGAAACCAAAATCAATCATTTAGATAAAAAGATGGAGTTGCTCAGGTTGCAACCAAACGCCAGGTGTTCCTGCCTCCCAATTTTGGAAAAACTTAGCACTTTGCCGGAAGTGCTAACATCAATCATAAAAGAGTTAAAGCAAAGGCAAGAGGCAACCATAGCTCAGAGCACGCAAAGAGAAGCTGAAGGGCCCGCAAAAAATGTTACTCCAGAAACAAAGACTAGTTTGGCAGCAGCCACAATCCCCCCAAATGGATCAGACATTGAAGTTGAAGGGAGTATCGTATACGACTATGAGGGGAAAACTGGCATAATAGAAATCGATAAGACACCGACGAATACCCAACGAAGTACACAAACTTTGTGTGTGGGCACATCATCGCTTGCTCAGCAATCATTAGCAGCCTCCAGCCAAACTAAAACACCGTTTGAGGAACCCACAAATCAAGAGAGCTCACATGGCAATAATAGTGGGGCTATAAATTTAGAGCACACTGCAGATTTGAGCAAAAAAAATTCGAAAAGCGCAAAGAAACGCCTGAAAAAACAGGCTAAAAACCTGAAAAAACAAAAAAAGGCAAAGGCACAACAACTGGCCGTGAGAGAACTTATTGACGCTGGATTAAAAAAAACACTGGCAGTACAAGCGCCTACTAATAAGAACCTGGAACTACAGAAACTATACCTGATCTTCCAAAGGGAAAATGGGGTAAAACATCATACTATATCAAATGATCTCACAATCGATCAGATACCTCAAATAGTTTTGTATGGACCAGCCAATAACAATGAGGAAAAGCGATCACAGCACAAACCAAATGAACCTATGCAATTGGCCGGTACAGGCTGCCTGACTAGGGTACAGCACGAAGAAAGCTCAATAATAACTCTGCAGACTAGATCAAATAGAACAGTGACAGCATGTAAATCGCTGAGTAGTAGCGTGCTTCAAGAAGCTACTAACAAGCAGGATGTTTTTCCAACAAACACACGTCAATTGGACACACATTCTCTTGCAGTTAACCCACTAGTACAAGAGCATATGGAGGTGAAGAACAACACAGTCATTTTTACACCAGAATATACGTCACGTGGAAGCATGGACATACTAAATCGGTCAAATATTCTACAAATCTTCCACCACATCCCAGAGCTTTCCACCATCTCTAGTGAAGACCTAATCCAAGTCCAATTTAAAATCCTGGACAATAACACAACCAGAGAATCAACAATACTAAAATGGATTGATGATTCGTTTGTACAAAAAATCATGAAAGAAAAAGAAAGGTTCGCACACTGGGGGATTAACGTTCATATTGTAGAGGAAGAAAAATACCCATTTATGCTAAAAAGCGGACAGCAAAAAAGCTAATCACTGAGCCTACGAAAGTCCATCTTAAAAGGGACAAAACATGCCCCTCGTACAACAGCATTTTCCAATATAAAAATACAATTCCAGACCGACTTCCTCCAAACAAAGCATATGTGCTCCTAGCACACAAGGTAAAGGATACATGAATAATAGACTTGGCAACACTCTTAAAATAATATCATGGAATATCTATGGGCTAAAAGCTTCTTTACAGAATAAGGAAGCCTTTGAATTCTTGCAGTCAGGTGATCTGTTATGTTTGCAAGAAACTTTTTTTTTTTTACTTTTTTTTTTGACTTCTTAAATCCTCTTCTATTTTTTTTTTTTTGTTTTGTAAAACCTTTATTCAGCATGACTACACATTACACAGCCCCATGCCTACAACCATCAAGTGGCCGGCGGCCTGGTATGAAGGAAGAGTTTAGTGTTGAACACAGCTGCCTGCCTACAACCCTCCAGGGGCCGGCTGCGGCACAAGAGACAATGATAGTAGGATGCCTCCCCGAAGGACATGTCATATCTAACGTGGAATACTCTGCAGTCCGTAACCGTTTCATAGCAGCATGCACCGGGTGTGTAGAGGCGACTTTCAGTACTGTGTAATGGCATTCCCTCCGCATTTCCCCAATATACAGCACAACAGAGTAGTACCATGAGATCCATCCATGCCGGAGAACAAGAGAGGCGGAGGGGAGCTCAGGTCTCGTTACTCGGTGACATCCTACCAATTCCCGCCCCCTCAATTGGGACGCATCCGTCGAATTAGTGGCGTGAAAATCTGAGGCTGATTGGATTGGGAAGGTGCGTTATGTCTGTGGGTGTGACAACAGATACGTCTGAAGGGGACCCCAAATGTCAATCGGCCTGGATGCGGAAGGGAGGAGTTCTGCATAACGAAGTCCAGTGTCCTGACAATGAACCATGTCTCTGATCCAATCCTTAAATTTAGGAGCTCTGCCCCTCCCCCATCTGCATGCTATGAGTCTCTTTGCCATGAGAAGGGCGACTGTGGCAAATCTACAAACCGGCTTCTTAATAGTTTTTGTGTAGCCCAGGAGTGCCTGCGCCGGAGAGGGCAACAGCGGGACGTCTATCATCTCCGAAATGCCGGAATATACGTGTTGCCAATAAGTGGCTATTTCACGGCATCCCCATGCCATATGAAGGAAGTCTGCTGCGGGAGCGCGGCACCGCCAACAGAGATCCTCCTCCCGAAGGCCCACCCTATGCATGTGCGCTGGAGTACAATACAGCCGATAGAGGAATTTATAATGAATTACCCTAAACCTACTACTGGAGGAGATTTGTTCGGTTTGCAAGCAGCAATAGCTCCAAAGTTCGTCATCTATGGGCTGACCTAATTCCTCCTCCCATTTGGCCCTTGCCCTGCAAGGCAAGGAATCTGGTGAAGTGCGTAATGAGTGGTATAGGGTAGAGACCGCGTGCGAAGGAGTGACAGCCTTGAGTAGCTGATGGAGGGGCTCTAAAGTGGGTGGTTCGCTAGGAAATTCCCCCGTCAGTGCTCGGATACCGCTACGAAGCCTAATATAAAGGAATGTGTCCATGGAGGTTGGGGCAAGGCCAGCGAATAAATGTGTCTGGGAGCGGAAGAGGCCATCATGATAGAGATCCCCCCATGTCGTAATATGGAATTTGGCCATAAAGTTTTTAAACAATTGTTCTTGTGAGAAGGGCAGCAGGGGGTGGTATGCCAGGGGAAGCAGTGGAGAATAGAGCAGTGTCGTGCGGGTGAGTTTTGCTATGTATCGCCACGCTAGAATGGAACTTGAAATCGTGGTGCGGTATGCCGTTCGTGTCCCTGGCGCACTAAATATTGCTCCTTCCAGTGGGATAGGATCCGCCAACCAATGTTCCACCGCTGTCTGTGGTAGGAAGGGAGTGGGGTGGATCCAGTGATGAACGAAGTGGGCTTGCGAGCTATAATAGTACATCTCAAAGTTCGGCAGGTCAAACCCCCCCTGCGCGAAAGGACGAGTCAATGTCTCCCAACTGAGACGCGCCCTCTTCCCTCCCCAGACCAGTCGAATAAGCTCAGAGCGCAGGAGTTGAAAAAAGGACCTGCCTGGGTAATATGGGATATTTAGGAAAAGGTAGAGGAGCTTAGGAAGAACCACCATCTTGATGAGGGAGGCTCGGCCTGCGAGAGAGAGAGGCAGCGTGATCCACCTGGCCACGCAGGTCTGAACATGATCAAAAGTGCGGCCATAGTTCAGCCGCATCAACTCCTCACGATCACGAGAAAGAAGTATGCCCAGGTATCTAACTTCATCCACCTCCCATCGTAAGGGGTATTCCAGCTGGAACGGCTGAGCAGCCGCGGTCAGCGGAAAGACAGTGGACTTACCCCAGTTAATATGAACACCAGACATGCCCGCGAAGCGAATAAACTCCCGAAGGATGGGGTTGAGGTTAGTGGCGGGATCACGGATGTATAGTGTGATGTCATCAGCATATAAGGAGATCAGCACCTCTCGCTGGAGACAGTGTAACGCCTTGTCCCGGTGATGTTGCCGGAGCCGGGCAGCCAGCGGCTCCATTGCCACCGCGAACAATAACGGAGATAGGGGGCACCCTTGACGGGTGCCCCGCGATACCACGAAGGCCTCCGATATCCGCCCATTTATCCCCACCCTAGCGACCGGCCGGTCATATAGGATATCGATCCAGCGTGTGATACCTAGAGAGAATCCCATGTTGCGCAGGATACAGTGCAGATAGTCCCATTCCAGGGAGTCAAAGGCCTTGGTGGCGTCCAAAAAGACCGCCACCAGTGGCAAATCAGGGTCTACATTGTGCATAATGGAGAAAAGCGTCCGAAGATTATTGGAAGTGGCTCTGCCAGGGACGAACCCCGCCTGATCCGACAGCACCAGACCACCCAGTAACAGCTGTAAACGGTTGGCTAGTACCTTGGTCAAAATCTTTGCGTCACAGTTAATTAAAGAGAGAGGGCGGTAAGAGTCACAAGATTGAGGTGGTTTACCCGGCTTTAGCAGGGAGGTGATCAGCGCCTCCTGCATTGATGGAGGGAGCGCACCAGACTCATGCGCCTCCAAAAAAACTTCTCGGAGTACCGGAGCTAGGATATCTATATAGGCCTTATAAAAATCCATGGGCAAACCGTCCAGACCGGGGGCCTTCCCAGGTGCCATCTGATTGATCGCATCTCTAATCTCATCCAGGCCTATGGGTTCCGCCAAAAACTCCCGCTGACGATCCGAGAGCCAGCCCAGGGTGAGCTCCCTCAGGTAGTCGTCCATGTCCAGTGCGCCAACCCTAGTGGTAGAGTAGAGTGTAGAATAGTGTGTAGTGAAAGCCGCCAGGAGCGATTGTGTGTCGCGTATAGGAACCCCCTCCTCCCCCTCCAGTTCTAACACAAAATTAGAGCCGCGCAACGGGCGGACCGCACTCGCCAAGGATCCACCGGGTCGCTCACCCTCCCCGTACGCCCGAGCTCTGAAGTATTTGCCTCGGAAGTGTACATCTCTGTCGGCAGTGGAAGTGTATTCTTACATCGCCGCACGGTACTGCGCTTGCGCATCTGTGTTGACGGCATAGTCTGGACTAGTTTCCAGAGTATGTAGCGTGGATTCCAAATTATGTAGTGTAGCGCGTAAGGCTTTCAACACCCCGGAGCTCTTAGAGATGCAGACTCCACGAATCGTGACCTTCAGTGCTTCCCATAGGGTGGCCGCGCGGTCTACCGATCCCTTGTTACGGGAAATGAAGTCTTCTAGTTCCTGACATAGTTCGGATCGGAAAAGTTCGTCGAGTAAGATGTTGGGCTGGAGTCGCCATGTCGGGGATCTACCCATTATGTCCGGTAAGCGGAACTTGGCGAGCACCGGAGATTGGTCAGAGAATGTGCGGCCTACGTGTTGCACCGTGACTAGGGAGGGGGCCAATGCCCTATTTACCATAATGTAATCCAGTCTGGCCCATGTGGCATAAGCAGTATTCCAGTGCGTGCCCTCCATGGAGGTCGGGTGTAAGTGGCGCCAGGTATCCATGACATCTTGAGTGTCGCAAATGTCCCTCAGGTATTTGTGTGCGTTATTATAGTGGCAAGCAGATGGGTTGGATCTATCCATGGCAGGGTCTAAAACAGCGTTGAAGTCACCTCCCCAGATGAGGTGCGTGGAGCCCACTTCACGGATCCTGTTCCAAAGAGCAATGAAGCTGCTCGGGTCATCACAATTGGGACCGTAAGAGCAGGCCAGGGTGACAGTCTCGATGCCTATCCTGCCCCACGCCATACAATATCGGCCCTCTGTATCCATAGCTGTACCCAGGGGAACGTAAGGAATACCTCTTTTTAAGAGAATAACAGTGCCTCTTGCATAGGATGAGTACGGCGCGAGAATCGAGTGCGCAGCCCATCTGGCAGCAAAGGATCCCCTACGGAGAGGGTCCATATGTGTCTCCTGCAGGAAGACCACCTGGACATTCAGTCTATCCAAGGCACCCAAGATTCGCCTCCGCTTCCTCGGGTCTCCCAATCCCCTGACATTCCAAGAAATAGCGGTGAGCAGTCCCCCCCCCACCTAGCTCAGTGTGTGCGGCGTGCGTTAGGTCCGCGGACATGGGAATCCCAGGTCAATAAACCCACCCGGCGGCTGCTCCAAATGTGCAGTTGTCTATTAAAGGTGGCATACTGTGCTACATCAACAAGTATACGTGTAATGCTCATGCTGAAAAAAAACAAGCCCAAAACAAGTCCCTGAGAACCCACCCACCCACCCACTCTGACATCCCAATCATGTCGGGCATTTCCCCCACCCCTTACAAACCTACAATATCTTGTCATTCACTCATTTGGGAACACCCAAGTGGGGGACACCAGGGGTCCAGACCCGCCATCCCACTCCCCCGATATTGCACCCGCTGTCCCCTGGAGCCAAGATCCAGCGGAAAACACAGGAGGGGGGGGTTGGTGCCAGGGCGCAATCAAGTTGAAACATCATCAAGGAACCATCAAAAGGAAAGGCAAGGCCTAACAAGTGGTAGCTCAACCATAAAGGGCGTGAGCACAGAGTCGAATACTGAACAGCAATATAACTTCACAAAAAGGCAGAGGCAGAGCAAGTTCACATCAAAAGAGCATCAACAACGGAGCATAATGGCAGCTGGAGATCCCTAGTCAGTCGAGGGCAGAAGTGGGCGATCGGGATCTCGCACTCCCCGAAGGGGATCGGGCCAGTTCAATAGATCTTTTGTGGTCTTTCAGAAACAGTTCAACCTGGGCTGGATCCTGAAATATATGGGGCTTGCCAGGATGGACTACCCGTAGCCGGGCCGGGTATAACATGGAGTATTGAAGTCCATGTTGAAGCAGTCGTTTCTTGACCTGTCCAAATTTACGACGCGCATCTTGCACAGATTGTGTAAAGTCTGGAAAGAAGGAGAGCGTGGTATTTTCAAAAAGGACTGGTTGTTTTTCCCTGGCAAGTCGAAGAAGGGTATCACGATCCCTGTAATTCAAAAAGCGGATGACTACAGGCCTTGGGGGTGCTCCGGGCACGGGGCGAGGGCCCAAAGTGCGGTGAGCCCGTTCCACCACCAGCTGTGGAGAGAAGGCGTCCGCGCCGAATAGGTCAGAGATAAGTTTCTCGATGAAAAGTTCCATCTTGCCCACAGAGGTAGTCTCTGCCAGACCAATAAGGCGTATGTTGTTACGGCGCGATCTCGCCTCTAAGTCCTCATTTTTATCAGCTATTACTTTTAGCAATCTCTCCATCCCGTGGCGGCCGATGCTCCATCTTCCAGCCCGGAGATCCGCTGTTCCGCCTCCTTAACCCGCTCCTCTTGCTGGTCCAGTCTGTGCACCACGGAGTCCAGGCGGCGCGACATATCATCGATCTTGGAATCAATGGAAGTGAGGCTGGTCTGCATATTCAGGAGGAGCGCTTTCCGGTCCACCTCTTCTGCGCCACCTCCATCAGAATCGCAGTCTCCCGGCGGTGGGGCGCGGGATTTTTTGGTTTGAGCTTCGAATGGGATCCGGGATTGTTTGGCGTGTTTGGCGTCCGTCTTCCCCATTATGTCGGTTGGCCCCCTAGTCCCTAAGTCTGATCACCAACACGGAGCAGCCCACTAGTACAGTTAGTGCCTGGACGTGTCGGGCAGTAAGAGAACAGGGCTGTACCCTGGCCACTACTTACTGTGACTCGCTCACGAAGCCAGAAAAGCGGTGGGCCCACAGACATCCACCACGCGCCAGAAGCAGTGGTCCGTGCCAGGAGAGGGGCCCCGATCCCTGGCGGTAATCCCAGTCAGGTGCCTCCCGCACGGACAGTATCACCCAGAGCCCGGATAAGTGGCGGAGTCCTCGTGTCGAGCCCTGTGGGGGGGGGGCACCAACAGCCGAGATACCGCACCCCCCGCCGCATCCAGGGCCGTCCGGAGCCAGATGGGTTTTCTCCTCGCCGGCCCTTCAATTCGCGCTCAGTCCCACGATGGCAGCCCTGCAACCTCACGCCTCCAGCAAGGACTCAGCCTGCCCCCGCCTTACCGGTGTGCCTGGAGGTCCGCGATGGGTAAGGGAAGTCCCCGCAGGAGCGGCGGACGCCGGTCTCTTCCCTCGGCCTAGGCCGCGCTCCGCGGCCTAGCGTGCACGTTGGATCCCCGACGCAGCGTGTGCACGGCAGCCGGCCTCCTCGCTCCAGCCAAGCAGCTACGGCAGCCGCGGGGAGTTCCGGCGATCTTTGCTGGCGAACCACCGGCCAGAATGGTCCTCAAGTCGGTATAAGTGTTCTCCGTCAGCTGCCCATCAAGTAGAGCTGGTCAGAGTCTTGTCCCTCAGATGTAGATTGGACTAATGGAGAATCTAAGCCTCACGGATGTGCGGCCATGTCGGTCTGGCGCCCTCTAGCGCCCCCTCATGTTTGCAAGAAACTTGGTCGCTTACTCCGACGACCATACCAGCCTTTACGGAATTTCAACAGCCTGCAAGAAAGCATAACATATTTGGAAGACCGTCAGGGGGTTTATCAATATATACACGGATCAGCAGTAATATAGAAATAAAACCTCTATTAAACACGGTTATGGCTCAGGCAGTCCTAGGACAGGGACTGAAACTAAACGCATGCCTAATTAAGATCATTCTCACGAATATCTATTTTAATCCCATAAAGGCACCCAGACATACTGAAATGAAACTACTAGTGGATACCCTAGAGGACCTACTGAGTAGCCGACCTAATTGCGGGATCATAATCGTCGGAGACTTCAATACGAAAAACCTTGGAACAAACTTACAAGAAGTATTGCCCCTCAATAAGGCTGGAGTGACGATGAACACATTCTTAAGTACACATAGTTTGAAATCAATACAAATGTTCTCCAAAACCAAATTGGCCCCCAGCAATGATACACAGGGCCATTCTAAATCACCAATTGACTATATGTTCATATGTGGTCGTCTTTTTGGGCAAGTAACAGAATCTCAAAATCCTTTCATCCCAACCAGCGACCATTTCCCACTCGCCATTTCTATTACTCTAAACACTGCCCGCCTTCAGTCCACTAGCACCTTGAGCAACACTAATGGAGAGGAAATGTATGTCTTGCCAAGGAGGTAAAAATGGACAAAAATAGATACAGCAGCATTAACGTGGTGGAAAAATAATTGGCCTGGTATAGCCGAAGATTTCATGACAGGCAATATTAATGCAAACTCGACCAAACTAACGTCCGAAGTATATCAACTCCTGAAAGGCAAGAAACATCATTCTCACTTTATAGAAATCTCTGGTCGCCAATTTCAGCAAAAATGTGAAAAAGTGGAGCAAATAAAAAGCTTCTCAGAACAGCAACACGGCTTTATAAGCAAAATAGAAATCATGTAACTTTTCAAAACCAACTTCTAGCAAAGAAAAACCATAGGAAAAATGTATGGAATAATAAAAGAAAACAACAAGAATTGGAGTGGCTACATATTTTTTCCTTGTTAAAACCAAACAAACAGGCAGAGTTTTAGACACATATTAACAAACTATTTGGGCAAGGCCATGATAGGTGCAATACGATCGCTTGCGAAATATGGGTAAACCATATAACAACATTATACTGTGTTGCACAAAATATTTCACCTGCGCATAGCCAAGAACAGTCCTTACCCGCTACCCTGCCTGAAGCTCCACTAGCAGCCATAGAAGATACATCTGGACAGGCAGTGGCAAGGATTGCATCAAATATGGAGACTTTCCGAAACGTCACGTTTGCAGGGAAATGTGTGAAAAAAATTCTAACAAGTATTAGAAAAGATGGGGCACCTGGCCCCAATGGGTTACCTGGTCATTTGTTTAAAGAAGATTGCGACTTTTGGAGCAGTATACTAACGCCACTCTACCATCACTGCTTAGTAAACTCCACAATCCCAGAGTCTTGGAAAGGATCTCTATTACAACCTATCTACAAAAAGGGCAGTACTGGGGATCCCGCAAACTACAGGCTGATAGCCCTTTTGGACATTGAAGCCAATGGATACGCTAGTCTTCTACTACAAGATCTCCAGACGTGGGCCAATGAAAACAAAACCCTTCCAAGATGCCAAAATGGCTTTAGACCTGGTGCATCTTCAATGGATAACATCATACCATTGGCTTACATGATAGAACAAACAACACAAAAAAAGTTTCTCCCTTTATTTGCATGTTTTGTGGACTACTCCGCAGCCTTTGATGGAGTCAATCGCGGCCTGTTGTGGTGGAAATTACATGGCTGGGGGATACCAGAGACCCTTTTAAAGGCAGTAATTAGCCTTTATACTGGAACCTGGGTAGGGGTGAAAACCTCAAGAAATTCGGCCACCAAAAAGATCTTTACAGACCGTGGCCTAAAACAAGGTTGCGTATTGGCACCTCTGCTTTTCAACCTATATACAGCAGATTTGGCTAAATCAATTTTCAACGCAAACTTTCTATCTCCGAAAATTGGCTTTAATAAATTTCCTTTGTTACAATATGCAGACGACATGGTATTACTGGATCATACAAAAGTAGGCATGCAAAGATTATTGGACGCATTAAATCGCTATAAAAACAAGGATGATTTAAGAGAAAATGCAGGCAAAACGAAGGTAATTATATTTGGAAAGTATGCTAACAAACTCGGTCACTACTGGAGGTTGGGCAACTTGAAGATATCAACAGTATCCAAGTATAATTACCTAGGGGTATGGCTGATGAGCAATGGGAAACCAACCGCTCACCTTGCCTCAGCCAAAACAAAGGCCAAGGCAGTAACGTTTGCTTTGTGTAAGCTTAATGCTAAACTAAACAGCCCGACAACAAAATCCATCAGAAAAGTTATACGGGCAAAACTGCTGCCCTCAATTACATATGGCCAGTTAGCATTCCCAACTGCTTTTGACAACAGCCTTGAACACATCAACTGCCGAGCGTACAAGCGAATCTTCCAGATCCCATCACACACACGTAATGTCCTGGTGCGACTGGAATTCAGGCTGAAGAAGCAAAACTATGAACACTGGGCAACGTTTGTGCGGTATTATCAAGGAGTTTGTGCGGCTACTCCCAATACTCTGAAGTCAACTCATGGAGCAATGGCCTGAAAATTGCCTGCACTGTACTACATCTCGACATGACTAAACTGCAGAACTTAACCCACCTGCCAGGCACATTAAAATCTATCCTAAAGAAGCAGGTTAGGGCACTCTCGAAGGAAGAAGACATGAAAGAGCTGACTAGATCTAAAAGTAACATCGGGTTCCTCATCACCTCCTATGAAGATCAGCAATGGCAAGCATACCACGACGCTGCACTAAATAAGTCAATCTTAAGGCAAATTTTAACAGCAAGGCTCATGGTATTGCCGATAAAAGACATCAACAGGCAATGGAAAACACTAGAGACGATTACCAACTGCAGACTATGTAACCAGCATGTTGAATCCATGGTACATTTGGTCTGTACATGCAATTGCCTAACACATGCACGTCGTACTTTTTTAAGACCATTGTTTTTTAAATATGGGACACGTAACTGCAAGGATGCTATGACTCTCTTGTTTAGTCTGGAGTTACCTATGGAACTAGCTAGGTTTGCTAAATTTGTGTATAAAGTAAAAGACTGTTTAAATAACGCATCTTGCAATCACTGGGCCCGATTCACAGAACTAACTTAAGACAAAATCCTAAACTTACTACCATTTTGGTATTCACAGATTGCACTTACTGCTTTTGGTATTCACAGAATGCACTTACTACTTTTGGTATTCACAGAATGGATTTATGACTACTAACTTTATGTCCGCACTCGGGCCGGAAATTCCGGCCTGGAGGCGGAGCTTCTGGCCCGGAGGCGGAGCTTCCGGCCCAGAGGCGGGGCTTCTGGCCCGGAGGCGGGGCTTCCGGGACAGAGGCGGGGCTTCCGGGCCGGAGGTGGAGATTTTGGCCATGGCTAAATCTCCGCCACTGGCCGGAATCCCCACCTCCGGCCCGGAAGCTCTGCCTCCGGCCCGGAAGCTCTGCCTCCGGCCCGGAAGCTCTGCCTCCGGCCCGGAAGCCCCGCCTCCGTCCCAGAAGCTCCGCCTCTGGGCCGGAATTTCCGGCCCGAGTGCGGACGTAAAGTCAGTAGTCGTAAATCCATTCTGTGAATACCAAAAGTAGTAAGTGCATTCTGTGAATACCAAAAGTAGTAAGTGCGTTCTGAGAATACCAAAAGTAGTATGTTTAGGATTTTGTCTTAAGTTAATTCTGTGAATCGGGCCCTAGAACTTTAAGACTGCACCTCGGGCATGTCTAGATTTGATTTGTATGTTGCGACAAGACGCATTTAATACTTATTGAATCTATATCTCACTTCTTAAATAGGTCTTCGAATGTTCTATCTACATGAACTTCTCTGTATCGTGACGCTCTTGCTCAGGGGGACAGATGCCCTGGTGCTATTTTAACTTGATACACGAGTTATACTATCTTTTTTTAAATTGATGATTTTATTTCTTTTCTTTTAGAATTTACTGACTAGACTTGTAGTATTTAACTGTGTCTATTGTAGTAACTAAGCTTTTGTATATTATATTGGAGATATTTTTGTAACAATTTTTGTTAATTGATACAATACAATTTTTTACTTACTTACTTACTTACTTATATCTGTTTAACGATTATTCTGAATGAATTATTTTCTCTTCTTCTCCTTGTCGAAGACGGTGTTCTAACTGTATTATGGTTCTTGGCTCACATGAATTTATTAGATAAACAATTTAAACTCTCCCGAGTCTGTGGTTATTCAATAAAGGTTTATTATATGTAATATTTCACCTATTTAGCTAACTAAATGGTCCATTGACCAGAGGAAAATACATTGGATCAAGAGGTTTGGTAAGATATATTCAGATAAAATTTTTCTTATAGATATTAGCACAATAAATTAACCCCAGCGGTATTTACTAGCCTACATGAATGAGTGTATTTATGGGCCCAAGTAAATGTTTAGTAAGTGAGTACTTAAGGTTGGCAACCCACTGGATCACACGTCACCTGTGTGTTATGACGCACGGCTTCCTGGATTAAGGGGGTGGGGTTACGATCAGTCAGTAAGTACAGTTAACAACAACTGCGAATGTCGAGTTGGTCGGTGCATTTTCCTGGCCAGCCCGACATGAGCAGTTTTTAGCACTCTTACCTCTAGAATGAAGGAGCTGGAGGTGGGGGGGTCAAAGCCGCAGCCCCCCAGTCTCCTGATGAGGGGCAAGTTGTCCTGCCCTGGCCAATTCAGCTGCTTTAGAGTCTCTTTGCAGAGAACTCAGAGCCTGTGATTGGGCATGTCCAGGGAGCATTTTCACCAATCACTGCACAGCTTTTTTGTAAAGCTATGCAGTGATTGGTCAATCAGCCCTCGCTCTCAGCCTCTCACTCTCCCCATCCCCTCTTGATGCGTAGGTATACGCCATTACACAACAAAGAGCGTGCAGAGCGAGAGAGGAGAGCTCCGGGCCTGACCTCGTGTCCTGATGGCCCCTTCCTTGAGCCGATGCGTGGCCTCATCAGGATTCAGACGGATCAGATGGACTAGTGAGTAGAGAGACTGTTTTCAGTTGTTTATAGCGTAAACTTAGAGCGCTTTACATGAGCACCAGTTACCACGGAATATTATATGTCCTGGTAACTAGTGTTCATGTAAAGCGCTCCAAGTTTGCTCTGTATAAAACTGAAAAACGAGTCTCTTTGAATTTACATCAAGGGCAGTGATGACGCGTTGTACAATACAACCTATCACCAGGGGCGTAACACAGGCCCCCGCAGCCCCCCCCCGTGGTGCGGGGGGCCCCAGCTCCAGGGGGCCCCCTCAGCACTACACTCTGGCCGGAGAGCTGCTGATTGAGTCCAGAGGGGGCCCCTCCACGTACCTTGCAGGGATGCCCGATCAATTTTTGTTACGCCAGTGCCTGTCACTGCCTTTGATGTAACTTCCAAGAGGTTCGTTTTTAGGTCGAGGACTACCGGTCTGCCGAAGGCAGAACCGGAAGTCGGGAGATTTAATGACTTGGAGAAGAGGGGCTTGAAACCGCCCCTCTTCTCCCCTGTTCTCCATTGGCTGGCCTCTTGAATGCTGGCCAGCCACTGGAGAAGAGGTCAGTCACTCCGATGAGGCCCCGTCTTTTTCGGATCGGGGGGCATGTTTTTTGCAGAAAGTCTCTTTATCTCCTCCAGCCAATGGCTGGAGGAGATAACAGCAAAACACGCCCCCGAATCCGAAAACGACGCTGCGTTTCTCCGAGGCATTTCTGCTCTGCCTCGGAGAAAGGCGGTGGTGTGCCTTTTGCTCTGCCTTGTTGGTTTTGCAGTTGTGGAGACAATGCTTGTTTCCCCTCTATGTGATAGTCAATTTAAGTCCTGCTGGTCAAAGCTGGCCGTTTCCTTACATTTTTTTTCAAAGGTGGGATGTGTAAGAGAGCCTTACACCCCCTCCCTCCTCCTCCCCTCCCGCCCCCCTTCCCTTTATCCCCACCTCCTGTGATCTGTAAGAGGCACTGCAGACTGGGAGAGGGGCCAGTTGTTGCACAGGACGTGGAGGGAGAGAACCCAGACTGCCTGAGGCGCTAATTTTTGGGGGGGAAGGGGGCGTTCTGCAGATCCTGATATTGAAACGCAGATTTCTTTCCACACGCACTCACTTTGTATTTTTGTGCCGACTTATCAAGGATGTTGACTTTGTTCCTGGCTCCCTGTGAATGGCTTTTTTGTACCTGAACACCGTGAGATGTGCTGGCTTCGTTTTATTTGATTTTGGGACCCTCTTTTGCGCTTTTGGTGGTGTCTGCAGAGGAGATGAACGTCGGGGTGGTTAAGGGTGGAACTGTGCCTACGTTGAAGTGAGACTGAGTTGATCTCGGAATTCTTCCGTGATTTGGGGGGGTGTGGGTGGGGCGCGGGAGCACCCTTCCGGCGAGTCCTGATAGTTAACATGCAGCGGTGTTTGCAGCCCCCATGGAAGTCTTTGGGTTCACGTTGACCGTACCAAGGTTTGGGACTCAGTGCGCTGAAGAGAGCCCCTGGTGTGGGCGATGCCTAGAATTCTTAGGCACAAGAGCTGGAATGATAGACTAGTGGGTCACGGCAGAGATCAGGGTAAACCCCGTAGGTCGCACCTTCCTGCAGGGCCAACTCAGACTTTCATCTTTATGATTTTGGCACGAGTCTCCTGTAGGAACAACATGTAGTAATCAAGTCACACTGCAGTCTGTGAATTGCCGGTATAGTTGTTAGCAGGAGTTGACTGGTGCTGCACTCATTGCTGTGATGCGCCGCCGCTGCTGGGTTTGGGGCAGAAGACGTGGCTCCCATAGCAGTGTGTGAGCTGCAGCGGGTCAGCCTCTGGCACGCCAGCCCCTGCACTCAGTGGTCCCCCGTTGACCTGGAGGGGCACAGCGCGTGAGCAAGGATGTGCATTGGGGCTCAGAGTGTGCACAGGGTTTCCAAAGAGTGACAAGGATGTGTATTGGAGCTCAGAGTGTGCACAGGGTCTCCAAAGAGTGACAACAGAGAAGACTGCTCAGATGGTTAAGGCGCCTGTTGGAAGAATAGTGTAACTTCAGGGTAGCAGGTTTAACGCCCAGCAAACCGGACAAGGCCTTCCATAAAAGTATATCACTTGTGAGATGTTTTTGTAATAAGAAGCATGTGTGTTCCTGGTCATATCCATCTATCGGATTTTAGAGTTCCCCTTGGATCACTGCACGCTGCCAGGACCCCCTAATAGCCTCACTACTGTGCTTACACGCCGTCTGCCTGCCCGCCCGATCACCGCATCTCGTGTGCCCTTAAGCAGCAGAGTGGCTTGCAATACACTTCATCTCGACAGCTACCGTGTCACCCCCTAAAAATAACGACTGGCTCTTCGTGCGCACCCTTTAAGAATGCAGTCTGTACCTATGAATGTCGAGCAAAACAAACTAGTAAGGTATCTATGTCTCCGGGTGTTTGGCGAAACTTTAAAACGGGGACACTGTGAAGTGACTTGTTGCAATCCTGATTTCTCGTCGAGTGAGTCCGTGCATATCACTTCATTTCTCTCAGGTTTCACCTCCTTTTTAGTAAAGTTAGGAGCGCTCGGAAAGAAGCTGAGACCCGGCTTCATGCGCTGTGTATAAAAAAAAGGACTATAGGGGCATATTATCAAGGAGGCCGTTAAAGCGGCGATAATGGGCTTGATAATATGCCGCAGAGAATTCCTATAGAAGCCCATGTTCTGGTGTCAACACGGGCTTCTATGGGAATTCTCTGTGGCATATTATAAAGCCCATTATCGCTGCTTTAGCGGCAGTTTTCTGCCGCTAAAGCGGCGATAATTTTAACGCCCTCCTTGATAATATGCCCCTAAATTCGAAAGTGCCTAAAGACAGTTCTTCATGTGTATAAATGAAGAAATGCAGGGTCCGCAAGGGTTTCGTGAAGCCCCCGCCGGCTGTCCCCAATGTTGGCGTTGACGATCAACAGGCCGATGCCTTTTGTTGATTCCACCTTGCAACGGTCTCGGCATTGTTAAAGTTAGAGCTATTGGCATTGCTCATGACAATGCCGTTTCTTTAAATGTTTTAAAAACAAAAACGTAAACAAAAATAATGTCATGAGCAATGCCAATAGCTCTAACTTTACCAATGCCGAGACCATTGCATTGTAAATGCTTGTTTAGTTTCATATAGCGTAAACTTGGAGCGCTTTACATGAGCACTAGTTACCAGTAAAGCGCTCAAAGTTTGCTCGTCGATTTTCAGTTTTATATAGCATAAACTTGGGGCTCTTTACAACCCATCACTGCCTTTGATGTAACTTCAAGAGACTCGTTTTTCAGTTTTATATAGCCTAAACTGGGAGCGCTTTACATGAGCACTAGTTACCAGTAAAGCGTTCCAAGTTTGCTCTATAAAAAATCAAGTCTCTTGAAGTTACATCAAAGGCAGTGATAACGGGTTGTACAGTGCAACCTGTCACTACCTTTGATGAAACTTCAAAGAGACCCGTTTTTTCACTTTTATAAAGTGTAAACTTGGACTTTACATGAGCACCAGTTATCAGGACATATTATGTGTCCTGGTAACTGGTGCTCATGTAAAGCGCTCCAAGTTTGCGCTATATAAAACTGAAAAACCAGTCTCTTTTAAGTTACAACAAAGGCAGTGACGGATTGTACTATTGCAGACTTAAGGTTTTGGACCTAGTCATGTTTTGAATCAAACATTGTTATGTCCACCTGAGGCTCAAACCTGCTTTCTCAGCTCGAAAGTCGGCAACTCCAGCCTTAGCCACAACCTCACCCACAAGAATGGCAGCATTTTCAATATTATATACAATGAAGTCCTAATTGTTGTTTATTTATCTTATGTAATTTATAACCATTGACAAAGCCAATAGTCCTAGCTTGCTGTAGGTGTAATGTTACTTGTTGTGTTATATAACTGGATGAATGAGAAGCAGCAAAATACCAGTGGGGCACACACTATGCTAAGCACAGATTTTTAACTTAAGTGTTTAAATTACAGTGGCCACGCCCCTATGAGAGACCACCCAGATTTTAGATCTCACTTAACGCCCTGTGTATCACCGAAAGAAAATGAAAGTGGGCACTCTTTTGGGGAGGCAGAGAAGGAAACCATGAAGGTGCTTAAGAGATTGAATGTTCATGCTGACGTCAGTGTGGTGGTCCAGCCTATTAATCTAATAACTGCACTTTCACAATTGCTTTAGTAACCTTCTTGCTTTCTCAAATTTGCTTGAAAAGGCACAGTTTGCCAACTCTTTTTTTCAAAATTTTCTCGGGGGTAGAACCCCATCAATCCCTCCTTAGGCCGTTCGGCCTCGCTCGCTCGCCACGGTGTGCTGCACTGAACATTTTAAGCCCACCACTTTCAAATGGCACCAGCCGCCAATGGTTAGAGCAGGATCAGTTGACCTACTGTTGCTTTGAGGAGGTGATCTGAGTTGCTTCGCGGCAGAAGGAAAAGCTGCTTCCTAGAACACTATATCACATGGTTTCGCAGATCTGCTGAAAACCTAACTATCTATGTTTTTCTGGACTGCAGATGAAATTCTGCAGTTGTTTTCCCCATTAATGTTCATTCAAAGTTTGGATTTTTCAAAACATAAACAAACAGGATGTTATTAAATATGTATTTCTTTGGAAAGAAATCAAAGAGTCCTTTAATAATCATGTGCTGATTATTTAATACATTTAGATTCACTAATTAAGCAAAATAGAAGGAAACTTCTATTTCCGAGTCCCCTGAACAAAAAACTGAGGAGCTCCTGATCATCACCTTTTTATTGCCACAATTGATGTGCTCCTATCTTTTTTAATGTCCCCCTTTCCCTTTTGTTCGTAACTGGCTGGATTCAAGCCAGCCTGGCTGATGAGGGGTGATGTCCAGAAACCAGTCCCAGGATACTTGTTTCTGGTCCATGGAGGACCTAGCCTGGAAATTCGGCCTGGACTGTTCCCATGGGGAGCAGAGTCAAGCCTGATTTGCATGTAGCTAGGTCCTAACTGGGGTGGTGTCCACCTTTATTTTGTGTTGCTATTGTTGCCCTAAATGGGAAGGGTTTGCACGTGCTCACGTGGATCCCGTGCTCACTTTCCCACTGTATTCAAACTAGCCTTGCTGATGAGGGGTGATGCTCCAAAACCGATCCCAGGATGCTTCTTTCTGGTCCAGGGAGGACCTAGCCTGGCAGTCGGGCTGGACAGCTCCCATGGGGTGAAGGCTCAAGACTGATTTGCATATGGCTGGGTCCAAACTGAGGTGGCATGGTGAGCAAAGAAAATGATGGATTTAACCCAGATTTGTGACTGGAGGTAATGTTCAACATTCCATCTATCATCTTTTTGTGTTGCTATTGTTGACCTAAGTGATAAGGGTATGCACAGATGTGGGTCCCGTGCTCACTGTGCCACTGGATTCAAGCTAGCCTTGCTGATGAGAGGTGATGCATCAAAACCAGTCCCAGGATGCTGGTCCAGCGAGGAGCTAGCCTGGCAGTTTGTGCTGGACTGTTCACATTGGGAGCAAGTTCAATCCTAATTTGCATATTCCTAGGTAAAAACTGGGGTGGCGTCATGAGCAGACAAACAATGGATTTAGGCCCTGATCTCTGTACTGGGGGCGAGTGTTTGACATTGTTGAGCATCCTGTCCATCAGTTGTTTCACCCCCAGTGGCAAGGGAATGCCCAGACGTTGGTCCTGTGCTCACCATGACACTGGATTCAATCTATCCTGGCTGATAAAGGGTGATAACCCGAGACCAGTCTTAGGATGCGTGCTTCCAGTCCAGGGAGGACCTGTCTTGGCAGCTTGGGCTGAACATTTCTCATGTGAGTATGGTCAAGACTGATTTTCATTTGGCTAGGTCAAAACTGGGGTGGTGTAGTGAGCAAAATAAATGATGAATTTAGGCCCAGATCTCTGTACTGGGGCTAAGTGTTTGACATTGTTCAGATTTCCATCCATCAATTATCCTTTTTGTAACTTTCTAAAAGTGGCATTTTCAGAATTGCAATTAAAAATCTTCAAAAAAACTTCATCATAAGTTTACATTTTTAATTGTGATTCCAGAGACACCAACCCTGAACCAATTATGTCTTCTCATTTGGAAATTACACTTATAAAATGTAATAAAGTAATCCCAATGTTATCCTATGAGAGCTATAGGCCTTGCAGTAGTGAAAAAACAAACTAGTGTAGAAGATTTTCACTACCAGTAGATTAAAAACATAAAAGTACATGTCCTGCTTTTTAAATGCATTGCACCCTGCCATCTGGCTTGTCCAGGGCCTGCCTTAGGGCTGACATATATGTAAAAAAGGAAAGGTTTGGTCGTGGCCAAAGGTTTATTGTATCAAAAAATGTGAGGGACTGGGACCTAGGTTAGAAAGAGGTCCTGAACACAGGCTCCCGAGTTGGACTGTGGCTCAGCAAGGTGTACAGTTCTTAACTGGACGTGTGGGGAAGGGGAAAGGGAGATCTTTCTTCGTGATGCCCTCACACACCCCGGAGGATGTCATGCTTCATCATTGGGCCTTGCTCCTCGACGGGCTGGCGCTGCAATGCCTGACGGGCTCCCGTAAACGGGGCTCTTTGTCAGAGATCTTTTGAAGAAGCCATAGGGTGCGTGCGGTAGTGCACAGGTAGATGAGGTAAAAAGGTCAGGAGCATTCCTACTCTGGTCAAGTTTATTGGACCTTGACTCCCATATGCTCACTTATGCCATCACTGGTGGGCAACCGCTAGCATGACCCCGCACGTCACTCTGTGTGTACCACCATGGGCCTCTACAGTTTTTTCACCTCTACGAAGGCAACGCGGTTTACCTCTTGTACTCGCTGACCAAGGCCACATGCCCACTATTGTTTAGTTGCCAGCGTTCTTAGGACACACAATATTCTATGAGCGCCCACACTCCACCTATCATGCACTGTGCTTCGTAACTATTGCACTATAACCCACCATAGTGCCCTTTTCATGTCCAACTGTAATTTTAACCATATGCTTGTGATCTTTGTTGCTCTCCTAGTTTATAAGCTTGTTTTTAATTATCACTTGGTTGTCCCATTTTCCCTTTCGCCCCTTTCCATCCAGGTCTACTTATCACCTCTGGACAAGTCTACTAGGGTATTCCCTGCCAGATCTGGTTACTAGCCACTAATTTAGCAGAACCAGATGGTAGTGCACCACTCACATTTTAGTTTTTTGGTCCTGACGAAGTTCCATTAGACCCGTTAGGGGCTTAAGAGGCACGAAACATGTTGACCTATTTGCACCTTAGCAGCCCTTGTGGAACATCAGATCCACGTAAGGGCCCACACACTGTCTTTTAATAAGGCTCGAGCTATCTAAACCAATAAACTTGACCAGAGTAGGACTGCTCCTGACCTTTTTTATCTCACCTACTTATACACTACCCAACCCTCACTGTGTGAGGGCATCACAAAGAAAGACCTCCCTTTCCCCTTCCCCACACGTCCAGTTAGGAACTGTACACCTTGCTGATCCAAAGGTTTATTGTGCCTGGTCGAAATGCCAGTGTAAATTGCACACACAGGTTTGCAATGGCAGGCCTGAGACATGCTTAGAGGGCTACTTTAATGGTTGGCACAATAAGTGTTGCAGGCCCACTAGTAACATTTGATTTACAGGCCCTATGCTCATTTAGTGCACTTTACTAGGGACTTACAAGTAAATTAAATATGCCAGTTGGGTATGAGCCAACATTACCATGTTTAGCAGAGAGAACACATGCACTTTAGCACTAGCTAGTAGTGGAGTAGAGGAGTCCGAAGTCCAACAAAACCTAAATCAGCAAAATTTAGAGGTGAAGGCAAAATGTTTGGGGGTGATCCTGCAGAAAGCGCCATTTTCCAGCACCTTTCTACTAAGTCCTCCCTTTCCCAAAAGTGGGTTAAAACACCCCATAACTTATCTAGCCTCTGTCTTCTTTCCTTATGGGGAATGATTTATAGTTTGGCCCACTGGGAACTCCATCACAGACACAATCTGTCAAAATGATCGCCTGTCTGCCCTATTTTGGGGGGACTGGCAGCGTTGCATCCTCCGTTGGCTTTGTTTTCAGAAAGGTACCTCTGGGATGTCCTTTTCTCTGGCCATCCCAGGCAGGTGAAACCTTGTTGTAACAACCAGGTTGTTACCTACCGCGATGTAATATGTGGCGTTGTAACGTCACATATTCACATGATACACCTGGAGGACAGTCTGAGACTACCTCCAAGTGTGCTAGTGAGTTCCCATAGGGTCACTTGACCAAAGACATGCTGCTGCTGCATGAGGGGGCCTGAGGAATGCGGTTGTGAAGTGCTCTCCAAACTCCGGATCCAGGGGGGCATCGATGGCTAGAGGAGGGACAGCGGCTTTGACTGTAACACTGGATCCTGCGATGGCCCTCTGGAAGCCTGACCCCCACGATATCAATAGGCCGGGGTGGAGAGTCGGCCTGAGATTTTTTATTGCACCAGCCTGAAGGCTGGGCCTCCTTATCTCTGCCACTCTGCAGCTCTGGCCCAGTCTATTGTCACCTGGTGCTGCCCACTAAGATCTGGTAAACATTCCCCTATTCTGGCGCTTCTTCCTCTGGTGACCTGCACGATCCTGCTGGGAGTGCCCAGCCTGCGAATCTATCTACCGTGCGTTGTTTCTATTGTCCCCTCATCACTATCTGACACTGGACCTGCAGGAGTCATCTGGGCTCTCTCTTGCATAGATCTCTTACCGCGTTGAGCCTCTCCTGCCTAGCCCCTGAGTTGCATATATCTCATGCCCTAACACTGGGATTTGTTGCTGTTGACTAGTGTATTCTGTGTGACTTTGGAGATTTTTTTTAAGGGTGTGCGTAACTGGTGTAATTTTCTTTTGTGTAATTACTCAGAAATACCTCAAAGTTAGTTGGATTTATGAGTAATTATGTGACAAGTGTAATCCAGCGTTTTGCGCTATTTTCTTAATGCAAAATGCACCCTCACATCCAAAATGCACCCAAACATGCATTTTGCTCTAACCACAGGACCGGAACAGGAGCAGCCTTTAGGGGCTTATTTACAAGCCCATTGTGCCGCCAGCGCATCACTTTTTTTAGCGCACCGGCGGTGCCATAGTCTTGCCCATAATTACAAGGTTAAATAGAGTCAACCTGCTTGACTTTTCATGGCCTTGTAAATATGGGCCCCTTCCACACATTACTGTGCGTGAAAGGGGCGTTCCATGGGTATCGCTGTGGGTGTTCCCACGCAACATCCATGGAACTGGGATTTAGTCAGAATTTTACTGCTGCCCAGGGGAGGCATAGGAATGATGCAACGAGGAGAAAAACTTTTATTTCTCCTTATTTTTTCATCTTTCTATACGTTCCTCATTCTAGAACAAGTATTCAAAGAGGAATATGCCATTAATGATTGCTTTTATGCAGATATATATCCCTTCCTGCACAAAAACAATCATCCCAGCAGTGCAGGCACCTTTGCAAAATTACGTTTATACGGCGCATCCCTGTGCTTTGAAAATGATGCCGCATGACGCCGCTAAATGTCTTGCTGTGCTGCGCTGTATCATTTTCTTGTGGATGAGGCCACTAGTATGCTGTTCATGTGCTCCTGCTGTAGGGTTTTTGCTTCATTTTACTCTTAATTACTCAAGCTGGTGGAATCATGATTTTTTGGTAATTTTCATCACACGAATAATGCAGAATTACAGGCCTAATTTGAGCAAAAATATTGGGTGCTGTTTTGAGAAAGCATAACGCTCTAATTGTATCTTCTACTAGGTCAGAAATGACCTACTGAGGGAATGCCTTCCTATAAAATGAAAGATTTGGGTTGTATACTTGTACTTGGATTTTTGAATGGCACGAATATACTGCTTCTGAAAAAGACTTGCTGTTTCCTTTAAACGGTACCTTTAACATTAGACAGCTTGATTTCCTGAGACAAACTATGAACAATAGAAAGTCGTTACCTAGACCTGCACAATTTGAGGCATTGAATAAATGGGAACTGAAGGAAAGAAAGAAAATGTCTATGCAGGTGAAGGGTTCATTTAAACAATGGCTTAGAAACAAGTGAGATCCACAGGAAATATGCTGTAGGGAGGATATGATGCATGAAGTAAGAGTTTTACTTGAAATAGCCCAGAGACAGCAGATAAAAAGAAAACTGAGGAGGGAGCCAGAGTGAAACAAAATCAAGATTCTGATGAGAAGGACAACTTTTGAAATGACCTTTTGAATCCGAGACCTGGAAGTGTTGGCTGATGAGTGTATGGTTGATTTCAGTGAAATGAAAAATGTGAGGAGAAATATAAAATGGATCAGACTAATGTTCAAAAAAAAAATGGATTTAATAACCTTAAGAGTTCACATCACGGATTTATTTGACAAGACAAAGAATGGAGTCACTTAAAGAAATACAGTAAAAAGTGGAAGAGGGAAATTACTAATAAAAAGAAAGCTTCTGAAACACGGAAGAAACAAAAAGGTGTAACCAGTGATTCGGAAATAGGGATACTTTCAGAATTTCCACTAAGAGTTGTACATGCAGGAGATTATATCCATGTGCCTTGATCAAGAGTTGATCTTTATTTTTTTTGTGACAAATATTCCAAAACTGCAAGAGGGACCTGAAAAGTGGTACAAGGAAGTTCATAGGTTGACTACTGTGAGAAATTAGGTTATTGATTGAGGGGGGCAAAATCCTACTAAAAAAACAACCACAATCCCTGCTGGAGTGAACTGCCAATATTCACTTAATTAACCTGTGCTTAACCCAGTTTGGCTCAAAAGCAGTCATGCTAAAATTAGAGGCAAGCTGTAAAGTATTTAGGCAGCACACAAACAGTAAGAAAGGGAAAATATAACACAAGATAAATCCCACACCAACTAAGAAACATAGAGAAAAATATAATAAATAAAATGCCACCAAAACAGCAAACATCCAATCAGTAGAACCATAGATAGACAAGTTTAAGGAGTTTAGTAGGTATAGCTCCTAAAAATCAAAAAAGCACCTCTCGCAGTCATCTGGTCATGCTAGACTGAGGGAAAGTCTCAAGTTCAGGCTGACTGCGATGGACCACAGGCCAGATACAGGGACTGGGTTAGTCCTGCTGAACAAGTTACCTTCTCAAGTCTGCCGCAAAGAGTCTAATTTGTGGTGGCATACGTCACAAGTGGCAAGATCTTGGTGCAAACGGGCCCAATTCACTGTTGCAAGAGCCCAGAACTTCAGGACCTGGGAAGGAACTCAGTCTTGCAGAGGCCAGCAGAGCTCAGGCAGGTCCAGTGAGGTTCAATTGCAGCTGGGCAGCTGCATGGAGGCATTTGGAGCTCGTTGTGTTCCTGTAGCTTAAACAGGAGATCATCCTTGGAGCCACTCAAGTAGCCTTGGATAAAGGGAGCAACTCCAGTCCTCTTGCTCAGACCATCAGTGCAGTTCTTCTTCTGTAGTATCCACAGGTCTAGGTGTGTTCTCACGAATGGGCCTGAGGGTCCAATTTTTATACCTGGTGCCAGCATTAAAGTGGAAAAAACGTCTGGAGTTTTCTCCCCCACACTTGGTTCTGGATTTTTTTGTCCCCCTTGCCCTAGTCCCAGGATGTCTGGGGTGACAAAAGTCTAGTGTGAAGTTCTTTGTGAATGCAGGAGGCAGCCCCTATTGAAGTGTAAGTGTGGTAGATGACAGCTCTGCCCCCACACATCTTGTCAGGATGGCCCATCCTGCCACCAGCCAGTCCTCCTTTTATTTTACTCTCACAAGAAAATGACAACTTTATAAAAGTAGCATTTTCAGAATTGTGACTTAAAGTCCAACTTTTTCTGCTCGGGGAGGGTGATTCGTTCCCTAATCTACAGAGACCAAAACGGCTTTATGCCAAGCCTGGGAATGAGACACAACATCAGACGGCTCCACAATATACTAACACGGGCTCATGAACAACCCGAACAATCGTTAATAGCTCAACACATTTTTGAGAAGGCCTTCGGCTCTATTGACTGGCCCTTCCACCATGTAATCTTGGAACACATGAACTTTAGTCCCTACTGCTGCAGGAGCGTTCAGCTGTTGCACAGCGACCCATTGAAGTGGGTGCAGGCCAATGGTGCAATGTCCCACAGGTTCCCGATCTAGAGGGGCACTAGGCAGGGTTGTCCTTTGTTGCCCCCCTATCTCTTTGCATTCATGGCAGACCATTGATGGAATGGGAAAGGGAAGATACTCAATCATGGGGCCTGAAATGGCTGGGGACCAGAAAGACCACATTTCCCTTTATGTAGACGATGTTCATGTTTCTGCAGAAACCGGGAGCCTTGATTCCCTGACTGATCTGTATGGTACAGATATATATGAAGAGGCGTTTGGCCTCTGAGAAAACTGGAGCAATTCGTGTCTGATTTCCATTGTGGTGTCCTCAGACGAGACACCGTATACCTACCCCGATCTTCACACTAGTAAAGGCCCATTCACATACCTAGGAGTGCCAGTGTCTACCGACCCGAGAGGTGTTGGGAGCTCAATATTACACCCCGAACACAATGTTAGGTAGCCCATAAGGGGTATGAACTGGCTCTTCCTCAAAATGCTGACCTTAATGGCGTCTTTAAAATGATAGCACTTCCCCAACTGCTTTATACCTTACATAACTACCCACAAGAGATACCACTCAAATGGTTTAGCAAGCTCCAATCTTAGAGCAATAGGTACATATGGGAATATTCTCCCTTGAATATGGCCCACACCAAATGTATCCAGGCACCACTGGTTGGTGACTTTGGCGCACTGGACATTAAACTCTATTACTGGTAGGCAACCATGCTTCAGACCAATGACTGATATTTGAAAATAGGACGGACACATCCATTTGGTGGAAGGTGGAGGAATTTGGGGATTGGCCATTTGCCCTTGGTTGCATGGCACCCGGGCCCCACCAGGGGTGCCCACAGTCACAGTGCTCCCAGTTGATTACTGGCACAAAGCCCTGAAGTGGATGGAGTGGAGCAAGAGAGTCTCCAGAGAAACACCCCTACAGTGGGGGACCTAGATTCAGCAGATATTGCAGCTAAAGGGGTTTAAGAAATAAGACAAAAGCTGCATCTCCAAGCCTGGGGATGTTTGAGCTCAAGAGCACATGGTATAATTTGACCAACTGCCTATGGAATACTCCATGCATCGATCTCAGTTCTTCCACATGCCTTAGATCATATAACAAATTATTTAGCCTGCTTCCTGAATATAACCCATTGGAACCTAATCTCATGATGGGGGAAATTGGAGGGAAGGGCGTATCAAGATTGTACAAGATGCTAGTGGTCAATACACCCAACTGTATATGCTTCCAGCGGGATAAATGGGCCTCCGACATGGGTGTGTTAGATGAGGAGGACTGGGTAGATGCTACAATGGCGAACAAACAAATAGTGATCCTGTCCTGCCTAAGGCTCACCCAATTTAAGTATTTACACAAGGTTTATTAGACATCAAACAGATTGTGGTAGATGGAAAAGTTCCTAGTCCAGAATGCCTCTGATGCGGAGACCCCCGGGGTAACTGGATGCATATCATGTTGGAATGCAAGAGAATCCAAAAATACTGGGGTAAAATCCTTTCCAGACTAGAGAAGGTCCTTGGCTACCCAATCGAGCGTGACCCTAAGATGGTTCCATTGGGACAACGTATTGTGGTGGGAGTAGGGTGTGTACTTACTAAAAGGGACATTGCTAAACAATGGTGATCCAAGACACCCCTCATCCGGAAATGGTTGAGAGGGATGAATTATTGTGCACTTGCTGAACAGGCAATCTACAAGTCCTGAGGCAGTCCCCAGAAACAAGTCAAAATATAGGGTTGGAACACTTTCATCTTCCTTGAATGTAGAAAGGAATGGAGGAGCAGGGTCCTTGGACTCTGTCACCCCAAAGATGCACAGTTGGATGGGGTGGAGGTAGGGGGGAACAGAGAGAGAGTGGATATGTAATCTCCAGACTGTTGTACATTGTTATAAAGTTGGGGGCTTTGAATGTACCCTGGATGTAATTGCTGTACCTGTTTATTGTTTTTTTGTTATTGCAAAACAATAAAAAGATTTTTGAAAAACAAAAATCTGACTTTACCATTTAAGAAGATTTTACATTACAATTCCTTAGAAACCAAACAATATATTTTTACCTATTTCCAAACTAAAGTTATCACTTATCAAATGAAATAAGGTAACCCAATGTTATCCTATGGGATAGGTAGGTCTCACAGGTTTTCACAACCAAAGCCATGTCAAATTTAAAGTGCATATCCAACTTGTTAAATACAATGCACCCTGACCTTTGGGCAATTGTAGGCCTACCCTAGGGGTGACTTGTACGTATTAAAAAGGGAGGCAGTTTAAAACACTGGCAACTCTGAAACATGTTTCATAAAAAGCTACTTAAGTGAGTGGCACAATAGGTGCTGGAGGCCCATTAGTAACATTTAATTTACAAGCCCTGGGCATATGTGGTGCTACTTTACTAGGGTATTAAAAGTATATTAAATATGCCAACTGGAAGTAAGCCAATTTATATCATGTTTAGAGGAGTGCACTGGCTAGTAGTGGTAAAGTCCTAAGGCCAACCAACAGAAATTCAGTTAAACAAAAGATAGTCAGAACGTTTGGAAGAAAACAAAGCTAGGGATGTCAAGTCTAAAAGTACTATTAGATTAGGTTTTAGAGTATAGTTCATAGTGATTTGTGGTCTCAGTATAAGGTTATCGTCAGCAGCAGCACAGTTTCTCAATACATTAGTATTGCAGGTACTCAAGCAGATTGTATACATTCCACGCACATCCCATTTAACAGGAAGGTAACTTCAGCAAATATTGGGTAGACTGCTCAACCAAACCTTACAGTGTACAACAGGGATCACAGCGAGGCATCACTACACTGCATGGAGGTGTCACAGGGAGACGGCCTAAGCCCTGGATATAGTGGGGTCAGGTGTGTCTGTCTCCACAGTGGCACTATGTGGGAGATATGTAGTGGAAGGGTCCCAAATGTCTGTAGGGTGGGTTTTTGGAGGCATAAGGTCCCAAAATGTGGTTTGTTGTTCCTGACAGTATGAGGCATCAGACAGCCATGCTCTGCTAGTGGGCGTTTGCCAACCTGAATTTAGCCAGCAGAAGTATCATCGTGACAAGGTGGCGAGGTGCACCTGGAAATTGATTAATATAGACTGGAAGACATGCCAGAGGGTCTGGCGGGAAGGATATAATGTCGCAAATGATGCCACATATAGTCACCCAGTAGCCCGCTTCCCTCGGGCAAGTCCAGGCCAGGTGCAAGAATGTGGCCTCCGGCACCGAACAGTGTAGGCAGTTTGAGTCATCGGACATTCCCATCCTGTGAAGTTGCAAGGGTGTGCGGTATGTTCTGTGTAAGTATTTGAAATGTATCAGTCTCAGTCTGTAGTTGGGGGATAGCTGTTCAGTCTGACTACAGCAATAGTCCCATGGCTCTTCTATGATTTCCCAGCTCAGATCTCTTTCCCAGGCCGCCCGGGCTTTCGAAGTAACCAACAGGGAAGCAGTCAGCATGAGTGAATAAAGTCGGGTGATGAGTTTGCGCGGCGATGCAGTTATGCAGAAGTATTCTAGTGCCTTGGAGGCTGAGGGGGGAGCGGGGAAGCGGGGAATGTAATGTCTGACTTGCGACAGGTCACTCTGATTTGGTAGTATAGTAGTGTATCTATGGGTGTGAGCTTGCGTTAAGTAGAGCCAGTGAATGGGGGAATGAGGGGAGAAACTGGCCTTCCGATTATAAGTCTGCAATTACTTTGACGCTAAGTGCCCTTGCTGCAGATCGGCGCATATAAATTCTCCCAGCTTCCACGGACAGAGTAAATCTACAGTCACACATCATACGCTAGGGCCCATGTCACTAAATTCACGCTATTACTCTATCCACACTGAATATAGAAGAGAAAACCTAAACCAATCTACATCTACAATGAGGTCAATGCGACCATAATGTCATTGCCTTGAGTCATGATTTTGAACATAAGAAATACATTCGAAAACTCAATAAATGTACAAAGAATAAACACCCAACACTGTAATTCAAAAAAGAGCTTATTTATCTAAAATTAGTTCAAAAGTAAAATCAATCATTAGCAAAATCGTTATTCTCATAATTACCTATTCTAGCTAAATGGGACAGGTCAGGTCTCTCGGTAAAGTCTCTCGAGCTGCCGTCCTCAGCATGTAGTCCAAACGCGATGACCGCAAGGAACGTGATGAATGTAAAGAGCTCAATGAACATGGACCCTCTCTGGTCTAACATTTTTATAGGAAAACCAACAAATCAAGTAACAAATAAATGTTTAACATCCGTTGAACCACTGAGCAGAGCGAGCAGGAAAGGAAGTCTTTAGATACATTTAGAAAATCTCTGCTCAGGAAAAATCACAAAAATAAAAAGACGGAAGAAGGAAACTCGAGTTTGCAAATGTTTCTTTCGAAGACGCTCTTCCTTGATATCTCTAGCAGAACCACCGCAGCATTGTCATTGTTCATTGTGGCTTTATCCTTGTCCAAGGCAATTGGACTCACGCCCAGAGCTGCTGTCCTCACGGAAAACTTTTAAACCAGGCAAAGGCTGTGGTCAGGTGACTCTCGACCATGTTCAGCAAGGCCCTCTCATCAAAATTCGATCACTCGAGTGCAGGCTGTAAAAGGCAGCCATCTTTTTCTAGGCCAAAACGGACCATCTTAATTAAAAGAGACAAAAACAACGTTACCACATCATAATGATTGTACAGTGTTAAACCCCTCTAATACCCTTATGTGTATGTACTTATCTAGCCCTCTGCAACACAATAAAGCATTAGTACACGTTATTTTAAACGCACAAAACACAAAACAAATAGCATTTGTGAATAAACCGCACACTATTATTAAGCGACATAAATGCATCCCACGTGTAGTTTCTCTCTCATTAGTAATATTAGTTAATCCGGACAAAACAAACTATTTATTAGTCATTTTAAATCAGTCATTTTAAATCATAACATATAGACGAAACTGGAGCTTAAAACTCGATAAATTTTCAACAGAAAACTCTGCTCCAGCAATCCCCCCTTTGGTGATATCTTATCACCACAAAAAAACACCCAAAAAAGAAAAATTTAGTCCCAAATTTAGGAGAAATTGAAAATGTCTTTATGACACAACATTAAACACCAGATTCTCTCACATCATCCCTCCTTGACTCCAAGTACACACTCTCCCTCAATTCTTCTAATTCTATCTCCTGTGGGTCTCTCCTTGACCTCTTTTGTTTCTTTTCAGCATTGCTTCTAATTATTCTGTTTTTCCCTCCCCTGTTTTTACAACACAAACACCCCAATCTTAATATCAATAAAGTAACAATTATGCATGTCAAAGGAAACAATATTTTACCAATAATGGTACTACCTATTTTAGTAATAAAACTCTTAACAGCAACTATCCTATTAGCTATTTTAGTCCAGACACTTTCAGCTTCAAGTGGTACTAATTCTTCATGCAAATCAGTAATATTTTTGATATAGACCTTTAGGTCTCTGCTTTCGTCAGGAATGTAAGTGCAACAATGTTGAACTTTCAGCATTCCACAAACTCCACCCTCCTTAGCTAATAGAATATCAAGGGCAAGTCGATTTTGCATAGACATGGCTCGTACGGCAATCATTTCCGTATTCACCAAGAGAAACCCTCCAGTGGTACTTGTCGATAAACGATCCACCACTGTTGACAGTTTCCGAATCCCATAAGCATTCAAAGAAATTCCCACTGCTGGAATTAAAGCACCAAAAATGTCACCCACTATCTCTGACCAAGTTTCTCTCTTAAAACGTGTTAATATGTTAATGTGTTCTACATCTTCTATTTTATCTATATATAAAATCTTTGGAAAAACAAGGCCCACATAACATGTGCCATACCAATGGTCAGGCAACTTGTAATAAGCCTTGTTCCCACAAACATAATACACTCCTGGGAAAACTGGATCTTCACCACCTTTAAAACCCCATCCTGTTGCAATAAAATATGTATCATGACACTCACTAGTCCCAACAAAATATGTATCATATTGAGATTTCTTTCTGGTAATGCATAGTTTACCCTTCTGTGGTGCATCTAAAGCCAAAGTTGGACTAGCTCCATTTCTCAATTCCTTTCCCATTTCAATGTCCCAAATTGTCTCACTCACTTTATATTTCCCTGCCTTCTCATGCATGCTCTTTCTCCTTTCCTCTACCATATTTAGGAAAGCTTTCTCCTCTTCTTTCAGACTGCAAGTTAAATTGTTTCGAAAAATGTAATCTAAAGTTAATTCTTCTTTCTCAACAAAAATCTCACCAAAAATGTTAGCTTCTTTAGCCGGATTCAGCTTTTTATCCATAGGCAATTGCCCAAAAATGTTATCTTTGTTAGACATCTCATAATCTATTTTCCCTAACAAATAAAAAACACTACTTAGCACACTACAAGAAATTCCATACGTAGCTGGTAAATGGTGATAAGTAACACCCTCTGAAACGGATGCAGGTAATTGCATACATACGTAGCAATCCCTAACTTCCATTGTCTTTACGTATTCATACAACAACTTTGAAAAAACATTACTAGAAAAATCATTAATTGACCTATCCTTATGCACATAAGTATTACTAATTCTAGTTGGAACTACTTTTTGTGAACTCTTCTCTACATTAGTCACATTTTCAGTATGCATTCCTAAAGCGTCTATTGTAACTCTAAAAGTAACTAATAAAGCTAATACTCCCCATAATAGCATTAATAATCCAGTACAGCAGCAGCACATTTTACACCATCTTTTCAAAAAGGCACATCTACTTTGATTATTCTCTGTGTTAGCCATTTTACTACTTTGGCAGTGTCTTTTGACTTAGCCTCTTCTACTCCACTACTGAGTTTTAAGAACTCTAAATTATTTCACACAGCTAATTTCAGATTTTCTCGTTTCACTTTTCTCCAAGTGACTCTTTCAGTTCACTTTCACTTCTTCTTCAGCAACATCAAATTGTATTAGATCATCAACAACATCCAGTGCATCCGACTCTTCTCCAATGTCAGTCAGGATAACTTTTAGAACTCCAACAGTTTTCTCCTCAACCACTTTCCGTACGGTCCCCTCTGGATTTCCTTGACTTTCTGCCTCTTCACCTTCAGACAGTGCCACATACGTCCATTCCTGTGACCTATACTTCTGGTTAGATTTTCTGACTCTCTTGATCTCCTCTGGTTCTTTTGTAACCTTTTGTTTTTCACCTTTTGCTTGATTCTGACTAGACACCTCGTTCACTTGTTCAGCTTTCGATGAACTTGCTCGTGTCAGTCTGTACCTCAGTCTCTTTATCCTGTTGGGCCAAAGATCTCCTCTTACAACCCTTTTTGGTCTTACTTCTTTATTATTTCTTTCTCCGATCCAAGTCCTCTTTCTCAGAACTCGACCCTCTGATTTCTCATTTTCACTCTCATCTGATTCTGTCTCATTTGCCTCTCGTTCTTCAACAATTTTCTTTCGCTCCACAGTCTTTTCCACCACCGATTGAGACTTCCCTAATTCTGTCCCTCCTCGGGTCTCTGACACGCAATCTTCTTGCTGTCTACTTGTCCCTTCACCTAGCTTATCAGGAATGTTCCCTACACCTCCTCGGGGGTCTTCCGCAATCTGTCCCTCTCTATCTTCTACTGACCCTGTTTCTTCAGGTGTAATCTCAAGTGGATTTTCAACCTCTTCATCTGATTCAGGTGTAGTTTCTGTGGAATTGCTCCTTTCTCTTCTACTGCTTGTTGGAACTTCAGGCACTCTTACAGAATCTGATCTCTCCTCTGAGACTCTCAATGTTTCTCTTGAAGCCTCTCTTGGAAAAGAGAAAGAATCACTCAACTCTCTTTCACCTTCACCTCTTTCAGGATTTCTCCCCCTTCTCACTGGTTCAGTTTCTGCATCATCACTGGAATCTGACTCTTCAAAATACTCCTTACCAGTCCCATCTTTTGGATTTGGAACTCTCAGAGTATGACTCGCATGCACCCAATTTTTCACACCGGCACACTTTACTGCAGTTGTGGTAGTCAGAATGACTTGTCTCGGCCTTCCCCACCTTGGAACCAAGCTATTTCTTCTCCTGTGTACCTTAATCCTCACCCAGTCCCCTGGACTCAGATCATGGGCTTGCTTCTTCTCAAGTGTGGTAGCGTCTCCTCCAACCTGGTGAAACACAGAATGAACTGCGTCAGCCAGGCCTTTACAGTAATCCAAAATCATGTCATCAGTTATTGTCATCAACTTGTTGACAGGTACAAATGCATGTCTCACGGCACGACCCATTAAGATTTCGTGCGGACTCAAACCTGTGGTTCTATCTAGAGTAGACCTAATGGTCATCAGCACTAGAGGCAAGACATCAGGCCATTTCATTCCAGTGGCTAAACACATCTTACCAATTCTGTTCTTTATTGTGCCGTTCATCTGTTCAACGACTCCAGAAGCCTCTGGTCTGTACGCACAATATAGCTTCTGCTGTATGCTTAATGCCTCACAAATTAAACCCATGAGCTCATTATAGAAGTGTCCACCTCTATCAGACTCAATGGTCACTGGGAACCCGTACCTAGGAATCAACTCCCTTAACAGCAACTTTGCAACTGTTATTCCATGATTTCTCCTAGTCGGATAGGCCTCCACCCATCTTGAGAACAAACAGACTACCACTAGAACATACCTCAATTTGTTCACTTGGGGCATTTCAATGAAATCTATTTGCATTCTTGTGAAAGGACCTCCTTCTCTGCCTATTGTTCCTAGACTCACCACTGTCTTTTTCCCAGTATTGAACTGCTGACAAATCAAACATCTCTGACAGATGCTCTCTGCAATCAACCTGAACTTTGCATTATACCAGGTTTGTTTAAAAGACCTGATCATCGCATCCCTACCCAAATGTCCTTGGCCATGATACATTCTTGCCTTTGTCGACAACATTGAGTTAGGCATGACTGGTCTACCATCTCTGTAGATCCAAACATGATCTGTCTCTCTTGGGGCACAACCTGCCTTGATCCAATCTCTCATTTCCTCATCTCCTGCCTCATCCTGCAACTGTTTCACTTCATCCCACGTTTCTAGGACATTAGTAAACATCACAGAACACAAAGACATTTCCCTTTCTCGTGCCCTATTAATCGAATGATTGTTTTTGGCACAATATTGTGCTATGTCATTGGAAAATCTATTACCAAGAGTAACAAAATCATCTCCTTGTCCATGAGCAGCACACTTCACAACTGCTAACTCTTTAGGCAGCTGTATCGCCTCAAGCAATTTCCCAATCACTTCAGCATTCTTTATTGGATTCCCACTCGACGTCAAGAAACCTCTCTGTAGCCAAAGCTGGCCAAAGTCATGAACGACTCCAAATCCATACTGACTATCAGTCATCACAGTCACTCTCAGATTTTTGCCAATTTTGCAAGCCTTTGTCAACACCACCAATTCAGCCACTTGAGCAGGTCTCACTCCTTTCAAAGGTGAAGCTTCCATTACTTCTGAAACCTTGCACACCGCATATGCTGCACTTAGCATACCATCATCAGTTCTCAGACACGATCCATCTACAAACAGCACATGATCACTCTCAGGCAATGGCAAATCTATTATGTCTGGTCTTGGTTTCGTGCAATAGTCAAGCACATCCAAACAATCATGATCAACATCATCTCCAACATTCACATTATCAGCATCCGGTAACAACGTTGCTGGATTCACATTCACACATCTCTCAAGAGTCACATTTGATGCTCCCAGAATGATTTTCTCATATTTAGTCAGCCGACTATGTGACATGTACTGAGTCCTGCTTCTTGTCAAAAGAATTGCCACATCATGAGGTACAAATACCCTTACAGGATATCCCATTATTATACCCTCACTCTGTTCCAAGCTTCTGCATGTAGCAGCTACTGCTTTCAGGCAACCTGGCAAACCCACAGCTACAGGGTCAAGTGTCGATGAGAAGTACGCAATCGGCCTTCTCAGTTGTCCGTGCTTCTGAATTAACACTGAAAGTGCACACCCATTTCGCTCACTGCAGTACAATTCAAACTCTTTCTCATAGTCCGGCATTCCCAAAGCAGGGGCTTCACACATTCTGCTCTTTAACTCTTCAAATGCCGCCATTTGTTCCCCATCCAGTTCCAATGGGTCTCTCACTTCACTTTTGGTCAACTTAATCAGTGGCTTTGCTATCAGGGAGAAATTACTTATCCACTGACGACAATAACCCACCATCCCCAAAAACATCCTCACTTCTCTTTGGGTCATCGGGGCTCTCATTCCTCTGATAATTTTGATCCTGTCATCGGTCACTTTTCTCAGACCCTTTTCAATATTGTGTCCAAGATAATGCACCTTTTTCTTGCAAAATTGCAATTTGGCTGGAGATACCTTTAACCCTCCATCTGCCAGATGATTCAGTAAAGCTATGGTATCTACTTCACAAGCTTCACGTGTCTTCGATGCCACAAGTAAGTCATCAATATACTGCACTAGCACTGAGCTTTCAGGCATGATCAAACTCTCCAATGACTTTTTCAACAACTGATTGAATATCGAAGGACTCTCTGTATACCCCTGTGGGATACGACACCATGCTAAAATACGCTGGCCAAACCGGAATGCAAAAATCGGTTGGCTGTCATGATGCAATGGAATTGAAAAGAAAGCATGACACAAATCAATCACTGTGTACCACTCAGCATCATGAGGAATCTGATACAAAATCACAGAAGGATTTGGCACAATGGGACAACATGCCACCACAATTTTGTTAACTTTTCTCAAATCCTGTACAATCCTGAACTTTCCATTAGGTTTCTTCAGCCCCATTATCGGTGAATTACACGGGCTACTTAGTATTTCTCTCAAGACACCCTGTTGAATCATCTTGTCAATTATAGGAGTTATTCCCTCAATTATCTCTGGTGTCGGTCTGTACTGTGGGATATTAGGGTAAGTGATTCCCTCTTTCACTGAAATCTTCACTGGATCTACATTATTCATCAATCCCACATCTTCTCCAGTAAAATCCCAAACAGCTGTTTTCACTGTGTGTCTCAACTCCTGAGGCAAATCGTCTGGATTAAAGACAGCATATGTACCAACAATCTCACTCTCTATATTATCTAGAGTCATCCGGTACAAAACATCCTCATCTGGTGTCTCAAAAGCTATTCCATCCGGAGTACAAAAAATTGTACAGTTCATTTTGCACAATAGGTCCCTACCTAACAAATTCACTGGACTAGTGTCACAGACAACAACTCTGTGCATATCTGAAAATTTCCCTATTCTCACCCTTACTGGTCCGGTAAAACGAGTCTTAATCTGTGTATTTGCTACACCAACTACTTGGATTGCTTCGTCCGAGAGAGGAAGATTTCTAATATCTGCTGACCTGACAGTTGATCTCGTCGCTCCTGTGTCTACCAAAAAAGTAACACTCTCCCCATTTATTTTCCCATCTACAAATGGTCCTGCCTGGTCTATTTCTAGAGTTGCACCAAGTATGCACTCTTCCTCCTCTCTTCGGCACCGTCAATAGTCCCCTTCAGACTCACTCCCCTCATTCTTTAACCAGTACTGCTGTACCAGGTTAGAACGTCTCGGTTTGTTTACCTGCTCATCATTGTAGAATCCTGAGTCCTGGTTATACTTTTGGGACCCTCTATTCTGCGGCAAGGGCGGTTTTGGCTCTTGACTCTGCTGTCTGACAACCTTCTGCTGTTGCTGCTGTTGATTACACCCCTCGTTCTGCACCTGTTGATTTAAGGGTTTACTTTCATTACTCACTAATGGTGGATTGGTACACTCGGATCTCCAATGCCCCAATTGTCCACAGTTGTGACAAGGGAACTTTTTCTTTGCCTCCCCTAAATTCCCCTTTCCTTTTCCTGCATATCTGGGTCTAATTCCTGGATTATTTGCCTGTTCCATCAACTGTGCTTCTTGCCTCTCAGCAACTTTCACCTGTGCCCACATTGCTTTCTCTTTCAGCTTCCTCTGTTTTGCCTCAATCTCATCACTGAAGTACTTTGCATGTCTCAGGATTTCATCAATCTTTTTACTCTGCCAGTCAACCGTGTGCTCATGTATTCTTTCACTTATTTCAGGTCTCAGGCCATATACAAACCTGTAAACAAAATAACTCAAATCCTTATCACCCAGATGTTCATCTCCACTGAACTGTTTAAAAGCCAGTATCAGCCTTTCGTAAAAAGCATGAACTGATTCTTTTGCTTCCTGATGTGTTCGATCTATCTTAACCCAGTCTGTCTCTTTCGGGGGTACTTTATTTTTCAGGAATACAATTATCTGATCATATTTCTTCATGACCTCTGGATCTGGTGCTCCTGTTTTCGGATCTCTTGGATACTCTTTAGCAGGCCAATCTACAACTATTTTACATTCAGCCCACAAGTCTGCTGGAACAATTATATCAAACAGACTATTCAGATCAATCCACAGCACCTTTGACAATTTCACAAACCTGTCTACCTGCTTATACCACTCAACGGGCTTTTCTCTCAGTCGAGGGAAATCATTCGTAAATGATAAAATATCCTGTCTAGTCCATGGGACATGTACATATCCTCCTCCAGGAATCTCTCTCATAGGATAAGCTTCCACTGTTTTCTCTTTTTCTCTCACAGGAAAAGCTGAATAAGTCCTGTCCACTGAATCTTCCCTTTTCTTGTACCACCTATCCTTCCACTTTTCTACATCACCCCATTTTCGCAATAAGGCAATCATTTCCTTAATCTGCCCTGTTCTGCCAGCACCATTTAGATTTTCAATATCCTTATCAGAGAAATCCACCCTGTAAGGCTTCTGCAAAACTTTCACTTTATCCATGTCAACTCCCTGTTCACTCGCTATTGCTCTTAACCTTTCATGTATATTCTTAGCCCTCCAGGTGATGCTCTTGCACATAAATAACAATTCTCCATCATGATGGTTTTTGAGTATGTCTGTAGAAATTGTCCCTGCAACAAGCTCCTCCAATTCCATGCGTAACCTGGCTACATCAATTGCCTGTGAATCTTTATCCTTCCTTTGAAGAACTTTCAACCAATCATTCAAATCTTCAGCTGTTATTTCAGTAGATTTTTTCACTGCACCCACTTGTTCTGTCATCCTCTGTGGTTCCAAAATTGTTCCTCCCAAACAACCAGTATTCAATCCTGAATTAGACTGCACATCTAGTCCTCCACTACATGTGTCATGTCTCAACTGCCTCGAATCATTTCCTCCTGTTCTCATTCTTGATTCTTCCAAAGTACAAGTACCAACCAAACCATTTCCAACATAAGGAACTGTCAAATTATTTTCACCCATTCTTTGTTTATCAAAAATAGGCACAGCCGGACCAATAGTTACAGGCACTGTAACTGCTTCAAGATTTTTCGTCAGCTCACGAACTTTCTCAGTCAGCTCAGATGTGGTTCTGGCTAATTCTCTTGTTTTCTCTTCACTGACTCGATTCTCTCTCTCTCTCTCTCTCTCTCTCTCTCCCTTTCCATGAAAGAGCTACTATTTTTCAAATCAGGTGTCACAACCTCAGTTTTAATAATTCGCAAAGTATCTCTTACAGAAGTAGAAACTGGCGTACTCTCTTCTGGTTCTGGTCTATACGGAGGTGGTCTCTTGTAAATCATGTCATCCAAGACCTCATCCTCATAATCAGTAACTCCGTACCTTCTCACTTCTGTATCAGGCACCTTTTCTGCACCTTTCCTCCCTTCCACTTCATCAACAGTCCTCATAGGATATAATCCCTCTGACATACTAGCATCTCGCCATCTCCTCATTCGATCATGATGAGTCTCACGATCATATTTCCTCCCAAAAAAGGACCTATAATTGCCTCCACTCCTCTGCTTCTCTCGCTCATGCACCTCATCTTCCCATTCCACCAACGCCTCAAACTGTGTCGGCCTTGGTCTAGGCTCTAGACACATCATCTTTTTCCGTAAATTTCTCAACACGACCAGATTAAATGAACCATGTTCCGGGAATGCTAAGACACCATCTTCTTTAGTATACTTAGCCCAGTTATCTAACCATATACAGGTATGATACCCATATTTCGCAACCATGAAGGATGCAGGAATTCTCGTTGGAGGTAGCAATTCACCTTCTCTAGTTATCACATTCTTATCTTTGTCGAACCACCTTTTTATTTTACCGAACAAAGATTTTTTCTTCCTTTCCTCAGGTTGATAATACATCTTAACGTTTACCAATATTCTCTAATCCCTTCCGTACAGTTGCGAATTTTGTCCAATAACAGCGCGACTCACACCAACGCACCAATCCTGGAGCGTCTACGTCACTCTGTACTCTTTCCAATCCCTGCGCGGCTCACACCAACGCACCAATCCTAGCGCGAGCACTATTCTGAGTCACTATCCAATCACAGCGCGGTCTGAATGACGTCAGCAGTCTCTGCAGTCGCTTCTGCTCCTGTCTCCTGTCACTCGTCTACCCCTCCTTTACAAAGCCTTCTTGGTAAACTTTGTTTCAGATTCTACAAAATCTATTAGTTACAACATATAAACATCTCCATTGTCTGCTTCGCTAATCACAGAACAGTAAAGAAAATCTTTCTCACAAGAATCCCGCTTCTCTCTAGAACAGCGCTTACCTCTGCCCCACCACGGAATAATCACTTTCGTTGACACAGTAGCACATCCCTCTACTCTGCCCTTCTAACATGCATCCATTAACTGTTTCCTCTAGGACTGCTCCAAAGAGTCTTACAATCAATTAAATGCTCATACATTCACGCACTTTCATACCAGAAAATGTAGCACATGCACACAGAATCCTGCCTTTCCCGAGAACAGCGAACAATCTGTCCCGCTACAGAATTATAACACACGTTAACCAAGCAGCCTACCTCTAACCAGTCCTTCAAACAAGCTCAGAGAATACCTATTACTCCTCCTGCGATAAGCTTTAACGGCGAACCTTTCGGATCCCTGGGACTTAAAACCAGAGTTTCACAGATAACCCTCGCTACCATACACACTCCTTTTATACCGAAAATATATCCCTAATAGTAACACACGACGATGTCACTGATTCCGAACCCAGACAATGTGATGCGCAACTTCAATTGTCACACGTTTTTCCCCGCATACGTACAGGGCCAACAATCCCGTTTTTCCCGAGAGCAGCACTTACTTCCCTCTGCCCTACTACGGAACTGTCACCAGCTCCCAAGTTCCAGAAGCCGCACACACTACATAGAACTCAACACGACGACCTCAACATATAGTATTAGTACATATACCAACATCAATCAATAATCAATAAATCAAAGCCTATGTACAAGCAATCTAATCAGATCAAGACAATGATCATAACCATCATACTGCTACCAGGAAACTGCTGCAGATCGGCGCATATAAATTCTCCCAGCTTCCACGGACAGAGTAAATCTACAGTCACACGCGCAGTCACACATCATACGCTAGGGCCCATGTCACTAAATTCACGCTATTACTCTATCCACACTGAATATAGAAGAGAAAACCTAAACCAATCTACATCTACAATGAGGTCAATGCGACCATAATGTCATTGCCTTGAGTCATGATTTTGAACATTAGAAATACATTCGAAAACTCAATAAATGTACAAAGAATAAACACCCAACACTGTAATTCAAACAAGAGCTTATTTATCTAAAATTAGTTCAAAAGTAAAATCAATCATTAGCAAAATCGTTATTCTCATAATTACCTATTCTAGCTAAATGGGACAGGTCAGGTCTCTCGGTAAAGTCTCTCGAGCTGCCGTCCTCAGCATGTAGTCCAAACGCGATGACCGCAAGGAACGCGATGAATGTAAAGAGCGCAATGAACATGGACCCTCTCTGGTCTAACATTTTTATAGGAAAACTAACAAATCAAGTAACAAATAAATGTTTAATATCCGTTGAGCCACTGAGCAGAGCGAGCAGGAAAGGAAGTCTTTAGATACATTTAGAAAATCTCTGCTCAGGAAAAATCACAAAAATAAAAAGTCGGAAGAAGGAAACTCGAGTTTGCAAATGTTTCTTTCGAAGACGCTCTTCCTGGATATCTCTAGCAGAACCACCGCAGCATTGTCATTGTTCATTGTGGCTTTATCCTTGTCCAAGGCAATTGGACTCACGCCCAGAGCTGCTGTCCTCACGGAAAACTTTTAAACCAGGCAAAGGCTGTGGTCAGGTGACTCTCGACCATGTTCAGCAAGGCCCTCTCATCAAAATTCGATCACTCGAGTGCAGGCTGTAAAAGGCAGCCATCTTTTTCTAGGCCAAAACGGACCATCTTAATTAAAAGAGACAAAAACAACGTTACCACATCATAATGATTGTACAGTGTTAAACCCCTCTAATACCCTTATGTGTATGTACTTATCTAGCCCTCTGCAAGATTATTTTAAACGCACAAAACACAAAACAAATAGCATTTGTGAATAAACCGCACACTATTATTAAGCGACATAAATGCATCCCACGTGTAGTTTCTCTCTCATTAGTAATATTAGTTAATCCGGACAAAACAAACTATTTATTAGTCATTTTAAATCAGTCATTTTAAATCATAACATATAGACGAAACTGGAGCTTAAAACTCGATAAATTTTCAACAGAAAACTCTGCTCCAGCACCCTTACCTTGTAGTGGGGGAAACTTGGGGTTGTCCGCCAACACGACAGATTGTGCATATAACATGGTAAGCCCAGAGCATCGAAGGACGCCGTCCCATGCCTTTCGCATACATTCCACCATGTTTATTTTGGCCTTGGGTGCCTTGAACGGCTGGAACAGTGCTGGTGCTAGGGGCCTTGGGGACGCCTGGTCGGGCTCCACTGCTAATTGCGGTTGGAACAGGGTGGGATGGAGCCTGAAGTGTAAAAAAACTCACCTGGGCACACAGGACGTATAACTGCATGTCTGGTGCACCTAGTCCTCTGTGCGCAAGTGTCAATGTGAGGAGTTCATAGGCTACTCTGGGCTATCGGCCCTGCCCATACAAAAGTGATCATGTTGAATGGGAACCGCTTAAAAAATGGCATTGTGAGGTGAAGCAGGATATTGATGAAGAGGTTTTACGAACACAACCATTTTAGCAATTGCTAGTCGCCTGGTGAGGGATAATGGCAATTTGTTCCCTATCTGGATATGCGATTCTAGTCAGTCCATTGCACCCCCATAGTTCACCTTCAAGAGTTCCTCTGGGCCCCTGCTTAACCATGTACCCAGATATTTAGTTGGTTCAGTTGCCAATTTAAAGGGGTACTCCATCTGATATGGCATTGCGGCCTCTGTAAGTGGAAAGAGTTTTGATTTTCCCCAGTTGACCTGAATTCCTGATTATCCCCCAAAATGAATTACTTCACACGTCATGAGCTCTAGGTTTATTCACGGCTCTCGGATATTAAGGGTAATATCATTGGCATACATCGATAAAACCAGTCCCCTGATGGTGAGCCGATGCCGCGCTCAGCGTGGTGCTGACATAGCCTGGCCCAAAGTGACTCCATAGCCACTGCAAACAGGAGCGGAGATCCCCGCGGAATCTGGATTGGGTCAGAGACATGTCCATTCAACCTAAGGAGAGCTGTGGGCAGTGAATACAATTAATTTTGGGGGGGATGAAGTTAGGAACGAACCCCAGGCGTTTCAGCAATGGGAAGTGAAACGGCCATTTCAGGGAGTCAAATGCCTTAGTGGCGTTGAGCAGAGTTGCTACAGCTGGTAGGGAGGGGTAAAAATGGTGCATAACAGAGAATATAGTGCGGAGATTGTGCGATGTGGCCGGTACTGATATAAACTGTGACTGATTGGGCTACACAATTAAGGGCATGAGAGGCAGCAGCTGGTTTGCCAGGACTTTCATGTATATTTTGTTATCTATATTTGTTAGGGACAAGGGCTGATAGGAGTCTCAGAGCTCAGCAGGTTTTTCTAGTTTGAGTATCGTTATGATGATTGCCTCTTTGAGGGATGGGTGAAGTTGCCCCGAAGTCAATGAGTCATGATACATCTCAATGAGGTGTGGGATGAGTATTTCCGCGTACTCCTTGAAAAAAGGCAGGTGTGAGCCCGTCCGGGCCTGGGGTACTACCGCCTGGCAATAACCTGGGCGATCTCTTTCAGTGTGATTGAGGCATTGAGGTATTCCATGTGCCCAATGTCAAGCCAAAGTAACTGTATGGAATCTAAATAATCTTGCAGGGACTTCGGGTCACACACCATTCCAGCAGAATAGAGCTGAGCATAAAAGGAAGGCATGACCGCAGGCAACACCAATGGGTAGGTGACCAGCCGGGAGGTGGCGTCCATCAATTCGATGTAGTATGAAGAAGAGTAGGGTCTGTGTAGCAGTCCCGTCAGCGTTCAGCCAGGGCAATCTCCTTCACCTTATCATCGTGCTTGCGCCTCTTGTCCTAGGTATTTCACCTCCCTCTCTGCTTCTGTATGATATGCCGTATCTGTTATCGGCCAGTACGGCCAGGTTAGGGTCCCAGGTGTATGCCTGCTCAATTTCTGATTACAACCTACCAAGTGACACCCCTTCAGCACTCCTGATTGCTTAGCGCTGCAAGTCCCTCAGATTGCCTACTTGAACACCTCCCACAAAGTAGATGGCGATGTCCTTGGGCTGTAATCCGCCACCTTTCTCCAGATTCTTGGATAAAAGTCGGAGTCATCTGAGTTTGGCTCATAGATGGCCTACATAATCATGGGTTCTTTGTACAGGGTACCCACCAGGATGACGTAGCGTTCGTCTTTGTCTATCAGGGAGTGTGTATTGTGCCATGGCAGCCCCTTCCTGAATAATATTGTGGTGACTCTGCGATAGTTAGAATAGACCAAGGAGTAGGACACGCTGCACCATCGAGCTCGGAGGCGAGATGTGGTGCTAGCAGTCACGTGCGTCTCCAGCAGGACTCCCTGTCAGGCAAGGTATGCATGGACTAGGCGGGATTTGCAATGGTCATCGAGATCTCACACATTCCACGTTAAGTATATAACACTGGCCAAGACATCAGAGGGTTGGTACAGGCGCACCACTGTGCCGTAGGTTGTGCGCTGCATTGTTGTGTGTGACGTTGCGCAAGTGTGCAGGTGTTGTGAGCATCCTGAATAGACCGTGTTGTGTATTTTCAACAACATATCATGCAGATTAGAAAACCCCAGTCTAAACAACAGGACAACTCCCTCCCCCTCCCAGAGCCCCAACTTAGCCCCATCAAAAACTGGCACAAAAAAACGAGTTCCGATCCACCCACTCTAAACCACCTATTAGGCTAAGATGATGTACCCACCCCACCCAAATAGCCCCTGTCCGTAAACATGCCAAGTACTTAGGGAATTATCCTATGGGGACACAGCCTCACCAGGCAGTCAACCCTGCCACTAGGACCAGGGTTGCCGAGCACTAGTTTTGTATGGGAACAGGGAGAATGTATAGTCTTGTTGTAATAAATGTCTGGCTCTCCTAGGGTTCACTTTAACAGCAAGAAGGGGCTTGATCCACCAGCCAGCCACTCTCGAGTTACAACTGATAGTCATGTGTTCTGTTAATCACTGTCACTAGTACGGCCTTCCTCTGACTGTCTGGGAGATTTAAACGGAGACTTGCTCGCTTTGCCACTTTGTTTTGCAAAAGACATAGGTGCTTTGGGGTCGGTAAAGGCTGCATCATACCGTCTAGTTTAATGTGCAACTTAGCCGGGTAGAGGAGGGCATGGGGCATTTCGAGTTGCAATAGAATGTTCTGCCGGCAGGAATTCCCATCTTGCGGCCTGCACTGTGAGGGTAAAGTATGGGGAAGAGGAGGGGATGTTCCCTTGGTGCCAGATCTCTCCCAGTTCTCGTGCTCCCCTCAGAATCGCATCACAGTCTCTGTAATTTACCAGGCAAGCCACTATGGGGTGCCCCGGGTTACCTGACGGTGGCCTTGGCCCCAGCAAGCGGTGTACCCACTCCACTATAAAAACTGCAGACAATTCAGTTCCAAAGAGATCAGGCAGCAATGTTTCTACATAGCCCTCCATCCCTGCAGTGGATTCTGGGATCCATGTGATACAGAGGTTGTTTCACCTGGAGCGGTTTTCAAGGTCCTCGTTTTTAGCTCTGATGAGTAACAGCACTTTGTGCATTTTCAACAGACACTGTATGTCCTCAGCTAGCATGTCATCTGCATCGGACACCCTAGACTCCAGATGTGTGATTTTGGCATCATATGTGTCTACCCGCTGCTTTACTTGATCTAGTCGATCCGTAAGATCAACCAACTTGGAGTCAATAGTTTTTAGACTGGTTTTGACCTCCAGGACGAGTGAGCGGATGTCATCATCTCGTGTTCCTGAGTCTTCAGTCTGCGAGGCTAGCTCCTCAGCCTCTTGAGTCAGCTCCCCTTGTGGGGTGTAACATCTGCCCTCAAATGAAAGTTTAGACTGTTTGGCATCAGATTTGCCCGTGGTGGCTAGCGGTGCACTATGATGTATGCTATGGGGAGTTCAGGTAGTCACCAGCAAATGGGTAGAGACTAGTACACCAATTTAGAGCGTGCCACCAGCACTCTGCAGTCCCCACTTTCCTTCCTCCCGCATGGAGGTGGCTCAGCATCAGGAGCTGGGGGTGTCGTTGTTGACAGGGTATTATGGCGCCGTCTCAAGGCCCGCATGGGTGTCTCTGGAGCACAGGTCAGTGTTGCCTGTTCCTCCAAGGATTTATGGAGGAGAGTTACGGTGGATTGTTGCTGCTCCGCCACAGCACAGCAGACCCCACACTGCCAAGATATCCCCTCCAGATTGGCGATAGAACTATTGGGCTCCAGGTGTGTCCACCAGCAAGGCAGCGCTATTCCACAAGGCAGCGAGGAGCACCGGCCCACCACCGGCACCCCCCATGGTTCCGATGCATTTGGCCTCGTGATTATTTCTGTGCTGTGGCAGCCAGTCTGTTCTCTGAGGTAGTGTGGGGGCCACTGCAACAGGGACATGCCGGGGTGGAGTGGGGGAACAGAGGCCCCTGCTTTGGGTGCCCAACAAGGGGGAGCCCCCACCACTCCTATCCTCCCCTCCAGACACCTTCCCCCCAATGCAGCCCGGCACCCCAGCAGCGGCAGCCCACACCCTACTCCAATGCCTGCAGCTCACCGAGTCTCCAGTTCCTCACATACTGCTCCGGTCGCTGTTTAGCTGCCTAGTGTGGTCTCCTCTCTGTGGACCTTGGTGGTCTGTGGGTACAACACATAGCTCCGCCGAGAACCCGGCACTCCTCAGGTGAGTCTGGACAGCTGCTCCTCCGCAGGTCCCGGCCTTGATCCACCCACTAGCCACGAACCCAATCTCAGTGTAGGGTTGCTGTTGCTTGCCCAACCGTAGAGCCAGTAAGGGTTGTGCCTATTAATGCTCCTTCTAATGTGGTTGCTGAAAAATACAAGGATGTGATAAAGCATGTGAAAAAGAAGGTGCCAGAGAAAGACATTCATTGGATAAAGGTTTTGAGATCGCCACAAGAGCCCAATGAGTCAGTTAATGCCTACTATGAGAGACTATTGCAGAATTTCAATACCCAGAGTGTCTCGAAGATCCTGAGAAAGTTTGAGCGAGTGGTTTTGTTTTTCCTTTTGTTATGGATTTATATCATGAGCTTACTTCTCAAATTCAGCAGAGTGTACTGTCCTGGCAGACAAAAAGTATAGATGAAATTTTGAAAGTTGTCAAATTCAGCAGTGATTGGTTCGATGCAAAGCAGAAAAAAATGAAAGAGAACTTGATGGCTGCTCAGATGAAGATATTTGAGAGAATGGTAGGAATCAGTTGATGGGTTCTGTTTTAGGATATATACAATCTGACAATGCTGGAATGAAAGTGATGTCCTCGATGCAAGGTGTGAAAATGGGATATGGGATGATGCAAATGCATGGTCGTGGAAGAAGGATTGTGTACAATTGTGAAATTAGTGCAAATGTTTACATGCTGAGGAGCACTGATTTTCAATTCTATGGTAAAATAGGGCACTGGAAGCAGGAATGTCAACAGAAACTAGATCAAATTCAGAATTATTTTGTTTCCCTGATGCCTAGAAATATGAATCAGACATAGATACAGTCATTAACCCCAGCCCAATCAGCCCCAGTACAGAACATGCATGATTGGAGGCAATTTCACATGAATATTCCAACAGCCCTGCTGTTGCAGCAAAATATGGAGAAAAAAAATGCCATGCATTCCAGGGTGTGAACGGAATCCATAGATTCTGGGTAATTATTGTCTGCAGTATTCATCAGAAAGTAATTCTCAATGATTGTACCTGAGGAGTGGGGAGAATTGCTTACTTGAGTAGTCTTATAGGTAGACCAGAATGGTCCATGTATTGATGGCAAAGTTAAATGAAACATGTTACAAGCAAGCTAAAGGTGGCGGCAGCAGTTTTCTAGTAAAGATATTTATTTTAAACAAGTCCATGGCACATAAAGGCAGCTGACCATGAACCGGATTCAATCACCAACCAACTTCTCCTGCTTCTGTCCATCTCGCTTCCCACAAAATCCTCACAAAACATTCTACATTCCAACTAAACAGAACTAAAGGCACAAGCCAGAAATCAACCTTCCAAGTCAAAACAACACCCTGCTTCTTTCATAATAGGTATGGGGGCTACCCACTCATTCTGTGGAGGTTGCAAACCTACCATTCTTGGAAAGAGAAGTCCAGGTTGTAGCAATAAGTGATAGACAGCTTTTTAATCAGCTCAGAGTATGTGTCCCTGTTAAAATAGGGTCAATGGAGAATGATCATCAGTACATTTTGTGTGATTCGAGTTCTGTAAATGTATTGGGCAGAGTGACATCTGACCTGACTTTGGTAAGGAGCTCGCTCCCCCACGCGCGCAGCACCACCTAGCTGTGCCCGTGTCCCTGACCCCCACCCACGCTGCTGTTCGCGTTTTAGAGGCCCTCCTCCACCCGCAGGCACCCGCCTGCGCCTCATCCCCGGTGTCTAGTGGGCTGCTGGTAAGCGTTCCTAGATTTGTGTATTTGTGCCTTGTTTTATTGTGCCTTGCTTTTACTGTGCTGCTATTGCAATCGTTTTTCATTTTGTTCCTTTTGTGCTATTTTCGCCACTTGTGCCGGCTCTCCCTGAGCCGCTCTCAGCCTTCCCGCTGCTGCATCCCTGTAGCCCCGCCCCCCTAGCGCCCCATTGGCTTTCCCCTCCCGCCTCCCAGCTGCTCCTCCCTCCCTCCTCCCTTCTTAATGGCGGTCAAAGCGCGACTCTGCAGCTGGCGCGCCAGAGGCGCGCCAGAGATAAGCCCAGCGCCAGTCCCCCTGGCCCGTGGCACCCCCACTCACCCAGACGCCATTACACCACCAGCAACCTCCACACCCTCAACCCAGGACGCTCTTACACCTGTTTCCAGTCCTCCCCCAGGACCAACAAAGGACCCTTCGCCTGCCAAGCCTGCCACTTCACCTGCACCTTAAAGCATCACGACAGACCTGCCAACAACCACCTGAGCTGCATTCTACTCAACACCCGCTCCATCCACAAACACGCCATCGAACTTTGGGACCTGCTGACCTCCACGTCACCGGACATCGCCTTCCTCACCGAAACCTGGACAAGCTCGGCCTCTGAACCCGACATTGCCATTGCCATCCCTGAAGGCTACAGGATCACCAGGAGAGACGGCACCAATAAACCAGGAGGAGGAATCGCCATAGTCCACAAAAGCACCATCAAAATCTCGACCAGCACCCACGACACCCTCAACTCCGCCGTACACCTCCACTTCAACATCTACGTCAACGCCAACACCACCCTCAAAGGAACACTGATCTACAGACCCCCAGGCCCCTGAGCACAATTCTGCGACACCATCGCCGACATCGTCAGCGCCCAGGCCCTCGCCTCAGCGGATTACATCCTCCTCGGTGATCTAAACTTCCACCTAGAAAACAACAACAACGTCAACACCAAGCACCTGCTGGACAACCTCGCTAACCTCTGCTTCAAACAACTCGTCACTTCACCCACTCACACCGCAGGCCACACACTCGACCCCATCTTCGCTGCCAACAGCCACGTCTCCTTCAGCCACACCACCGAACTCGACTGGACAGACCATCACTGCATCCACTTCTCCTACCAGAAACCACCTACTCACCACCACCGCACACAACCCCCCCCGACTCAACTGGAGCAAAGTCTCAACAGAACAACTGATCTCCACCCTCGCCTAGACCCCACCGCCAGGAACCTCGGACCCCGACACAGCCGCCACCGACCTGCATCGCTGGTTAGCAGACTGCGCCAACACCCTTGCGCCGCTCAAAAAGTCCTCAAACACCCTGCACAGCGCCAAGGCCAGCTGGTTCACCCCTGATCTGCAGAACTCCAAACGAGAACACCGCAAAAGAGAAAAGGCCTGGCGCATGGATCCCACCGAACCCAACCACATCGCACTCAAAGATTCCATCCGCAAGCATCACCAACTGATCCGCACCGCCAAAAGAACCCACTTCAAAAACCGCCTAGACAACAATGCCCACAACAGTAAAGAACTCTTCGGCATCGTCAAAGAACTCTCAAACCCCAGGACCTGCTCCAACAAACCCCCTCTGTCACAAGAGCTCTGCAACTCCCTTGCCACCCACTTCCGCCGCAAGATAGAGGAAATTCACAACAGCTTCAGCCCCAAACAGACCGCAGACACCCACGAACCCGACGCCCCGAGCAACACCAACCTCCTCCACACCTGGACCCTCGTCAATGAAGAAGACGTCCCTCACACCATGGCCTCCATCCACTCCAGATCCCCATCGGACCCCTGCCCTCACCACATTTTCAATAAAGTTAGCAACATCATCGCTCCCCACCTCTGCAACACCATCAACAGCTCCTTCGAGTCAGCCACCTTCCCGGAAATCTGGAAACACGCAGAAGTCAACGCACTACCTAGACGACCCGAAGAACTACTGGCCGATTTCCCTCCTCCCCTTCCCGGCCAAGGCATCGAAAAAGTCGTCAACACCCAGCTCTCCTGCTTCCTAGAAGACAGCAAGGCGCTCATTCAACACCTCCCAATCCGGATTCCGAAAAAATCACAGCACCGAGACCGCACTCATCGCTGCCACAGACGACATAAGGATCATGCTCGACAAAGGAGAAACCGCAGCAATCATCCTGCTGGACCTCTCTGCCGCATTCAACATGGTATGCCATCACACCCTCCGCACACGACTCCACAACGCCGGAATCCACGACAAGGCTCTCAACTGGATCTCATCATTTCTCACCGGCAGAACCCAGAGAGTCCGCCTTCCGCCATTCCTGTCTGAGGCCTCCAAGATCATCTGTGGCGTCCCTCAAGGATCCTCCCTCAGACCAACGCTCTTCAATGTCTACATGGCTCCTCTCGCCACCATCGCTCGGACACACCACATCAACATAGTATCATACGCAGACGACACCCAGCTGATCCTCTCCCTCACGAAAGACCCCACTACTGCCAAAAACAACCTACACAACGGACTACATGCCATCTCTAACTGGATGGAATCAAGCCGCCTCAAGCTAAACACCGATAAAACAGAGATCATCATCTTCGACTCTAACCCCTCAGCATGGAACGACTCCTGGTGGCCCAACTCCCTAGGCACCACACCCTCACCCACCACCCACGCTCGCAGTCCTGGGCTTCATCTTGGACTCCACTCTCAGCATGACTCAGCAGGTCAACGCAATCTCCTCCTCCTGCTACAACATTCTCCGCATGCTCCACAAGATCTTCAAGTGGATCCTCGTCGAGACCAGGAAACCCGTCACCCACGCCCTGGTCAGCAGCAAATTGGATTACAGCAACGCCCTATATGCAGGAACAACGGCCAAGCTACAACGTATCCAGAACGCATCGGCCTGCCTCATCCTTGATGTCCCACGCCGCAACCACATCTCCCCCCACCTCAGAGACCTACACTGGCTACCTGTCCCAAAAAGGATCCCCTTCAAGCTCCTGACCCACGCACACAAGGCTCTCTACAACACCGGTCCAGCCTACCTCAACGACAGACTTTCCTTCCACGCTCCCACACGCCATCTCCGCTCCGCCAACCATCCTCTCGCCACCATTCCCCGCATCCGCAGCACCACCGCCGGAGGAAGATCCGCCAAAACCTGGAACTCTCTACCACTCCAGCTACGCCAGACCCAGGACCTCCTAACTTTCAGGAAACGCCTCAAAACATGGCTTTTCGACCGGTAGCATCCCCTCTCCCCAGTGCCTTGAGACCCTAACAGGTGAGTAGTGCGCTTTATAAGTATATTGATTGATTGATTGATTGATTGCTATGCAAGTTGAATGTGTGATATATTGCACAGTGGATGGTGTTGCAATTGAAACACAAGATGAAGATACTGTACATTTTACACATTTGACCTGTTGAATCATTTAGCTATAAATGGTCACAATGTTTTCCCTACAAAAATGCACTATTGTAAAAAAAACAGAAGTGGTTCTTCTTGGTCACCACTTGAAAAGAGAACAAAGAAAGCATAATGACCATGTTTTGGCAACTCTGAAAATGAATCCTGCCACCACCCAGAGGGAGGTGAGGATGTTCCTGGGAATTGTTGGCTACTGTTGTCAGTGAATTCCAAACTTTTCCTTGATTGTAAAACCTTTAGTAAGGTTGACCCATGGTGATGTTAAAGATCTGGAACCACTTGATGAAGAATGTTTAAAGGCCTCCCTGATGTTAGGAGAAAGTTAATGTAATGCACCCGCTCTCTGAATGCTTGATTATAATTTACAGTTGTACATTTTCTGTCATGAGACAGGTGGATGTGCACTTGAAATTTTAACACAAAAACATTGAGGAATCATGAGGCTAGTGGCCTATCGACCAGCTGTGGTGGATCCAGTTGATTTACGTCTTCCTGGTTGTTTGAAATTAGTTACAGGTGTTTGCATTGCAGCTGATCAAAATGAAGGGACTGGGATGGGACACACATTGATTGTATTTGTTCCACACTCTGCTGAGTGTTTGCTGATCCGTACACAAACTCAATATATGATGAACAGTCAATTGACCAGATATGAACAAGACACAATAGCAGCTGAAAATATCAGAATTAGAAGATGTCATTTTCTGAACCCTGTAACGTTTCTTCAATTCCAAACAAAAACTGTGATGATAAAACAACAGGAGTGATGATGATGATGAGAACCGGAGCATGATTGCATCAATGTTATAGAATTATGTCCAAACCAAGACCATATATTAAAGAGATCCCTCTTGAAATGGCTGATCTGACTTTGTTGATGTCTCCTGTTTGAGAGATCATTATGGAGCACTAAAGACTGTCTCGTCTAGTATGTTCCATTTCTGAAATCCTTGAAGCATCATTTCTAACGAATGTAACTCCAGTACAAGTAACAAGGTTGGTTGCATTCACCAGAGCATGTTAATTGTAAGCAAATTTGAATGTCACAATATATACTGCCAGCCAGTAAGGTTTTGGAGTGGTCCATGATTCTGGGCAACTGTTGTTGTGAAGGGGATTTGTGGCATCTTCTGGGGCTCCCCCATCATGAACAGTCTCTGTATACTGGATGTATTGAAGGCTATACCACAACCAAAAGAGATTGCAGTAGTCAAGTGCACTACTCATAAGGTTTGAAAAGATATGGTTACTCTTGAAAATAAATATTCAGATCAAAGTGGCTAGACATTGAGTGCTTAAGAATGAAACAGTAATTCAAGGATCAGAACAAGATGAGGCAAGAGTGAATTCCATTGAAAACTCATAAGGTATGAATTGTTTCTTGTTAAATCCAGTTCAGACTTTTTTAGTGAAATGAGAGAGCTCCAAGAGGAGGCTTCAGAAGGTACGAAAAGCAAATGGGAAATGTTGTGTTATAGGAAAATTATCAGGATCTACATGTCACTCCTGACTATAAATATGTATTGCCTGACTCAGTATTACATCCAACGGTCAGGTATTTGCATAACCAATCACATTCAGGGACAGATTTCATGGTGAGGACTTTTACTAAGTAGTAGGCAAATAAAAAATTTAGAAATGTAGCAGGGGATTTGTACAGTCATTGTTTGACATGTGAAAGACTAACCAAGAAAACTCACTGAAAGTACGTTCTCAAGCATTATCGAATCAAGAAGAGAGTAACCAAAAAAGGAGAGATGTGATAACAATGTGAGGGCCAAGACGTTGTGTGCCCTATTTGTGGAAGAGACCTTTCTTAGGACAAGAACCCTCACTGACTCAAGGGTGACATGCTCCATCATACGGTTCCCTCCTCACACCAGGGTCGCAAGCTCCCTGGTGTGGGCAACACCACTTCTGGGCTAGAAGAGGAGCTGAGGTGTTTTTCAAGGAGGAGACCGAAAATTTAGTTAGTGAGGGGCAGAGTGCAGAATTAATTTGAAAGGAATTTAAAACTGTTTCTAGGAGACCAAATGTCTTTATTTTGGGGTACCCTTTGACAGGATTAAGAAGATAAGGGGACTAGGGGTTATCAGCAAGTATACCCCTGAATTAGGTCAACATGTTTTTGCCCTTAAACATCCGCAGCCGGGGTTCACGGGCATTCTTCAGGAACAAAAAGAATAAGTCAGTCTGCATTCAAATGATTGAAATAACATTTAAAAATTAATATTTATGTATATACAGACCATGGTATTATAGTAGCCTGTATATGTGAGTGGTGGCCCAAAGGTAGGGGATAAAAAGGGTACCCCGTCTCAACTGAAAAACAATAGCACAAAGAGCATGCGCTGGTTACCTGGCCATCAAACCTATACAAGAAAATCTTGCACAAATCAGCACAGGAAGGTCTCAAATTGAGAATGTAAATCAGGGTTACCAGATACATGGTATTCAGTAACCTCTCTTCAGCCTTATGGGTACCCCACTAGACGGCTAAAAGAACACGGCTAAAAGAAAGACACAGAAACTTCGCAGTAGAATGAAGTGATAGAAAAAGCATTAATCAGAAAACCACAATAGATATGTTTTGTCAACCTGCCTCAGGGTAATCTGATAGATGATGATAACAAGCATAACACTAAAATGGGAATGTATGGGGGCTCAATAAGGTACAAACACTCCATGAGGCAAAGCCTCTGTCCAACCAAATGTAGCCAATATCATTAGCTTTAAGGCATGGAAGACCCAGGGTGGCGAGATGTTGTAACAGATATATGGTAAAATCATGAGACAAGTAAATGCATGTTAAAAGGAGTGAAGTTGGTGGGAAATGTGGATATGTAACCCTTCACGCTAGTTGTAGATCAAAGGGCACATTCCAAAGCAGCAAGACAAAGAGATAGAGCCGCCCTCACAAGAGAGCAGCCCAAAAGGTATTGTGCACAAAAAGGAACAAAGCCCGCGGTTATCTTGCTTCTTCTGTTGGACTTTACAGCCTGGGATCCCATTAGGCACTGTGTATTAGCTAGAGGGAATGAAGGAGGGCCACCAGCGCTTATAGCATTCTGCTTTGCCCCATAGGGCAAGATGTGCCCTGGCTGTCTCCAGATGAAGAACGGGCCAAAATGGGCCCATCTACACCTGTACGCGACCAGACCGGCCACCCCCTTTCAACACACTCTTGTGCCCCTCTCAGAAGGGCCAAAAGTAAGTCTCATGCTGCCTTTTTTAAACCTAATGGGCCCATGAAAGGTTCAGGAAATAAATTCTCCATCATTAACTTTTTAACCTCTGCTGTGGGTGCGCTTAGGGATGAAATGACTAGTGTGGAAGAGGAGTTGAGTTTACACTTGTGTGTTGGGTCCTTACACCCTGATCAGGGACATGACTAATATCAGCATGACCAAAGAGCCATCAGCAGTCCCTCAGAGAGCCCATTCGAAGTCGGAGGGAGGTTATTGTCGTAGTGGTTATGATTAGGGAAGAGACTTTATAGGACACTGAGTCTCCTACTTGCAAATGGAAAAAGAAAGACCTGGGCTCAATTGAAGTTGTTGTGGTCATGTCTTGGAAAGTCTCCCAGACACCAGCAGATCCCAGAAAGGAATGGACCCATAAAAAAACAAGCTGGCCAAATAATGTGCCTCCACTGGTTTGAAATGGCCAGACACTTCTCCTCTTGTTTTGATGAGCATCTCCTGACAAAATGACTGGTCTCTCACCCCATGAAGTATTAATGTGCAAGGCAATGTGATTGGCTTATACTCTTTCAGCTACACTTATTTCAATTACTGATGACATTGTTCTAGATTACTGGTCTAGCTGATACAGTAAAAACTGTTTCTCACCAGGTGAACTTGGCAACAGAACTGGCAAAAGAAATTCAATGCAATACGTTAAACCCAGGTGATTGGGAAGTTGCCAGAAGGCATGTTTGGAAAAACTGCTGAGATGAAAGGCGGTGTAGCCCTTAACAAGTTATACTAGAGAATGTTGTGACGTAAGCCAGAATTCTGAAGTGGATCCATGCTGCTCACATGACAAAGAAGAGGAGAAACCAACCATTGATTCACAGAGTCAAGTTCCCAGAGGGGGTGAAAAACAAAATCAACTTGAAGGTGAAACTGGTGAAGACAATTAAGTTATAGAAGTTCTTGTTGATGGGAGTGAAGATCCTGATGAAGGTACCAGTAGTGGTGCCCAGCTTCAAAGTGCAGTTCAGAGTGAAGAGCTGTTACAATGTCAAAGCCGAAGAAATGAGTGGCAACAAGAACAGTAGTCTCTGATTGAAATAGTGCAAGACTCCAGTTAAAGATTTGAGTCACAAGAACACACAGAGGAAGAAAGCAGCTCACAGTAAATTGTGGAACTGATGCTGATCAGAATTCAAGTTTAGTAGTAAGTGGAGAAGAAGATTCAGCAGTAGTCACCAGTGAATATACAAGGGCTGAAGAAACCAAGGCACAGATAATAACCTGTAAAATGAAGTACTGGCAGATTGAGAGACTAAAGCCAATCATTGAAGAATCTGAAGTAACTGAAGTCGACTCAGAAAATAGTGAAAGTGAATCACCAGTTGCGAAAAGACCAAAGAAAAACTGAAATTATGTTTTACCTCAATAGGTGTATCTAGCATTGACATCTGAAGAATTAGGAGTAGAAAAACTAGAGATCCACAGCTCAATATACTGTTGCCAATACACCTTTGAAAGGGACCCTGAAAGTGAAATTGAAGAAGAACCACTTTGAAGGAAAACATCTAAACAGACTCAGTGGCGGCGCCTCTGTTAAGGTGGAGGAGCGTCACCCCACTGCTCTATCTGCAGTGAAAACATGGGAAATAAACTGATAACACAGGTTACTATCATTTTATTTTTTCTAGCTTCCTTCAGCCGAGAGGGGGCGTCCATTCTGATGACTGCAGGAAGGAGGAGGAGTGGTGGCACTGCTGCAAGTGCACATGAAGAAAGTTTTGTTATTGTTTTAAAGAAAATGTTTGTTCTCTTTTGGAGTTGTACTGTGAATATTAGTTTCTAGTTTCAATAGAAAATGGCATGGAGCAGATGTAATACAATTCTTAGTTTGACTTCTTTATTGATGATACTAATGATTTTAGTTGGCTTGTTGTTGTGCCTCCTTCCTACTGTTGAATATGGCTCCACAAAGGGTGAATTAACTACAGTTCATTTTGAAGTTAAACATAATACACGGACTCAGAGGGAAAGCTTAGTTAGTGGATTTCATTATAACATTTATATTAAAATATTGAATGAATATGTCTAAATTATGGTAGTCAAAGATTGCTCTGTGTCTACCCTTCTTTCCTCTTCTGCAGGTGAAAGTGCTACCTAGTTACAACTATTGATTTGTGTGTTGTTCTATAATGTGCCAGCTAGTATACTTAACAAAACAGTAATTTTGTCTTTTTACTTTTCGAATTTCAATGTTTAACTGAGAGGATCAATCTATCTCTCAAGACGAAGAAGAAGAATAAAGGTTTTAAGAATAGAAATTTCTGAATACAACTGCAAAAATTAAGCTTAAAACAAAAATACTAACGGGGAGTATGTGTGCAGTCAATAATGTTGCAAAACAGCTTACCACTACATTTTCTTCTTGCAAAGAAAGATGGAGTTTGCAAGGTGCTGAAGGTGGAAGAGCGCTGTACCTTCATACCTAATAACAGTAGAGTTACTTTATGAGTGCATGTATACAAAATATTAATAACATTTCTCATGAAGTCTAAGCTTTGAAGAGAATGGATTGAGGGAGGTCGTAGGTTCCTTTGTTAGTGAGATAGGAAAGTGTTTTTATTTTTAACAACAAATTTTATTGGGTTAGTCGTTGGAAAGACGGGTTACAGCCCTACAATGACCTGTAGGAGAAAAAGGATTAACATCACGAAAGTACCAACATTTCCACCAATTTCCAACACCTGCCAAACATGCAGGTGGTAACATAATAATGTATACTAATATATATATAATAATAATAATTACAACTGAAACAAATTGCAGACAGTATTCGATGTCAAGACAATTATACATGACATAATGGCATAGGGATTCATTAACAGACGGTGCGGGAAAGTATGTTCACGGAGCATTTGGGAATATGGGTCACTATTCAGGGGTCTGCGGGTGGCAGGGGGAAAGCTTGATTCCTCGATATGACGCCCATCGAGTCCAAATTTTCCGATGTTTTGCAGGGCATCCACAAGCTAGAAATACTGCTATTTCAGCCTCCTTACATCTATCCAGTTCGGTCTTCCATTTGCCCAGGGTCGGGGGAGACGTCGATTTCCATAATTGTGCGATGTCCCTCTAGGCGATAGTGAGAGCCAAAAACAGTAAATGTTGCTTGTACTTATTACCCCCAATGTCGCCTGTGCTGTGTAAGAGGAAGAGTCGTGGGTCGAGCGGGAGCTCCCACGAAAGCACCTCATTGAGGCAGGACCAAATTCTGCGCCACAAGGGTTACAACGCCGTGCAACTCCAGACTGTGTGCAAGAATGTCCCCTCCTCCCGGTCGCACCATAAACATGTAGGGGAATGGATAACTTTCATCCGCCAGAGTCTGGTCCGTGTATAGAAAGCCCGGTGCAGGTATTTAAACTGTATCAGGCGGTATCGTCTGGAAACCACCGCACCCCGCGGGCTAGCAATAGCTTCAGCCCAGTCGTCATCCGTCAAGTCAGGAATGTCGGCCTGCCACTCCAGCCGCGTCTTGTCAAGTGTCGTCAGTTTGTGGGTCGTCAGGGTCTGGTATATTTGCCTGATCTTGTGGAGGCCAAGGTTGCCCATTAGTAGACGACCATCTAATGAGTGGAATTCTGGAAGGGTCACAAGCGTGCGGATCAGGGTAGTGAGTGCATGACGGAGTTGGAGGAATTTGTAGAATTGTGTTTTATGTAAGTCAAACTCTGCCTGTAGTTGCTGGAAGGATTTCAGTGTAGTACCCTGTATCACATCACAGAGGTTCGAGATCCCCACTACATCCCATCCCCAGAACCCCCTCAAGGTGGCCATAGGGCGGAGGTATGTACCCTGCCATGGTGGGGTTGTCTGGGTAAACTTCCCGTTCCAAACCATCTGTCGGATTTTAGCCCGCCAAAGCTGTGTTACGACTTTACCGGCAGGAGGCATGAAATCCAGGTGTGTGGCACTATATAGGAGGTGAAGGAGGGGAGCCCGTTCCATCGGCGCATGCTCGATCGCGTATGCAGGGTCTGTGTGGGAGTTATACCACCATTCATTCACCACGAGTAAATGGGACGCCACATAGTAAGAGTAGATGTCCGCTGCTGAGATCCTCCCACAGTATGTGGACTGCACACATGTGCAGAGAGTTACCCTGATCGTCCGCGTATAACGCGATATGGTCCGATTGCGACTGAGACCAGTCAAAGCCACAGAGCACCGGGTCACTTCAAACCCACGCTGCTATGGGCTCAACCGCAAGAGCGAACAATAGCAGGGTAAGGGGGCAGCCCTGTCTAGTGCCTCTTTGGATAGGGAAGGGGTGGGAGCAGTGCCCAGCGATGGGCACTGACGCCGTTAGATCGGTGTAGAGCAGGCACACATATGCTATGAAGCGTGGCCCAAAATTGATCCCCTCGAGCAATTGGAAGAGGTACACCCAACTCAGTGAGTCTAAAGCTTTGTCAATGTCAGCCAATAGCATGGCGGCCGGCAGGCCCAGTGGTGGGGAAGCAGCCCTAGCGTTAGGTACCCTCCGGATATTATGGCGTGTGGCTCTTTGGGGCATGAATCCCTACTGGTCGGGATGTATCAAATCCGAGACACATGCCCATAGGCGATCGGCAAGGACTTTCCCCAACAGTTTAGGCTCAAAGTTAATGGGGCGGTAAGAGGAGGGGTCATTTGGAGGGCGGCCGGGCTTGAGGAATAACACTATTCCCGCATGTCGCCAATCCTGGGGCTATATGGTTAGGCCCTCGGCCTCCTGTCTTGAGGCCAATAAATAGGGGCCTAAGAGGTGTATGTTTGGCCACAGGAATTCCATAGGGAATCCATTAGGACCAGGGGCGCGCCCCTGGTGTATCGCATTGAGGGTACCAGTCAGTCCGTCTACTGTAATTGGGGCCTCCAATTGCTCGCACAGATGGTCAGGAAGCTTCCGCAGCAGAATATCCATGAGGAATTTGGCTATTAGATCAGCCGAGATCTGTTTGTGTCGTTCATATAGGGTTGTGAAGTGTCGTGCAAATTTCCTGGCAACACCCTCTGGTGACATACGTAAGAACCCATCGTGCCACGAAGAGGGGGACAATCGTCGGAGAGTTATCAGCCTGGCAGAGCATTCTTCTTGATTTGTCACCCCATTGATAAACCCGATGTTGTGACACCTCCCAAATTGTCTTGGCCTCACCCATTAGATATTGCTGCAATTCTTGTTGCGCCTGCAGCAGGTTGCTCCGTATAATAGGGAAAGGATCTAGGTTAAGCTGCGAAGCTAGGGCCATTTGGCGCGATGCTAGAGCCTCCAGTTGCTCCCGCCGTGCACGTTTTTCTTTGGTGCGATAGCTAATTTTGGCACCCCGAACGGTAGGCTTGAGGGCTTCCCACAAGATACATCAGGATGGGGCGGAGGGGCCATTGACATCTAGGTAAGTGGTAATCGTCGTGCGAAGCGTATCCAGATAGTTCGGACACCGGAGATGCCAGGGAGACATAGGCCAGCGAACGGGGGCTTGCGATAGCATGTGTGGAATTATAGGGTGACCAGGGAGGGATCAGAGACCCAGCGAGGCTGATGAGTTACTTATGAGAATCTGTGACGGAATATGCGGGGAGTGAAGAAATAATCTAAACGAGACTGTGACCCATGGACTGTGGGCAGATATGTTTAGCAATGCTCTTCAGGATGATATTCTCGCCAAACGTCTGCCCAACCCAGGGTGGAAACCAATGTGCTCAATTTAGTGGGACCCAGTAATGGTGGGCAGACAGCACCGAGTTGCTGGTCCAGTAGCCCTATTGTGTCGTTCCAGTCGTCCCCCAGAAAGGTCAAACCCACAGGCAGATCTCCCCAGACTCCAGAAATCTTGTTAATGAAGGCTGTCCCTAGCGTGGGAGGAGCGTAGGTGCTGCCTATAGTAACCTGTTCACCATACAGCGTGCCCGTAACAAATAGAAATCGGCCCCCGGGATCTGTCCTATGCACTACGTGTAGGAACTGGACCTGCGATGTATTAAAATGGCCTTCCCCCCCATGAACCCCTGGTAAACCCCGCATGATAAACATGATGAAAAACAAAGCGGGCTAGACATGGGCCTTTGGTGCCTAGGAGGTGGGTTTCTTGCAAATGTAGGATATCAGCCCCATAGCTCTTAGCTTGACGTAAGACAGCACCTCGTTTCACTTTATTCAGGAGGCCCCTGACATTCCATGAAACCACAGTAAGGTCCCCGAGAGGGGTTGCATCACCTAGCACCATTATCCCTCAGCTCAAAAAGAATAGCAGCGAAGAGAACGAAATCTAGATGGTCTGTCTGCATATAACATAAAAAACAACAACCTAAAACCACATTCCCCTAATGTCCTACCACCCCCCACCCGACAGTGCCATAAACTAGGAGTATCTGTCACAGTGTGAGGCACATCAGCCTCCCAACAGGGGAAACCCGAACCCCACACCAAAGGCACCCTACCCACCCAAAAAACATGAGAACAAGAGGGGCACAAAGAGTCTGTGGCTCAGCAGTCCCAGAGGAAGATTCATACAGAGAATCTTAATGAACAACAATCAATGTCAACTTGTGGTTGGCTGCCAGCGGTGCGCCAAAGAGTTCAGGGGGGCCACTCCGGACTCATGGACAGCCTGTCTGATCCGGAACCATGTCGCCTCTTGGATTTGGTCCTCCGTGGCCTATGACGCCGTGAGCTGCGTGATGAGTCTAAATCCAATAACGGCGGTAAACCTGACCGGAGTTGGGGGCACTCGTCTGTTCAGGCAAAGACGGCCTCCGGAGTGTCAAAGAAAAACGACTTGGAGTTGAAGATCACTCGCATCCTGGCTGGATATAAAAGCATATATTGTATGTTCATGTCGAGCAACCTGTGTTTCGCAGAGGTGAAGGACTGGCGTTGTTGCTGGACCAGGCGCGTATAATCCGGGAACACCATGATGGAACGAGAAGCGTGTTAAGTGCAGTCTTTGTGTGTCCTGGCATAACGCAAGATTGCATCTCGGTCGGCATAGTTCAGTATTTTGGCAATCACCGGTCTAGGATTTGCTCCAGGGGGAGGTTTTGAGCACGTTCCACCACAAAGGACGAGGTCCGTGAGCCACCGAGTGATGAAGCTGGTCATGGATGAGCCCTCACACCCCTCCGGCAGGCCCACAAAGCGTAAGTTGTTGCGTCTCGCTCGGCCCTCCGCATCCTCTACCCTGGAGGCCAGCTCCTGCGACACCACAGTGAGTTTATTAACCTTTTTCTGGAGGGTGGAAACTGTATCTTCAACTGTCGAGACCCTCGTCTCCACCTCTGTGATGCGATCAACAGCCTTACGGAGATCTTGACACAGGAATGAGACCTCCGACACCACTGCTCCGATCTTGGCGCTCAGCATGTCTCTGGTACTGTTTATCGCTGCAAGTGCCGCGTTGTCGGGTGTGAAGCTCGCCCCTTCGCCGCCCGTGCAGCACCCAGTGGGCGCGGTAAACTGGTCTAGGGTGCCCTGTTTGGGGCCAGCTGCTCTGGGTTAGTCCCTGCCCATCGTGGAGGAGGTCAAGATTATTACGGCCGCTCAAGGAATATGGACTGGTGTCACAGGGCCGTGTACGCGTACAGGGAGGTGTTGCCACAGTGCAGGAGAAAGTCCGTTAGAAGGGGAAATGTCTCAACCAAAGGCCTCAGGACGGATGTTTCATAAGAGGGAGGGCCACCGGCCAGACAAGGTACGATCTGTCAGAGCTATCCACTGCACACTCACACCTCCATTGATAGGCGCCTGCCAGCAATGGATGGCGCCACCCCCTCTGCGAGGGCTGCGATGGGCGCACCAGGCAATCTCGACACACGGAAAGGCCACGATTCATGCGTTGTTGCGTGCCTCTGAGTTAAGGCACCCAACGGAGTGCGCCTCGCTATAGAAAATATCGGTCTAGCAGGACCCCCTCCAGACCGTCACCGGCTAAGCGCAGCGCACGGAGGATCCCAGGCAGGCCGAGGTCACTTCGTCCACACAGGTAGCAGCAGGGCCGCAGACACCGTCATCAAGGCTCCTCCCCCTGGGGTTTACGGGAGGATGCGGCAAGCCATGCCAGGGGATCGGGGAGCAGGAATGAGCGGAAAGGCCCCAGCTCAGGCCCGCCCGAATCCACAATGCCGCTTCCAGGTTGGGGGAAGGAAGCACCGCTGGCCGGTAATGATGGGAGGGCCATAGGCGGCAATGCAGAGTGCATCGGGTAACAATGTAGACCAGCGCCGCCACGGGCGCTCACCTCTGGGGCCTGCGTCCCAACCCCGGCTGGAAAACAGCAAGGCAGTGACCAAATGCGGCCTGCCCAAGGATCAGGTGGCCAGAAACCCGCAAGGCAATGGCGGCTGCGACAGCTCAGCAACGGTCGGGAACTCTGGGCCCCACCACCTCAGCTCCGCAGATAGGCCCACGCCACACACCGTCCGGCGAGCGTTGGCGGCAGATGGCGAAGCTCCGGTTGGGGGGAGGGGCAGGTTCCGTTTGTCGCCAGGCCAAGGCTCTCTCTGGCTACCCCCGTGCAGGGGCGCTGGGTGTCTGGCCACTCACCTTCCCACTGCAACACACATCTGGGCCGGGTCCCGGCCTCGAGCTCCGACTTCAGAATGTGGCCGGGGTGCCGAGAGGGAGACTTGGCCGGCGCCTCGCAGGTGTTCGCTTGCTGGTACCCCTCCTTCCGCAGCTCGGCAGCTGCCGGCAAAAGGAAAATAAGGCCCCCTACACAGTCGGGGGAACCAACCACATAGATGTAGCACCTCTCTGCAGGATTTAGGCAGGATTTCGGTAGGATTATGGCGTGGACGCGTGGAGCCCGATTAGACTGCGTCCGCCTTGGTGGCTCTCCAAGCCACGCCTCCAGGAAAGTGTTTTATTTAGTAAGATCGGTGAATGGTTTGATAATTTGTAAGGGGAAAATTAAAACTAATCTAAACAACTATCAATTGTTATGATTTGTACAATTGTCCTGTTTCTTTTGTGAAAATGTTCTCGGTGTTTGATTAAAAAGTATGGGCGTAAGGGTGAAGGAAAATCATTAAAGAGGAAAGGAAACGAAGAGCTCAAGATGGGTAATGTTGAAGATCTTGTTATCAACCTGCCAAAGCTGATTGAGAGGTCTACAAGAAAGAAGCTAAACGTGAGGCAGACTGTGTTTAATTTCTGATTGGATTAGCGATATTAGCCATATTAGTTGAGTATTTAAGTGATTATAAAATAGTCAAAGGGGGGATTTATTGAAGACTTGTATGCGTTTATATTTATGTCCATCATTAACAATGTGCAGAATTCATTTTCATGTTCAATTTGACATGTATCTACTGAAATAGTACTATTGCTATTGAAACAAATTTCCCATGATGTTTAGAAGTGTATTTGTTCTGATCTATGTTATCTAGGCCACAAATTAGTCATTCCTACTCCCCCCCCCCCCTACCCACCTTCTCTCCTCTCAACACTCTGCAGCACACACCAAGCTGAAATGTACTGGTTTATTTCCACTGTGATTGTTATTTTGCTCCTGACGAATATGCTGTCACAAGTTGAAACATTAGCAAGGTCCCTCAGTTGGTTCACTGTGTCTATTCATTCATATAACACCTTATTGTTCATGTATTTACTTTTGCTCTAGCAACTCCGGGCAACATTAGCTTACAGGGTGCTTAATAGTTATTTATCTAGTGAGATAGTGTTCAGGTGTTAAGGCAAGATGAAGTTTATTTTCCATGCACTCTGATTTGATTAATTAAATGCTACATTTGCTCATACCACAGTAAGGCTGTACATTCTGTACAATTCATATACAAAAATAATGTATTAAAAACCTTTGATTTGGGTTTGAGACAGAGAAGATTTTCCTGCTCTTCTAGAGATGCTATCTGTTACTCTTTTGATTTTGCTTCATGGTGTTTGATCCAGTAAATGTGGGAACTCTAAGTGACCTAAATTTTGAGGTGTCTACAGTTTTGAGGTACCCCTTGCTCCCGCAGTGCTTCACTATGTGCAAGCAGGAATCCATTTTGGAACTTCAGTATGTGTATGGCTTCTAAAATGGAACCTGAGAGTGTGCCTGTCAGACAACAATGTGTTCTGGGGCAAAAACCAGGTAGCAAAAACCAGCCCTGCTTGCCCCCTTTCCCCACTTTCGTTTACCTGGAGTAATATCAACGGGGTAGCCAGGGATTAAAGCACCACAACCCCACAAGCTATCCTGCAACCGTAGAGACGTCATTAAGTGAAACGTGACTGCTAGCATTCCAATCCCTTTTGCCTCACAGTCTTTAACTAAGAACCACATTCCCATTTCGCATGTGAAAATCAATAATTTAGGGCGAATGCAACCAGCACTCAGTTGTGAATCAAGACTCTGTGAAGACTGCAGTTCTCAAACAATTCTCACCATGACGCCCCTGTGTTGAGTCCCAAGGTTCTCCTCTGACTCCCCAAGAATCCCTACTACTTAGAGGGTGGTGGAATTCTTGGGCCAGTATGGCTGCGGTGAAAAATCTCAGAGAAATGCTGAGTGTCCCATCTCGTGGGACAAGTCCTACCAATATTGGTTCCAGCAGGCAGCTGCTCCCGCTTCGCATCGATTTATGAAATGTATTGAGTTCTGAGTTTCTAGACCTGACTACCTCCTCAAGTAAGCAGCGGCTTCCTCTATCTAGCTATCTTGAGGATGAAGTGCTAAAGGGGTGTCGGTGATGAACTTTTAGGTCAACAGTAGGGAAGCCCCAGAACAACAGCCAAGTAACCTCTTTCTGTCCCCCGGCCCCCCAACTGGTTTCCCCACCATGTATCATTTTAACTAATAGTGACAGGTGCCCGGCTCTGGTGTAGCGTCATCAATGTTGGTAAGGAATGTTACAACTAAGAGTAGGTGTCACTGCAGCAAAGCTTACCAGTGAGTAATTGGGCAGTATTTTTCTGGTGCCACCTTTAATAATATTGCAGATCAGCCTTCACTGTTTTACTGGGGCAATGGGCAACCTGGCCGCATAGCAATTAGCATTTACAAGAGTAATGTTGATGCTGACATGGGTATATGTACTTTACTGCAAGATGTGATTTATTTTTTGAATCAGGGTAGCTTGAGCCTGTAGCATGAGGGCAATCTGGAAATTACACCAGCCTTGGGACCTCAGTCCCCTCTTAGTACTTCAGGAAAATACCAATTGAAAGAGATTAGCAGGGGTTCTGCCCCATTCCTCCTAATACGTGTATGCAGTACAGGGAGAACATCTTATACATTTCTGCTCTTTCCCCGAGGAATATATACACGGAGTCAGTGGTGCTAGCTTAGGTTCACATGCGATCTGTCACTCCAATCAGGGGCCCAGGGGGCAAGCCACTGGGCCTCACTGTGGAGGTTGAGTTCCTTTAGTCCTGATGTACGGGGCCTGACCTACTATGTATGTCAAGAGCAGCTGGTCCAAATACCCCTTCAGCATCTGACTCTCAATGGTAATGCAGCTCGAGTAGTCCAGGACGGCATGGGGAAGGCAGATGCAGAGGGGTGAAAACAGGCTCACAACTCAAAATAGGCTCAGTAACAGCAATAAATAAGTATCCAGTCAAATACTTGCTTTTATGAAAAAAGGGTATGTATATATGAACACAAAGTGAAATACAACATACACAAACAATACACACAGCCCCCCTGTGACACAATTCAGGTTACACCCTAATAGTAGTCTAAGTCTCAGACGTCCCACTCTAGCTCTTTATTACGTCAAACGTGTTCTGGCACCTACACTGATATGTCTATGATCTGGCTCTTCGACTGATCCAGAGCTGCTCCCCCCCAGCGCCTTGGGACCCTCACGGGTGAGTAGCGTGCTCCATAAATCCCTGATTAATTGATTGATTGATTGATGTGACAGAAACAGTTCTCCTGGGACCTTCTGGCCTGAGGACCAGTCTTACCTGTTCCTGCGGGGGTGGGCTACAGGAGTCTCTGGGAGCTTTTCACTCTTGGATGTCACGAAGGACTGCAGCAGCTGCAGACCGTGAGTAGCACTTGGGGTTTTGCAGTGGCAGTGGCTGGGCATGCACAGTGCTTCCTCTACTTTCCTGATCCTTCCCACAGGTGGTGGGAGATGCTCGCTCCGGTTCCAATCCTCAAACAGGGCTCAGGCACTCACAGGTCCCCACGAGGTCCTCTCCTCTTGAAAGTAGCAGAACCAGGCAACATTTGTTGTTCTTCACTGAGGCCCTCTGTGACATATGGCGTCACCTACCTTACTCCACATGCGTTTGATGACCCAATTCACACAGCATTAACCTCGTCATCACAGCGGCCTCCTCTGGCATACGGGGTGATCGACTTCACTCCATAAACAGCCGACGGCCCGATTTGTGCAATCCCGGCTGGCATACATTGTCGCTGACTGGAATCTGCACATGGGCAACAACCTGATCGGTGCAGCAGCTTTCTCCTCGGACAGGCAGGCACTGGTGCTCCAAACTCCAGAGGCAGGTGGTCTTGGGTTTCCCTGGATGATGTCCCCTCACTTAGCTGGGAGACTGGAAGACCTCAGTTCCCAATCCGGGTCACAGACAGAAGTCTTTCAGAGCTTCTCCTCCTCAACATACAGCCCAACTTGCTGCTTGACAGTTGATAAATTTGGGCGCCTTGAGCTCCCCTTCTTATAGTTCATTTCCAGACGAAAATATGATTTTGGGTCTGTGTCCTTGAAGTTGGTGGTGGAGTACTGCTTCCTTTTGAAGTGTGCATTCCTCTTTCCTGCCCTTCTTCCAGAAAGCAATCTGTCACGTAAGTAGTGTCTCCAAATATATTAGCCCCATAACACAGGCCATGAGAGTGCCTAGAGGTTCACACCTGGATGTCAGCCACAGTGATGTGTGCAGGACTACTCTTTATGATTCTCTTGCCAGCCCTATCCCCTTACTGAGATGTGTCAGGTCCCTTTTCAGGGACCACCCACCGAATCAAGATCATCTTTTTAACTGTAATGAAGAGCCTGGCTCTCCTTCCTCTAGTCGTGTCCCATCCAGCTCTCAGGAATGCAACAAGCCACAAACCTGCCAGGAGGGATTCCTTTGCCTCCACATGCCCCTCCACTCAATCCTGGGTCTCCCAAAATGGAACCCAAAACCCAATACATGCACACAACACACACATCCAACCACACCTGTGCTGCTCAGTACTACATACTAATTTGGTGTAGGCCAAATGTAAGTTAAGCACACAGTGATGGAACATTACATAAGTGAGCCTGTAGGGCTCACTCTAGTTACACAAGTAAAAAGACCTGTTCACTCCTACTCATCACTACACTGTATGCTGCCACCACTGTGCTTGTGCTACTTAACTCCTGGCAAAGGCAATAGCCTTTCACCACTATGAGGCTAGTGCTTTGAGTGCCCTCCCAGTTCAACGAGAACATAATCAGTGAGACAGGCCTATGTCATGGCACACACGCATATTCTATGATCACCCATGACATCAACAAACAGACCCACATACCATTGCACCTAGGGAGCTCAGGGCAGGGGCGCAAGCGAGGGTCATTGCCCTCCCAGCCGGGCCCCTTGGCAGCGTGGAGCCCAGCTGTTCATGTAAATCACCCCAGTATGCAGGCCCATCATTCGTCTTGGAATAACCAGATGTATATCAGAAGCTCCATACTTGGACTGGCTGTCGATGCCCAGAGTGTGATCAAAGAGCACATGATCTCTTTCAATCCACTATGCAATCTGTTGTCAATTGAAAACAATATTGGATGTAAGTAGGATGTTAGAGGCCTGCTTTTGTTGGGTGAGAGCCAATGGTACGATATAAACTCACGTGAGGTATCGTAAACTTTGTACCATCGGGGCTCAGTGTATCCGACAGGACCTGCAGCACAAACAGGAGTCTGTTCTGGATCAAGTGCTTCATTTGGACACATACTGTTTAGAGAAGTACAATTTGTTTCCTGCTAACGAGGATAAAGATATGTGGTGCTTACTAGTAATCAGGGTCACTACCACTCCTGAAATGTACAATTACAAAGAATGACATTTATCTCAGTGGCGTAATCAAATCCTGGAGGGCCACTCTTGCACAGCAAATAAACCTCCCCCCCCCACACACACACAATTTGTCTTTCCCTGACATTCACTAAATCACATGTACTCAAAAATGCTGAACCAATGGCCTTCAGTGATTTAGCCTATTACATCTTTGCACGTTTCAGGGAAAAATTTGGAATTTCTAATCTTCAAAATGCTACGAGATCAATGCAAGCAATGCTTTTATCTCAGGAACTGTGGGGCATATTTACTACGACGGCGATAAATAAACGCAAAGCGCGCTTAGCGCTTGTTTATTTATCGCAGTCTATCGCAGGAATTTATCGCCCTGGTAACGCGTTATTAACAACGCGTTACTCCAGGGCGATAATATTCCAGGGAAATGGGCCAACATCTCGGGAAAACCAGCGATGTTGCACCCAAAACGGAGATAGCCTTGTTGAAACGACCCTGTGGTCGTATCACCATAATCCACCTCCCATGTTAGCTATGCCTTAGTCAGGAATTTAACAGACGTTAAATTCCTGCTTTAAGGCATAGTTAACGGGATTTAAAAATATCGCTACCCCTCGTTGATGATATCACGAAGCTGGGATAGCGATATTTTCCCATGGTGTTTTGTCAGGCACGCTTCCTTTGCATCTCATTAGAGATGCAAAGCGAGGCATGAACAAAACGGGAGCTGAATCAAGGAAATACGCGCTAGCGTGTCCTTGCAAATAATGCGATATAATTATCGCAGCTTTTCGCCCGAAAACGGACGCTAAAGCGGCGATAATTATATCTTCAGCCCTTGATGATATGCCTGCGTGTCTTTAACATCAGTGCTTCTGATGACCTTTTCTATGTTAAAAAGTCACGCCCCAAGGAGAAGAAAGGTGGCGCCACCCTCCTGTTGAGGCCCTTAGTGATGCAGACCAGGAGGGCATCACCAACAGAGTGGAGATAAGATGCAGACTTACAGTACGGTGAACAAAAAAAAGTTATTTTCCTAGATTTGGCACCTGATACTGTGAGAAGAAGGTTTCTAAGGTGTGGCACTTTCACCATCTCGAGACTACCACTTAATGCTCCAGCGTATCTCGTAGATAGTAGCACGCTCCATTCCATAGCGGAACGGGATGAACACTATGATGAAGCATTCCAACAAGAGGCAACCGCGGTGGGTGCGGGTTATATAAAAATGCCCTGCACTTTTTATCACCCTGCAGGAGGGTTAGCACGTACTATGAAGACTAGCACTTTTTTCTTGAGATATATGAAGCCAAGAGGACGAGCTGCTCTGGGATACTCCTCTTGTCTCACCCCTTCTTTGTGATGTAGCTCTTCCAAAACATGCCCTCAGGGAAATACCCCTCAAGAGAGGAGGACTGAGGAGGACGTACAAGGTTCACTTAGAACTGAGGGCCCTATTTATAAGCCCCTAGCACTGCCGGTGCATCACTCTTTGTGACGCTCCAGTGGCTCAGGAGCCTGCTCCATATTTACCAGGCAGCACTAAGCCACTTTTTTTGGTTTAATGCTGCCTGGTACATGTTGTTCCCTTTAACACAGTTTTCTGCATTAAAGGGGCGTGCAATAGGTGTTTTGCGTTCCCAGTAACATCCATGTCTTTATGACACTGAGGCAGTGCCAAATGGGAGCTCTCATGGGGAGGCGAAAGGGAGGCACAACTAGGAGAAATATCTTTATTTCTCCTCATTTTTCCTCTTTAATGGAAAAGGCCTCTCTTTCTGCACAAAAACAATCACTCCTGCAGCGCAGGCACCCTTGCAACTTGGTGCAAAGGTGCCTGCGTTGGGGCATTGGTAGCACATTCTGCGCCGGCGCAGGGGAAAAGGACAGGAATGCGCCCTGTCTGATAGATGAGGTGCATTCCTGCCCTTTTCTTTTGCAGTAGGGCAGCGCTGCAGGAATGCCTGTGGCGCTGCCCTGCGGCAAAAACTCATAAATGAGGCCCTCAAAGGGGACGGCGCTGTTGCTATGGAGGGAGGATACTAGAATAATAGGTGAGGACTCCAACAGGTAATTCTATGTGGGAGTGGATAAAGGGACTTTTTGTTTTTTACCTGAGTACTAATATTTTCTTTTATGCTAAAATGTAATACAACGTTAGGCACACAGAATGGCTACCACACGGGCAGCAGCAATGCAAGCTTCCATCATTGAAGGAACGCATCTTTTCATGCCACCCACTTTGAACAGGAGGTTCTTGTATCCAGCCAAAAAAAATGTGCATTGTACATTCTCACCTGATTTTACTATAAAAGGAAAATGCGTACAATAGTAAATTGTCAGCGGAAACCCAGAGGAAGGCTGCTGCTGCCTATTAATTAATACACGCCCCTCCCCAACTCCCGCAGCCACCTCACTTCCAGTATTTATTCCTTGATTACTTCTCCAAAAGATCAAGTGTGAGCTGTCAGACTAAATCTTTGCCTAATCTAAATGCCTCCTCTGAAATCGTCTTCCCCACAGCCTGCCAATCCTTTAAACCCCTTTCACACTAGATTACAAAGTTAAAACACTTAAATGACACGGACAGCGACCAGAACACGGCCCCAGAGGCCGCGCGCTCCTGCTCTGCTGTCAACTTAATCTACTTTTTTTTGCTACTTAATGACAGCGAAAGCCACTGAAAGCGCCTTTTGCCGGTTCAAGGGCTTTAAACATTGGCACCGAAGTTTGTCTTTATTCCTTTATTCTGTGCTTAGAAAGGACATCGCTTCGTATTTGGCAGCTTGGCCCTCTCGACAGCATTCCTCATTGCATTTATCTGCCTGTATTATGCGTTTAAGCACCGTCTGCTCTGCGCTTGGGCGCGCGCGCGCGCCTGCGTGGTTATGCGCGCGGGCGCTGCTGGCTGCGCTCTGCGCCAGGGAAGTTTGAACTGCAGCTGCCTGTGCTGAGCGCGTGCATTAAAGAAGCTTGTGAGTGCGTGCATGACCGACGCTTGCACTGCTAGTGCATTACTTTAGAATATTTCAAGGAAGCTACCTCATGTTCTACAGGCATGGACAGCAAGAGAACTGCCGATATTACGAACCCACAATTGGCACTAGGGCCCTCATTGCGCGTGGCCCGATAACGCCAGTGCCATGGCCCTGGCAGTTAAAAGGCACAAAGAATTTATACATTGTTGAGTTTCACATGGAGATTTTGGCTTTTCTGTAAAACACCAGGAAAAGGATGTGAAAAATCAGTGTAACTTTGCCCATGGCCCATTTAATTCCCTAAAACTTGTATCCACTGTTATTTCCCCGATCCAGACTTAGCGAAAATCCCACTAATGGTAATTCTGGGAGTGATGATTTAACGGGGATCATTTCTGACCACTCTTAATGAGGGGCTAGTAGTCCTTGCTGTAGTTCGTTCGACCCTTCCAGGACTCTCTCATGTGCAGTCCTTGGTACATGCTGTGCCTGGCCTATGTAACTCCACTCTTCAGCGCCAGGATACCACCGCCCCCACCCCCCACTCCTTCTCGTGAGTCGTGCAGTCTAGAAATACACATAACGTAAACATACATGCTATTGTTTGGGTGCCCTCTTTTTTAAATTTACACTTTCTTATGCTATTCATTGGTCTTGGTAATTTCATCATGTATGCATGTTTTTTGGTCTACTGCGCTTGTATCAGGCATTTTTTGCACATCGCAAATAACAAAGAGCAACCAATGCTGAGTTTATGAGAGAAGCTTGCACTGCTGCTGTCAGTGAGGTGCCAATACTATCTTTTTACTTTAGGGCGATCACCACCTCTGACTTTGGTTTGGTGTTCCTGTTCATGTGAATAAGAGAACATTAAGCTACTGCTGTCTGTGAAGTGCCGCTCCTATACTGTTGATGGAGACCTGTCCCGGGTATATAAGAGAAGCTTGCGCTGCTGCTGTCTGTGAGGTGCCGAAACTATCTTTTTACTTTAGGGCGATCACCACCTCTGACTTTGGTTTGGTGTTCCTGTTCATGTGAATAAGAGAACATTGAGCTACTGCTGTCTGTGAAGTGCCTCTCCTATACTGTTGATGGAGACCTGTGCCGGGTATATAAGAGAAGCTTGCACTGCTGCTGTCTGTGAGGTGCCGAAACTATCTTTTTACTTTCGGGCGATCATCACCTCTGACTTTGGTTTGGTGTACCTGTCCATGTGAATAAGAGACCTTGTGTTACTGCTGTCTGTGAAGTGCCGCTCCTATATTGTTAATGGAGACCTATCCCGGGTATATAAGAGAAGCTTGCACTCCTGCTGTCTGTGAGGTGCCGAAACTATCTTTTTACTTTCGGGCGATCATCACCTCTGACTTTGGTTTGGTATACCTGTCCATGTGAATAAGAGAACATTGAGCTACTGCTGTCTGGGAAGTGCCGCTCCTATACTGTTGATGGAGACCTGTCCCAGGTATTAAGAGAAGCTTGCACTGCTGCTGTCTGTGAGGTGTCGAAACTATCTTTTTACTTTAGGGTGATCACCACCTCTGACTTTGGTTTGGTGTTCCTGTTCATGTGAATAAGAGAACATTGAGCTACTGCTGTCTGTGAAGTGCCTCTCCTATACTGTTGATGGAGACCTGTGCCGGGTATATAAGAGAAGCTTGCACTGCTGCTGTCTGTGAGGTGCCGAAACTATCTTTTTACTTTAGGGCGATCACCACCTCTGACTTTGGTTTGGTGTACCTGTCCATGTGAATAAGAGACCTTGTGTTACTGCTGTCTGTGAAGTGCCGCTCCTATATTGTTAATGGAGACCTATCCCAGGTATATAAGAGAAGCTTGCACTGCTGCTGTCTGTGAGGTGCCGAAACTATCTTTTAACTTTCGGGCGATCATCACCTCTGACTTTGGTTTGGTATACCTGTCCATGTGAATAAGAGAACATTGAGCTACTGCTGTCTGGGAAGTGCTGCTCCTATACTTTTGATGGAGACCTGTCCCGGGTATTAAGAGAAGCTTGCACTGCTGCTGTCTGTGAGGTGTCGAAACTATCTTTTTACTTTAGGGCGATCACCACCTCTGACTTTGGTTTGGTATACCTGTCCATGTGAATAAGAGACCTTGCGTTACTGCTGTCTGTGAAGTGCCGCCCCTATACTATTGATGGAGACCTGTCCCGGGTATATAAGATAAGCTTGCACTGCTGCTGTCTGTGAGATGCTGATACTATCTTTTTACTTTAGGGCGATCACCACCTCTAACTTTGGTGTTCCTGTTCATGTGAATAAGAGACCTTGCGTTACTGCTGTCTGTGAAGTGCTGATCCTATATTGATCGAGACCTGTCCCGGGTATATAAGAGAAGCTTTCACTGCTGCTGTCTGTGAGGTGCCGATACTATCTTTTTACTTTAGGGCGATCACCACCTCTGACTTTGGTGTACCTGTCCATGTGAATAAGGGAACATTGAGCTACTGCTGTCGGTGTAGTGTCTATCCAATATTTTTCAGGGAGACCTGCCCCGGGTACACGGGAGAAGCTTGAACTGCTGCTGCCTTTAGAGTATATAAAAATATATGCACTCTAAATATACACTTTCATACAACTAAGGAGGGCAGAAGGGACAATTGCTGATTTGTAGCTAAGGTATCGCTCCCCCAAACTAACGAACCCTCAAGGGGTTCTTTTTGTTGATGCGGGGAGCAAGGAGCAAGCTCTCCAGAAAGAGTCCTATCTGTAGAGCCCAGAACCTGTGGTTTGCAGAACACTGAGGTTATTCTTCCCTGGACCACAGCATCAGTTCCACCAACATGACTTTCCTTTGCACAGGCAGCTGCAGTCTGCCGGCTGCAATGGGCAGCTGTTCCTGGACTCTTCACTAGCACCTCATGGGCGGGATGTGTCTGTTGCTGTAGCACCTCTTCAAACAAACAGTTCTCTGAGGTGACATTGCATTCCATGTTCCAGAGACTTACAAAGAGCTTTGCAAACAGTCCCCTGATGCGCAGCGTTCACTACTATTGACATGCACAGACACACAGGTGCCAATGCACCGAGCTCCCTACCTGGAGAAGCCATTCATACTGCCTTTCACGACTGGCTGGATTCTATCCCAGCCATTGTGACCTATTAGACACATGCACACAAACACATTCGTAATCAGTCATGTGCTGACGTAGTGCACACACATACATGAACACAATGTGTATTTGTAAATTTGCTCATTGACCACTTGGGGTATCTTTGGGATGCACTTCGGATGTTTATTGTTACCCAACTCAGTTTATCACCTCAGAAAGATGAAAGGCTCAGTGGAATCACCACGAATCAAACACAAATGTCTGTACACAAACAAGTGCACATGTACACACCCATGTGCATACTATCATGCACAATCACATGCGCAAATACACGCTCATGTGTGCACACTCATGTGACAACACTCTCATGCATACAGGCTCATGCACACATACACATGCACAGACACACACTTAAGTTCTCAGACTCATTTGCACACTCACATGCGAGCCCACTCAAGTACACACACCCAGGTGGGCATATATCCAAAAGCAGCCATCCTTACATGAACACGCACTCACGCACTCATAAACACACACTCGTGCACATACATTTATGCACATACACACACACGAACACAACATTGAGGTTTTGTCAGTGCTAAATTTTTAAAATATGAAGTCCAGGTGCTAAAATGTTTGTCAGAGGCCACACCCACTTTTCCCGGCTTCACCCACTTCCTCTATTGGCTGCACCCACATTCTCAACTGGCACTGCTAAAAGCCAGATTTAATACCCCCATCCAATTCTTGGGGGTGTCCAGGCTGGAGTGTGAAACAATATCTTTAATGCCCCCCACCCTGCTCACGGCCCAATTTGTGTATTATGTGTGTAATCCCTGGTTCTCGCAGATGTGCAAACAGAACAGTTTTTTTCTGAGTTTGCACTGGTGATCATTGAACCAGCAGCACATTGACTCAGCAGCTCAGCCTTCAAGGCACCTACACTGAGAGTCAGAACATAGTTCGAACAGAGCTTCAAATGCACCTACACCTGGGTTTCACGCAGAAAAAGGGTCACAACAGCACAACATTGGAGAATATAGGTACCTGGGCAATCAGATTCTAACATACCATAAAATGTGCATTTGTAGCGCACACGTTCGCCCTAGAGAAAGCCTCTTGGCGCTACTGGCAGGCATTAGATGTTTATTGATACCCAACTCAATGATACTGATTTCTTCTGATTTTTTTCAGTTGTCATATAGTGAGAAGTGAACTTGTTCAAGAGCATTAGAGCGATTTACGCAAGTACCAGATCACATTCCACGAGGTCTGGGAAGATTAAGTGATTTGTCCAGAATCAAAAAATGAGCCAACCCGATCTCAAACCTGGTTCCCCAGTTCCAATCAAGGCTGCTCAGTCAGGCCCTTTGGCCCCAACTCCTCAGAAAGATGAACGTCTGAGAGCGCTTTGTGCTCACTGTGGCAGTTGTGCATTTTCTGCGGGAGCAGAGCAGCAGCCCCCATAACTGACCGCAAGGCAGGCCCGCCCCACTGCATGAGAACAGGAGTATACTCGGTGACGCAGAGGCCCGACTGAAGCTTGGACTAGGGAGATGTCTCTGTGAAGGACTCCTTTAGTGAGACTCAGACGAGAGTCTAACTGTCTGACTGTAACCTCCGTCATCACGGACGTGGGTGGGAGGAGAACTGATCAAGCAGAGAAGTCTTGGGACATTGGTGCCGCAGATGTATTGTGCGGTCACTAGGGTCACTGTGACAGTGGTCCGTCCATGCGCATCCTTGTCTTTAGGTCAATCCACTGCCCTGGGCCCTGTCGCACTTTATGCAGCATCCAGGGAGACAGCCACCCTGCACATACCAGAAATGATGCTCGTTGAGAGGACCCGAGCAGTCAGTCACCTGGGTCATGCTACCCGGATAATACTAAATATCGGGGGGCGTTCCACTCCCCTCCCCCCAAAAGATACACCCCTGAATTTTGAGCAAGTCCTGTTCCGGGTACATGAGAGAAGCTTGCACTACTGCTGTGTTTGAGGCGCCGACAGTGTGTTTTTATGGAGATCACCACCGATGACTTTGGTGTACTTGTCCATGTGTATAAGAGAAACCTTCATTACTGCTGTCTGTGAAGTGTCTATAGAATGTTTTTGAGGGAGAGCTTCCCGGGTGCATGAGAGAAGCTTGCACTGCTGTCTGTTAGGTGCCAATAGTGAGTTTATTTGTAGAACGCCACCACTGACTTTGTCGTACCTGTCCATGTTTATAAGCGAACCTTGTGCTAGTGCTGTTTGTCAAGCATCTATCCAATATTTCTGAATGAGTCCTGTTCTGAGTACATGAGAGAAGCTTGCACTACTCCTGTCTGTGAGGTGCCGATAGTGTGTTTTTAGGGAGATCCTGGCCCCTTATTTCACTCTTGCAGGCTTCTGCTTTTTACCTTTATGATGGGTTTTCCGTCTTACTCGTCCTCTGTCTTTCCTCTTATGTTTTTTCTGTCTCTTGCAAAACATCTAATGAGGAAAAATAAGTGCTAGTCCCCAAAAATGAGTGCTGGTGCTCCCCACCGGCAACCACCAGCTCAAATTAAGCACTGATGATATAATAGTTATACACTTTCTCAAATTTCCTAAAAAAACAAAAACCTTTCTAAATGGAAGTGAACAAAGTATGTCCCACAAGGCAATAAAGATAGAGCAACAATTGATAAAACAAAAATGGTGCAGTCCGTCTTAAGCCTACATAAGACAAAAATATGTCAATTGAATGCCCATTGTGCAGGTCTTTGTACTTAGAGTCTGAATAACTGAGGCAATTGACAGGACTTCAACTTGTGACCAGCAGGTTATGCACAGCTAAAAAACTCCCCACATTAAAACCCTTTGTTGACCAGCTGATATTTTCATCTTTCTAACATGAATAAAATGAGTACTACTGAGCTAGGTAATAATATGTGACATAAATGGACTACAATTATGGAATACTGGCTGAATATTATAAGGATGTTGCAAGTTACCGAGGATTTCCATGACCTCCTAGAGGAATGAGTCCGAAGGCCAAAGCGACTTGCAATATCCGTTTAATGTACAGCAGAGGGTATTTTATTCTTTATAATTCATTGTCACACCACCAACCTTCCCACAAACAACTCAAATCCCATCCCTTGCATGTTCACTTCAGGCGAGAAGCATGAAAGCAAAATATGTTCTACTATATTTAGCACTCCAAAATGCAGCGAGCATTTTGTTTCAAAAAGGTATTAGAACCGGAGGCTTGGTTTGTGTTGAAATGTGCAGAGATTCCATCTTTCCTGCGAGGATCTATAGCGAAACGAACATGCTGCCATAGAGAGCTCCTTTCGGCTCATCACTTTTTCTTGTAAGAAAAATATATCAGAAGAAGCAAAACCCAGTTCCTGTTATCTTTGTTTAAACTGCAGCTTAAATATGCTCAGCGCCCTGCCTTTCCCCCTGGCTGCTGGCAGCAGGCACTGTGAGGTCAAAACTCAACTCTGAAACTTATTACAGATGATCTGCTCTGACACATCTTTATTAAAGGTGAGTCCAGACATCATAAGTCGCCTAGAACACGGAAATTAGAGGCAAGCTTTTATACAGAGATTGCAGGCTCCTATGTATAATAACACTATCTGTCGATTACAGTGCTACAAAACTGCACTGCTGTACCAATAAATAGCACCCAAAAAGGGCATGTGTATCTTGGTATTCATGTATTGTGTGTGAAAGAGAATGATGAAAAATCTGATGTCTGTGTGACATTTCCACAGTATTGGCACTTGAAGTAATGCTTTATGATTAAAGAAGGGTGGTATACCAACTGGCAGGCTGTTCCAGGTACCACGCTCATCCATTTCATTAATCTATGGTAAAAGAATTGGGGGTTAAAGGGGGAGTTGAGGCTGATGCTACTTTGTGAATGGATGGGGAAGGGTGACTGAAGCTTTCCTCCTTCTCTTAAACCTGCTCTCATTCATTCATTGTGTGCTAGCGGATAGGAGCTATGTTGTGAGCGACAGAGTTGAGGGAGGGATAGATGATAAAAACATAATAAAAGTTTAAAATGTAAGCATTTCAAGCACCTAAAAGCGGCCTCAATAAACCATTTTAAAGTAATAAAAATGAAATGAGCTGAAGGAATAATTTGGAGGCCCACTGATGCATGCAAATTGAGGAAACTTCTACAGTTGAATTAAAAAATAAAATATTTCTGCAATATATTCCTACACATTATTTCTTCCGCCCAGTGCATGTTAACTTATAGTTCAAGTAAATCAATCACTTCCCATCTGCAACACTGAGGGCCTCATTTAGATCTCGGTGGACGGGTTACGCCGTCATAACGGTCAATTTCAATGAATCAATCAATGGCGATGGATATCCCGTCTGCCAAAATATGAATCCCATTATATCCTATGGGATTTATATTTATTTTTCAGAGGAAGCGATATCTGCCACTGCTGTGACGGAGTAACCCATCCGCCGAGTTCTAGATCAGACCCTCTGTCAGGTGGGATGCTGGAAGTCTATGGAAGTGCCTATTCCAGGCCCCCAGTTCCCAGTACCTCAGTACAGCGCACTAGAACAGTGGGTCCTAACCTGTGGTCTGAGGACCCCTCGGTGTCCACAAAGCCTACTCAGGGGTTCCCCTCTGCTTAGAAAACAAAATATTAATAGCAGATTAATATAGTGTAAATAAATGAGGAAGTAACATTTTAAGTTGAACATTTTAAAATGTTCTGTAACTGTGAAGGAATTTCAAATTGGAGGCTAGAAATTAATTTGATATCCTCAGATTGACTCGCAAGAGCAGCGCAAGTGCCTCAAACAGAGCCGAGTATGGACGATGAGTGACCTAAACTGAATTCAGAAAAGCTCCAACCTTCCCAATAAAATTACCATTCAGATTTTTTTCATATTTGTTTGTGAATCAAATATAACATTTCATCACTTATTTATACATTTGATTAATGATTGCTTCTGTATTTCTGGTGTATTATTTTGCATTTCAAATCACCAAAAATACTTATGCAGGAGGGTTCGTGGCTTCCAGTTGTGACTCAGTGGGGGAGCTTGGATTCGTATAGGGGAGAGTATGTGGTCTGAGGGCTAGATTGCCGGCTTTGGTGCTGGAAACCAAGGTTCCAGCCTCGGGGTCGCGTCCACATCCGGTGATTCTGGACAAATCACTTAATCTCCCCGTGTCCGAAAGTGTCCTTGTGTAACGTAACCGGTGCTCATGTAAAGCGCCCCAATACCTTTGGGTCGAGTTTGCGCTATATAAATCTGCATTATAAATAATGGTTCAGCGGGGGTCCCTGTGTTCCAGTATTGATTGAGAGTCCACATAAGCAAAACGTTAAGAACCACTGCACTAGAGGATGGTGTTTGTGACATCCACCAGGAAACCCCTGAAAGCACACTCACCTGGGGAATTCAGGTCTTCCAGTATCTCAGCAAAGTGCATTGTGGGAGATTCTGGGAGGCATGCTTAATAACATCCATGACTAATACAGGTTTTTGAGGAGTAGTTACACTTCCTAATTCGGAACTGCCCAAGGAAGGCTGGCAGGGAAACAGGGAAGAGCCACTGCGCAGGAGCCATTAGACCAAGGAGACAGAGAGGGTTTCGCTTCTGGCCTGCAAGAGAAGGCTTCCTTTTTCACACCGTCCCCTGTAAACCCAGAGAATTTCAAGTGCCGACCCTCCCACCCTCATAGTCAAGAAAAGGAACCCCCTGAGGAAGGTTTGTGAGGGCGCAGCTTTAGGAGGTCTCTTTCTAGCAGGCTGCTTTGTAAGCAGCATATTAAGTTGTAAAATAAATAAATACATTCACGTCAGTCCTCAAATGTTTTATTAAGAGGCCCACTACATACAAGGCTTCAGGAAGAGCACCCTGCTGCTGGGTGTGGGCAGTGGGGCGTGGCCAGGAAAAATAGGACGTACCTTTCAAACGTTGTGAATAGGGCAACCCCTGGTAGCCCGTGACCATCTGTGCCACCTTTTGTTTTAGTTCAAATGCTTGTTGCTTCAGATGAGAGCAGTGTTGATTGGCAGGGAAGGGGATGTGTTATGTGGGATTGGACCACAAAAAGGAGCTTGGAAGGGAAGAAACGTGTTGAGAAAATGTGTTTTTCCGAAGGCTCACCGGCAGGAGAGGACCTGGGCTAAAACTTGAGACCTACATGCTGCTGTCCGAGCCAAAATACCAGAAGCACGGTAAGTCTCCTTTCACCACATTGTCTCTGTTTTACCCTGAAATGTCAATCCCTGCTAGTAATGAAAGTGGAAGTTGTTCTGTGTGGACAGAAGAGGAACACAAAGCAAGGCCATTTGCTATTGTGCCCTCAGGGCAGCAGCCTACCAAGTGCGGCTTCATCTCTTACTCTTGCATGTACAGGCTTCCCATGTAGCTGACGACCACACTATGACCCATCTTGGACTTGCCCACCTGGTGTTCATCCACCTTCGAGAGCATAAGAAGGACTTTAGTTGGGCATGAACACCTGCTCAACATGCCGGCTCCCTGGAGCCGAGCAGGAGTCGGTGGAATCGGGCAATAACGAAGGGTGCGTAGTTTCTGCTCAGTTTGGAAGCCTGGCTTTTCCACATCTTTCCTCCTTCATGGGATATGTTTGCTGAGCAGTAGACAGTGTCTCTGCCAAAAGAGAAATAATAATAATAATATGATGCACGGCTACTGCTGATGTCAGCATCTTCTTTCTTGCTCTTTGGTCTCCTTTTACTCCTTCTACAGGATCTCTTCCCGGCACATGTCGCTGGATGGGTTACTGGGCACTCAGCATCTCGCTGCCACTGAGGCTAAGCCAGTTAGTCTTTATTATAATTATAATTTGTGGGGCCATCTCCCACATACCCTCACCCATTACACCGCCAGGTACTGAGTCCCATCCCATGATGACCACGTCGCTGTGAATTGCGTGAACCTGATATACCTGAGCATTCACACGTGGCTGGCTTTCCCACTGACAACCACATGCTTTGGTCTTACTGAGAATCCTTAATGGCTTCCCTGGAGCTGTTAGTTATTGTATGGTTGACATGTTCGTATGATGTTACTACCAGTTTCGGCGCAATTATATATGCAATGTTCTCTCTGCCTAGCATCCAACAGCTGACTGAATACAGTCACGTGTAGCATGGGAATCAACTTAATTGTACTGAGATGTAAATGTCGTGATGTTTAGCAATATTAAACAACAAAATTGTTTGAAAAATTAAAACACTTCCCATATAGGTTCAAAAGCTCAAAAACAACACTATCCCAACTACACTGTGGAAGAGGTGTGGCGCAGCAGCCAGGGCGGCTGACGCTGGACGCTGGGGATCACGGTTCGATCCCCGGCTCCGGTGGCAGCGGTCTGCCCAGCACCATGTGACTCCGGGCAATTAGCAATAGCTTCCTTAATCTTCCCCCCCTTGACACCTTCGGGTCATTGTTTGCGCTTTACATTTACATTTACACCATACAGGTTGTAACTTGCAATCCTAGTGTGTCAGCGCCCCACATAGGGGAAGCATGCGCTGCAATATAATATATGTCTTTTATTTGTACAGTCAGCCTAGCCAGTCAGCAGCATACTGTCCCAGAGGAAGCTCACCAGTTCTCCTTTTATTTCGATTGGGGTTTGTGGAAATAGAATAAGGGTGTCAATTTACTGAATTATGAAGGATCACAGTGCTGGGTGTCCTTTTATTTCAATGCACCGTTGTGGGAATAAAAGAAACAATAAAGGGACTGACTGATGGCTCAGGCTGCTCAGTAAATGAAGGCCCCCGAACGAGAAGCAGCAAAGAGTCCCACCCCCCTGAAGTAAGTGCTGGTGAATCCTACTGGCAATCACTGGCATCACCTAAGTAGTGTTCGCTGGTGAATATAGGTCATTTCGATTGTTGGTTGGCTCATTGTCGATGATTGAATAGGGTTGTAAAGTAACATTTGTTAAAGTGACGCATACTTTAAGGTATATCTTGTTCAGAGTAGTTTCAGGGGTTACAGAAAAACTGTTGCAGTTCGAAGGTATAGTTTTTATACAGGAGTCTAGAGCCACTCAGGTAGGAGGTAGGCGTTCCAGACACCATTTCACACATACAGAGAATAGGTACATACAGGACATTACAGTTGTCTAGGTTCTTAGTTGGATTTGCAAACTCCGGGAACAACCGGTTGCAGTGGGTCATGGTAAAGATGAGCTGAGGTGCCAACCGATACTAGATGAAGTAGGGGAAACAAAATGGGATGGAGGCCCGGTCAATGGGAAAAGGTGTGAGATGTCATATGGATTATGGATAGTTTTAGAATTCTTGCATTTTGAGTAATCTAAAACAGTGGGATAAGAGAATGTTGATGCTAAAATTGTGGTAGCTGGTTCTGGGCCGTATGGTGGATGTGATGTGATTAAATACAGCTCCTGCGTGGACCGTTTATTACAGTGTTTCTCAATTCTTTTGATGGTGACAACTTCACATTTGGCGATGAGGATGGGCTCTCTACGAAGTGGAGTTTGCGCCTCAACATTTTGGATAGCTTCCATAGTTTAAGTAAGATTATCTCAAGGGGTGGGCAGATTTCGCAGAGTTCCACTCTGCGGAATTCTGCGGAGTTACAGAAAAACTCAGCAAGATTCTGTGAGAATTCCACCAACAGTTGGAAAACATGCAGCTCACACTGCTCACGCTACAATTTAGCTACAGTAGCATGAGGAGTGCTAAAAATTAGCACGACTGCACCACACGTTGGCAGGAGCTTGCGGCCATTCGATTTATTTTTCCTGCCGCTCAAGTAATAAATCTACTCAAGAGTCAGCAAATCTACTCGAACGGCAGATCTCTGACCGTGACCACTCGCCAACGTTGGCGACTGCCCACATTATAAAATCATGCTAGGGGATGCTAGCCAGCTCACATATTCTAGAGACTCGAGTGAGAAAAATTCCACTATGAGGCAATTGGCAGCATTTGGCCCAAACTCCATGTTAAAGAGAAACGCGGAGTGGCAAAAATTCTGCCTATTCCGTGGGCGGGACTGAACATTTTCCCACCCCTAGCTATCTCTTACCATTCTTCTGAAAGCTCCCCAACCGTGTTTTCAATATGAGGGTGGTAAGCAGGTGTGTGAAAATCTGCGACTTGCAGGTTATGGATTTCAGCTCTGCTGTGAAGATTTAGTAGTGGCCGGTGTCAAGTAAGCCTTCATGGGCCTTCCTGACTTGCTCTTCTTAAGAGGAAAGCAAAACCAAGTGCTTGCAATGTTCAACACTCCGTCCATCATCCCCTTTGGTTTTGCTTCTTAAGAGGAATGCAGTTGCATTTCGCTGCATGTTAGAAAGCAGTGTGCCAAATCTAATTTAGAGAAAAGAGGCACAATAGAAAAACAATAGAAAAACAACCTCTATCTCCTTTTGAAACTGACCCAATTGGGAGCACCATAACGTTGGCAGAAAGCATTTTTGAAGGATAAAGCCTAAGGGGCAGATTTATGTTGCCTGGCGCATCCCTGCAAATCAGCAAGGATGCGCCAGGAATGATGCGTCACGCAAGTTTACCCTTGCGCCACACATGATGCGCCGCATTTATAATGCGGCGCATCATGGCGCAGGAATAAACAGATGCGTGACGCATCCAATGGCGTAAGGTTGGCGCAGTGCTTCAGTTGCGTCGCAAGCGCGACGCAACTCCAGCACTGTTCCAACCAACCCTATCCCTAACATGGTGCGTCAAGCCTTACGCCTGCTTCAAGCAGGCGCAGGGTTTTGGCGCATCAGCGTTGGGAAAGTGACTCAGTCAAATCTTATAGATTTGACTGAGTCACTTTTCAGGGGCGTTCCTGCGACGGAACGCCCCCCCCTATGTCGACACGCCCACGTGAAACCTGACGCAGGTTTTACGTGGCGCAGGGCTTTACATCGTGACGCATCTCCATAGATGCGTCACGATGTAAATATGGCGCAACGTGGCGCAGGGTTTACACCGCCGCTGCGTCACAAAAGTGACGCAACGGCGGCGTAAAAGTGGCGCATCTCCGACATAGATCTGCCCCCTAGTTCCTTCAGAAATAAGGCTACGAGTGTGATGGTGCACAGCGGGCATTTTACTGGCTTGGGGAATCTTGCATGTTGTTTCATTTAGAATAAGGCATTGCCTGGCCTGTCATCATGGTGACTATCACATTAATTGAAACAGTGCAAGGAAGTGTACTTCCTACATTGAGAGTGATGCTCAGTAGATCCTTTAACTGTTCTAGGGATAGGCACAAAATGGTGGAACTGGGAACCTGTTAACATGATTTGTGGGGATTTGTTAGACGCTGTGGATCCTGTCAGCTTCTGAGACAGACATTTTGTAAAAGCAGTGACAGGCACGTCCTCAAATGGTAACAGTTCTGTATTAAAGATACTTCGGGAAGCCTGTTGCAACGGTGAGAGGAACACCTTTTCTTATTTTTAATTCTATTTGTGCCTCATTGTGATACAATAGTCTTGTGTAGAAAATTGTTATCAACTAATATGGGGACACGAAGCAGAGTTAACATGCGGAGTGTCACACTACCACTGATTTTCTTAAATAATCCAGGTAAACCTATGATAAAATAGAGGAAGTGGAAAACAATATTTGCATTTTATGGGAAAGAATGTGGCACAAATTTAGGTGCTGAATGCAAATACTCTCCATTAATGTACTGCCTGGATGGAAAGGGAGAAGAAATGAGCTCCCTCTTCAACTTAGATGCATCTCAGACAAAACCATCTTACATAAACAGCTAAAAGTCCACCGGTTCAACTATAAGTCAGGGTTTTTCCCTTTCTCTTTTTGCCACAGTGCTGGGATTCTTCCGTAGTGGTCGTGCACTTTAGAAATTATTTCATTCATATTGTCATGGGTCTCCACAAGTTAGCGTCAAATTGTAAGTTTGGTGAGGCAACAGAGGAGTGAATGGAGGAACAATTTGTGTTGAAATGATTTAATGACAAGGTCAAAGAGGAGTAAAGTTTATTGGATGAACCACCTTTGGAGGAAGCAAAAGCCATTTCTAAAGTCTAAACCAGTGAAGCACATGGTAAAATGTGCAGATGAACTTGAGGCCAGATGTATGAAAGACCACAATAGCGATTCCTAAATAGCGATTTTTACAGAATCGCTATTTAGAAATCGCAAACCACAATGTAGAAAAACAATTGCAAATAATTAGCGATTCCCTAAATGTCGCTATCCTGAATACCGAATCGCGAATACCGATTCGGTATTTGCAAATCGCTATTTTAAAAAATCGCAAATTAGCGAATCTGCTATCCAAGTGCATTCTGATGACATCACATACAGGAAGTGACCCCACCCATGCTGTTTCTGAGTGTCTGAGGTTGTGGGAGAGGCAGAGAGCATGAGCACACACCCAGGAGCTGCACAGGAGTGCTCAGGCAGACACCAACTGACAGGATGGACACACAGAAGAAGGGAAAGGAGCCTGCAGAAAGGAAAAGGAAGCCCAAATTTAGTGAAAAGGAGTTGGAGGTCCTCATTGAGGAAGTGGTGGAGACCCATGAGCACCTATTTGGCAAGAAATCACTGCATGTACCTGAATCCCAGAAGAGGAAGTTCTGGCTGGAGATACAAGCCAAGATCAATGCCATTGGGGTCACACAGCGCTCCATCGACGACCTGAAGAAGCGCTGGTATGACTTGCGCTCCAGGGCGAAGGAGAGGGCAACAGACAGGGTGAAGCAAGCCAAGAAGACAGGTGGAGGACCATCCACAGAGCATGGAGGACTTGGTGGAGTCCACCCTCCAGCCTGAGAGCATAAGTGGCATAGGAGAAGTGGACAGCTCAGCCCGAGACAACACCAGACAAGGTAAGATGCATGCACAGTTTGTCCTGAACCCTCACCATCCCCAATCCACAATAATACATGAGCAAGTTAGAATTCCACTCCAGTCCACGTTTTGATAACAACCAGCAATACATCATGGGAGATGTAGTCCCAAAAATCATATAGCAAAGCAGTGACATAGGTGGACACAATCGCAGGGAACTCACACCAGTCAATAACCAAGCGGAGAACTGTTAGTGTGAATAGCAAATCATGTAAATTTAATGTAATACAAATGCTTCAAGGAAAGAGTAATTGGATATCTTGTATCCACAGGTGTACCTGCGCCACAGGCAGAAGACAGGGAGACACATAAGGCACCTGGGCAACAACATGCAGGGGAGGAAGAGTCGCAGACAGCCACAGATGTCACATCTACACCAACACCAAGACCTAGGAGGTACATTGTGGAAACACTACAGGAGATGGAGGGAGGAGTGGAGGAGACACAGGAAGATCCACAGACCATGCCCGAAGAGCCAGCACAGTATCCAAACCTACAGTCACCCATGCAGCGCAGCCACACCAGCGGTCTCCGGTGCAGACCAAGGCCACAACGTCTTTCTGAGCAGGGTGAGGAATCGAGGGTCTTTGCGGGTCTTGAGGGCACCATGGACAAGGTGCAGCGGCTGCAAATGAAAACAATGAAGTTAATGCAATGGCAGCTGGTGTCCCTGAATAAGAACATGAGGGACATCAAGGAGGGCATTAATGAACTGAACACACTGTTGCTGAGGGTCATAGGGCCAATGCAGAGTGCTTGATGGACATGACTGTGGCAGTACAGCAGTTATGCACCAACATGCAGAGTGAACGTGGCACAAGGTGCCATGAAAAACAGTGCATCGATGGATATATGAAGGCGGTCAACCACCTATGCAATGCGACAGCTGTCTTGAGCAGACGCACAGTTGCCATGCAGGTGGAAATGGCCCACTGCAGCCAGGATGTTGCAAGGGGATTGGTGCAGGTCACCAGCGCTGTTGAACTGTTCCAGGCAGCCAACATAGCTGCCACAGGGGCTGGGGATGGTGGAGACAGTGAGGAGGTCACCAGCCACAGCAGCATTATTCCATCTGTCGCTGAGCCCAGATGGCGGAGTGCAAGGCAAGGGCAGCAGCAGAACAGTCATCAAGGGAGGATAGTGTGAACACTGACCATAGCAGTGCTGGGCATGGGCGCAGGAAATAAGTCCATGCTGTAGCAGATATTCGCTGATGGGTGTGGTAACCCATGTGAGACAGTGGAAGGGGTTGTCAATGTGCATGCAGTGTTGACATGCCATGATGTGCAACTCAAGGCACACAGAGGCCATTATTGTGAGGCGGTGTGCGTACATATTGCCTGATGTAAGGACAATAAAACACCATGATTCAAAAATCAGTATCAGCTTTGTGTCATTACTCACCTAGAAATAGTTGCGTGTGATCTCATCACGTCTGTGTCTCCCATCTGCAGCACCTACACCACCGACTGCTCTGTGATGTGGCCGTGGGCATTCCTCATCTTCTGAGTCCGAATCTGTGTATTACACTGGGGTTCCCTTCTTTGTGGCCAGGTTGTGTAGCATGGCACAGGTAGCAATGATTTTGCAGCATATCTCGGGCGGTACTGCTGTGCACCTCCACTTTTGTGGAGGCAGCGGAACCTGCTCTTCAGCAGTCCAAATGTCCGCTCCACCACATTCCACATAGACTTATGGGCAGCATTGTATCTCCTCTTACTTAGGGTAGATGGGTTGATAAATGGGATGAGTATGAATGAAGGCACTGCATATGCGCTGTCACTTAAATGGTAAAGGATGAAACATCAATAACAGGCAACTACAGATACATCCAAGGTATACATCAGAGTGTGCCGCATGCATTTATCCTTCTCCAAATTCTCCCCCAGTCAGACGTGTATAGATTCCACTATGCCTGAAGATGTAGGAGTCATGCGTGCTTCCTGGAAATTTTGCTACTATATCAGTTATGATTTGTGATGCATCACAAATGACCTGGACGTTGATAGAATGATAGGATTTTCTGTTCAGATATACATACTCAGTAGCAAAGGGGGGACAGATTGCAATATGTGTCCCATCAATGCACCCAATGACATGTGGGAATTGAGCCATCTGATAGAAATCCCTTTTGGTCTTATGCAGTTCCTGTTGTGTGGTGGGAAACCGGATGTAATGGTGCATTCTTTGAAGCATGGCATCCAGGAAGGTGTTGAGGAAGCGTGACAGGCAACTTTGTGAGACCACTCCAGCTACAGCTATCACCCCCTAGTAACTACCTGATGCAAGTAGGTGCAGGGAACACAGGACCTGCACATGTGGTGGAATTGCGTGGGCCCTGCGTGTCTGATGCTCCAGGATCGGATGCATGTCACGTATCAGGTCTAGGATGGTAGTGGATTCAAGCTTGTACCTCTCTTGTATTTCGTCTTCTGTCAGTTGGAACAGGATAATGTGCACTCTGTATATGAGTTCCTGTCACCTCATCATCCTCTGTGCTGGTGCTTGCATCCGCATCCTCCTTGCTGATACATACAGGGCTGCCATTGTGTGAAAAATTATGCATTCTGGAGCTGTTTATATGCAGTGCACCTGGTTATCACCTGCTTTGAGTTGGTGGTAATTTGTGACTCGCAAATAGCGATTTTTCTGTGAAATCGCTATTTGCGATTTTTCATACATTTCTCTGCGATTTCTTATTTGCGAGTCGCAATTTAGGACTCAGTAGGTCAGCTTTGCAAAATAAAGATTCGCAAATTGACTTGTCTCGTTTTTTGCGAATCCTTATTTTGCGATTGGATTTTTCCTTCTCTACATTGCACAGGGCTATTTTGCGGTCGCAAACGCTGATTTTCTGCGAATTTCAGCGTTTGCGATCGCTTTTTCAGTTATATCTGGACCTAAGTGACTGTAGGAATAAGAGTTATGCTAGTCATGATAAAGTTGAATAAGTAGTATGTCAGGTTAAATCTAAAATAAGTGTCTCAGGAAACAAAGGGAGAGCTAATATTAACAGTGCATCTCTGGGGTTTAAAAGAGTGTGTTTTAGGTGTGAAAGGTCTGGTCACAAGGCCAATGCGAGTTTCTGTCCAGCTATGCAAGCAATTTGCAATTCTTCTGATAGAAAAGAGCACTTTTCAAAATGTTGCAAAATGAAAAAGAAACAAACTGTTCAAGAGGTGTAGGAAATTGTGTTCCAGGTTGGTAAGAGTAAAGATAAAGACTCCAAAGTTAAACACCCCTCAGATAAGTGATGATGTGGATTTGGTTAAGAACTTTGATTATTTATGTTCGCACCTTACAATGATCTCTAAAACTATGCTTGAAAGCCATTTCAAACCAAAAGGGAAGTTGTGCAAGATGGATGTTTCTCCGCTTGGTTATGGTGGAGTTCCTGGAAAAATGTAAGTGTTTTTCTTGGTATGCATAGAGTTTGGTGGAAGAATGATAATTTGGAAAGTGTATGTTGTTCACAAAGGGAATAATTCGCTAGGATGGTCTCATCAACGAATCTTGGGTGTAACATAGAACCCAAATTCTGGTTTACAGATTCACGTTCATGAGGTTGAAAGTAAATTAGTGGATGATTTCGACTTTCTGAGAAGGAATTCAAGGGGGTATTTTGTGATGAATTGAGTTGTTTCACAGGCTATAAGCAGCACATAAAGTTAAAGTGTGGAGCAAACCCGGTTGTGGTAAAAGTAAGAAGAATGCATCTGAGTGTACAAAGTAAAGCAAAGAGAGAAATAGAGCAATTGACTGAGATGGGTGTAATTAAACCAGTTGAAGCTACTGAATGGTTGGCTCCTATAGTGGTGGTGAAGAAGTCCAATGGAGAAATTAGTTTATGCGTTGATCAGAGGGCAATTAATAAATACGTGGTGGATGACAAGTTTCACCTTCCCAGCATTGATGAGATCATAATAACTCTAGCTGGTGCTACTTATTTTACTAACCAAGCATCCTATCATCAGATTGAGTAGGACAAGTCTTCACATGAGTTCACTGCTTTCATCACATCGATGGGGAAATATTTATTTCTAAGAGTGCCTTTAGTTTTAATTTCAGCAGCCTCTGTTTTTCAAAGAGTGATGCCACCAGTTCTGAAAGGGGTCACTGGAGTGTGATGTAATCAAAATGCGGTTTTGATTTTCATTCGGACAAGAGAAATATATAGTATGTATAGAGTTGCAAAGGTTGTGGAAAGCAGGTTTGACTTAAGAAAAAAAAGTGCAAGTTTGGTTTGCATGAAGTAAATTATCTAGGACACCGCATATCTGCTAAGGGAGCAGAGCCTAAAAAAAGAGTTGGTGGAGACAATAGTAAAATTGAAAGAACCATGTAAGAAAGATCAACTGGTTTCATTTTTTGGTATGGTTGAATATTGAATAAGCTCATTCGGAGCTACGCGGACAAGACTGTCCATATGAGAAAGTTGCTAGGGAAGAATGTTGTGTTTACTTTGAATGGGATAATGACTGTCAGAAGAAATTTGAAGAAGTAAAGAATTAGCTCAAAATTTCTTCTCATTTGCAAGCTTTTGTTCCTGGTAATGAGACATATATTTTATAGATGCCAGTGCAAAATGTGTTGTGGGTACTGTAGTTCAGAAAAAAGGAGGAATTGAACATTTGATTGCATGTGCCTCTCAGTGTCTCAAAGGTGCTGTACTTGGTTTTTGAAAAGGAGATGCTTGCAATCTATTGGGCCTTGTCACATTCAGAAATCCAGTGTGGTGCATGTCCTTAAAAGCAAGGTCTGATCATAAACATTTGACAACATTTTTTCAAAAGAAAGATCTCTGACACAGTCTTGTCTAGAATGAAGAGATGGGTAGTTTTGCTTCAGATATACAATTTTACAGTTGAATATATTCTGGGGTTGAGAACTAGTCTGTGGACTGTTTGTCATGCTTCGTACATGTGGATGAATTTGCAAGATACTCAATATGACTTCTTGCATGAAGAAGTGAGTTTTTATGAGATTAGGTTGTGTGCCACAGATGAGGACACTTGAAAAGTTGAAATCGACAAGGATCTTGTTCTTTCTATAGGCATGGAATTGATATTATCAAAGTAAGTGTAAGCAGGTTAATAAACCTTGGTCGTTGATCAACAAGGAATTATCTGTTGTCAATGGCATTTTAACTAGGGGAACATGGTTGGTACCACCTGTTGGCATTATGAAGCACGTTTTCCAACTTTGCGCATGAGAGACATATCAGAATTGTCAACACTAAAGAGGGGCTATGCTTACGTTTTTGGTGGCTGCTAAGGATTTGGAGGTAAAACGTGTGGTGAGAGACTATGTACAATGTAGCGTGAGTGACAAAGTGTTGAGAACCAGACAAATTCCCATGATATGCAGAGAACTCCCAAACTTTCCATGGTATGAAGTTGAAATTGATATTATGGGTTCATTACATGGAGAACATTGCATGCAAAATCTCATAGCATTTGTGGATTTGTATTCTAGGTGGGTGGAAGGGGTGTGTAACACGATTTATCCACTGCTAATTTGATAACATTTCTGGAAGAAATATTTAAGAGAAAGTTATTCCAATTCCATGTTATCTGACAGTGGTCCTCAATTTTGCTCAGTTAAAATGGAGAGTTATTTTAAAGACGGTGGATTTTTACATAAAAAGAGTTCCGTGCATAAATCTTAAACTAATGCTGCTGTTGAGAAGATGAACAAAACATTGATGGATAGCATACAAAAGGTATGAGACAACAATTTGGATCTGAGAATTGAATTGCAGGAAAGAACTACAGCGTATCTATCACATGTCCCCTTGTGCCAATTCTGGAAAAACACCTTTTAAACTTTCTAATAGAAGAGTTGCAAATATAAGCTATGTCCAGGTTGAATGAAGTGGGGTAAGGGTTGAAAGTTTGACGGCATAGTTGAGTGGAGAGTAAAAGAGATAAAGATTCAGAAATACTGGAAAAAATATTTTGATAAAAGAAAATGTGTTCAAAATAACAACATTTATTTGGGGGTTTCAGCTGAACATAAGGGCGCCAGTTGGGAGACAACCATGGTTCAAATTTATGTAGGAGAAAAGGTAGTGAAGTTGTTCAAGAATGCTGTTAAGACTGATGATGGGAGGATTTGGAACAAGAAACGTAATGCTGTATTCCATCATCAAAGTGGTGTTCAAACTATGCAAACACTTAAGTGGAGATGGTTTAGTGGTTCATAATAACTGAAAACAGTGTCTGACAACAAGAAGCAGTGTAAGAATACATAAGGTGCCTGCATTTATGAAGGACTATGTTCATGTCTAGTATCTCTGGGTTGCAAAGATATTTTAGAAAATGTCATTATTCATTTTGTTTTGTAAATAGATAATAAGTTTTGCTTGTTAATGAGGGAGAAGATTAGGCTGTCATATGGTTGTTCTTAGAATTCTTGCATGTTGAGCATCCTCACACAGTGGGCTAAGAGAATGTTGATGTTTAAATTGTGGCAGTTGGTTCTGGGCTCTGTGATGGATGAAGAGTAATTAAATACAGCTCCTGCGTGGACCATTTACTATACTGTTTCTCCATTAATTTGATGGTGACAACTTCACAAAAAGCTTACAGAAGACTACATGGACAGAGTTAGTGGACTGGGAATAGTTTAATCGATTTGAGGGTGGTTATGCTCTGACGGTGGAAGGCATACTTAAGGGTGGTTGGGGGTTAGAGTGTTATCCTTTAGTGAGATCATGTTCTAGAGGCTCTAAGACGTGAGGGCAGGTTATTTTATGTATGTTGCAATAGGCATGCTTCGGAAAAGCAGCCTCTACCACATTTACATTTCTGCTAGTTGTGATTGGACTGTGTCACTTGAAAACTGGTCTGGTCCACTGTTGAGAGTACTGGACCTTAAAATTGTTGAATAAATGTATTGTTCTGACATTATCCCTGGTTTAAATGTTAGTGTGCACATGATCATTTCTGCTGCGTATACTGTATTTAGATATTAATACAGAACTTGACCTTACACAGTGTTAATCCCACAAATGCCCTGGAACAAAAGCTGTAGGAGCTGAATTTGCTGTAAATGGTCAAAAGTCTGATCGGGATAACTCGGAACTGGATCCTCCATGGTGGTGAAACCCTTACTTTGCTGCATAGATCCCATTTCTAGGAGGATTGATGCAGCTGCACACATAAACGATAAGCAGCACTGATAGACAATGCTGCCAGCCCAGCAGAGAAGTGAGCAGAGTGTTACATGTAGAGGATTAGCTTGGGATCCTGATTCAGGCTTGCTATCCTGCTGCTCTCTGCTCCCCTCTCTCTCTAACAGGTGCCTTTGACTTGTGGTAAATCAGTGACTTTCTTGCACGTTCCCTTTCTTAGCGTTTATATATAGCTTAAAAAAAAAGAACATTTAGGCCTGTATCCTGCCAACCCTGCACACAGCTCAGAGAAATGTGCTTTGGGTTACTTTCCATGAGCCACTGGCTTGTTTGGGAGAGCTCTTTGGAGCGTTGGCTTTCTAGACTCTCCTTAACATTTTGGGATCAGCCCACAGCACTTAGCAGATGTTTAAATACAGAGGGGCAGATTTACAAGCCCCTTGCACCATTTTTGCGTCACTTTTCCCATGTTAAAAGTGACGCAACAGAGGCGCAAGGGGCTTGTAAACCTACCCCAGAGTTTTTAAATGATGAGTGGATCACTAAGGCAGCATCATAAAAACATAAACACAGTGATACTATATATGGGGCTATGTACACCCACACAGACACACTTTCATATAATTTAGGGACTGTTCATGGGCTCAGTTGTGTGGAGGTGAAGCAGCAGCACCCACCTGTGATAAAAATAAATGTATCCTTGAACTCGGACCCGACCATTGGTTGGCAAGACATGTGCACATCTTGCCAATCACTATTCGATGACTTCCAGGTGCCCTGGATAACATAATTTCAGTGCAAAGGGAGACACTTTTTTAAGCCCATGAACTTTAACCTGGAGACATGAATTGGTTGGCGAGACTCATGCACCGTACCAAATTCTACATGGCATCCTGCTGCACAGGGCAACACTGCTGCCCAGCAGAAGACTACAACTGAGCAAGGTTATTGAGTTTCTTTATTCTTTCAGAATTGGATGGAGTCTGGCTTCCCCACACCCTACTCGAGACCTGACAGCGTAGTGATGCCTCTGTTGGTTTCTAGGTTTCCAAAGAATATTATTCAGTAGTGTGAAACAACACATTCGCACCTACTGTAAAACTATGTTGTGCTTTTCGAATGCATCACATTTTGCCCTTATGCCATACTGCATGTTGTTTGTGTATCAAAATAATTTACTCACGGTGACATGTTATTGCACTTTCCACATATTTGAAGACAGGATGGAGGTAATAATTATATTCTAATCATATTTGCTTCCCTCTGTTCTATTTATGCTTAATTGCTAATTACAGAAGTAGTAATTAATGTCTGAAAATAATGACGAGTGTTGTAAAATAGATCACAGTATGATTATTGTGTCTATCTCACCTTTAACTATGTGGAAATGACAGGCTCAGGTGATGTATGATTAGGATTTAGTCACCAGGCAGGAGTGTGAGTTTTGTACTCTACATCACAATGAATTACTGATAGTGCATTTCTTTCTCTGGTATTGATACCTCCCAATTTCAAATATTTTATTTTCTCTGAAAATGAATAAGAATGAATGAAGATATTTGGCAAAAAGTATCTTTAGACCAAGAACCCAAATCACATTTAGAATTTATTTTTCAGAAAATAAGTACTAATGCCCAAACTTATCATTCTGGGGCTACTGCCAGCACTGGTACACATCTGAACCTGGGCACACCACCTGAACTAAATGCACTTCAGGTCCCTTATCTAACCAAATGGAAGCAAGTTTAGAACAAGAAAAAATACCAAAGTCCAATACTCTTATAAAAACTAGACTTTTACCACTACAGGACAAGTATGGGCCCCGTTAAATACACCACAGGTTCTATGATGGAACAACCTGTGGTATGTGTATATATATTTGGTATGTGTGTGTGTGTGTGATTATATATATATATATATATATATATATATATATATATATATATATATATATATATATACACATATATATATATATATATATTCACTGAAAAAAACATAGGTTTCAGACACGTTGTAGTTAGAAATTAGCATTTAAAAAACCTTAGAAATTCACTGAAATATATATATATTCACTGAAAAAACCATAGGTTTCAGGGGTGTTATAGTTAGCTGGACATTTCCCTCGTACAAAACCCTAGAAATTCCCCTGTTATAGTTAGTTCAGCTAACTATAACTCGCACTCCCGCAATGCACTGCTGATGACGTCACATATTACATCACTCATGACATGGTCAGTGACATCCCTGATGACATCACTGATGACATCTCAAATGACATCACTGATGACATCACTGATGACATCATCCAGTCACTGTGTGTTTTTCTGAAAAGTTTAAATATGTTTTATATATTTATAGTGAAAGGTCTGTGGAAGAATGAGTGGGTGTACAAGTGTGTGAATGGATGATTTTCTAGGTGAGTAACTGATTCTATAAGTGAGTCATTAAATGTATCTTACTGCAGACTAGTGACTAAACTGTGTGAAGGTCTATATGTGTCTGTCTGTTGGTGTATAAGTGGCTGCATGGTTTTGTGAATAGCTATATGAGTGTCTATATGGGTTATTGATTGGTTGTCTGAGTATCTGTATGGGTGCCTGAGTGTTTGTGTGGGTAGGGTGTGTGTGACTCTGTGCATAGATGTGTGACTGGGTGATTCTATGGGTGCATGGTTTTAAGAGTGCATCTGTGATGAACTGTATGGTTGGGTGAGTGTATGTATGGGTGTGTTAGGGATTGAATGTATATCTCAGTTGTACATGTGTCAGTAACTACATATGTGAAAGGCAGTATATATACGTGTAAGAGTATATAAGTGGGTATATGTGAGAGTGTGTGATTGTGAGAGTGGCTGTATGGATGAGTGTGTGCGTGTATCAATGATTGTATAAGAGCGTAAGAATGTGGTACTATTTTTATGAGTAAGTGAACTTGAGTGTGTATAACTGCATAGGTGAGTAAATGGGAGTGTGATTAATTATTTGCATGACTGACTAGGTGTGAGAGTACCTCTATGGATGATTGGTGGTGTGTGAGTGTCTATGTAGGTGTATAAATGCACATGATAGTCTTGTACGGAGTGACTGTAAGTGTGAGTGACTGTACAGGTGAGTGAGTGGAGGTGTATGTAGACCTAAGAGTTAATGAGTGGGTATGTAGTCATTGGTATTGGAGTATCTATGGTTTTCAGAATGGACGTCTGAAATTTTGAGTTGGTGTATCAACGGTTAAATTAGGGTGTGAGAAGATGCAGTAATCTATCACATGGATGATGTCATCAGTGATGTCATCAGTGATGTCATTTGAGATGTCATCAGTGATGTAATCAGTGATGTCACTGGCCATGTCATGAGTGATGTAATATGTGACGTCATCAGCAGTGCATTGCGGGGGCGCGAGTTATAGTTAGCTGAACTAACTATAACAGGGGAATTTCTAGGGTTTTGTACGAGGGAAATGTCCAGCTAACTATAACACCCCTGAATCCTATGGTTTTTTCAGTGAATTTCTATTGTTTTTTAAATGCCAATTTCTAACTATAACGCCCCTGAAACCTTTGTTTTTTTCAGTGAATTTCAAAGGTTTTTTAAATGCCAATTCCTAACTATAACATGCATGAAACCTATGGTTTTTTCAGTGAATTTCAAAGGTTTGTTAAATGCTAATTCCTATCTTTAACTTATCTCTGAAGATCTCATGTTTAATGATTTTGATTGGATTTCTATATTTTTCAAATTCAGTGTGTCAATTTCATAATTTTTTTTTCAAATACTTTTTTATCACCATTTTTTAAACTTATTTTTTCAATTAATTCTTTTAAAAATCAAAAAATATTATTTGAACATAATCGGTTTTTCAAACATATTTTTTAACTATATGTTCAAAACTTTATTTTATATATTTTTTTCACTGTTTTTGGATCCGCGCACCCTACGCGCACCGCTCTCGATCCCTACGCGATAGCATCCGAGCATGGTATGCGTTGGGTGCGTGTTTAGTGCGCGATTGCAATGCGACCGGTACGCGACTCCCAGCCTATACGCGACACGTTCGATGTACGTAACGCGACGTTTACGCGCTTCCCCGATGCGTCATCTGCATCTATGACGCGGTAGGTACGCGGATCCCGTGAAATATTTAAAATTTAAAAAAACATATATATATATGTATTTCATGTGAATATTAATTGAAGACAAACTCTAAACTAGTCTTAAAACTAATATATTTTTACATCTAATCCTATAATTTTTTTTAATTCAATTTCGCGGATGCGCGCTGGATGCGTGCTGGGTAAGCGCAGGGTGCGCGGATCCCATGTGACCTGCAAAAAAAGAGATTTGATTGGTTCATTACACTTCCTCTTCTAACTATTGAAAGACCCCACCCATTTCAATCATTCTTCTTTGACCTTCTTTAGAGTACCATCTCTTTGGAGAGAAGAAGATTTTTTAGACTAAGTTTACACTTAGCTCTAACTTTTTTCAACCAAAAATGGCTTCAGGGCAGCAGGCATCACCTGCATCACCTAATACTTCTGAGGATGAATTTTTGGCGGAGGCACCACCCAAAGAACGTTTTTCTTCAGTGGTGTGGAAATATTTTACTTTTCCCGAGGGGCAGAATAAGACCAATGCCACCTTGGTTACGTGCAAGATTTGCAAAAGAGTCCTGTCGCGAGGTGATCCTAACAAGAAATATGATGAAGCACATGAGGGCCCTTCATCCAAACAGTCTTGCACGAGAAGAGTGCCGACGGATGAGAAACACTCCTGCTCCTGCGCCATCCACCTCATCGCAGCCGAGCACATGAAGAGTGCATCCATCAGCCCAAACCTTGGACATCCGTCCTCAATTTCAATTTTTAAAAGTGCTCTGCACTAAGTGCAATGTGACTTTGTGCTATGGTGAGCAGTCGATCGATCTGATCTGCCGCCGGCAAGAAAGTCACATTTGCTATTTTTTTTCTTTTTTTTTCTTTTATTGTTCCCTGAAGTTCATTGTTTGGTTTCTCCTGTTTTTGTTTTTGTTTTTTTTTTTGCAGAAAAACCAAAAAAATTTAAACATTGTTCAGAAAACAACAAAAATTATAAAAGAAGAAAGAAGAAAAAAAAGTTCTTGTAAGAACTAACTTTCCTGGTTTGAAAAAAGAGCTAAATTTCTTTGTTAGTGTGTGAAAGTTTAGATGAATGTATGTGTAGTACGTAATTGACTGAATGAATGCATTAGTAGCGTATGGTGAATGTATAAGTGCAGAACTATGAGGACGTGCTGCAGCATCACACAGTAACCTCTTTAACTGCAGTGTGCTGTAGTACTTCCGAAGCACAGAAATGCAACATATGTACATAAATATGTTACAAATCTATGCTTCTCTCTGCACGGCTGCTTAAACTGCAGCCATGTGGTGACACAGGCACCCTTGCACCATAGTGCATGGATATCTGTGTCATGTGCTGTTTGTTTTTGTGCAGGAAGACACACCTTCCTGCACAAAAACAATCAGAAAACGCATTTTTCTCCTTCAATGTATGCTGAACATTTTAGCATGCATTGAAGATATAAAAATGTGGAGAAATTAAAACAATTCTCTTTCTTGTGCTTTCCTACACCAATTTTAGAATGGTGCACCATTCACACACATATCGAGTTTCATGATTTCTGATAAATCTAGACATGTGTCTTGTTCTATGAGTATTCAGTGCAAACATGCACAGCAACACTTATAGAACACCCTTTCAGCGCAAAGTGGAGTGTATGATGAGGTTGTATTTACATGGAGTATAAAAGTGCACAGAGTGCCTTTTCCTCACTTTGTAAATATGAAGGTGTCTTGCGCAATAACTATGTTACAAAAAGTGACATATTTCCGGTTTCAAAATTCCTTGCGAATGATAGAAGGTAAGCACAGAGTTTCGTGTCCAAAGATGTTCAAAGAAGAATGATTGAAATGATTGTGGTCCTTCAATAGGTACAATGGGAAATATTATGAACCCCTCAAATCTCTTTTTTTGCAGTTCACATGATATCTGATTATGGTCAGATTTGAAAAACTACATACGTATAAACAGAGTGTTTTTAGAAACATGTTACAACTTTGTAGCTTCTTGCAGACCTCGTCATTCTGCATATTGAGACTTAGTTAAACTTACCTTCACAATAATAGGAATAAAAAATGGTATACATTTTTTCATATATTCATTGCAATCTAAACTCATATAAATTGCTTGTTTTAAAAATGTGGATCTGTGAAAGAAAAGAAAAAAAAGATTATAACATGTAATAATACATTTTTTATAACACAGCATAATTTCCACAAAGTAATTTGTTTGCCTTTTTCGCTGTTCTCAGAATATATTGAATTTCACTAAAAATAGCGATTTCCATCGTACTCATCACTTAACAGCGGGAAAAAAAAAACAATCAGAAAGATTGTTAAAAAAAAAACAACATACTATTCTCAGTAAAATACCAGAAAATACAAATCACACATATATGAAATGCTTACAGATTACAAAATTTTATAACTTTAAATTATAAAATGTAAATGTTGCCGCATTAAAATAATCACAGAATAAATGACCACCAAAAAGTCCATAATTCAAAAATATACCTTTCCTTGAGGCCAAATGGTATTTTTACACTTCTTCTTTTTGTAAATTGTCCCATGGTAGTCCTATTAAATTATAATAATAAATTCCTCAGAGAGTGAATTATCTTCCTAAAACTTTGGCTTTAAAAATATTAGGTAGGAATTTAGTAATTCACTAGGCAAACGTTGTTTGAACACCAACTGGGCATCATTACAAAGTGTCCACCCTTTGTCACATTTTAGATAGGCAGTGTAATGTCCAGATGTGGTGGAAGGACCATCATGGAACTTTATTGCAATTGCTACAAAAGTCCTTCCTAATATTGATAGTTGTGCTGCTACAAATTGTTTTATTAAAGTATCCAATTTTCTTCCGTCAGCTGTACAACGTTGCATCATTAAAATTATGTATTTTCCATATTTTGTTAAGAATAATGTGGATAACATTTCTGATTTACATTGGCTACACTCCATGTTTTGAATTGCACCTTTCACTAATTTATTGAAAGACACTGATTTACAGTCTGGTAATGTGAAATACAGAAATCTACCAGTGTCTACATTTGTGTTACATGTATACATGCAATTTTCACAACAATGTTCCCATTTGTAAGAAAGGCCAAAAATATTTTCTATTTCTACACCTTCATTTTCAAAAATGGTAAGCATATACTTTAAAATTCCTGAGCATCTTGTTGGATATTTTGTGTAAATTGTGTAGAACCAGAACACACATCCAAAGGACTACGAACATCTGAAACAGATTGTATTTTACTTCTATCTGTTGTCAATTTTTCATAAACAGAATGCAACAGAGAACAAAATCTTTTTTGCCGATTCTCCATAATTTGTTCTTGCAATCCTTCAAGATAAAAAACAACATTGACCACTACATTAGCATAGCAGTTGACACCAAAACTATTTTCAAACTGATAACCAACAATCTCTCCAGCAGTGTCCAATTTCTTTTTACCTGCAATCACATTCTTTTCTTGACACCTTCAGAACAGATATTCTCTAACCTTCTTTTTCGACCAACCACACGCTTTTCAAATAGAGGATATTGACCTAAATTTGGAGCATACTCTCTTCTTAACCTATTATACTCTGTTACACAGTTTGTATCTGCAGTAACCTTTGTCTCATCAAAATCAATCAAAAACAAACCAGATAATGTTCTGACTCGCGACAAAGCAACATATGCCATACCCTCTTTAAATACGGTAGATCTACACTTAATCCTTGAGATTTATGAATAGTCACTGCATATGCCAGAGAAAATGGAAATTGTTTCCTACGGACATATAAATCTTTAACAAGCAAAAAACGAACTGAACAACAACCAATTTCTTTAACTTCTTCAATCTGATCAAATTTAATTTTTTAAAATTCAATTCCTTTTTTTTTCTGATAATTCACAAAATCCACCACTTTGCCCATTGCACCATTAGCTAAACCTTTCTCTACATCCAAATTAAGCCTTAAAATTACCCGACAGTTTACACACGCATATAGTGTCTTTTCTAAACCAGCAGTTTTAGATATTTTTTTTCCACACAATCCAGTTTTGATCTCAACTTACCCGTCAAAATAATGGTGATTCCTTCATGCAGTATTTTATCAATGGCTTCCATTTTTACAATTTCTTCATTTTCCATTTTTAATAATTCTTCGTTGAATATTGAACACTCATGCAGTGTTGGCATTAAGCAAATCACTGACTTATTTTTAGCAATTTCCACGTACACTTTTGCAGGAACTGCCTTTTCATTTGGAAAGACATTGCAAAGTAATCGACTCTCCAAAGCTTCTTTCCCTTTTTTGAAAGAATTACAAATCTTATATCTTGAAGAATACTTCCATATTCAGCATCATTTGCCTGTCGCATATTTGTTGTCAGTTCTTTGTATTCAAAATTACTCAAAATGTTCACATTACCAACGCTGCCAAGAGACTTCATGAGCAAGTGTTTTAAATACCTGTTGTCCTTTTACCGGAGTCAGTTGCAGTAGATCTCCAAAAACGATGACGTGTTTTCCTCCAAATAACACGTCATACTCTGTTTTAAGAATTTGCTGCATTCTTAAATGCACAAAGGCAAGCATCAAGTTCGAAACCATGCTCACCTCATCAATAATGAGAAGTTACATTTTCTTCAGGACTCTTGAAACTTCACAACAAGCTTCTCCAGATAGCTTGTGGTATTCCAATTTGTTCTCATGCTCTACTGGTATCATTAGTAAACAATGTAAAGTAATGCCTTTAATGTTATTTGCTGCCAACCCAGTTGGAGCAGTGACAACACAAGACAAATGCGACTCAGTTGTTTTTTGCAGATAACTTGTAATTACTTTAATTAAGAAACTTTTTCCTGTTCCAGCTTGACCACTCACATACATTCGGATAGGTTGAAATGATGTACATGAGCACCCTCTCTTTTCATGAAGTAATCCATGGTCAATCTGCTCTTTTACTTGCTGATATAGTTGTTCAACATTTAGTTGCTCTTCCAAGTTTCCTAACTGTATTGCATCTTCTTGTGCTTGATACATTGCTGTTTCCACCTCATTCATTGCAATCGCTGCTTCATTTTCAACAATTGGTTGTCCTAGTGGATCTTGACTCAGTGCAGCAGAACTTTGACTGTCTTGAGAACTGTCTCTAGCAATCTCAGCTGCAATTATAGCTTCTTGATCAATTTCATCATTCAACATTTTGACATAATTTGCGAAAGCACTACATTGTATGCTATCTTTAGAAGCATTAAATGAATCTTCATAGCTGGGAAAATCTCAAAGTAATTCCAGTTCTGAACGCCATGGTTTGAACATTTGCAAAAGGGCTAAATAGTAAAATTCCCTTTTGTCAGCAGTGTTGCAACTCAGTTTTCTGTGATTATTTAAATTTCCTTTCCTTTGTTTCACCAGACATCCTTCGGAACCAATCACTGCATATTTTCCATTGTTGATGTTCTCTGTAGTATTCCGTTTAAAAGGGTAGTTTTGCAGCACTTCATAGAGACACATGTTCTCAAGATGATGACTTCTATTTGGATAGTATGTGTCCAACATATTGTTTTTCAAATTATCTGTACTTTCAGGGTCATTTTCTGCTAAATATTCAATTTCTTGAACAGATCTCAGTACCCGATTTCGCATTCCTGCAAGACCTAGACTCACCCAAATGATTCTTATACTTTTGGAATATAGACTTGCAGATGATAACCTATCTGAACATTCATATGCTCCAATTTCACGATGCGATAACATCTTCAAACTGAAACTGTATAATTTCTTACTTAGAGTCTTCTCGTGAGAAATCTCTTCCCACATTTCTTTCAATTCAGTCTTTTCTGATTTAGTAATGTAAGACGTTACATATCGAGCAACAGCAATGGAATTGTCCGCAACATACTGAATATCCATGTTAGCGTTCCACATGGATAAAATAACTGGATTGTAGTCATTTATGTATTTTGATTCTTCGCTTCTTCTTAAGTTGTAGGTGTTTTTCGGAGACTTTCTTGTGATGGTATGTCATACAGCTGACATAAAACTGTTCACTCTTCCTTTGGATAATACAGGACATGGAAACCCAAAACGACATTTGGTATAGAACTTATCCTTTGACTTGTACTTTCGTCGACAGTATTTTCCACACCTGTGGCTTTGAAATCGTAAGACTTGTTGTTTTAAGTTTTTGTCTTCTCTGCTATTGGGAAGAGCACATGTAGCATAATCTTCAATGAAAGACAAAACAGTTTCATCTGAATCTGTTCCAAATTTGGGGGCGTCCTTGACCCATAACAACATATGTATGTGAGGAGCACCTCTTGCTTGATACGCCTTTCTCCAAAAGAAATCCACAACTTCTCCAAGAGGAGGATTCTTTTTATTGCAGATGAAAGACATCATAGCTTCAAATCTATGATTGAAATATCTGCATATATTGACAGGATCCAAAGAGCACAATTCTCCAGGTGTCTTGTATTCAATATTTTTTATATTGGAATTTGCCTCTCGAAGAAATTCAAGTAAATCATCCCAAGCATACTCAGCACACCTAAGTGTAACAAACCATGTAGGAGTTCCCAAGTTCCATAGCATACATTTCAGTTCTCCATGTCGACGGTACCAATATTCATTAGTCCCACGCTGACATGCCATCAGATTAATCAACTGAGATTCTAAATGATCATCTCTCTGATGCACTTTATCCATAAAATCCTTTGCAGTTACATTTTGAAGATGCATTCCAGTTTTTAAAATGTGATTTACTGCATATGAAAGGCCAGACAAGTCACTTTCAGACAAAAGATGAAACATATAAGAGATACATTGACGAAATCTTGGATCTTCTGCATATAATCTTGTTGTCCGATATTCAGATGCAGGAATCTGCACAGGACGTTCATCATATCGTCCACCTTTTCCTGTTGGAAACAACTGCGGGAAACAACGAGCTTCCAAGCTCTCTTCCCATACACTCATGGGACTTCCTGTTGCTTTTTTCATTTGAAACAACTCAATCGTATTCCCCATCACCTCTTTGGAATGAAGTGGATGTGCACTGTAATGTTCATAGATCTCTTCACATCTGGACAGGTCCACTTTTTCAATTTGTCCACTTAATGTTTCAGTATCTTCTGCTAAATCTATTTCTTCTTCTCCAACAAACACATTTCTATGGTAATCATTTTTTTTTAACAGATACAATGATGCCTTTTGCACTTTTCTAACATCCACTAACTCTTGCCAGATTTTCTTATTCTTAGTAGGAACACCATTAACTAGAATGACTAGTGGCTCTTTTTCTGCATGATCTACACCAATAGTTTCAATATTTTTCCTTAAATCTAATGGTAAATACACAACTCTTCTTCTTTTTATAAAATAAAGCTCTCTTTTTATATTTCTTCACATCTTTCAGCAAATTATGCACTACTCTCTTGTAAAATATTTTTTGCGTAATTCCTTATACTGATTTTGCCTTCTTTTACCATACTTTATCTCCTTTGACTGAACATTTGCTTTTTTACTTTTCCTCTTATTTAGAATTTTTTTCTTACTTGAAAAATTCTCATAAGTTCCAGCATTATCTACATTCTGTTTGCTCCTCCAAACATTTTTAATAAATTGCTTCGTGATCTTACCAGAAGATTTTTTCCTTTTAGCCACATTATCTTGTTCATTCAATACTTGTGGTTGATGTTTCTTCAAATAATCCTCCTGACTCTGTTGTTTTCTTTTTCTTTTTTTCTGCCATAATTTCTCTATTTTAACGTTGAAAAACAGTATCTGTAAAAAAGAATCACAAATAAATGTTTATTAATAACTTTAAAATTTACACTATTCCATTACTGTACAAACACATTTTATATAAAAACTGACTTAGAAACTATAGCCCTGAACCACAAGTGTGACGATGGTTAAACACTACATGCATAGTGCATACTACTTTGAAGCAGTTCATGCCCTAAAGCCTACCTCACTAAAAGACTACATGCTAACTGACTAAATGATTACAGTACTATAAGGAGACACACTGGGTGAGTAACAGGGTGTTTGCTAGAAGTGTATGATTACTAACTGGGGAATTGAAGGTGTGTAGCTGATTAGAGGACTGAATGCATACTGGATAGGCATTTAAAGCAGTCCATGTGCTAAGGCCTGGCTCACTGCATGAGTACTTGGGTACTGACTGAATGATTAGACTACAGCAAGGAGAGTGCCTGGGTGAATTTATAAGTGGTAGGCTTTTGGCGCAGGGAATGGATTAGTACTTGGTACTGAATGGGTCACTAGAGGAGTGCAAAGGAAGTCACAGGATGTTTGCTGGACGGTATGGATAGTGACTAGGGAATTGAAAGTGTGAAACACAAGTGTCTAGGTGGTTAGAAGAGTGCATGCATAGTGGATAGGGGTTTGAAACAGTCCATGTGCTAAGGCCTGGCTCAGTGCATGAATACATAGGCACTGACTGAATGATTAGAGTACTGCAAAGAGAGTGTCTTGGTGAATTTATAAGTGTTTGGGTTTTGGCACAGTGAATGGATTACTACATGGTGCTGAATGGGTCACTAGAGGACTGCAAAGGGAGTGACAGGGTGTTTCCTGGAAGTGTATGGATACTGACTAGGGAATTGAAGGTGTGAAGAACAACTGTGTAGGTGGTTAGAGGACTACATGCATAGTGAATAGGCGTTTGAAGCAGTTTATGTGATAAGGCCTGGCTCACTGCATGAGTACTTGAGTACTGACTGAATGATTAGAGTACAGCAAAAAGACTGCCTGGGAGAATTTATAAGTGGTAGGCTTTTGGCATAGGGAATGGATTAGTACTTGGTAGTGAATGGGTCACTAGAAGAGTGCAAAGGGAGTGACAGGATGTTTGCTGAACTGTATGGATACTGACTAGGGAATTGAAAGTGTGAAAGACAAGTGTCTAGGTGGTTAGAAGACTGAATGCATAGTGGATAGGGGTTTGAAGAAGTCCATGTGCTAAGGCCTGGCTCAGTGCATGAATACTTAGGCAGTGACTGAATCATTAGAGTACTGGAAAGAGAGTGTCATGGTGAATTTATAAGTGTTTGGGTTTTGGCACAGTGAATGGATTAGTACATGGTGGCACTAGAGGACTGCAAAGGGAGTGACAGAGTGTTTCCTGGAAGTGTGTGAATACTGACTAGGGAATTGAAGGTGTAAAAGACAAGTGTATAGTATGTTAGAACACTACATGCATACTGCATAGACATTTGAAGCAGTCTATTTCATAACTAATGGTTCACAACATAAGTACTTGGAAACTGACTAAATCATCACACTACTGCTAGGACAGTGCCTGGGTAAAACTTTTAAATTTTCAGTTCTGCCACAGTGAAGAGAATAGTACATGGTACTGCACCTTACTGTCAAACCCTGACTCACTACTATGGAAGTGTTAACGAAACTGCACACAATGTCCATATTTCAAGACTGCACTTTTGTGTCAAAGCCTAACTCATTTAATCAACGCATAAGCAAAGACTGGCTTCTAATGCTACTAAAACTTGACAACATGACCGGTTTTAAAAGACTTATCTGTCAGAAAATACACGATGTTACCCAATCCTTCTCTCACAGTGATTCGCAAATGCACACATACTCACTGCGTGATCCTAGACAAGCAACACTATCCCTAGGAGTTTACCAAAACTCATTCACTACAGTGGAAGTGGTAAGGGAACTGCACACAATCTACATATTTCAGGACTGCACTTTTGTGTCAAAGCCTAACTCTTTTAATCAAAGCATAAGCAAAAGCTGCCTTCTAATGTTACTAAAACTTGACAACATGACAGATTTTAAAACAGTTATCTGCCACCAAATACACGATCTTACCAAATGCTTCTCTCACAGTGGTTCCCAAATGCACACAGACTCACTGTGTGATTCTAGACAACAACCACTATCCCTAGAAGTTTACCAAAACTCATTTACTACTGTGGAAGTGATAAGGGAAGTGCACACAATCTACATATTTCAGGACTGCACTTTTGTGTCAAAGCCGGACTCACTTAATAAAAGCATAAGCAAAGGCTGCCGTCTAATGCTACTAAAACTTGACAACATGACAGGTTTTAAAACAGTTATCTGCCACCAAATACACAATGTTACCAAATGCTTCTCTCACAGTGGTTCCCAAACGCACACAGACTCACTGTGTGATTCTAGACAACAACCACTATCCCTAGAAGTTTACCAAAACTCATTCACTACTGTGGAAGTGGTAAGGGAACTGCACACAATCTACATATTTCAGGACTGCACTTTTGTGTCAAAGACTGACTCATTTAATCAAAGCATAACCAAAAACTGGCTTCTAATGCTACTAAAACTTGACAACATGACAAGTTTTAAAACAGTTATCTGCCACCAAATACACAATGTTACCAAATGCTTCTCTCACAGTGGTTCCCAAATGCACACAGGCTCACTGTGTGATTCTAGACAACAACCACTATCCCTAGGAGTTTACCAAAACTGATTCACTACTATGGAAGTGTTAACGAAACTGGAAGTGGTAAGGGAACTGCACACAATCTACATATTTCACGACTACACTTTAGTATCAATACCTGACTCATTTAATCAATGCATAAGCAAAGACTGGCTTCTAATGCTACTAAAACTTGACAACATGACAGGTTTTAAAATAGTTATCTATCAGCAAATACACGATGTTACCAAACACTTCTCTCACAGTGGTTCCCAAATGCACACAGACTCACAGTGTGATTCTAGACAAACACCACTATCCCTAGGAGTTTACCAAAACTCATTCTGTACTATGGAAGTGGTAAAGGAACTGCACACAATGTACATATTTCAAGACTGCACTTTTGTGTCAAAGCCTGACTCATTTAATCAACGCATAAGCAAAGACTGCCTTCTAATGCTACTAAAACTTGACAACATAACACGTTTTAAAAGAGTTATCTGACAGAAAATATACAATGTTACCAAATGCTTCTCTCACAGTGGTTTCAAAATGCACACAGTCTCACAGTGTGATTCTAGACAAGCACCACTATCCCTAGGAGTTTACCAAAACTCATTCACTACAGTAGAAGTGGTAAGGGAACTGCACACAATCTACATATTTCACGACTGCACTTATGTGTCAAAGCCTCACTCATTTAATCAACACATAAGCAAAGACTGGCTTCTAATGCTACTAAAACTTGACAACATGACAGGTTTTAAAAGAGTTATCTGTCAGCAAATACACGATGTTACCAAATGCTTCTCTCACAGTGGTTCCCAAATGCACACAGACTCACTGTGTGATTCTAGACAAACAACACTATCCCTTGCACTATACCAAAACACATTTCTTCATCTACAAGGAGTACTACATTTTAGTGCAGAAACATAACTCATTTCACAAATTCATAAACAATGACTGGTTTCTAATTTTACCAAAATATAAAAGCTGCATAGTTATCTGTCTACAAACACATGAAAAAAACAAATGCTTATCACAGAATGGTTTCTACATGCACAGACACTGTCAATAACATTGTAGAGAAAAGAAAGTACTCCCTACACTTTAGCAGAAGAAATACATTAGTCTGATTAAAATAAAAAATAGTCTACATACATCCCCTCACAATTAAATAACTCACCTTTCAAGATGTTTTGTAGATTAAGAAGTATATCAGTCACACACCAGATATCAGTCACACACCAGATTTTCTTATACAGAATTTCTGCACTGTGCACCTGTCAGCAGAACCAAAGAATGGCAAAGTTTCCCTCTCATTTTCCACACATATACATGTAAATATCAAATCACATTCCTTCCCACATAAATTCAAAAGCAAACACACATTTCTATTGGTTAAACATTTCAACCCTTTCCAAATGACATAAACTTCAACCCTTCCCCCAATCTGCCTTCTGCCCGTTACCATAGAAACAGGTCATGGAACACTGTACTGAGCACACAGGTCACAAGTTCAGCACACACAATGTTGCTAATCAAGACAGCAAGTGTGCTTGACTACTCAACATATCAGCTTATCATATATAATGTTCCTTACAATCAGTTTTTGTTAGCCAATAAGAATCATGCGTTTAAAAAACAGAAATATACACCCTACCTTTCAGTGTAGAAGGTTGTTAAACAACCAATCATTTCTTTTCTTTTTTCAAAACTGCATCTTAGCCACCCTTTTAGAAACATCTTACTTTCCAAACTGCCATTTCATTTACAGAGACCATCTGAGTGCATCCAGACCTCCTTACAAGATGCTTAGAGTGTGGATTGTGGGACACAGCTACATTTTCTGGAGCCAAAGGTATGCAGAAAACTAAGGCATTCACAAAGACCTAGGTTTGCCAAATGTAGACATTAAATGGATTGGACAGAGAGGGTTAAAGTGGCACTTTGACTGGGGCAGTTTTTTTCTTTTTTTTAAAAGGGGGGCCCAGGGGGTCCTTCTGGGACCCCCTAAGCACCTCTAGAGGGTCAGAGTATTTCCACTCTGCCCCCTTTATATGTTTTACACACTTATTCCCCTTGCTTCTTCAGCCTCGCTTCTACCGAGGCAGAAAATGGCCGCCAACAGTTCCTGGTTTCGAATGTAGACAGACGCTCGACAGCCAATTAGCATTCAGCGCGCGATCGGGAGGGTGCGTGCTCGGTTCGGGGAGGGTGCGCTTACGGTGCGGGTAGGGTCCGTGGATCCTCCCCGGCCATAGATATTTATGTATTTTTAACTCTAATTTTCTCAGGAACTACTGAACGGATTCACACCATTTATGCAAAAGGCACGAGTCTGAACTGAGGACTACCTCAAATTTAGTGTCATTCCGTTCAGCGGTTCGGGCTGTAGCTGCGACAACAGATCCTATGGGAAATTGCATGGGGAAAACGTGTTTGGGGCCCCCCTTGTTTCTCGGCACCCGCTTGATGAATCACCACGAAACTTTCAGGGTAGGAGCGGAGCGGATCAGACCAAAAGTTTGGAAAATTTCGCGAGGATTCCTCAACCGGCGCCAGACTTATTGGGAATAGAATGTTGAGGATTTCCTATGGAAAAGAGGTCCTAACTATAACTATCTACTGGCGACCGCCAGTAGATCATTATTATTCCCGTTCTTAACAGAGTAATAATGGGAATATTCTCCAATTGCATTGCATGATATTTAATATGGAGAGAACTGATGTTGTCATACTATTTAAGATGATAATATTTTATAGTTGTATCTTTCCTTTAAGTTTTTAGTTTTTTTGCATATTTTAACAACTGTTTACATATTGAATTTATTTATATGTATCAGAGTGGTTGCAAAATTCCCTTTTAACTGGTATTTTCATGACGATTCCTTGAACATTTTGGCTTTTACTGTATTTATTTACAAGTCAAATCAGGGACATATTTATGGTATTGATATCATTATTATGCGTAATTTTTGCACATTCATGCTATGTATTTACGCAATGGAGAAAAGCTACCTTGTGAACTACTCTGCTGTCTTCCATTTCCATGATGACAAGTAGTAAGCAATTGTTGTGTTTTTTTCCTGAACACTGTCACTTTAAATTGCGAAATTTGAGCCTTGTGACGTATCATGTGATCAAGGCCCCCAGAGGGCTGAAACGCGTAATGTCGGCAGTGCTGGACACAGAATAAATTTCAAAGCACTGATATTTGGGTACACTTCGTCCTTTCTGGTACAAGAAGTGTGGGACGAGATTTCAGATATATTTTACAGAGTTGGCTTCCTCGGCATCAGCGTAACCCCTCCTTCAATTTTGGGTCATACGGCAGGAAGCAGTCATTCCCGTTCTTCAGTCGGAATTTACAAAGTCTCCAGGAAGGAGAAGCCATAGATACCCCCGGACAGTGGAACAAGCACCTACAGCAACGCGGGAAGGAGCCGGTGTCGGAAGAGATCAGCCCCTGACGCAGAGCGGAGGTAGGAGCTCGCGCTTTGTGCGGTGAAGGAGTGTGCAGTAATCCAGGCATTGTTAGCCAACCACGCGTCTGTGATTACTATTGACATTGGCCCTGATTTTTTAGCACCATGTCCGCTGATACGTTATGTAGCAGAGAGGCAGCAGCCTGCGACATGTTTGACAATTCCCATAGTGGAGAACTTGCATTTAATTCAATGATAGAGACTGCACCTGACACAAATTCCAATATAAGTGAGTATTTTAAAAAGCTGGAAGAGCTAATGAAATCGGTACAGGCAAAATGGTGGGAGCACAAGTCTCTCAGCCGATATTCAGAAGTTGGACGCATACCAAGGGGGCTTCGTATTATGCTTGCCCCAAGCTATGAAAACCCTGACCCCATGATGCTTTCAGAGTGGGCGGAGTGCAATCTGGAGTCTTCACGAAGGCTGGTAATACTCTTGGTAAAATATGCAGAGAGTGATCGTGAAGCGCTCCAGAAAGAAATTGATGCTCTTAATGTTGAAATCAACAAGTTTGAAGTGACAGCTCAAATTACTAAATACAGAGAAGATATGACCGCACGTTTATTACGAGAGGAGAAAATAATAAAGAAAAGAAAGGCATTCAAGTTTCAGCGGGAAAAACTTGATTATGAGCATGGCCAAGTGTTCACCTTTTCTAGAAAATGTGATACTGTAAAAGCACACTAAAAGGTGATTCCTCCCACAACAGTCCCAAGAGGAGCTTTCAATGAACCTACACTTACGACATCAATTTCAGATTTAAGTTCAGCTATTGATAGTGAATCTGATAATGGATTAACAAGGGCCCAGAAGTCGGGGTTTCACAAGATTTCCTTGGCGCAGGAAATCGATTGCCTGCGCCAGGACAGAAGACAAACACTGCGTCCACGTGTCCAAGGTGCCAAAAGCAACTCACACAAAACAGTAAAAGATGGGAAAGACGACAACGCTGTAAACAGAACAGCAGAAAAGTAAAGAAACAATGGAATCGAAAGTAGGTATTACAACTCAAAGAAGTAATGTCCAAACTGTCATCAATCTTACAGATATTTCCCTGACTGAGAGTGAAACTTCTGTATTGTCCCTCGGCCTATCATTCAGCCCTAAAAGTGATTTTGATTATTCAGAAAGCCGTATCGACATGTATAAATTTGTACGCAAGTTGAAGTTGCGCAAATTTAATTTAATGCAAGGACCTACTAAAAGAAAGCAATCAGTGGTGTCAACTAACATAACCACCAGTCCTCCAGCATTAACAGTGGGTGATATTGGTATTATGCGTGATCTACATGCCTTACAACAGGAGGGTGACAATTCGGCGGTAACACTCAGCCAAGAGTTAGGAAGGCAACATATTGGTGTTTTAACACACTTTAAACCTAAATCTACATTTTGCCCTATTATGTTGAGGGACAATATTGATGTGTTCCACGATAAAGTGTCTCAAGAACTGAAAACTCTGCATGAAAAACAAGGGGAAATCAAGAAAAATTACACTGTCCATGATAATTCGTATCACCAATTGATGAGAAAATTGCAGGACAATAACGATGTAATCGCCAGACAATCTGACAAGGGTGGAAACATCGTATTATGGCCACGCAAAATGTACATGACAGAGGCTATGAGTCAACTAAGTGATATGGACTGTTACAGAAGGAGCGACATGGCAACTGTTAAAACATCTTGGAATACATTCTATTCTAATTTACTTGCATGGAAAGTAAGGGACTTTTAACATCTGATGAATTCTGCTTTCTTAAGAATGACCATCCAGTCATGCCAGTGATCTACTTTATACCTAAAATTCACAAGGACGCTCTAACACCACCTGGTAGGCCAATAATTTCAGCTTGTAACAGCATCATGGAGAATGCCAGTAAATATGCGGATTTCTTCCTCCAAGAGTTTGTGCGAACACTACCTTCCTTTATACTAGACACAGGGGACTTATTACGCAAATTGTATGATGTTATCTGGCACAAAGATTATTTACTCATCTCTCTTGATGTCTTGTCTCTATATAAGAGCATTCATCATAGAGACGTGTGGAAATATGGATTTTTCTGATCAGTTATGTCCCCTATCTTGGACCCCAACGGTTTCATGTATGAATCACAAGTACATGTATGTTCCCTCCAGTTCCAGTTATGAAGACGCAAACACATGTGCGTCCACCGTCAACACGTCCTCTTTCAGATCCGCCATGAATAGGCCGGATATTCCATTCCTAAGTATGAAAGGCCACCGGCTTTATATGGTTCACTTATGTCATTTTACAGTCCAGGCAAGTAGGCCCTGATTCTGTCATCAAGCTTTTCTTTCCTTCTGCCTTTGAAAGCTCCAGTCTGAGCCTGCATCTGTGACCATGAACTTTGTCTCATTCCCTGCGCGGCTCACGGTGCCTGACATCAGCCTGTTGCCTGCCAAAAACTGTATTCCACCTTCGAAATTATCTGCTCCGCTCCCTGCCCAATGCATTCCTGTCTAGTAGTTTAAGTAAACATTCTTCCAGCTACCGAGCAAAGGCCCGGCTTCTCTGTCTTTATGCAAGTAATTCATAGCCCTATTATTATGGAAGACTTCTGCCCTCGCATCTAGTGTAGACACTTAGACGCTTGTACACGCACTAACAGTCAGTATAGTCAGTATAGAATAAGATTCTACTCTAAGAGACCTCTCTTTTGTGATACCATAGTTCTTTAAACATAGGATGTTAGATATGATTTGGGATTAGGTTGACTCGACCCTCCAGACATCTGTCGCCACATGTAGAGCTAAATGTCAAATCCCCTTCACCCCCTAGTTGCACGTCAATCATACGTCATGCTGCTACGCGCGCATTTCTGCCAAGTATTTCTGCTGACATTGCGAAATTCTTTCATGGAACCACCCTATTATGACATCATACCTGATGACGTTCTTTAGTTACGCCCACTTTTGCTACGCATGTATGTTTTATCTTTACTATCAATTGTTACGCCTCCTGCATTTGCTTCACTGTAATGCCTATTGTATAAAAGTGATTACTTATCAATAAAGTATGTACTTCACTTCCTGAACCTCCGTGGTGATGGAACTTGGAGTCCACGATTCGAATCGTCCATTGGAATAAAGCCCATTCCGAACCTCTAATATCACGGATTTTGCCTCTTATTTTACTGAGCTATTTTTATTATTTTTCTGTATCAAATTAAGTCCCGGTAATTTAAATTATTTACCACATGAATGGCGCCCGAATAGGGACACTTTCTCATCTCACGCGCCGGAGGTGCGTTGCAGGCCCGGTCTCCTGCCACAGCTGGACGGACAACAACGCGTACCAGCAGGATTTCCTGTATCTCCCTCCGGTCAAGCGGGGGCGACTGAGGCTGCGATCAACACCCAGACGAGGCGGTGAGAAGTGCGAAGTATCCCGACCAGAGCCTAGCTGAGAGAGCAAGATCCGAGGTATACAGAGGCCCACCAAGTTCCGAAGTTCCGAAGTTCCGAGGTTTCCGATGTTCCGAAGTTTCCGAAGTTTTCGAGTCGAGTCCAGTCCAGTTCAGTTCAGTTCCGTTCCGAGGCCTTCCGTTCCGAGCTACCCGGTGAGTACCATTACTGGGGAGGCGTTCTGACGTGCACATAGGTTGTGCCGGTCCAGACGGGTTTGGGTACACAAATCCGGTCTGCACTGTTTTAGCAGTGTATCTGTACTGTTTAGCAGTATATCTAGTATACCAAGTATATAAATTCAGAATAATTCAGTTAATGCTGAGGATTATGTTTAGTGATTAAGTTTTCTCAGATCGTCATCATCATTGTTGCTCATTTGAACGTTAAATGTTAAATGTGTAAATACGTCCTGCATATTGTGGTGTGAATGACTGTTCATTATTGTGTTTATTGTATTAAGTTTGTTCAAAATCCAGTATCAGATCAGTTCTCAATATGCCGCTCTTTTCGAAACTAAGACAGATCACAACTAGAAAAGGGGTACTCGAAGAAGCTGTTCCTATTCCCCCTAGGGACACTCCAGGGTACTTCATGTATCATAAACACGGCTTAGACGCTATATTATTTCTTAATTTATGGGTAGATTACACCAAGGAATTACCAGAAAGTCAGAGGTGGCCCGCAGCTGGGACCTGGGATGCAGAGTGCATCATGAAAGTAGAGGAAGAGTTATGGAAAAGGAAAGCCAGACAGTCACAGAAAGACGCCGTTGAGTTATGGCGTAAAGAATCTCATAGACGTACAGAAAAAGCACTCAGACAGGAGGAGAAAAATAAGGAGAATTCAAATAAAGTCCGAGAAAATCTATTAATTGAAGAAGGTACACGAGTGAAATCAGAACAAGTAGACAGACAAAGAAATGCCCTTATGAATGGTATGTATCCCCTTCTGGCCGAGGGATTACCTAAGGCTACTCCGGAGATACCAAAAGACTTGCCACCCCGATTGTTCCCAATAAAAATGCATCCTAAGGGGCATCCTAGAACAGCAGAAGATGTTTTTCTTTCCTCATATTTAGATGACGCAGCTCCCGAGTATGCTAACCCCGCCCCACATAGACCGTCTGCCGGGGAGGTTCAACGCCAAGATCCTGTATCTGTATCTCTACAGCAACAAATCCTGACACAAGTTCCGGCAAGCACATCTGTTTCCACATCTGTTCCTACAGCTGCTTCTACAGCTGTGTCCACACCTATAGTTGCTGTATCGCGTTCAACGAATCCTTTCACGCCCGATACCCCAGACGGGGCTACCGGAGGTGCCACCAACATTTTTTCTACGCCACCCAGAACAAATAAACTTACTTTTCAAGAATCAGCGCATCCACGTACGCCCAAACTCATAAATTCCCGCACGCTTAAGGAACTTCTTGTAGATTGTAGATATGACCCTGTGCCCGGCAAAGAGGACGAAATTATCCTGGCATCATTACGTATCAGACGAGCTGCGGTGTATTTAGGGAAGCTACCAGGAATGACTATGCATCTAGATAATATATATCATTTTGTCCAAACAGGGCGAGATTCTGAATGTATTAACAGAGCTATGGAATACCAGAAAGTGGAGATACAGGGGGAACTGTTACGTTTCCTCATAAACTGTGTGATCAGAAATCAAGACCGACCGGGGGTAGATCCGGAAATAATGCAAACTCTTACCAGATGGAGCCAGAATATATCAGAGGGGAGACATGATAGGCAAAAATGTATAATAGCCATGTGCCGAAAGATCCGTAAAGAAATAGAACGCCTACACGAAGAGAGATTAGCGGTAGACCAGTTTGAACAAAACGAGGAGGAGGAAGGATCAGGACTGCCCACAGGACAGTCAGAGACCATAGCCTATGTAGGTAGAGGAAGATCTTGTAATAGTACTAGATGTTTCACTGACCCGATACGTCCGATATGTCCGGATAATAACAGAAATTTCCAAACACCTATAATAAATATAAGGTCCCCCGAGCATTCGTTCCAAGCCGCTGACAAATTACTCCGAGAACGAAGGGGTTATCATTTACTCGATTCTATGGATGAACAAGAATTAGCCAGGTCAGCCGTTCACTGGGTTGACAGTCCCGGAAAATATGGTGATGATACAGTAGCACACACATTTTTGAACCTCACCCCAGATGAACAGCGTTTAGCTGGGATTTATATGATTCAACAACTTCTTATACTTTATAAAAGCCAACATTCCGATCCTGGTCCTTTACCTGATATATTGACTGAATTACTCACGAATAGATGGAGAGGTTCAGGTACTAAGTTAATTAGAGATATACTAGAATCAAGAAAGCAGTACATTCTTTTTGTATGCCCAGAACATGTCTCACTGCCCATCAAGGAAAGAACGACGTATTACATGGACAGACAGAATCCCTTACGAGAAGTACACCCAATAAAGGGCGAGGACAATCAGTTTAAACGTGTATTTGTATATACGCCTATATCGAAAATAGAATTGTTAGAAATGAAGAAAGTGGTACCCAGTCATGACAAAGACCCAGCGGGTTTTCACCGAGAAATTAAAGACATGTTACTCATGGGAGAGTATACCTATCCCGACATTATGACAATATTAAAGGTATTAATGCCTGCTGGCATTTATGAAAAACTCAAGGAAAAAGAGTGGGAGGTGGGAGACCAAAAGATAGACTGGACAGCATTAGAAAATGAAGAAAAGGCCCGAGGTCCAGGTTCGGGGCTTGGGGATAAAACTAAAGCACTACCAGGTTTACTAGTACAGGTACTGCCACGTTTATTAACTACGAAAAAGGAAGACTGGGGTGCAATCTCAGCCTGTAAACAAAAGCAAGATGAAGACACTAGTGATTTCTATGCCCGATTCGAAAAATGTTTTGGTATAAATAGTGGCATAAAAGCAAGTAGCGAATCATACCCACATCTGTTTGTGACAAAATTAGTTGAAAATTCCTTGCCCCAAGTGAAGAATAGAGTATTAAAATTCGAGAGTACCTGGCAAGGTAATACCCCATCACAAATGTTACAAATGTTACAGTACCATTACAATAGAATTAGAGAGGAACAAGAACATGAACAGAGACGCATGAAAGACACAAAAATGAAAATGCTAGTCTCCCAGACAGTTCCAGCTGAAGGTCATAAAAAGGGTACGACACAGTCCGGTGATTCAGCAGGACCTGTAAAAGGGACATGCAACTATTGCAAACAACCAGGTCATTACATACACGATTGCCCAGTCCTGAAGCGTAATATCGCCACAGGTAAGACACAAGAAAGACCACGGCCACCTAGACAGGATCCGAATGAACAAGGAGCCCCGCAGCATGCACAGTCCATGCCAGCTCCACAACAGTCTATACAGTTTGTGCCAGCCGCACCAGCGCTGCCTGTTGCTGCCACACAAACCACGACACGACAGCTGTACCAGACCGCACAGTATGACTATCCTGATTATCAACGATACGCATGAACCAGCCTAGAGAGGGAAGTTGACTTACCCCTTATCGAGGTCCCTGTAGACCAAGAAGGACCTTATGTACATAGTGAACTATTAGGCCAGGATAGAAAATTTTTACTTGATACAGGGGCAAGTCGAACAACTATAAAACGTAGTGAAGTTCCAGGGGCACCCCTCTCAGGCTCACAGAATATTTCCCTTGGTTTCTCAGGAAAACCTATTGTTAATGAAGTATCACAGCCTCTTCCACTTACGATAGGACCTTTGACCCGAACTACAGATTTATTGCTTACTAAATCATGTCCAGAAAACTTGTTAGGTATAAAAACACTGAAAGCTCTAGGAGCTATAATATGTTGTTCTCCGGAAGGAGTAAGATTGTTTTTACGTGATTTCAAAGGTCACTATGTGTCTCGAGACATGGATCCCCGACTGCAGACTTTACCTACACATTTATGGGCACAAGGCCCTACTGATGTTGGTTGCATGAATATTACACCATACCGAGTTACACTAAAGGCAGGAGTGGTACTACCACGAATGCGACAATACAAGTTACCACCAGATGCTGTAGTGGCTTTACTACAAATCATTGACGAGCTCATTGCCCAAGGAGTGGTTGTGGAAACAGACTCCAATGTATGTAATTCCCCGATAATTCCGATTCTTAAACGAACAGATCCAAAGGCCCCGCCAGTGTATCGATTGGTTATTGATCTGCGCGAATTGAACAAATGCATTGTGCCACAATTCCCTGTGGTCCCAGATATCTCGTCATTATTGACAGCTATTGATTCCGGAGCAACATTCTTTACTGTAATTGATCTCAAGAATGCCTTTTTCAGCGTCCCAATAGATCCGGAAAGCCAATACTTGTTCGGATTTAGTTTAAATGGACGTAGCTTTAAATTCACACGCGCACCTCAAGGATTTACAGAAAGCCCCAGCATCTATAGCCAAGCACTGAAACGAGAACTCGACAGTATCCACATGCCAGTCAACACTGCCCTGCTTCAATATGTCGATGATCTGCTGATCACCGCTAGAAGCGAACCTGAATGTGAGAAGGCATCACTGACAGTTTTACAATGTCTAGCCGAAAAGGGGCACAAGGTGTCCCCTTCCAAGCTGCAATTCTGTGTCCAGCGAGTTGTTTATCTTGGACACTCGCTGTCCAAGGAGGGAAGGCAGCTTACACCCGACCGCATTCAGCTAATAGCTAACATGCCAATACCCAAGACACAAAAGGAGGTGCGGGCGTTCATAGGCCTCACTTCATATTGTAGGCAGTGGATCCCTCAGTATGCATTTCTAGCAAAACCACTCATTCAATTGACAACACAGGAGGCAGCCACATCGACTGTTCTCCCTTGGACTCAGGAACATGCACAAGCTTTTGAAAGCCTAAAGAAATCCTTATGCCAAGCACCTGTTCTAGCAACACCATGCTACAATAAACAGTTTACACTCTTAGTTACAGAACGCGAAGGTACTGCCTTGTCAGTACTCACACAGGAACAAGCAGGATCACACAAACCATGTGCTTATTTTTCTAGTACATTAGATCCCGTAGCTCAGGCTTTGCCTGCATGCCTAAAATCAGTGGCAGCAACAGCTTTAGCAATCAGACAAAGCGATGCCATAGTATTAGGACATCCATTGACAGTTCAAGTACCACATGCAGTAGAGGTTCTCTTGAACCGCACACAAACACAACACTTGACTATAGCACGACTCACTGGTTACGAATTAACATTGTTTCAGCCACATATAGAAATCAGACGTTGTAGTACATTGAATCCTGCCACACTGTTACCTGTAAATGGAACAGACCCACTAGCTCATGATTGTATTGAAGTTATTACAATCACGACGAAACCCAGACAAGACTTGACAGATGTCCCATTGTCAGACCCAGACCTGACATTGTATGTAGATGGTTCATGTATGAGAACAGGTACAGGAGAGTTAGTGGCCGCTTATGCAGTCACAACAGACACTGAAATCATTGAAACAAATTGTATAAATACCTTGTCCGCTCAAGCAGCAGAGCTCATCGCTCTGACACAAGCCTGTATTCAAGCCACAAATAAAAAAGTCAACATATACACTGATTCACGTTATGCATTCGGAGTTGTACATGACTTCTGCGTGCTGTGGCGAGAGAGAGGTTATTTAACTTCTCACGGTGCCCACATTCAGCACGGACCCCTCATTCATGCCTTATTAGATGCAATACATCTACCCACTGCAATATCAATTATGAAATGTAAAGCTCATACGAAAGTTACTGATATCATTTCTCAAGGCAATGATCTAGCTGACAGAACAGCTAAACAGACTGCTCAAACTCAAACATCCGACATGACAAAGACAATAGTCCCGACACCAACACATTGCATGATGGTTAAGGATCCCGCTCTTGACGTAATTGACATACAGACACATGCTACTCCAGACGAAATAAAGAAATGGACTGAATTAGGAGGGATCCAAACGGATCAAGGATGGATGACGAAGGAAAAATCTGTGTGGTTCCTTCCTGATTCAATGGTCCAAGTCATTATTAACACTGTACATAGTCCAGCACATCTAGGAGAAAAAGCTATGCTAGACAGCATCCAACACATTTGGTTCAACAAACATTTACGAGCAGCAGCTAAACAAAAAGTCCGTACCTGTATGATCTGTTGTCAGTTTAACCCAGGAAAAAGCATTCCCGTAGAACAGGGTGGATTTCAGCCTCCTGATCACCCTTTTGAAGTCCTCCAGATGGATTATATCCAGATGGAACGATGTCGAGGATTCAAATATGTTCTCGTAGTTGTCTGTGCTCTTTCCCGTTGGACAGAGGCATACCCGGTTTCAGATTACACTGCCCCGACTACTGCCAAACAGTTAGTTCGAGAATTCTTCCCACGGTACGGTTTACCACGTGTTGTCTACTCAGATAACGGCCAGCCGTTCTCATCCGAACTAATGAAACACGTTTCACTTTTGTTAGGTTATCAGTGGAAGTTTCACTGTGTCCGACACCCCGAGGCAGCAGGTCTTGTGGAAAGACATAATCAGACCCTGAAAATTAGATTGTCCAAAATTTGTAGAGAGAAAGGTGTCGACTGGGTAGTAGCTTTACCCGTTGCACTCTTTTACATGAGAATGGTAGCACACTCTCGAACAGGGCTATCCCCTTATGAGGTGATCTTCGGTAGACCACCAAATATGTGGGGGACGCCTATACCACGCAAAATAACTGATATTGACTGTAATATGCTGACAGATTACTTGGCTTCCTTGATGTCTGCACTACAATCTTGTCGTTCACAGGTAGCTGCAGCTTTTCCCGACAACACTGAGGTGAAACCCCATGACGTAATTCCAGGAGATTTGGTCTTAGTGAGGAACTTTGATCGGAAGTCTCAGCTGGATCCTAGGTGGAGGTCGCCTCAGCTCGTATTGCTAACGACGAGGACAGCCGTAAAGATCGAAGGTCGAAAAGGCTGGATACATTCAAGTCATATCAAGAAATTTCATGGACTGTCGTCAGACGTAAACGACACACCTTGCGTGTCTTCCTCGATTGACTCAAAACTTCCTTTGGTTGAACTGAGTAACCACGAACAGTACAAACTAAAACTTAGGTCTAACCAGTCAGGCAATTTGATTGTTTAAGTCCTCTCCAAGGTGAATCGGTCGAATTTGTCTCTGACATGTATCACTTAGACCTGTATAGAGAAAGAAACAGAAGGATAAAACTGAAACGACAGGTGTACTGTAAATCACTGCGTAGTCATTGCACAGTGACGTTATTAATTTTGTTTTTCTTAAGTCTTTTAATAATTACTGCAAGTATATTGTTGCACATATATTATCCTATTTCTAGACATGTTTATAAGGTTACTGCTGAACATTCTTTTAGTGAATTACCTCTGCATGAGTTGTCTTATAGATTTGCGCTGCGCAATAACACGTTTATTAGTATGTTACATCATTCTCATCAGGTTAGCAATGCTACAAATTGTTGGATATGTGGCCGACTCCCTCCCTATCAGAATTATAAAGGAATTCTACCTCTCTTTCCATACCCGTTCACACACAACGGCTCCTGTGGAGCATGGTTTAGTTTAATCAATTCCCTAGATTCGAATTCTGCAGTTTATCAAGACAACTGGGTATGGGGAAATTTGAACTTAGTTTTACTTAAAGTCTGCTACCCTAACAAGGAGGGACTTCCCAAAAGAACAGGAACTGATCTGGAAAACGAAGTGTATGGATTAGGTAATTTTACGCTTAATCTTATGATCCTAAATGTCGAATCCGAAGCTACTCCAATTTTGCCCGCCATGTCAGTATTTCCAGTAAAAGGTGAATTATGTGTAAGAAAGAATGGTTCCATACATATGGGCCATAGTAGATGCACCACTATAATAGAATTTAGTGATCAAGGCAAGTCTACATTTAGAGCTTCCCGCCATTCCTACTTTATATGTGGTCAGACGGCATATATACGTCTGCCTCTAGATTGGGATGGTACCTGCTACATTGGATTCCTTTTGCCACCTGTTTTCCTAGCTCCCCCTGATTATCACAGAAATACTCATTTAGTACACAATAGAGAAAGGAGAGATCTCCCAATAGTCGATTACACTGAAACAGCATGGGAAAAATACACAGATTTCAATAAAGGTCTTTTTCCCTATATAGGTACCGTTACTAATAGTAAGCTGATACGTAGATTAACTAGAACCCTTGAAGCAGTAGTGAACGAAACTATTTCCGCCTTAGGCAATTTAACAGAAGAGCAGTCTGCTATGCGGATTGTTGTGCTTCAAAATCGTCTTGTCCTTGACGTCATCCTGGCCGATAGGGGCGGAGCTTGTAGGGTCATCGGATCAAGTTGTTGCATTTTCATACCAGAAAATTCGCCATCTGTATATAAAGCCATAACTCGCCTTCATAAGATTGTAAGCCAGATACATCAGAATCCAGGCACCTGGACTTGGTCCGGTTGGTTTTGGAGTGTATTATCTACCTTTGGATGGAAGGTCCTATCCTTCCTAGGTATTGGCTTTCTCATACTATTCAGTTGCTGTCTATGCCTACAAATGTGGACCAGCGATCTGTGGTCTGTGTGCCACATCGTGTATTCCACCACCAAGATTTCATTCATCCCAGAAGAAAAAAGAAGAACAAATGATGCTATATGAACAGATCAACGGATTGATGAAGATTGATATCTCTTAACGGGCAAGTAGGGGACAAGGAGGGAATGTGGAAATATGGATTTTTCTGATCAGTTATGTCCCCTATCTTGGACCCCAACGGTTTCATGTATGAATCACAAGTACATGTATGTTCCCTCCAGTTCCAGTTATGAAGACGCAAACACATGTGCGTCCACCGTCAACACGTCCTCTTTCAGATCCGCCATAAATAGGCCGGATATTCCATTCCTAAGTATGAAAGGCCACCGGCTTTATATGGTTCACTTATGTCATTTTACAGTCCAGGCAAGTAGGCCCTGATTCTGTCATCAAGCTTTTCTTTCCTTCTGCCTTTGAAAGCTCCAGTCTGAGCCTGCATCTGTGACCATGAACTTTGTCTCATTCCCTGCGCGGCTCACGGTGCCTGACATCAGCCTGTTGCCTGCCAAAAACTGTATTTCACCTTCGAAATTATCTGCTCCGCTCCCTGCCCAATGCATTCCTGTCTAGTAGTTTAAGTAAACATTCTTCCAGCTACCGAGCAAAGGCCCGGCTTCTCTGTCTTTATGCAAGTAATTCATAGCCCTATTATTATGGAAGACTTCTGCCCTCGCATCTAGTGTAGACACTTAGACGCTTGTACACGCACTAACAGTCAGTATAGTCAGTATAGAATAAGATTCTACTCTAAGAGACCTCTCTTTTGTGATACCATAGTTCTTTAAACATAGGATGTTAGATATGATTTGGGATTAGGTTGACTCGACCCTCCAGACATCTGTCGCCACATGTAGAGCTAAATGTCAAATCCCCTTCACCCCCTAGTTGCACGTCAATCATACGTCATGCTGCTACGCGCGCATTTCTGCCAAGTATTTCTGCTGACATTGCGAAATTCTTTCATGGAACCACCCTATTATGACATCATACCTGATGACGTTCTTTAGTTACGCCCACTTTTGCTACGCATGTATGTTTTATCTTTACTATCAATTGTTACGCCTCCTGCATTTGCTTCACTGTAATGCCTATTGTATAAAAGTGATTACTTATCAATAAAGTATGTACTTCACTTCCTGAACCTCCGTGGTGATGGAACTTGGAGTCCACGATTCGAATCGTCCATTGGAATAAAGCCCATTCCGAACCTCTAATATCACGGATTTTGCCTCTTATTTTACTGAGCTATTTTTATTATTTTTCTGTATCAAATTAAGTCCCGGTAATTTAAATTATTTACCACAGACGGACTCAAGGCAGTTGAGTACTACCTGAAGACACGACCCATTTGTTTCTTTGAGCATAACAAAATGTTATTGTCGATTATATCCATGTGTCTAGAAAATAATTTCTTCCTATTCCAAAAGCAAGTCTATCAGCAGATCAGGGGCGTGGCTATGGGGGCTTGTTTCTCCCCAAGTTAAGCCTGCCTGCACATAGGACTTTGGGAGGAACAGGTCCTCAAGCCAGCATTTGAGGACATTTTGTCCAACCATATGATACGTTGGTATAGATACATCGATGACCTGCTCATTATTTGGAAGGGCTCGGAGATTGGGGCTCTTCAATTCATTGACAATATTAATAAGAACAATTTAAATATGAAGTTTACAGGTCAGATTAGTCGAGATGCTATCTGTTTTCTGGATGTCGAAATTCAGATAAAAAACAATCAATTGCAAACGAAATTACACAGAAAGGCGACTGCTGGTAATTCACTGTTACATGCAGCAAGTCATCATCCAGCACACTTGATCCACAGCTTCCCCTTTGGTGAGATGTTGAGGATCAGAAGAATTTGCACTACTAACTCTGATTGCTTCAGAGCTCAATCTGAATGTCGGGCCAGATTTCTAACACGAGGATACACCGCTTGAGCGGTGGATCAAGCCATGTCTAAAGCTAATGTGCGGGGCAGAGTACAGGCATTGGCCATTAAACCATCTAAAGACCACGAAAACATGTCAGGGACACCACAGCCCTCTAGGTTAATTCTAACTTATAGCAATCAACATCAAACTCTAAGAAGAAAAATTAACAATAACTGGGCGTTGGTCAGAAATGATCCAGTGTTGGGCAGTATCCTTACTCGGTCGTCCAATCTAACTTTTAGAACAGCCCGCTCGATGAGCGATTCCCTTGTGAAGAGTAGCCCTGCGGTAGTTCAGAATACGTTGTGGCTTACATCTAGCAAAGGATTTATTAAGTGTGCGAGCTGCAAAGCGTGCAAACATGGAGTTAACAAAACAGAATATAAAACTCCATTTAGAAGCCGGGCCATCAAAATTGACAAAAAACTCACATGTAAAACAGAGTTTACAATTTATGTGCTGGAGTGTCCGTGCGGGCTGCGCTACGTGGGTAGCACGAGGCTTCAGGTGCATAAGAGGATACTCCACCACATACGGGCCATTAACAACGGTGATTCAGCATATCCAGTAGCTCCCCACTTTGATGAATTTCATGCGAGAAAAGTGAGTGAGTTGCGATACTTTGTGATTGACTCGGTTCTTCCGCCTAGGAGAGGCGGTAATCGAGACGCTCTGCTGAGGAAATTAGAAACAAAATACATATTAGAATTGGATACCAAAATACCAAACGGGTTGAATTCCAGTGAGGACTTTTTTACCCATCTTTAAATTGTCAGTTTCTCAAGGATTGATCCAGATGTATCTGTCTATGCAAGCTGCTATTTTTTTAATCATTTTTATTATTGCATATATATTTATTTAGCACTTTTTTGCACATTAGGGTGAGAGGCAATTTTAATTGACATCAGGTATACACCAACACTTAGAATCATGACTTGGTTTGTTAGGATATTAGCCCACATGGGTTTTATTATTCCCGTTCTTATCGGAGTAATAATGGGTATATTCTCCAATTGCATTGCATGATATTTAATATGGAGAGCACTGATGTTGTCATACTATTTAAGATGATAATATTTTATAGTTGTATCTTTCCTTTAAGTTTTTAGGTTTTTTGCATATTTTAACAACTGCTTACATATTTAATTTATTTATATGTATCAGAGTGGTTGCAAAATTCCCTTTTAACTGGTATTTTTATGACGATTCCTTGAATAGTTTGGCTTTTAGTGTATTTATTTACAAGTCAAATCAGGGACATATTTATGGTATTTATATCATTATTATGCGTCATTTCTGCACATTCATGCTATGTATTTACGCAATGGAGAAAAGCTACCTTGTGAACTACTCTGCTGTCTTCCATTTCCATGATGACAAGTAGTAAGCGATTTTTGTGATTTTTTCCTGAACACTGTCACTTTAAATTGCGAAATTTGAGCCATGTGACATATCATGTGATCAAGGCCCCCAGAGGGCTGAAACGCGTAATGGCGGCGGTGCTGGGCACAGAATACATTTCAAAGCACTGATATTTGGGTTTGCTTCATCCTTTCTGGTACAAGAAGTGTGGGACGAGATTTCAGATATATATATATATATATATATTCCTCTGTACTTTCCCTCATGCAGCAATTGCCACCTCCACACCTCCAAAACTAAAGTTGCGTCGTCAATAAGGACCCCACATAACCCCATATAAATGAACAGTCTTTGGTTACAAGACTGTTAATTTATATATTGTAATGTACATCAGTGATGAACTTTAGGATTCAAAAAGTGATATTTTTCCCATCTGTTGGTTTACGAAATTATGTTTGGTATGTCAGATCATAGCGCAGACTCACTTGAGCTTGACTGTGCAATTCTTGCAAATAATAACGCACTGCATCGACTATGCCGAAATTAGATTGATTTTTCGAGTTTAATAATTTTATATCATTGATGGTATTAAATGAAATTGACTTTTCAGTCTGTGAATTTAACATCGATTGAAAAAAATAATTGCAAATATGTTTGTGAAACACCGTGTAATGAACTGAAAAACTACGCTGTTTTCACTAGCACTATGTTTGTAGTTATCATGTGACACGTTTGATCAACGGAAGTAAGTTTAAAAAATGCGTTCGATAGCTCGGTATCAGTGAACAAAATGCGTTCGATAGCTCGGTATCAGTGAACAAGACTGCTGCGCAGTCGAAATGCGTTTGATGGTGACCGAAAATACATTTTGAAAAACCGCACACGGCGACGTCATCCTTTTTGTAGAGTGAGTAGGATGTACGGTACCCGCTCTCATGGGGTCCTTATCGACGACGCAACTTTTGTTTTGGAGGTCGAAGGCCTAACGGATAACGTTGGAGCTTCCGGGTAAGGCTGTGCCTGAGTAAAACGGCGTGGGAGAAAGTGAAGCTATTTTTCCAGCGTGATTGAGCAAAACGGTGAAGAGCTGTTGCGGTTTAAGTGGGATTTCCCACAAGTGAATAGTATTGATTAAAGGTGCAATGCCGGCTGCAGAGGTTAGAGGGCTCTACAAATCTTTGATGATGCGTGTGTAAACGCGAATATTGCTTCTGGGGCAGTTCGAGGTGTGAGTAAATCGACAGATTTAACAACGCGATTAAAACAACTGGAGAAACTCCAGCGGATAGAACTGTCAAAATGGTCAGATTCCAAATAGTTGCAAAGGTGCCATGAGGTGCAACGAGACACCTGGGGGTTCCGGATAATGGTAGCACCAAGCTACGAATAGCCAAACCCTGACATGCTGCGTGAATGGGCAACGAACAACAAGATACAATCAAGCAGTTCAAAATCGAAATGAAAGAGAGACGAAGGAATTTGGAAGTCTCAATAAAGGAGAGGAAAGTCCAAAAGTTTATAAGAGATAAACAAGATTATGACAGGGGCCAAATCTATACATTTGCCAAAAAATGTCATACAATCAGAAGGCAGAAAATTATGAAATCAAGTAGACCTGTACAAGAAATCCACTCTGAACAAAGTAGCATTCAAAGTTCAGAGGTAGACACGGATCTGGGTGAAGATCAAAATGTTCAAAGACTGGTACCAACCATCATAGACAAATTTGATTTTTTACGCGAAGAACGGAGGTTCAGTTTGAGATCAAGGCCACAAACACAGATCCAAAAACCGCAAAGAGGAAGAGGCAGAGGGCAAAAGGGCAGAAGGGGGCAGCCTGTCGAAAGCGCACAAGAGAAGAAGAAGGGGAACAAGAAGTAGGGGATGGCAATGAAGCCTCCATAATAAGTCTAACAAACGTCACCCTCACAAATCATGAAAAAGAAACCTTGCAATTGGGACTATCATTCTGCCCGGAAGTTGATTTGGACTATGTCCAAACGAGAATTGATTTTTTTAAAATTAATCAGGATGCTGAAACTAAAAAAACATTTCCTTGCCAATCCGGCACCAAGATCATTGGGAATATTGAGTACACGTACAGTTCAGGAAGGTGAACTGGTGGTTAATGATATGAACTTAAAGTCTTAGGACTAAGAGAGATAGATGCAGAAAGTTCCACGGAAGGAATTGGAAATGATGCAGAGACATTGGCACGAGAGGCAGGCATTAATATCTTTGAAGATGCACCAACGAATTTCAGGCCTAACTCCCATTTTATCCCTATGACAACAAGGGATGTGGCTTATGTTTTTAATGATTTGGTCACCAATGAATTGAAAAATGTAGGTGCCCAGATAAGTAAGAGCAAAGTGAATAATAAATCAAGCATTGCAAAACAAAGAGCTTATCAGGCTTTAATTAAAAAACTGTCTGACAATGATAACGGCATTGTACGATAAGGGGGGCATTGTTGTCCTTTGGGACAGACAGAAATATTTAATAAAGGCACACAAGCAATTAAATAACAAAAACTGTTATGTTAAGTTCGATGAAAGCTTGATGGTTTTAAGTCACAAAAATGTCAATGTTGAACTTAAACAATGGTATGATCAATGCCTTTTAAGTCATGATGAGTATATGTTTTTGAAAATTGAACAGCCAGTCACACCAGTGTTTTACCTGATTCCAGAGATTCACAAGGATGTGGTGAATCTGCCAGGGCGCCCCATCATTTCAGCGATGGGAAGTGCTTTAGAACACACATCCAAATACGTAGATTCGTTTTTAGGTCCTCTGGTTAAAACATTGCCCTCCTATATCCAAGATACGGGAGACTTCCTCAGGAGGATCTATGATCTGCCTTGGGAGGAAGATTACTTATTGGTCACTATTGATGTGTTAACGCTATATACTAGCATTAGACATAATGATGGCTTAAGAGCCGCAAGACATTTTTTGGGAGTAAGACCGATAAGATTGTGGTCCCACACACAAATGATTTTAAGAATGATTGAGAAATGCTTAACAAACAACTTTTTTCTGTTTAATGGTGAACTGTCCCCCCAGGTATGTGGTACTGCGAAGGGCACCTGCTTCGCCCCCAGCTATGCGAATCTGCTTATGGGCTGGTGGGAGGAGCAGGTGATCGAAACGCAGTATCAAAATGAATGGGATGGCCACATTATGCACTGGAGTTGTTTTATTGATGACTTATTTCTAGTGTGGAAAGGCACGGAGGAAGAGTAAAGAGCTTCATCAATAAAATACAGAAGAACGATCTTAATTTAAGTTTCACTAGTGAAATAAGTAAAACCAGTGTAAATTTTCTTGACCTCACTGTTTACATCAATAGAGGCAAGGTGGAAACCCGACTTTACAGAAAGCCAACATCAGGGAATACACCGCTACATGCAAAGAGTTTTCATCCAAGCAATTTGAAACGAAGCATTCCCTACGGAGAATGTCTTTGTACTAGACAAAATTGCAGCTTAGAGGGAGAAACTAACAAAGAACTCAGTCTTCTAAAAAGAAGGTTTAAAACCAGAGGATACCCAGAAAAATGGATTAACACTACAATGAGCAGGGCATCAAAAAGACCAAGCATTGGCATAGCCAATAGGTCTCGCTTTTGGGAGCTTATAGTTATGCAGCAAAATATCCTTGGGGCAACAACATTAGCTGTTGCATGGTTAAACTCTTATAAGGCCCCAAAGGTGAGACCTATTGGCTATGCCAATGCTTGTTATTATAGTCACCCACAATCATATAAAATAAAACTATCTATGCAGCCAATATCAGAACCAGTAAGTGAATAGGCATTACAGCAAGCTGCTTTTAAAAAAAATAAAAAACTATGTCTAAATAATGTCTGGTAATCAGTAGCCATCGTGAAACTAAGGAGGCTGGAAACTCAAGTTATTGAACAAACGGGCCTATATCTTAGTACAGCGATCCTATCAACTAATTTCTTATTCCCTAGAGCTGCAGTGCCACATCGCCATATATATTTGATGCGGAGCCACTAATGTATGGACATTTTACAACTTGCATATAATGTCTCCTCTTTCCTCATGCCAATGCAAGCATGCGGAATTGTGAAATTCTAGCCTATGCACAATGTAATGTCCAGTAGGTCCTATGAAATATTAGGACGTAAGTTTGAGCAAACACTGCAGCAAGATTTGCTTTCATTGTGGAAAATCAATTGTTTAAACATGTTTCATAGAAGGGTGATGTGCACACCCTTTGATGGATTGCTGAAAACAGTAACTTTTATTCATAAGAATCATGTGGCTATTTGCTATGCTATATTAAATAAGTATTTATAAAATGGGAATACACCTTGAGTAAAAGTGAACAATCAAATTTTACAGATACAAACGTGAGCCTTGAATACACCGTCCAAATGAAAGTCATGATTAGCTAGAGCAAAATAAAGATGTATGGATGGATGGTAGGAGGGACGGACAGGTGGATGAATCAATGGAAAGAGAGAAAGGCAGATGGGCGGATTGATGTACAAACAAATGGATGGGTGGAGAGTTGCACATGAATGGACGGACAGAAGAAGGTAAAAATGGAAGAGAGAACGGGCAGACGGGCGGGCAGGCAGATGGACGGAGGATGGATGGATAGCTGTATCCGTATGGTTGGTTGAGTGGACGGATGGACAGAAGGCAGGCCAAAGGGCGAGATAAGTGAAAGTAAAGTGTTAGGGAGCCAGCAACGTGGAGCTGTGACAGGGGGCGGTGACAGAGAGGTAGGGAGGTACGCGCGTGTGTGTGGGGGGGTCCTCACCAGGGAGAAAGGTAATGAAGTGAAGAAAGTGTGACTGGAGGGAGAGCACAGGAGAGGAAGTGTGTACGTGTAAGTGATGTACATAAAGAGAGGGGGTACGGATGTGCACCGGTAGAGAGCTGTGCTGTGCGGTTGGAGGGATGGAGTGTGCAGGAGTAGAGGAGAGTGCCGGTGGGCGGGAACAGGTAAATTAGGAGGAGGCTAGGGCACAGGTTGAGGAGCGGGAAGGTACGGGTGGAGGGGGTTGTTCAGGTCGAGCAGGAATACAGGTATAGTAGACAAGATGTGCTGGTGAGGGGGCATATGGCACAGGTGAGGGGACTCAGTGGGAGCGGGGGTGTGCGTGGAGTAGAGAGGGTACAGGGTGAGGAACGTAGGCGATCTCTAAGAAAGGAACTACAGGGAGACAGAGGGTTTGTTTACAAGATCAGAATGTTCGTACATGGCTATTTAATATGAAAAGTTAAAAATACTTCAAGTTTACAAATCAAAATCAAAGCTAGAACTCCATGAGATTCAAGCTGGGAGCAATGCAGAGAGGGAGAAGGCAGAGGTTTCACAGACGCAACAAAGAAGAAGACCAAGGGACTACAGGATGAGACAGAGGGGGTCAGCATTGCAAGGGCGATGGAGGCTAGAGAGAGGCAGAGAAGCTAGCAGAGAAAGACAGGGACCACACTTGGAGAGACAGCGGGCCTACAGATCCGTGGCTGGAGAGGGAGAGGTAGGGCGCGAGTTACTAAAAAGTGTGACTTAGCGCTGAGCGACTTCTTGATTCTGTGTGAATTTCTCCTTAATAAAAAGTACCACTAAGTGCAGAGTGAGTTACTGGGCCTGCTGAAGCATTGAAGAAATCAAAACTCCTTCTCAGGGTTAAACTAACAAAAAGAAGTTGGCACAGAAACTGAAATATAAAAGAACATCTTTATTAAACTCAAAATGAGTGTGACTATGTCACCCAGAAGCCGCAGCAACTGAATGAGGCAGTCCAAAGAGAGCAGAACACTGAGGCCTTATATATGTGAGGGTTACATACTCAGCATAAAAAAAGGGGCAGTCCTAGCTCATGCAAGCATGCAAAATGCCAATATGGACATGCAAGATCTGCCAAATATTAGCCAATAGGAAAACATTCAAAACAAGGCATCATGTAACCAGAACGTCCCCCTTGAGTCGTGTTTTTGCCCAACCCCATAAGTCAATCAATGACAGCACCTATAGGTCAATCAGTAACGGCAGGACATGTTTGTGTGCGTCAAAGGACAACTTGCAAAATAGGATAATACGGAGAAAGAATACTGAAGGCCAACAAATAGTTGGGACAAGGATTAGTCAGTATAGGCAAGGATTTAGTCAGTCTGGCTAGTTCCTGGAATTGGCTTCACAACAAGGAAGGGGAGGTTATTTGACACATGGCAGTACAAAGGGCAAAACACTCGGTTTACCAAGCTGCCTGAGTGAGGGCAACAAAATGGCGACAGAATACAGAATGGAGTTAAAACTGAATTACCTCAGACCCTCCTTTTGCCATTACTCAGGCAAATCCTAATTCATCGCTAGGTGAGCATTTTCCATTCTACACATTTCATTTAAGCAGGTATATGTAAGCTATCAACAGGGATACAAAGAGAACAAAGCATCGGGTCATAATTAACATTCAGATAGCAAAAGAAAGTAATGACCATTATTACAATCAGGATTATAATTTTTTCACAACCCTAGGCAAAAGCAAATCCTAAAATTATTTAGCGAACCTTTTCAGGGCTCCTATGCATTTCAGTGACTATTGTATACTCAGGTGAAACAGTGGCGATCCTTATCAATGCTCTCAGGTGAAATGGGGATACTCTTCAACAGAAGATAGACTTCATTCTGCTTTTACTAAACAGAATACTACTCTAAAACAATGGCAGCAAAACAATAAGAATCAGTCTCCTAACACCCATTCTATGCAATTGCACGGGAACCGCTTGTGCAAGCATAACTATGCCCAAAGTCCGTTCTAAGCCTCTCTGGTAGGCTTCTATCGTCCATCAAATCTGCTTCTGTTGTTTTCTTCCACATTGGGCCTCTTCATTCAGGCCTTCCATGAAAATAGTGCTTCTCAGTATCCGTTGGAGTGCCCTCCTGGCAAACACTCACTGCTCACTCGAAAGTCTCAATGTCTCAAGGCAGTGCACCAATATATTTCCTCTGCGGCAGGCAGTACAGATATTGTGCTCTTCGTTGGTCATGGGCACAGATCATCTCGTGCAGACCCAAGTACTATTAATCGGAAAGAGCAACAGACTTTCACGCTCAGCAACACTTTCAGGCTCCAACACTCGCTATTCAGTGTCAGAGGATGTTCGGGCTGCTCTTTCATTTAATTTTCCTTTCATCATGTAGTGCCTTAGATCCTCCGGTGCACTGCCCTTCTGTTGGAGCAAAGAAAAGAGGGGGGGGTGGCCAAAACTCAGGCCAAGGGGCTCAAGGGACTGCACACTGTCAGAGGTTACCAGCACATGACAGGTAGAAAACTGAAGCCTCAAACCAGCCCTGCCATCAACAACAGGGATCCTTCTCTTTCGCTCTTTTACACTGAAACTCCGGTTCTGCGATGTCCAACGCCGTCTGATGGAGCAAGTACGATGCTTTGGAGATACCATTGATGGCGCGCTGGCGATCGCTGTCCAGCCTTGCTACTTTCTGGGCGCTGGGACTGTAGGGCCAAGACGTCCGCCTTTCATCTGTAGCTGTCACTGATGGGAATTAGGCTTAAATCAGTGTTCTGCAAGTTATTATGCCTTAATTCCCGCAGAATCTAGTAACGTAGGAAATGTGACACAGTTAGTTTCCTTCAGTTTAGTATAAAAACAGTTCATTGTATTTAACAATGGGACTGCAAGCAAGTGGCCTACAATCTGCAAGGGAGTGACCATACGCCATAGGACAACTCTGGTCTAGAATACACTGTCATTCTCAAAGGCAGTACTTCTAGTCTCTTCAATTTGGGTACCCTTCATTATCCTCTGCCATCTGAGGGTAGATAATTACATGGGAATTCTATCACATGGTGGCATTGCCTAATGGGGTAAACATTTTTTTTTTTAATATCTATATTTTTTTAATGATTACGTCTAGGTGTTCCTAAATCCCTTATCTAGAACACCTCAAAAGAGAAATCACATGATACAGATTATCAGGGACATGTAGATACCTCCCTTTAATAACTGTGCATCAGGTGCACTATGCAATACACAGGCTAATAATCAAATGTGGAAACAAAAGACAAGAACTAGAGAGTCCTGGTATTTCCATGATTTAGAACACATCTGATCCCACCGAAAATTAAAGAAGCAGGAACAAAAGGGTAAAAAAAACCAAATTAAAATAGTCATTGAAAATTTGTCATGTTCAAAAAAAATAAATGTAATTTATCTCCTATTGAGGTGGAAAACTTGTTTTACTATAGTATTGAGTCAGTTAACCAGTCCATCACTACCCTGACAGTCAGATAGGAAAACATCGAAGTATGCCTAAAGAAAATTCTTTAAAACCAGTCTGGTCATACAAAAAGGTAATTATACATAATATGGGGGTCCCTGGTACATTACTACAGTCTGGAAGTGTGAACCTGAACAATACACCAATAATAATAAAAGAGCTGACTGGTGAAAGGAATACGAAAAAGAGAAATGAGACTATGACATAGCTAAAATCCCCAATAACTAGGCACAATGCAACATCAATCAGGGGAGAAGCGGCAAAAAAAAAAAATCTATAGGAAGAACGAAAAATTACTCGGGTGATAGTCAAGTTTGTGACACAATACCAAGAGTATGGGTGATACACAAAAGTCAAAATAGTACACACATTTTTAACTCTACCGCTGGCCCCTAGTGGTGACCGGCTGTCAAATATAACTTACTGTGTTGCTTCTGACAAACAGGACCAGCAGGAACAATCCATAGAAGGACAAAATGCAAAAACATGAAAAACACACAAACATTTTGTTTTGTTTTCAAAGGAGTCATACAAAAAAAATCCTCTTATTTCAACCTACTGCTGATACTTCACATAACACACAAAATATCAATTGTAACCAACCATCTTAAATTAAGGCAACTGTATGGACAGTATTTTTCAAAAGCAAAAATATGAATGTATTACCCCCTTTGAGGCCCTGCTTTCAGCAAGGCCGTGCAGGAATGCACTTCTCGACCTTGCACAGTCCTCCAAGAGCTAAGAATAACACCTCAGCAGAACTTTCTGGGCTGCTATCCAGCCTTTGCCAGCAATCCTGGTCCCCGCCACTTTTCAAGGTACCTATAGTGTGCAAGCATTAATGTCTTCTTGTCAGAGAAGTTTTTCCAAGCAATGGTTTCTCCATCTGTTTACACTGACTCCTAACTCCCACCTTACTGACCTCAAGGTCAAAATCTGCCTCGCGCTCTGCGCTCCTCAGCCCTGTCTCTCTCCTCACCCTGAAGCTTGTCACAGACAAAAAAAAACCTTCCTAACTCTTCCTAACCTGCAATAATTAACCCTATTTAAAAACACATGTTATATATATCACTTCCTTTTAGGGGCTACAATTTATTTCTATTCTTAAATTATTAAAGCATTCACTGTGAATAACGCACAGAACATAATAACATAACATACTAGCTTTAAAACAAATGTTTGTTACTACCCTATGCAACGGTACTTAGTTCATCAACCTTAAAAGGATGAACATCTCAGTAGGTCTAGCTAGAGTTAGAACCTCCAATCTTGATATTAAACCCAAACCTCTGCACTGGGCACATTGGCTCACTGAGACATTAAAAGCAACCCCAAATGGGAACAACCTGCAAATTTGTATTATACCTAAATATATGCATTTACTGAAGCCTAAGGCACTTTAAAGCTATTGTAAAGGGCAAGAATGCTGTTTAAATAGTCTATTTTACCCAATTTCGACTTTGATATTTGGGGCACTTAAGAATAAATATAATTGTGCTACATATTAATCATCCTCAGAATGTTCTTTACAGATTGCAGATATTGGACATTAGACATATCTCTTGCAAATCCTTTAGAAAAATGAGTTTTTTAAGCCTGCTCCAAGTGAAATTCCATATACAAATGTCCTCATTATGCAGTACAACACAACTTAAATTAAATTATAATGCTAGGAGGTCACAGTATGAGTATTAAGCTTTATAAATAGCTTAAAAAAATGAATTTAGAAGCACTTATTTTTAATAATTATTTTTCATAATTAATAAATATTTTTGATAAACCCAATCATTTTTGATAATTTCACATATAAAATCAAGCTGCATCCCTTGCCTATCATTTTAGATGCATTCATTTATAAGTCTAAGCACAGAAGCTTAACTTAAAACATGACAACAAAAACATTTCGCCACTTCTTTTAAAATATTTTTTAACAGAACAATTATTTTAACATTAGAACCAAGAATATTCTTATAAAAATGCTTAAAGAGAGGAAACCCTTAATTGAAATGTCTTCCTGTAATACAAAATAATGAACCTTAGTTTTGGAACCTTTTTAAAACAACATATTTTGAAATGCAAAGTTTCACCCGTGTTCAACTGAGGGCGAAGTCCTGGCTGAGTAAACATTCCTGTCTATTAGAGCTGCTTGCTTAGCGACAATAAAAGCTTGTCTCTCAGTGTTGTAACATGAGCACGGTGGCAGTCTTTTTCAAACTAAGACATATCAATGCGTGTTGCATTTGAGTTCAGCAAAAATGTACTTCAGCTGAAGTGTTTGCCTGTTCATATCTAATACAATGTATGTAAGTAAAAAATACTATAAGGTTATTTTTCTACAAAACACAATTTCGTTTTTGAGGCCATTGTATTCCTAGTGAATGTGAATTTTAATTTTATTTTTTAAGCATTTAACAGTGTGTACATGTGCATAATTGCTTACTCTATACATTATATATCAACATATAGCTATTTAGCATATCACATGGTTCATTTCTTGATTTTTATTTAATTTCTACTTAATATTAATTAACTGACATTTTGCTTACCAGACTGAAAACATCAAGAAAAACCATAAACACACATTGAGCTCATTTCAGACATAAACAGAAAGGGGTCAAACACTCAGGACACATACATTTAACCCACAGAAACACACATTTAACTCACAGATCAACACTTAGAACAGAAACAAAGGACAGCCCACAGACTGTACTTAAACCAAACCATTTGTAAATACTAGTTGCAAGTCATATTTACAAGAAACGCTTCTTAATAGTGTTCCAAAAGACTGCAAAAAAAACAGCCCAACAGACTGCTATATGTCCAAGAAGCCAAAATACACTCCATTCATAAGATTGCGCAGAACAAAGGATCCTTGTATGTATTATGTCTATATTTTAATTCCCTGGGGATACAGAATCACCAAGGAAGAAATATGTTTTTATACCTAAACCTATTTAGGTATTCCCTCAAGGGAGCCGGCTCATTTAATTCACATCTCACTATGGTACCTTCAAAAAAAAAAAAAGCAACACATTCTTCGATGTGAGCTTGAAACAGGCCTGCTGCCGAAATAATACTGCAGAATATGCAAGTATTTATAATCAAAGTAGTGCTTAAGGTACTCTCCGTACGTTGCACCATTCAAATTTTATACAAAGTAGAGAAAAATCTCCTCATGACCTGCCTACACAAATTGCAATTTGCATATCAATCCAATACAAATCCAAAATTGGCCAACACAAATTCATAACGACTCTTACCAATAAAAAGGTTGTCCAAATTCTAACTGCCAAGTTCTGAATGACCTAACGGTCTTTTTTTAGAATACTCACGCCAAAAAAAGTTCTCAGTCAGAAGTGATATCATGTGGAGGATCAAAATCAGGAAGATCAGAAATATACTGGGCTGCAGAGACAAAGAATCCCCAGAATCTCCGTGCACAGAGTACCTCCTTAGTAGAGTCCTGTCCTGTCCTCCTCAGTAGATTTCAGTCTCCTGACAAGATCGCTCCCTCAGATAGCCACTTCTGATGAGCCTCACAGAGGGCACCAATTGAAGAAATCAAAACTCCTTCTCAGGGTTAAACTAACTAAAAGAAGTTGGCACAGAAACTGAAATATAAAAGAACATCTTTAATAAACTGAAAATGAGTGTGACTACATCACCCAGAAGCCGCAGCAACTGACTGAGGCAGTCCAAAGAGAGCAGAACACTGGGGCCTTATATATGTGAGGGTTGCATACTCAGCATAAAAGAAAGGGGCAGTCCTAGCTCATGCAAACATGCAAGCATGCCAATATGGACATGCAAGATCTGCCAAATATTAGCCAAAAGGAAAACATTCAAAACAAGGCATCATGTAACCAGAACGTCCCCCTTGAGTCGTGTTTTTGCCCAACCCCATAAGTCAATCAATGACAGCACCTATAGGGAAATCAGTAATGGCAGGACATGTTTGTGTGCTTCAAAGGACAACTTGCAAAATAGGATAATGCGGAGAAAGAATACTGAAGGCCAACAAATAGTTGGGACAAGGATTAGTCAGTATAGGCAAGGATTTAGTCAGTCTGGCTAGTTCCTGGAATTGGCTTCACAACAAGGAAGGGGAGGTTATTTGACACGTGGCAGTACAAAGGGCAAAAACAATCGGTTTACCAAGCTGCCTGAGTGAGGGCAACAAAATGGCGACAGAATACAGAATGGAGTTAAAACTGAATTACCTCAGCGTGACTGAGCATACAGTGAGTTTCCAGTCCCGATGAAGCATGAATTAAAATAGAATTATTTCCTGGTTCGGCTGAAGCACGAGTAAAGGTAGAATGAGTTCCCAGTTTTGCTGAAGCGTGTGTGTGCTTAGCGTGAGTTCCCGGTTCTGCTGAACCGTGAGTGAGCACAGAATGAGTCCTTGACTATGCAGAAGTGTGGAAGAGCATGGAGTAAGGCCCTGAGGAGAAGTAATGTCAGATCTGTGCCTACGCAGTATCCACTGAAAACAGGATTGCGTTCTCTTCTCTTGAATATCGGATGCCTTCATGCGTGAGCCTGTGAGTTGGGACCCATGTGGGTCAAGGCGCTGACTGCGGTACACACAGTTCACCAGTGGAGCCCTGTTAGTGGACACACCCTGGCGCGGTGGGTGGCCCTCGGTCTTGAACCAGCCCTGTGTCACTATTTCTAGTCACTTCAGCTCTAGAAAGAAAGCACACGCTCGTAGCAGCCGTGATAAAACGGAGTTACCGTCTCAGATTACATAACACGCATCCTTTCTCACCAAGGAGACGCCTAAAGGAGCAATTCGTGTTACAATGTGAGAAACAGACTCCAGTCAGAGCCTTTAACGGATCATTAACTCCCAACTGCTTTTCAAGAGGCCCAACTGCCAAGCTCACGGTGACACTAATAGTAATACAGTGCAGTGGGTCCATGCACCTGCTGCAGAGACCTCCCCTCGAGCGCTGCACTCAGAGAGTGAGTGTGGCTGCTGCAGACATCTGTGTATGACCTGTAGTGATGCCATGCCCTACACCTGCCCTGAATACCTACTCAGACAGCTCAATGTGTCAATGCACTTGATGAAGAGCAGGGGTAAGGGTGTGTGCACAGGTGTCTTGAACAATGGCCCACCAACAGAAGGATTGTACGGAGGCTGCTCGGGTACGATACTCTGCGAGTTACTGCACCAGCAGCAAAAAACCAAATAAAACACATACGTCCGCTCCTCTGAATACAGAACAATCTCAAACTGCGGATTGTTCGTAAAGCTTTTCTTTTCTGATTAATGCCTCTAGCGATGTGTCCTTCAGTGGCGTCAGTCGTTTCTGTGGAAGGAATGTGGGGGTGGTGCCCCTAGGTGTTTTGAGTCTCCGTCACCCACGATTTCCAAGAGGAGCAGATTACGCAAGGTGTGATCTTGTCATTTCTATGGAGTTTTAGGTACCACCTGTGGTGGTGGTAGCATGGTGGGGCGTGGCACCAGGGGCTGGGGCTGTTTGGAACCACCAGCCATCTACGGTGACAAACTGATCCCACAAGTCCCTCCTGAGCTGCATTGAAGACAGAGTGACTTCCGTGGAGAACTCAACCCCAGGCACGCCAAAAGTGAAACGTGAAACACGGCTTAAATATGTAGGGCTGGAGGGTGCAAGCGGTGGAGTTTTATCTGTGGGAAACAAGAACATGAACCTCACAGATTCATCATCGCAGAGCTAGCGCCTCGAGTCCGGACACCTGGCGGAGGATGTTATTTGTAGAATTCATCCATGAATGGCAGAGGAAGAGGTCCTTCGGCCACAGGTGGCCCCCTGTATCACCTCACTTTACATGTTTACACATACATGAAACACTCTCCTTGGCAAATGTCCGCTCATAAAAGACGATTTTTCAAAGTCGGATTCATAGCTACGTGTAATTTAATCTCACAATGATTTGGCGTCTGGGGAAGACAGACTGTGAGCCGGGGACAGCAGCATTACTAAGAACATAATGAACATGCTAAAAACGTAGACAAGCCCCGGAGTTGTGTGCGCACACGCGCGCTAACACTCCATATGGTGGATTGCGTAAGTGCACGAAGGCAGTGGGTAAAGGCTCGATTGAAGGCACAAGGGAGGTTTGCTAAAGAGACGCCCATGGCTGCGCAGCCGTGAAAGTGAGGCGGCCGCGCGGCCGTGAAAGTAAAAGAAACAAGAAGAAATGTGGTGGTGCTCGTGCCAGGGCTAACAAGAGGAGAGGCACAGATAACACGAGGAGAAGGCGCACGGCCGTAAAAGTAACGCGGACGTGAAAATACTGGCTCACTGAGAGCATCAAAGCGGCCGTGAAAGTGAAAGTGATCGCGATCAAGATCAAGCGCGGCGAGCAATGCTCTTAATGAGCATGACGTGGAAAGCCGTATGGCACCTCTGCTCGTAAGCGCGTACATGCGCGCAAGCTGTAGGCCGGCCATGGTAGCATTTTTTGAAGCCCTTACTAAAAGTCTCACCAGAGCAGCGCATGCGCTGGGTCAGGCGAGACCTTAAAAGGAAGGAAATACTGCTTGACAAGAGCAAAAAACCAATGAAGGAAAATGAAAATCAGTGGAGGTTGATCACAGCCTTTAGCAAACAGCAAGATAGACTAAAAAGCATCTTGAATAGACACTGGCATATTATTAACAATGATCCAGTCCTAGGTAAAGCTGTCCCTCGCAGACCACAGATTGCATTTCGCATGGTTAGGTCTTTCAAGCAGGCGCTGGTTAGAAATAACTTGAGAAAACCCCAGCCAAAAACAACTTGGTTAAGTAAGCGACAGGGTTTTATGAAGTTCGTAAAGTGCAAGGCCTGTACACATGAAATAAATATGGAGCAATACAAACCAGGCCTGACTAAGAATATGAAGAAAATCAGAGGAAGGTATACCTGTAAAACAGATTTTGCTGTCTACATGCTGCAATGCCCATGTGGCTTGCGGTACGTGGGCAGCACAATTCTGGAAGTTCACAAAAGGATCTTACAGTATCTGAGGGCCATTAAAAATGGTGATCGGACCTATCCTGTCGCTCGCCACTTTGAAAGGTTTCACAATAAAGATGCTAGAGGACTAACATACTTTGTGATAGATGCAGTTGCAGCTGATATAAGAGGTGGAAATAGGGAGAAAAAATTAAGGAGATTAGAGTCACGCTATATTATAGAGCTCGATTCAAAACAGCTAGGTGGTCTGAATGTAGAAGAAGATTTGCACACACATTTGTTATATAGTTATAATGAGATTGATTTTATGCCTAGAAAGATCCAGGATAATGAGCAGGTATTTTTAATGTGTAAATAAATATTTTTAATGAACAGACTTGTAGGAAGATCAAGGAAGGAAGAAATGTTTAGTGGGTACACAGTGAACTGGCCATTGGGGCTTGATACAATTATTAATCAAAAACATAGAATAATGTTCCATATCGAGTCATAGGAATTGTAGGCCCACTGGGGCTTGACTTTGTAAATTTATGAACCCACAGACTGTTAATTTATATATTGTAATGTACATTAGTGATGAACTTTAGGATTCAAAAAGTGATATTTTACCCATCTGTTGGTTTATGAAATTATGTTTGGTATGTCAGAACATAGCGCATGCTCACTTGAGCTTGACTGTGCAATTCTTGCAAATAATAATGCGTTGCATCGACAATGCCGAAATTAGATTGATTTTTCGAGTTTAATAATTCTATATAATTGCTGGTATTACATGAAATTGACTTTTCAGTCTGTGAATTTGACATCGATTGGAAAAAAGAATTGCAAATATGTTTGTGAAACACTGTGTAATGAACTGAAACACTACGAGTCTGTTTTCACTAGCACTGTGTTTGTAGTTATCATGTGACACGTTTGTTGCACGAAAGTAAGTTTAAAAAATGGCTGCGTTTGATACCTCGGTGTCAGTGAGCAAGACTGCTGCGCAGTCGAAACGCGTTTGATGGTGGCTGAAAATAAATTTTGAAAAACCGCACACGGCGTCGTCATCCTTTTTGAGGAGTGAGTAGGATATATATATTGCAAACTACGGACTCACTGCCATCGGTTGCTTAGATTTGGTGACATTTGGGCAGCACATCTGATGGACTTCATTATTGAAGGTAACTGTGGCACTTCCATGACGTGACATTTCCTCGTACCATCGAATGCACTTGTAACACTGTACTGTGTAAAAAGGACGCTGTCCAGTTGTATCATAATAACTTCACAGTACATAAGAACTGAAAAATGGTATTGCTCCATCTGCGGTTTTAAAACGCTATTCAGCTACAGTTTATAACAACCGCAATGTACAGCAACTACCAAGATGCACTATGGGACTGGTAGTATCGTTACCTGGTCACGTGATGAGGGTGTTCATAAGTGTATGAGCTAACTGATTGTGATGCACCTCACCTGTGAACAAGGCCATAAATAACGGCCGAAACGCGTAGGGTTTGATGTCCTGCCACTTCTGAACAGCAAATAAAGTCAGTGAAAGACGCAGTTGGGCTTCGCAGTTCTTTTCTGTGCTTTGGTGTTCCAAATCGCGGGTTGCTCCACGCCCGCTTTGCGAAGCCGCCCTGCAGGGACGGAGGCTCCCGTCAGTTGGAGAAATGTTTAATGGATTAGATTGGGGAGCATGTCCCACGCGTTGGTACAGAAAGAGCGGATTTCCCAAAGATGACTGCACGACGCGGAAGGGAGTAAATGAGGAGTGACTTCTCCTCTTGCAAACTACGGACTCACTGCCATCGGTTGCTTAGATTTGGTGACATTTGGGCAGCACATCTGATGGACTTCATTATTGAAGGTAACTGTGGCACTTCCATGACGTGACATTTCCTCGTACCATCGAATGCACTTGTAACACTGTACTGTGTAAAAAGGACGCTATCCAGTTGTATCATAATAACTTCACAGTACATAAGAACTGAAAAATGGTATTGCTCCATCTGCGGTTTTAAAACGCTATTCAGCTACAGTTTATAACAACTGCAATGTACAGCAACTACCAAGATGCACTATGGGACTGGTAGTATCGTTACCTGGTCACGTGATGAGGGTGTTCATAAGTGTATGAGCTAACTGATTGTGATGCACCTCACCTGTGAACAAGGCCATAAATAACGGCCGAAACGCGTAGGGTTTGATGTCCTGCCACTTGTGAACAGCAAATAAAGTCAGTGAAAGACGCAGTTGGGCTTCGCAGTTCTTTTCTGTGCTTTGGTGTTCCAAATCGCGGGTTGCTCCACGCCCGCTTTGCGAAGCCGCCCTGCAGGGACGGAGGCTCCCGTCAGTTGGAGAAATGTTTGATGGATATATATATATATATATATATATTCCAAAAGAAAACTACATTTCTGATGCGAATGCACAGACAGGCCACACCATCTGAAAAAATTAATTCAGCGGATAATTCATTCTCTATCATGACGCGTTTCGACCTATTCCTGGTCTTGATCACATGATTCTCTCAGTGGTCAGTTACTTTTTCATCTTTAGTACAGTAGAAAGGACTACTCAGTAATTGAAGTTCGATTTTAAAGTTGCTGTAGTGACACTTGTCTTTCATCTCAAAACCCCAGTGTAAATATCAGAGTCTGTTGGTAAAGGTATCTTAACTCCACAATCTTATTTCAAGCACTGGGAAAGTAATTTCCCTTCTTCCAGACATCACCACTGAGTCACGTTAATCCCTACAATAACCACAATTCATTGCGACTACATACGGTATTTGCTGTGTCCCTTCAAGCTCCTATATTGTTGAATTAATTGAATTATTGTGCTCTTCAGAGACATTTCGGAACAACATTACTTCATGCATCCTAGGATTAAATGCCTTTTTGTGCAATTCATGCCTATTTCCAAAGTCGCTGTAGAAACACATTGAAAGTCACTGTCCACAAACATTATTTCTGTTGTTTGGGTGGCTGTTAATCTTACCAACAAGGTCAACGCTGCCAATAAATAATGTCAACCTTCGAAGTTGGAACCGTGCTGGGTAAAGCATACCAGCAAACCTTGGCTGCTTTTGCCTCGTATCTCAAGGGGTCAAGTGCCAGCCTGGTACTGCCTCACAGGCCCTGGCATTGTTGCTTTCGCCGTTGATGAACAAATCAAAATTGCAGCCAGTGGGCGTTGCATTCAATATTAGCTCCACAAGCAGTTTGACGCTTATCGGCAACATACTATTTGGAATAACTTTGGCTCCCATTGACGAATCTTCGTGAAATTTTCAAAACTTTTGGCCAGCTCCGGTCCGCTCCTATCCTGAAAGTCTCGGGATGATTCGTGTAGCGGGAGCTGAGAAAAAAGGGGGTCCTAAAACGTGTTTTCCCCATGCAATTTCCCATAGGACCTTTAGCCACAGCTACAGCCTTAACTGCTGAACGGAATTACACCAAATTTGGCAGAAAGGTAGACCTTGGTTCAGAGTCATGCCTTTTGCTTAAATGGTGTAAATCCGTTCAGTAGTTCCTGAGAAAATCAAAATCACATATATATCTGGGCGGAGCCTAACCACACATCTCATCGTGAGATCTGATTGGCTGTCAGTACTTCATCCAAGAAGTGATGACAGCCATCTTGGGACGAATATACATGACAGCACCTCATTAAAAAGCATTGCAGTTAATAGAAGGTTTTAAGACTTTAGTTACATTATAAATCATTTGTTGATGGTACCATACTCATTTTAGGAATTGTGGTGTGTTCTAAGGTGATTTTACCATGTGAAAAAGCCTTCTGCTGTGATATCATGAATCATGTTTGAGAGAAAACTATTTTCTCATGCTTTTCCCACAGAGGTTTGGAAGGTGATCTATAAGCTAAACTGAGAGCATATTTTCCGTAAATTCACATTATCTTTCTTAGTCATGTGAGAATGAAGTCTGACATTCTCAGTAAAACATGTATATCCAACAAGGGCAGAGACTGTCAGTTGATTCCTTTGTGTTCTACTGCAGCTTCCCAGAGTGTTCTAAAGAACAACTAGAGGGCTAACAGTCCTACTTATGACAAACGTATTGCACACCTGAAGCCATCTTGATTGGATTAAAGTGGTAACTCTTAAAACATTTAATTTAAAAAGGAACAAAATGAGGGGGTTCATTTTGCCATAGAAAGTCTGATTAGTGCTGCAGAAAGAAAAAATAGGGCACATTTTGAGTGACTTCTCAAATCCTCTTCTATTTCATTAAAAAATTCTGACATGCAGACTGAAACATGCACTTTTAATACCAGCAGCAGACTTCCCTGGTGAGCAGTAGCTTTACTACAGTGATCTAATGAGCAACTAGAGTGCTAACATTCAGAATTTATGGCAAATGTGTGACATATCTGAATACCTTCTTGATGGAATCAAAGTAAAAAACTGAAAGTATTTCCTACTGAGGAGACTGCAGTAAATGTGGAAATTAGGAAACTTCATAACAAATAAATCTCCCAAGATGGCCACCAGAGACAAAAGAGCCCAAATGCAGCACAAATATCACCCAGATGTAGCCCACATGTAGCCCAATGACAGAAGTGTGTAAAACACTTATTTTTTGTGTTTTTGCAGTTTTATATAGTGCAGACTTGTCAGGTATTGGAGTGCTTTACATGAGCATTGGTTACATCACACAAGATCAAATTAATTTTGCTTGTAGACATGGGGAGATTAAGGTACACATGCATCAAGCTAAGAAATAGCGAGTCCTTATTTGCGATTTTTAAGGAATCGCAAATAAGGATTCGCTATCTCCTATGCATGACGCAGATACCGAAAAAACACCGATTCGGTAAAAATCGCTAAACGCGTTAGCGAAAATACCCCAAAAATCGCTAATCGCTGTTAACACACATATTGCGATCTCGCAAATAGCGAGATCGCCATTAGCGAGCTCGCATCGCTAATTGCGAGTTCGCATTTTTACCGAGTCGCATTGGGAACAGCCTGATGACATCACAACCAGGAAGTAACTCTACCCATGGTGCAGTCTGTGTCCATAGGAAGCCAGAGCAGGAAGCTGAGTGCCTGTGGAGAGCTGTGGAGAGGAATACTTGGCATCCAGACCACTGCAAACCCAGAAAATGGCCAACACATCAGCAGAGGAGGGGGCAGGTGCCAGGAAAAGAAAAATAAAGTTCAGTGAGAGGGAACTGGAGTACCTCATTGAAGAGGTTGTGAAGAACCATGACAAGCTCTTTGGGAAGCTCTCCCTTAAAGACCCAGAGGCTGAGAAAAGACGCCTCTGGAACAAGATCAAGTCAAGGGTCAATGCTGTGGGTGTGACACACCGCAGCATTGATGATTTAAAGAAACGCTGGTACGATCTGCGGAGCCGTGCCAAGGAGCGAATTGCCCAGAGGCTGAGGGAGGCAAAGAGCACCGGAGGAGGACCCTCGACAGTCCCGGACAACACAGCCCTGGAGGACCTGGTGGAGGGCACAATCCTGCCGGAAGCTGCTGTGGGGGTGACACAGATGGAGACATCGGCGCAGCCTGCAGTACAGAAGGTAAGAGGCACTATAATATACCCATCAATGTAAATTAAAATAGCGCCCATACAGTAATAAGAAGGCAGGCAGCTGTAAACAACCCCAGTCCACAGTCCATATACAGTTACTAATGCATCCTGGGAGTTGTAGTCCCCTGAACCAATTAGTGAGTCACATTGCACTTTGTGTGACTATTGTGCCCAATATGCATTACTGACAGCAAATACAGAGAGTGAGAACGTAAGAGCAGACATAATCACCATGTAGCGAAACATTATCCAATGAAATTTTAAACCTGCACTGTTTCACACCACAGGTGCTGAGGAAGGAGACAGTGATGGGAGCGAATGCAGGGAGAGCAACCAGTCCACCGCAGAGCCTGCCGTTGCCAGACCAGTCACACCTCCCAGCATATCACAGGCACCCACACGACGCAGGGCTACAGTCCCTCCCATTCAGCCAATGGAGTGCCTTCCTGAACCTGAAAGGGCAACTGCAGAAGGCCAGCCTCTTGTCAGGTCCACCACCACCACCCATGCAGACACCTGTCCCGACGATGCGAAGACGCAGGGCTAGGGGCCACACAACTGAACAGGAGGCATCGACTCCAAATGTCTGGGGAGCCGTTGAGCTGCAGATGACAAGGGTGCAGCGCCTGCAGGCCCGCCACATGGGAGCCATCAGCCTGCAAATGGCCAAATTGAACAGAAACCTCTCCACCATGGCAGATCGCATGAGTGACCTCACTCAAGCAGTTGTGGAGGGCAACAGGGACACCAACGCCACATTGCACGAGCTCGTGCGTGTGATGCAGGAGGGACAGAACACCGAGCGGAGGAGGCATCGGCAATTCATGGGGCGCCTGGCTGGATTTACACGCTCCAACCACAAGTTGTGCAATGCCACTGCACTGCTGTCACGTCGGTCGGTGGCAATGCAGATTGACATGGGGCATTGTTGTGGGGACGTGGCCAGGGCCCTTGGCCAAGTTACCACAGCTGTTGAGCAGATCCAGGCTGGTGCAGGTGGCCTCAGCAATGCCACTGGAGATGAGGGGAGTGAGGGGGCATCCAGCGTGAGCAGCATGTCTGCGCCAGTCAGCACCGGCAGAAGGTGTAGTGCACGCCGTTCTACACCTACAATTCCACCAATGGGTGGGGATGGTGCTGCAGGAGATAGACGCCTCGGTGTGCGTGGGAGGAAGCGCTGAGCACTCACATCCCTCCGGACAATTGGCCATGGTGGCGTAACCATGGTCAGGACATACAGAGGGACTGCTAATGGAGTCCCATACCTTATTCCTAATAGTGCCTCGGTACATGACGTGAATGTATCCTTAGGATACGTGTATGTTTAGACACACAAGAGTCCATGTGCAAGTGCAAATAAAAACTTTGCATTTGAATAATGATTGTTTCTGTCTCATGATTACGTACCTTTGAAGTGATGTTGGGTGATGTGGGCACGTATCAACTGCCCCTCCGCAGAGCTTGCAGGATGCGGGTGTGGTGGGTGTACAGGGGGCTGATTTTCCGCAGTGCCGTGGCCATCTATGGGTATGCGTATCGTGGGAGCTACGATGGGCTACATTGCACATGCTGCCACTATCCGACAGCAGGTCACCGGCTGGTCCTGCATCGCACCACCAGGTCTGTGCAGGATATGGAGGCGACTCTTGACCTATCCAAATGTCCTTTCAATCACATTACCTGTCCTGGTGTGTGCTGCGTTGTACCGCTGCTCCTGTTGGGCGCCTGGGTTCAACTATGGAGTCATGATATAGTTCCTCACGGCGCATGCACTTTCACCTACAGGGTAGTGTGGAATGTGTATGTGTCAGGTTTGCATTGCCATTACAGTATGATTTACTGTGCATGAGTATATTGTCTGACATAGCAGGTGTCCCTCGCCATATCCCCCCTGAGCAGGCGTGTGTGTATGCCAATGTATCGGAAGATGTATGGATTATTGATGCTCCCAGGATATTGCGCTGCGATGTCCGACATGATGTCATTCACATTGCACATTGTTTGGACGTTGATGGAGTGATAACTATTCCGGTTACGGAAGCTCTACTCATTGACGGATGGTGGACATATGGGTCGTGTGTGCAATCTAGGCATTCATATCACATTAGGGAACAGTGCAATTCAATATGAATGGAGTCTGGGTGGGTTCAATTCCATTTGGGTTTTGGGGAGGCTGATGTGGTCGTGGGTCAGAGTCATCATGGCAGCCAGGAAGGTTCTCTAGACACGTGAGTGGGAGCCTAGTGATACCCCTCCCACTAATGCCACTACCCCCTGGACACCTCCTGATGCAAGTAGGTGCAGGCAACATTACACCTGGACATGGGGACGGTTGGCATGGTCCTACGTGTTTTGCGCAGCATTGGTGTTTCCAATTGGGCTATGTGGTTGAGTTGTATGGCAGCGTTGATCATGTACTACTCATATATGTCCTCATCGGTGTGTCACATCTGAGTGATGCGCAGGCAGAATGCCCTCTCCTGGAATCTCCTTCTGCCCTGGCCTGCTGCATGAGTCCTCATCCTCCTCTCAAACAAGTAGTGTGCCGACTTTGTGTGCGTCCTCTATGGACTCAGTGGTTAGTTGCAATGGCCCTCACCAGCTCCATCATTTGTATTGCAGTTAAATGGCAGAAAAATATTTTTACCACCTGCTTCTGATTCTCCTTAAACTGCACTTGCTAAAATGCGAATTTTGAGGAAATCGCTATCAGCGATTTTTGATGCATCCATTTGCGATTATTTTCTGCGATTCCTTATTTGCTCCCGCTATTCCGGTTAGCGCTAATTCCGAATCGCTATATCTGGATTCCTGGTATTTTTGGTTGATGCATGGGGATTCGCTTGAATGCGCTCGCAATTACCTAATCGCTAATTCTGCGAGCACATTTTGGCTTGATGCATGTGCCAGTAAGTGATTTGACCAGAATCACAGAATGTTGAGCTGAAGCAGAAACTCCAACCTGGTTCCCCAGTTGCAAAGTCTGCAGCTCTGGAAGTAACACCACATCCTCTCCCCTAAGTGCAACATTTAATCAAGTGGTCAACTGGATAAAAAAACATAAAGATAACAAATAATTTAAAAGTGCTATGTCGCTATTTGAAAACTCAGAAAATATGTCCTCATTTTAGTATTTTAGAGCACTAACCATAATTATGATGCAAATAAGACCCTCTCATATATGTCATTTCTAAAGGAAATGCTCTAGGTATTACAGTTTTGATTACATCAAGATGACGTTAGGCGTTCCACACTTTTGTAATAAATATAGAATGTTAGCAATCTAGTTGTTCATTAGGATACTGTTGAGAGGCAGAGGCCAGGGGCACGGACTCTGAAAATTGAAGGCGTGTAGGAGGGTGCAGAGGCAACAATTTGACCACACTGGGCAAGCAGGAAGGGCAGTGGCAGCACAACAGACTATGGAGGGCAGTGGAAAGGGGGGCAGGGGCAACAAACCAACAATACAGGACTGGCAAGAGAGGCTGTGACAATATAATAGACCATTGTGTGCAGAAGGAAGAGGCAGTGGTAGTACAACCATACATGCCAACAGACCCGATGCAGCCAGGAAACATCCAATGTTTTTAAGCTCAAATGGGCTTTATTTGATCTGTCTCCTGTCTACAATCTCCTCTTTTTCAATGTAACTCAAAGGAGAAAATCAACACCCCAGTTATTTTTCAAAATCTCCCTCTTACCAAGTTCAAAATGTTCGCAAGTATGGTACATTGGATCATGGAAGGCAGGAGGAATTGGGGTAGGGACATGGACTCGGATAACAGAGGACAGGAGGGACATGGAGAGGTGCACCAAACTGACCCTACAGGGCAGGCATCAGGGTTTGCAGCAGCACAATACACCACACAGGGCATACGGGACGGGAGTGCAGCACAACAATCCATAGAAAGCAATGGGGAGGGGACAGGACCATGCACATGGACAACAGAGAACAGAGGGGAAAGAGGCAATGGCAGCTAGCTGACCATAATGGACAGACAGGAGAGAAAGCTGCAGCATAACAGACCATATAGGGCAGGAGGGACGGATCAGGGGCACGGCCGGACTGACTACCGGGCCTTTTGGGATTCCGCCGAGCAGGGGGCTGATTTCACTGCGGTGGGGGCTGATTTCGTTCATGGAGACCTGCGTGTACTTCGAAATAACTAAAGCAAAACGATTTTCGTTCAGTACACGCAGGTCCCCATCAACGAAATCAGCCCCCAGCTCAGCAGCATTCCAAAACTCCCGGTAGTCAGTCCGGCCCTGATCAGGGGCATTACAATGGAACAGACAAGCCAGGAGGGAGGGAATAGGGGTCTGCACATGGAAACAGAGGGCTGAGGGCAACGGGGCAGGGCAGGAGCAGCAAGATAACCATGGAGGTCAGGCAGGATGGGCACTAGAAACAAGACACACCATGGAGAGCAACAGTGAGACTATGATGGCATACACACAGACCATGGAGGGAAGGTGGGAGGGGTCAGGGGCAGCTAGCTGACCACACAGGGAAGGTGGGAGGGGCCGTGGCAGCACAGAAGACCATGCATGGTAAGTGGGAGGGTTAGTGGCAGCACAATGGCTATGATGGGCAAGAAGGAGGGTGCAGGGGCATGCACAAAGGGGTAAATAGACATAGGTGCCGATCACGATCCGGTAAAAAATTCCCCCGTGCGACTCGTATCGGGTCTTTTTACCGTACGAATCGTACAAGTGCCGTACGAACTGGCAATCACGATTCGCATGGTAAAAAGTCCATACGAACCGCACCGGGAATCATTCCCCACACGTCCTCGGGTCGGAAAATGTGTCCGACACGTCCTCGGACGATTTACCTTACAAACGTAAAAATCCAAGTCCGACCGAGGAATCACGATCCATCCCGTGCGTCCGAGCCTACAACCGTATGGAAAAAACACCGTCCGCACCGAACACCAATAGCAACCATGGAGACATGTGCCCGCATACGCGCCCAACACTCCCCCCAGCCCCCGTACGTCCGACACGTACCCCCCGTATATGTATACCCCCACCCGTCTATGTACACCCCAGTACGTTCCAGTCGTACCCCCACCCCAGTACGTGTCGTACCACCGTCAATGTACACCCCCCCACCCCTGTACGTGTCGTACCACCGTCTATGTACACCCCAGTACGTTCCAGTCGTACCCCCACCCCAGTACGTGTCGTACCACCGTCAATGTACACCCCCCCACCCCTGTACGTGTCGTACCACCGTCAATGTACACCCCCCCACCCCTGTACGTGTCGTACCACCGTCAATGTACACCCCCCCACCCCTGTACGTGTCGTACCACCGTCTATGTACACCCCAGTACGTTCCAGTCGTACCCCCACCCCAGTACGTGTCGTACCACCGTCAATGTACACCCCCCCACCCCTGTACATGTCGTACCACCGTCAATGTACACCCCCCCACCCCTGTACGTGTCGTACCACCGTCAATGTACACCCCCCCACCCCTGTACGTGTCGTACCACCGTCTATGTACACCCCAGTACGTTCCAGTCGTACCCCCACCCCAGTACGTGTCGTACCACCGTCAATGTACACCCCCCACCCCTGTACGTGTCGTACCACCGTCAATGTACACCCCCCACCCCTGTACGTGTCGTACCACCGTCTATGTACACCCCCCCACCCCTGTACGTGTCGTACCACCGTCTATGTACACCCCAGTACGTTCCAGTCGTACCCCCACCCCAGTACGTGTCGTACCACCGTCAATGTACACCCCCCACCCCTGTACGTGTCGTACCACCGTCAATGTACACCCCCCCACCCCTGTACGTGTCGTACCACCGTCTATGTACACCCCAGTACGTTCCAGTCGTACCCCCACCCCAGTACGTGTCGTACCACCGTCAATGTACACCCCAGTACGTTCCAGTCGTACCCCCACCCCAGTACGTGTCGTACCACCGTCTATGTACACCCCAGTACGTTCCAGTCGTACCCCCACCCCAGTACGTGTCGTACCACCGTCAATGTACACCCCCCACCCCTGTACGTGTCGTACCACCGTCAATGTACACCCCCCACCCCTGTACGTGTCGTACCACCGTCTATGTACACCCCCCCACCCCTGTACGTGTCGTACCACCGTCTATGTACACCCCAGTACGTTCCAGTCGTACCCCCACCCCAGTACGTGTCGTACCACCGTCAATGTACACCCCCCACCCCTGTACGTGTCGTACCACCGTCAATGTACACCCCCCCACCCCTGTACGTGTCGTACCACCGTCTATGTACACCCCAGTACGTTCCAGTCGTACCCCCACCCCAGTACGTGTCGTACCACCGTCAATGTACACCCCCCCACCCCAGTACGTGTCGTACCACCGTCAATGTACACCCCCCACCCCTGTACGTGTCGTACCACCGTCTATGTACACCCCCCCACCCCTGTACGTGTCGTACCACCGTCTATGTACACCCCAGTACGTTCCAGTCGTACCCCCACCCCAGTACGTGTCGTACCACCGTCAATGTACACCCCCCCACCCCTGTACGTGTCGTACCACCGTCTATGTACACCCCAGTACGTTCCAGTCGTACCCCCACCCCAGTACGTTCCTGGCGCACCCCCAACACAACCTCCTAAGTACGGAGCGCACCCCATGCCCCAACATCACAACCGCATGTACGAGTCGTACAAAGCCACACACAAGGACCAAATCGTACAACCAAATGGCCCATGTACACACCGTACACACGCTCAAAACGCACGTACACAACAAGGACAAAACAAAACAACTCAACAATACACCATTCGAAAGGCACACAGCCACTAAACATGGCCAACAACCACTAAAATAACACAATCACTGACCTGCAACTGTCAAAAACAAACAGAGGCCCAATACACCACCACTCCTTATAACACACCCACCCAAAATTCAAACACTGCCACACCCACACATGGACCAATAAAAAGGGCCCACACACACAAACCATGAGCCTTTGCAACAGACCCACTGCTGCCAGACACCACAGAACCAGACTACAAGCGACACCACATCTTACACTTGCACACCTTCACACGACCACCCTCACAAACACCCTCTCATCACATTCACACACACACACAACCATCCACACCCCCCCCCAACATCCACACACCCCCCACACCCACACCATCCCCACCCACACCCCTCACCATGCCCACTACCAAGAATCCAAAGTTCAGTCACCGAGAGTTGGAGGTCCTTGTTGATCAAATCCTCAGAGTCGAGCCACAGATCTTTGGAACATTGGTCAGAAGCACCAGCCAGGCAGCCAAAACAGCCATGTGGCAGACCATCGTCGATGCTGTGAATGCTGTTGCGGACACCAGGAGGACCAAGCAGGATTGCCAGAACAGGTGGTACGATCTGCGGAGGAGGGTCAGAGCCAAGAGACAGGAGGAACACGACCAGGCCAACGCCACCGGAGGAGGGCCCTCCCGCAGACCCGTACAGTACCATCCCTGGGAGGAGAGGGTGATGGCCATACTGCCGGTGGAGGCAGTTGAAGGAGTAGAAGGACTCCGAGACCCGGGTGAGTACACAAACAACGCACCTCACATGGGGGGAACTGCAACCACAACCAAAATTAATAACAGGCACGCAACCACCACAAGCCATCGCATTACTCAACCACACTCCATGAGCAGGCACATGCCACTGCTGCCACCATGCCCCATGCACCCAGCTGGACAATGTCAAGTCACAGGCCACAGAAGACAACAACACATGACACGGTAACCCGGATGGCGGGAGGCTGGGCACCAAGAATCACATAGTGCGACTCCAAAGCAGACAACAATGCCCTCTGCCCATATGGCCTAGGTCACAGCCAGACAAACACTGTGTCCCAACACAGGAATGACTTGCCAGCAAATGGCGGATGCCTTGCATCAACACATGGGGGTGAAGGCACTGTTTTGCACATGCCAGCAGCCAATGAACAGCCAACAGTGTGAAAGAGTGGCAGCACACACCACCACAGCAGCAGCGCACAGACACACAGCAGACAAAATGGGTGCCTGGAGATCAGAAACAAACTCACATCAACAGGCCAAGGGCCACTCAAAGATCTGCTAACAGTGTGTGCCCAGGAAGCTGGGCCAAGGTGACAGAGGGTGACACACGGAGGGAGGGAGAGGGGGACAGAGAGGGAGGGAGAGGGGGACAGAGAGGGAGGGAGAGGGGGACAGAGAGGGAGGGAGACACAGGAAGATGGACAGAGGGAGGAGGCTGACACACAGAGGGAGGGAGAGGGGGACACAGAGGGAGGGAGACACAGGAAGATGGACAGAGGGAGGAGGCTGACACACAGAGGGAGGGAGAGGGGGACACAGAGGGAGGGAGACACAGGAAGATGGACAGAGGGAGGAGGCTGACACACAGAGGGAGGGAGAGGGGGACACAGAGGGAGGGAGAGGGGGACACAGAGGGAGGGAGAGGGGGACACAGAGGGAGGGAGAGGGGGACACAGAGGGAGGGAGAGGGGGACACAGAGGGAGGGAGAGGGGGACAGAGAGGGAGGGAGAGGGGGACAGAGAAGGAGGGAGACACAGGGAGAGCAAATCAGTCCTGTGGTGTGTGGGAATGTCTGCTCGTCAGCAGGTGGACTGCGTGCATGTAGACAAGGGTGGCCAGTGCCAGAACCCCCCCTCTTCATCATGGCAAAACGCAGGGCCATGTCACAACCTGTACACGAGCACAAGGACAGCCACCTGCATCATATGAGTGTGTGGATCCACTCCATGTGCACATGTACAGTGCTACAAGGAAGGCGCAAATGCATAGCTCGGCACACATGCACACTCCACTGCTGACTGCAGTCACACTTGACGCAGCAAGTAAGACTGTGCCACACATAGTTAAAGGGGCCAAATTGGTGCCCAAGGGACACACACATGCACAAGTGCACTGTGAGTGGAATGCAAGACAGATCCTAATTCCAAGAGGAAATGTGCCAACTTTGTAACGGATGAAACATGGATGTTGCATGGATCAAAATTAACATTTTCTCTCTCACACACAGGTCAACGTCGTGCTGCACCCCCCAACACTGGGGGGGAACACTCACAGGACCCGGATCTGCAGGAGACCGATCCCACCGGCAGCGACCACTCTCACCACTCTGCGGACGACCCCGACCGACCTGGCCCCTCTGGTGTCCAACCACCTGCAGCACCTGCGTCAGGTACAACCGTGCCAACCACCACCCCCACTCCTGCCACGTCCCAGGAGACACCCAGGATCCCTGCCCCAACACCACAATGCAGCCAGGCTCGCCAGGAGGGACACGGTGTCCCGGGCACCCAGGAGGAGGCAGGCGACAATGCCAATGCCACCCCTCAGGGGTCCCGGAGACCCGATGTGCCCACAAGTGCAGGCCAGACGCAAGTGGGCAGGGGTGGTGGGAGTGGAGGACGGCGGAGGCGCGAGCCTGACCAGTTGGCTGGGGATCCGGTATTTTCACATGTCCGTAACATCCTGGACTCATACCGGCAGGACACCACGGGCATGGCCCAGGTTGTGTCCGTCCTCGAGGGGATCAAGGTCCAGCAGGCCCAGCAACATGCGGAGCTAATAGCCTGTCTACAGCTACACCAACGGAGGATGGAGGACAGACAGGCTGAGCAAGTGACGGCGTCCCAGGGGATTCACGCTGAACTCCGTCGGATGGCCGACACCATGGCCGACCCTCCCTGTGCCAGAAGGCGGAGAACATCACCACCCACAGGGAGGGATCATGAGGAGGAGGAGGAAACATCCGACGGAGCATCCCAGACGTCGTCACGGCCTGCTGCTGAGGTTCCCCGCAGGAAGCCGGGTCGTCCACGGAAAGGACCGTGAGGGTGGCTGCTACATCACCATCTCCCAGGACACCTGGCCTGGCACCTGGCCCACTGGAGCAACAGCTTCACAGCATCAAGAGACATTCTCTGCCACATGGCCCTGCTGGTCACTGGCTGACCAATGTTGACAAAGACTGTGGCATGGACTATGAGGATTTCCAATGGCAAGGACACCAACTCCCCTACTGAACTTTGGATTCCCTAATCCCGGAAAGCCCCCCACTTTGTCCCCCCCCCCCCCCTAATAAATCACACTATTAAGAGTAGATGCCTGCTGGTAGCATTATTACCTAACATGTGTCTTGTACAGTCTAAACATGCCTGAGTCATCTGTTCACTGCAACCATCCACACCCTGGGGCCTGAGTCTGGCACAGGACACATGGGTCACAGTTTATTAGGCAAGACAGACATGGAGCACCATACACACCCGTGATGTGCAGAACCAGCTGAGGGGGTGGCCGAACAACCGTGCTGACAGATACATTGAGTACAGCAACAGTCATGCGCAGAGGTCAGGGAACCTGGCCCGTGTCCTGGGGGGCACCCAGGTACGTGTAGACAGGTGGCAGAACCATGTCCTGCAAGCTTGAGTCCGGTGGATGCAGAGAATGGGGGCCTGGACAACGTTGGATGCATGGGGATGGCACATGTCACACTACCCACACAGTCATGGACATCATGCCCAATACACAGTCTCAGCACACACACACAGCTTGCATCTTGCCACTCGACACATTGACACATAGCCACAATCTGGGAATACCATGCCAGACATGCAGGATGCACCGTGCCAACACACCAGCATTGACTGAGCAGAGGCACCTTGGAGGCATAGGGACACCTTTAATAGTTATGTTTTTGGGATTGCAGAGGCAACTTGAAGTACACATGAACACATCATGTGGAGTAACATGTGGCTCAAACACTGGCACCCCCCTTCTGCAGCACAAATGCGTGATAGCCATGGTACTGGCACACAAGCGTCGGTTAACAGCTAAATACCCACAGCTGCACACGGAGAGCCTGCCATACACCATAGATCCGCTGATGTGGAAGTCCCACGCCATGTCAAGCCAATGTCAACCGTATGTGTCCGAGGGCAGTGTCACACACATTGATGCCATCATCACAATCCACCATCCCATCACTCATGACTGACAACCAGGCAGCCCATCTATTCTGGTGTACCCAGCTGCATGTCGTGTCCCATGGGGATGCAACATGACTGCAGAGGAACCAAACCCCGACCTGGGCAGTGTGCACACATCGTGAACAACTGCCACACCCAATACACCCCAGATGCATCCCTTACCCCATGGAGACTTCCAAACGTGTCCGTGCCTGTAACGCTGAGTCAGCCCACGATGCCATGTCCATGAGGAATAGCAGTGCCACAACAATGCAACCAGCAGATGGCATGCGCAGGTACCTGGGGAAGAGAGACACACAAGAAGTCAGCCACAAAAAGCACAGCCACTTGCATGTGCATTGACTCGACACATGTATGGATGACAACATGCTAGGTCACAATTATGACTGGGGAAATACTACCATCACTGCCACCATCACTCCAGTGACACACCCACACACACCTCTGACTCACGTGCCATACATGCAGGTGGACACACACATCACAACACATGCCACACGGGGACCAAGGCGTGCACACTCAGACACTGGTACTCACCACTAAGCAAAGAAGTCGCGTATGAGCCGAGTCCGGATGTCCTCTTGCGGCTCCACATCCTCCACATCACTAGCCCCATTGCCAAGCCCTTCGTCCTCCACGGGTGGATGGTCCTCGTCATGTTGATTCAGGATGAGTGGCACAGCTCTTTCAACTGCCATGTTGTGCAGCATGCAGCAGACCATGAAGATCTTGCAAACCTTTGCCGGGGCATATGGGAGTGCGCCGCCGGTCTTGTGGAGGCACCGGAATCGGCTCTTCAGCATGCCAAACGTCCTCTCTATCACTCGCCTTGTCCGGCCATGGGCGGTGTTGTAGCGGAGCTGGGCCGGCGTGATGGGGTTGCGGAGAGGTGTCAGCAGCCAAGGCATGTTGGGATAGCCAGCGTCCCCTACATGGGAAGCACATGGACATCGTTAGAACTGGCGAAGCGATAGTGCTGCTCGGCCAAACAGAATACAGGACAGACAGACTGTACCCACCAACAACACATGCTCGTTCGTTGCGCAGCTGCATCATCATATCAGGCATCCCGCTACGCCTCATGATGTAGGCATCGTGTGCTGATCCTGGGAAACGAGCACAGACATGTGAAATCACCATGTTGGACAGACACACCACAAGGGCATTGATGGAGTGGTAGTGCTTCCGATTGCGGTACGCCACCTCCCGTGCGTGTGGTGGTACCAAACCTACATGTGTCCCATCTATGGACCCAATGACATGGGGCATCCCTCCCAGGGCATAGAAACCACGCTTGACCTCAGTCATCTGTTCAGGGGTTGGGAACTTGATGAAGTCATCCAGGTGAATCAACAAGGCCTCCAAGAAATCATGCAGCACACCACTGAACATGCTCTGGGACATGCCACCAACATGAGCTATGGTATTTTGGAAGGTACCCGTGGCAAGGAAATGTAGGGCAGCCATTACCTTCAGCTGGGGTGTCAGTGCCGTAGGATACCTGTGCTGCGGTTGCAGGTGTGGTGCCAGTCTCGCCGTCAGCTCCAGAATCAACGGTTGGGTGAAGCGGTAGAGCCGGATCCTGTCATTCTCCTGCATGGTGGCCAAGTCTGGAATTCTTCGGGCAACAGGAGGCGCTCTGCAGTAATTTGGAAGTGACAAGGAAGAGTGAGTGCACTACGAGAACAACTCATGTCTACTGAGCACATGTAAATCTGGCAATACACACATGCCACATAGGGAGTCAGGCATGTGCTACATGCCCAGGACACGTATGGATGCAAGGTGACACTCCTTCCAAGACCCAGCTACACACGGTGATTGAGAACCTCCCCATGCCACGCCATGGAAATAGCTGTGTCCCAGTGCAAGTGCACTGCCCGACGCAAGACAGGAGTGACATACACCCACACATCAGCAGAAGTGTGATGCCGATTGCAGAGACTGGCAGCGGAACACTTGAGCCACAGGTCACATGACATTACACTAGTCCAGCCCACACACCTTGCCATGAAGGTGCACATGTCATGACTCACCACACATTCCTTGTGAGTTTGCTGACATGGCCTTGTCACGCTACTCCGTGTCCCTTGCATACATGTGCACCTCACATCCGAGAACACATGTGGCATGGTGTTGGGAACAGTGTGCAATGACAATCTACACACAGCCACATGTTGGTTGCTGCAACGGCTGCAGCTTTTGAGGGTGCTACAACATCAACCTGATGTAAATCCCGGACACATATATGGCATAGTCACATTGTGCACTGTGGGTAGTGATAAGTCATGTGTCATGAACCCTGTACCTGGCATCATGGGACACTTCCGTGTGTTGGTGTCGGTGCCATGCCAGTGACGCTCACCCCAAGTGCGCAGTCCCACATGCACACATGTCAAAGGAGTCAAGGGCATGCCTGGCACACATTGCACCCTCACACAGTACACATGTACACATCTCATCATACATCTTGTGCCTTCTCCACTCAGGAGGCATGTTCCACATCACAGCCTGTGACACCTGTGCCCCACACATGTGGTAATGCACAGACGATGCCTTGATGTCCATTCCTGGACAAGTATGTCCATCCATGGACAAGTATGTCCGCCCTATTCCTACATGTGTGTCGCCTATCACCACAGTGATGTGTAAAATCCGCCGTACTGCTGCTGAGAGGGCCTGTGCATGTTCCCAAATCACTGTGGGAGTGCTGCCGTATGTGTACCCATCGTGATGGCGAGCGTAGATGCGAGTGTACGGTCCGTGTCACTACGGGTACGCATACGCGTGCAGACCCATAGTGATGGAGAGCGTAGATGCGAGTGTACGGCCCTATCACTATGGGTCTGCACGCGTATGCGTACCCGTAGTGGTACGGACCGTACACTCGCATCTACGCTCACTATCACTATGGGTCTGCACGCGTATGCGTACCCGTAGTGGTACGGACCGTACACTCGCATCTACGCTCACTATCACTATGGGCCTGCACGCGTATGCGTACCCGTAGTGGTACGGACCGTACACTCGCATCTACGCTCACTATCACTACGAGTACGCATACGCGTGCAGACCCATAGTGATGGAGAGCGTAGATGCGAGTGTACGGTCCGTACCACTACGGGTACGCATACGCGTGCAGACCCATAGTGATAGTGAGCGTAGATGCGAGTGTACGGTCCGTACCACTACGGGTACGCATACGCGTGCAGACCCATAGTGATGGAGAGGGTAGGCATGCATGTACGGGCCGTTGCCATGCATTTGGGGTGCCCTAGGGCCCCCACACGCACCGTACCTGTGTGTGATGCTCCAAATTACATAGGGGACAAGTATTAAGGCCTACATGCATGCTGGTTGTCATGGAGACCAAGTTCAAAATTCGAAATTGTTCTGGAAGGTGCACAGCAGAAGTCAGTTGGAATTTGTCTACTTTGTTGCAATGTGTTTGTGGGGCTGACATCATGCAGGAGAATGAAACCGATAGAGAACACACAGACTGCTAGGTTTGTAGGGATTGGTGGAAACATAGGATGCAAATGTGAGTGACCAATCTCTCTGTACTCCTGTGCATGAGACTGGGCAGAAGGGCACATATAAGGCAGCCAGGTCCCATGAGGGAGCACTTGCCTGCACATCTTTGCATTCGTCGACCCAGCTGCTGCTACTGATTCCCTGGAACCATGTCAAGGGCTGTGGAGAGGACACAGCCATTCACCCTGGAGGAGAACATGGCTCTGCTGGATGTGATCCTCCCACAGTACCCCATGCTGTATGGGCGACCAGGGTATCAGGTGAGTGCATAGGCCACTGCCACAGACTGTCCCTATGTTGTGACTTCTGCCATTGCGTCCAGGTGTAACACACATGCCATGTACTGTCGGGGGGGTCCCAGGGGGGGGGTGCCTGATGTCTCCCAGCAGTGCCCTGAGACAGGAGGGGTGGGGGCCTATCACTCACAGCAGTGCCCTGAGACAGGAGGGGTGGGTCCAGAGTGCTCCCAGCAGTGCCCTGAGACAGGAGGGCTGGGTACAGTGTGCTCCCAGCAGTGCCCTGAGACAGGAGGGGTGTGTGCCTATCACTAACAGCAGTGCCCTGAGACAGGAGGGGTGGGTACAGAGTGCTCCCAGCAGTGCCCTGAGACAGGAGGGGTGGGTACAGTGTGCTCCCAGCAGTGCCCTGAGACAGGAGGGGTGTGTGCCTATCACTAACAGCAGTGCCCTGAGACAGGAGGGGTGGGTGTGATGCACAGTGTGAGCCTTGATCATTGATTGTGACATTGCCATCATTCCACCTGTGTACCCACTGTGGCACGTAGTGCTTTTTCCCCTCAACAGGGGATGATGTCCCTATGACAAAGGTGCAATGCGTTGGCTGCATGACATGCCTTGTTGTAACCAGCTAATTTGTACCCATATGTCTCTCTGTGACATGTGGCTGGTGTATTGATGTGGTGTCACTTGTTCTACCTCACAGGTAGGCGCCACTGCCAAGGAGCAGATCTGGCTGACCGCCGTCAGTGCCGTGAGGCGTGTGGATGGTCGGAGGCGGAGCCTTCCCCAGGTGAGGAAACGCTGGCAGGATATCCGGTGCTGGACGCGGAGGATTGCACGGCTCCTGCTGGGGGACTCACCTGAGAGCCACAAGAACCGCGGCCGCCGCCGTCTGAGCCACCTCCACAGGCGTGTGCTGCCGGTGGTCTTTCCAGACCTGGAGAGGCGCTTACAGGCGATGCAGCAGCCGGAAGGGGGTAGGTACATGTGTGTTTGTTGTGTGTCACCGGCATTTGTAAGGGCACAGTAGCATGAATTCACTGGCAGGGTTTAAAGGTGCTGTGCAGATCCTGTTTGCCCCAGTATAGCGCTGTGCCCCTGCCACCCTTCCCCTCCTTGCAATGTGTTCCCTGGTCTGTGTGTAGTCACTCCTCCACAGGGTAATGTAGGCTGGCGCTTTGTCCACGGGAACAATGTCTGTAGCATCATGTGTGGGGGTGGTGTGTAACAGGTTGTGGGACATTGCCTGTGCACTGTCAAGTTCACTGCATGTGGGTTCCATATCAGTTGGCACTGATGCTGACTCCAGACATGGGAGTTGGTCTCTCATGTGTCATGCCTTACAGCGCGCATGTCCCATGTAGTGGCCTGTGACATGATGTGCATGAGTGTGCGATACACATAGTGCAGGGATGGTGACGTGTGTTGCAGTCATTACCATTCAGTAGCATGTAGTTGCGTGCCCACTACTGTCCCCTGGGGCACCTTTTCCTCAGTGGTGTATGTGTCATCATAAACGTGGCCACTGTCAGTGTCTACAGCGTAAGTTGTGCTCTCTGCCATTGTCCCCTGTCACCATGTATATAGACGTGCTATTTTGTACAGGTGTCCACTGTGCAGCCTGACCTGATTGTCCTTCTTCATACTCACAGTTGCCAGTGCCTGTGTGTCTTGCTATACTCATCTGAGGATGGGCACTGGTACCACATTATTTGTACAGGCGCACCTTGGCTGTTTGGCGTTCAATCTCGCTTTTTGCCTGCCCCTGTGTGTATCACCCAGACTATGAGATGTTGGTGCCACCTGTGTCTCAACAATTTGCCTCGTGTAGGGTCTTGTTGGGGCGGGCAATGCCTATGTGTTAAATCCTGATTACCACTTGCTGGGTCTGGGCAGTGTGTGATGTGTCTGGACACACACGCAATGTGCAGTGACAGAGTCATGTTGTGCATGTTTTCAGCATTACCTATGCAGCATGTGTCTCAAGTTCATGGATATGGTCCCTGGTCATCGGTATTTTCGCCAACGCTGTGTGGTGCAGATGCAGTGCTGGATTGTCCCCAGGGCCTGGGTGCTATGTCAGACTCCTTTTCCTGTGTTTAGCTATTGTCTCATGCTCTCCATGGTATTTCAGTGGCATGGTGGCTCAACCAACTGTGTGTTTCATGCCCTACATCGGTACCCTGTTCAGTAGATGTTAGGGATCTTCCTTTTCAGGCCATGCAATGTTACCTATGTGGATTGGACTCATGTGACAGATGTGTACAGATGTCTGATTATTTCTGTCTCTCCACCCTGCCCACAGCATCGTCGGGGGACACAGAGGGAGACATGGACACAGACCAGGCGGAGGGACCGAGCACCAGTGCCAGCCGTGACATCGGGTCTGGCACATCGAGTGGTACAGAGGCGGAGGAGAGTGTGGCCGAGGACCTGTCGACTGGCACATCAGACTACGAAGCTGACAGGTCCGGGGATGATGTCTCCGAGTGGGCGGAGGCTGCACCAGCAGCTGACAGCGGAACAACACCTCACACCGCCCCCTCAGTTTCCACCAGCCGCCTCCCACTTGCTCGTGTCCCTTCCCAGCGTGCCCGGTCACAGCATGTCTCCTTCCTGCCAGGCACCGCACCCCCTGCCCCTGTCTCCACTGCTGCCGCCAATGCAGAGTCTGTGGACATCCAGCGGCAACTGCAGGTTGGTCAGGCTGCGATCCTTAATGTCCTCCATGCCCACGGCAAAACCCTCACCAACATCGAGGCTTTCTTGGAGGGCATTCATTCATCGCAGGCTGACCAACGCAACTTGCTGAGGTCCATCGACTCCACACTGACTGCAGCAGTGGGTCTCCTGCAGCGCGACCTCCCCCCACCTACCCCTGCCCCATCCACACTTCCCGCTCCCATGCCTGTCACACGTACACCCAGACGTCGGCATGCACCCACATCAACGGACACGGGCACCACACCAGCAGGGAAGGTCCACCGCACTCCTCCTGACACGCACACACAGGGTGAGGTAGGCACACCCACTGGGTCGGGGGGCAAACGTGTGACACGCAGCCATAGTGGGAGTCCGCATTCCACCCAGTCCACTCCCTCCAAATCCCCTCCCCTCAGCTCTCCTGGCCACATCTCCCCCAAGGACACCTTCATGGCCGCTCTGTCCCTGAGCCCCACAGTTACACCACCACGCAAGCGGTCAAGGAGGTCCCCGGTCAGGGTGGTTGAGTCTCCCCCCCTGTCTCCACCCTCCCCCGGTGGCGCTGCGACCCATCCCTCTGACCCCCCCCCCTCCTTGGGGCCTGAGGTCCCTTCGGGTGCAGGGGACTCCCTGGAGGACCTTGCAAAGGTGTGTAGTGCCATCCTGGCCTCCGCCTTTGGCACTGACCCACCCCCTGTGGTGGAGTCCTCCATCCCTGCACCCACAACGCCGCCCCTTTGCCCTGATGTCCCTGCGGTGCCTGTTGCTTCTCCCCCCCCTGATGCCCTCACCAGTGTGGAAGACGATGCCATTTGACTGTGCAGGCAATGTAGGGGACACGCATCCCACTGTGTCCCCCATCCAGCTGAGAATCATTGACTGCCCTATGGGCTTTGTGAAGATTGAACTGCCTGCGATCCACGGACATTGTGCTCATGCTGAATAAAGCTTAATTTTGTTTTCATTATCACACTACTGCTATGCTGGTATTGGTGTTGGTGGGGCTGCTACATGGTTTTGGGTGGTGTGTAAGGGTTTGGGTGTGTGGGATGTGTAGTAGTGTACTGCTCATTGGTGGGACCCTGTGATCTGTGTGCCATCACAAGGTGTTGGCTAACTTTCTTTGTTCATGTAAGCAGTTACTGCATGGTGCACTTGTCCCAGGGTGTATTCCTTCCTCTGTGTACCCAGCTTTCTTCCCTGCAGGGTGTTCCCAATGTTTAGCGCAGAGCTGTGTCTACATGAGCTGTGTGTGTGACGGAGCCCTTCTACTTTGGCCATGCATGCAGGGCCATGTCTCCACCTGCGACAATCGTGGCATCCTTGGTGATCACTGTACTTGTGTGTGGAGTCTGTTGACATGAGTTCATGGGGACATGTTCCCTTGTAGCCAGTATGCATGTGGATAATTCTGGCCTCACACACATGTGTTACACCCCTCCTGTATCAGGGCACTGCTGGGAGTGATGGGCACCCACCCCTCCTGTCTCAGGGCACTGCTGGGAGGACTCCACACCCACCCCTCCTGTCTCAGGGCACTGCTGGGAGGACTCTGCACCCACCCCTCCTGTCTCAGGGCACTGCTGGGAGGACTCCACACCCACCCCTCCTGTCTCAGGGCACTGCTGGGAGGACTCCACACCCACCCCTCCTGTCTCAGGGCACTGCTGGGAGGACTCCACACCCACCCCTCCTGTCTCAGGGCACTGCTGGGAGGGCTCTGCACACACACCTCCTGTCTCTGGGCACTGCTGGGAGGACTCTGCACACACCCCTCCTGGGTCTGGACACTGCTGGGGGGACTCTGCACACACCCCTCCTGGGTCTGGACACTGCTGGGAGGACTCTGCACCCACCCCTCCTGTCTCAGGGCACTGCTGGGAGTACTCTGCACACACCCCTCCTGGGTCTGGACACTGCTGGGAGGACTCCACACCCACCCCTCCTGTCTCAGGGCACTGCTGGGAGGACTCTGCACCCACCCCTCCTGTCTCAGGGCACTGTTGGGAGGACTCCACACCCACCCCTCCTGTCTCTGGGCACTGCTGGGAGGACTCTGCACACACCCCTCCTGGGTCTGGACACTGCTGGGGGGACTCTGCACACACCCCTCCTGGGTCTGGACACTGCTGGGAGGACTCTGCACCCACCCCTCCTGTCTCAGGGCACTGCTGGGAGGACTCTGCACACACCCTCCTGTCTCTGGGCACTGCTGGGAGGACTCTACACACACACCTCCAATTTCTGGATATGTACGCTTGGGACATACACGGTGTGGGTGCGCTCCATGCATTCGAGGTGAGGGTACGGGTCGTACTTACATTGTTGGGGTGGGGGGTACGCTCCATGCATACGCGGTTGGGGGTACGGGTCGTACTTACACTGTTGGGGTGGGGGGGTACGCTCCATGCATACGCGGGTGAGGGTTCGTGTCGTACTTACACTGTTGGCATGGGGGGTACGCTCCATGCATACGCGGGTGGGGGTACGGGTCGTACTTACACTGGTGGGGGTACGGTCCGTACGTCCGCGGGTGAGGGTTCGAGTCGTACTTACACTGTTGGGGTGGGGGGTACGCTCCTTGCATACGCGGGTGGGGGTACGGGTCGTACTTACACTGGTGGGGGTGGGGGTACGGTCCGTACGTCCGCGGGTGAGGGTTCGAGTCGTACTTACACTGTTGGGGTGGGGGGTACGCTCCTTGCATACGCGGGTGGGGGTACGGCTCGTACTTACACTGGTGGGGGTGGGGGTATGGTCCGTACGTCCGCGGGTGAGGGTTCGAGTCGTACTTACACTGTTGGGGTGGGGGGCACGCTCCATGCATACGCGGGTGGGGGTACGGGTCGTACTTACACTGTTGGCATGGGGGTTACGCTCCATGCATACGCGGGTGAGGGTACGGGTCGTACTTACACTGTTGGCATGGGGGGTACGCTCCATGCATACGCGGGTGGGGGTACGGGTCGTACTTACACTGGTGGGGGTGGGTGTACGGTCCGTACGTCCGCGGGTGAGGGTTCGAGTCGTACTTACACTGTTGGGGTGGGGGGTACGCTCCATGCATACGCGGGTGGGGGTACGGGTCGTACTTACACTGTTGGCATGGGGGGTACGCTCCATGCATACGCGGGTGGGGGTACGGGTCGTACTTACACTGTTGGCATGGGGGGTACGCTCCATGCATACGCGGGTGGGGGTACGGGTCGTACTTCCACTGTTGGCATGGGGGGTACGGTCCGTACGTCCGCGGGTGAGGGTTCGAGTCGTACTTACACTGTTGGGGTGGGGGTACGCTCCATGCATACGCGGTGGGGGTAGGGTCCGTACATATCCGTCCCCACGCTATGTGATGCTTGTGCGGGCCGTACCCAGGCCTTTGCCACGTGGGTACGATCCGTCCCGCCATTGTTGGGGTGACGTGTGTGTGGGCGTGGTACGACTCGTACCCACGCTCTTGAGGCGTGGGTACGGGACGTACCTGTCTGGTTGTGTTGCCGGTTCGCGTGGTGACGGACTTCCGTTGTGGCGGTCGCTGGCTTATCAGGACACACCCCCACCCCCTCGTGGTGACCAGGGCATGGGAGTCAGGTATGTCCAGGCCATGTGTGACTTATGTGGTTGTTTTGTGGTCTGCCCTGGTCGTGCCACCCCCACCCCACCCCACTTTCCCCCCTCCCTTAGTTATTCTGACCTTCTGCGGCGTCTGCGTCGGTGCCTGTAGAGCAGGTGGACTGCTATGAGGGCAGGGATGACTCGTAGGTTCGGGTCCATGTCTGTCCGTCGCGTACTGGTACTCCAATCGCGTCGTCCTGTCGCGTACGGGTCCTCCTTGGTGGCGTCGTCCTGTGTGTCCGTCACGTACTGGTCCTCCTTGTTCGCGTCGTCGTCTGTCCGTCGCGTACTGGTGGTCCTTGTTCGCGTCGTCCTGATTTCCCGGCAGTTTTTGGCTGCCGCAAAATATTCACCGTGCGGGGTGACGTCGGTGCGAATCGTGATTCCTGGGTCGTGAATGGCTGGCTGCGAGCGTCCCGACGTCAGGTCGGCACTTTCCCGGATCGCATTGGTAGGTGTTTTTTTGTTCGGTCGGACTTTTTTACGAATCGTACGGTCATGGTGTACCCGTGCGATTCGTAATTCCTTGTTTGTAGAAATTGACGACCGGGTACGCGTCGGACGGAGAATATGCTCCGTCCGACGGTTCGTACCCGGTTTTTACCGGATCGTGATCGGCACCATAATATCGAAAAAATTATATCGAACAACAAGAATATCGAAGTTAAAATATCGAGATGACATTAATATCCAAGTGTAGAATATCGAGGTAAGTAATATCGTTTTTTTTGTGTTTAGTAAAATATCGAAGTATGAAATATCTATGTAGTAATATCGTTTGAAGATAATATCGATTGAATAGTTTTGTTAGAAATATCGAAATATAATATATATATTGTTTAAAATGTGTATTTAGTGTATATTGAATAAGTAAATTGTTTAATTATATGTATAAATACTTTATTAATGTTTAAAATATAATTAATAGTGTTAAGTAATTTATTGTATGATATGTTTTAGGAGCGGGATGTTGGGTTATTAGGGGATAAGGGTGGGGAGTGTTTTAAAAATATTAGTGTAAAATCAGATAATAATTTAAAAATATTAAATAATAAATAATTATGAATAGTAAATTGTAATGAAATTTCTAAATTAAATATTTATAATTTAGAAAATAATAAAGAAATTATATATATTTTTTAGGAGCGGGATGTTGGGTTATTAGGGGATAAGGGTGGGGAGTGTTTTAAAAATATTAGTGTAAAATCAGATAATAATTTAAAAATATTAAATAATAAATAATTATGAATAGTAAATTGTAATGAAATTTCTAAATTAAATATTTATAATTTAGAAAATAAAAAAGAAATTATATATATTTTTTAGGAGCGGGATGTTGGGTTATTAGGGGAGAAGGGTGGGGAGTGTTTTAAAAATGTTATTGTAAAATCAGATAATAATGTAACAATATTTAATATTCAAGATTTCGAAATTTCTAAATTTCAATAAAAATTCGAAATTATATAATTTGAAATTATAATGAAATTTTAATTTTGTTTTATGAGTGGGATGTAGGGTTTTTAGTGTATAAGGGTGGGGAGTGTATTAAAAAGATTACTGTAAAATTGGATAATAAGTTATAAATATTAATACTAAAGAATTAGAAATGTTAACATTTAAATGTAATTTTGACAATGTTTTAAAAAAAAATTCAAATTAATTTCGAAATTATTTTTTTGTTTCATGGTTGGGAATTTGGGTTATTAGGGTGTAAGGGTGTGGATTGTATTTTAATAATTATTACAAAATTATAGATTAATAAATAAATATTTAATTGGGAATAATTCAAATTTGTGAACGTTTTATGTCAAAATCTAATTATATAATTTAAATTGGAAATTATAATTTCAATATTTATGTTATATTTATGGGTGGGATGTGGGTATATTAGGGGAGAAGGGTGGGGAGTAATTTTTAATAAAAAATTGTGTAAACATAGATCATAAAACAATTCAATTTATTAGTAAATATTGTGAAATCTAAAATTTTAAATAAAAATTATAATTAAATAATTGTATATTTGCTATTTATATGGAAAACATATTGTACATATTTATTTTGGAATTAGGGTTAATATGGGATAGGGGTGGGTATTGTAACTATAGTATTGTTAAAATTAATAGTTTTTAAATGATATCTCATAGTTAATAAATGTAGATTATTAATATTTTAAGTGATGTTATAACCAGCACCTTGTCTCAGTTTGATCTTTCTGGAGCGGGAATATTAAATTTAATTGGGTTAGTGTCCAGCACCTTCCCTGAGTTTATGTTAACTGGAGTGGGAATAGTAAATTATATAGGGTTACTGTCCAGCACCTTCTCTGAATTTATGTTAACTGGAGTGGGAATAGTAAATTATATAGGGTAACTGTCCACCACCTTCCATGACTTTATCTTAACTGGAGTGGGAATAGTAAATTATATACAGTGAGGTGCCGATCACGATCCGGTAAAAAATTCCCCCGTGCGACTCGTATCGGGTCTTTTTACCGTACGAATCGTACAAGTGCCGTACGAACTGGCAATCACGATTCGCATGGTAAAAAGTCCATACGACCCGCACCGGGAATCATTCCCCACACGTCCTCGGGTCGGAAAATGTGTCCGACACGTCCTCGGACGATTTACCTTACAAACGTAAAAATCCAAGTCCGACCGAGGAATCACGATCCATCCCGTGCGTCCGAGCCTACAACCGTATGGAAAAAACACCGTCCGCACCGAACACCAATAGCAACCATGGAGACATGTGCCCGCATACGCGCCCAACACTCCCCCCAGCCCCCGTTCGTCCGACACGTACCCCCCGTATATGTATACCCCCACCCGTCTATGTACACCCCAGTACGTTCCAGTCGTACCCCCACCCCAGTACGTGTCGTACCACCGTCAATGTAAACCCCCCCACCCCTGTACGTGTCGTACCACCGTCTATGTACACCCCAGTACGTTCCAGTCGCACCCCCACCCCAGTACGTGTCGTACCCCCTGTGTACCTACACCCCAGTACGTTCGAGCCACACCCCCACCCCAGTACGTGTCACAGCCCCGTCTACCTACACCCCAGTACGTTCCAGTCGTACCCCCACCCCAGTACGTGTCGTACCCCCCGTGTACCTACACACCAGTACGTTCGAGCCACACCCCCACCCCAGTACGTGTCATAGCCCCGTCTACCTACACCCCAGTACGTTCCAGTCGTACCCCCACCCCAGTACGTGTCGTACCCCCCGTGTACCTACACACCAGTACGTTCGAGCCACACCCCCACCCCAGTACGTGTCATAGCCCCATCTACCTACACCCCAGTACGTTCCAGTCGTACCCCCACCCCTGTACGTGTCGTACCACCGTCAATGTACACCCCCCCACCCCTGTACGTGTCGTACCACCGTCAATGTACACCCCCCCACCCCTGTACGTGTCGTACCACCGTCTATGTACACCCCAGTACGTTCCAGTCGTACCCCCACCCCAGTACGTGTCGTACCACCGTCAATGTACACCCCCCCACCCCAGTACGTGTCGTACCACCGTCAATGTACACCCCCCACCCCTGTACGTGTCGTACCACCGTCAATGTACACCCCCCCACCCCTGTACGTGTCGTACCACCGTCTATGTACACCCCAGTACGTTCCAGTCGTACCCCCACCCCAGTACGTGTCGTACCACCGTCAATGTACACCCCCCACCCCTGTACGTGTCGTACCACCGTCAATGTACACCCCCCCACCCCTGTACGTGTCGTACCACCGTCAATGTACACCCCCCCACCCCTGTACGTGTCGTACCACCGTCTATGTACACCCCAGTACGTTCCAGTCGTACCCCCACCCCAGTACGTGTCGTACCACCGTCAATGTACACCCCCCCACCCCAGTACGTGTCGTACCACCGTCAATGTACACCCCCCACCCCTGTACGTGTCGTACCACCGTCAATGTACACCCCCCCACCCCTGTACGTGTCGTACCACCGTCTATGTACACCCCAGTACGTTCCAGTCGTACCCCCACCCCAGTACGTTCCTGGCGCACCCCCAACACAACCTCCTAAGTACGGAGCGCACCCCATGCCCCAACATCACAACCGCATGTACGAGTCGTACAAAGCCACACACAAGGACCAAATCGTACAACCAAATGGCCCATGTACACACCGTACACACGCTCAAAACGCACGTACACAACAAGGACAAAACAAAACAACTCAACAATACACCATTCGAAAGGCACACAGCCACTAAACATGGCCAACAACCACTAAAATAACACAATCACTGACCTGCAACTGTCAAAAACAAACAGAGGCCCAATACACCACCACTCCTTATAACACACCCACCCAAAATTCAAACACTGCCACACCCACCCATGGACCAATAAAAAGGGCCCACACACACAAACCATGAGCCTTTGCAACAGACCCACTGCTGCCAGACACCACAGAACCAGACTACAAGCGACACCACATCTTACACTTGCACACCTTCACACGACCACCCTCACAAACACCCTCTCATCACATTCACACACACACACAACCATCCACACCCCCCCCCAACATCCGCACACCCCCCACACCCACACCATCCCCACCCACACCCCTCACCATGCCCACTACCAAGAATCCAAAGTTCAGTCACCGAGAGTTGGAGGTCCTTGTTGATCAAATCCTCAGAGTCGAGCCACAGATCTTTGGAACATTGGTCAGAAGCACCAGCCAGGCAGCCAAAACAGCCATGTGGCAGACCATCGTCGATGCTGTGAATGCTGTTGCGGACACCAGGAGGACCAAGCAGGATTGCCAGAACAGGTGGTACGATCTGCGGAGGAGGGTCAGAGCCAAGAGACAGGAGGAACACGACCAGGCCAACGCCACCGGAGGAGGGCCCTCCCGCAGACCCGTACAGTACCATCCCTGGGAGGAGAGGGTGATGGCCATACTGCCGGTGGAGGCAGTTGAAGGAGTAGAAGGACTCCGAGACCCGGGTGAGTACACAAACAACGCACCTCACATGGGGGGAACTGCAACCACAACCAAAATTAATAACAGGCACGCAAACACCACAAGCCATCGCATTACTCAACCACACTCCATGAGCAGGCACATGCCACTGCTGCCACCATGCCCCATGCACCCAGCTGGACAATGTCAAGTCACAGGCCACAGAAGACAACAACACATGACACGGTAACCCGGATGGCGGGAGGGTGGGCACCAAGAATCACATAGTGCGACTCCAAAGCAGACAACAATGCCCTCTGCCCATATGGCCTAGGTCACAGCCAGACAAACACTGTGTCCCAACACAGGAATGACTTGCCAGCAAATGGCGGACGCCTTGCATCAACACATGGGGGTGAAGGCACTGTTTTGCACATGCCAGCAGCTAATGAACAGCCAACAGTGTGAAAGAGTGGCAGCACACACCACCACAGCAGCAGCGCACAGACACACAGCAGACAAAATGGGTGCCTGGAGATCAGAAACAAACTCACATCAACAGGCCAAGGGCCACTCAAAGATCTGCTAACAGTGTGTGCCCAGGAAGCTGGGCCAAGGTGACAGAGGGTGACACACGGAGGGAGGGAGAGGGGGACACAGAGGGAGGGAGAGGGGGACTGAGAGGGAGGGAGACACAGGAAGATGGACAGAGGGAGGAGGCTGACACACAGAGGGAGGGAGAGGGGGACAGAGAGGGAGGGAGAGGGGGACAGAGAGGGAGGGGGACACAGGAAGATGGACAGAGGGAGGAGGCTGACACACAGAGGGAGGGAGAGGGGGACAGAGAGGGAGGGAGAGGGGGACAGAGAGGGAGGGAGAGGGGGACAGAGAGGGAGGGAGACACAGGAAGATGGACAGAGGGAGGAGGCTGACACACAGAGGGAGGGAGAGGGGGACACAGAGGGAGGGAGACACAGGAAGATGGACAGAGGGAGGAGGCTGACACACAGAGGGAGGGAGAGGGGGACACAGAGGGAGGGAGACACAGGAAGATGGACAGAGGGAGGAGGCTGACACACAGAGGGAGGGAGAGGGGGACACAGAGGGAGGGAGAGGGGGACACAGAGGGAGGGAGAGGGGGACACAGAGGGAGGGAGAGGGGGACAGAGAGGGAGGGAGAGGGGGACAGAGAAGGAGGGAGACACAGGGAGAGCAAATCAGTCCTTTGGTGTGTGGGAATGTCTGCTCGTCAGCAGGTGGACTGCGTGCATGTAGACAAGGGTGCCCAGTGCCAGAACCCCCCCTCTTCATCATGGCAAAACGCAGGGCCATGTTACAACCTGTACACGAGCACAAGGACAGCCACCTGCATCATATGAGTGTGTGGATCCACTCGATGTGCACATGTACAGTGCTACAAGGAAGGCGCAAACGCATAGCTCGGCACACATGCACACTCCACTGCTGACTGCAGTCACACTTGACGCAGCAAGTAAGACTGTGCCACACATAGTTAAAGGGGCCAAATTGGTGCCCAAGGGACACACACATGCACAAGTGCACTGTGAGTGGAATGCAAGACAGATCCTAATTCCAAGAGGAAATGTGCCAACTTTGTAACGGATGAAACATGGATGTTGCATGGATCAAAAGTAACATTGTCTCTCTCACACACAGGTCAACGTCGTGCTGCACCCCCCAACACTGGGGGGGAACACTCACAGGACCCGGATCTGCAGGAGACCGATCCCACCGGCAGCGACCACTCTCACCACTCTGCGGACGACCCCGACCGACCTGGCCCCTCTGGTGTCCAACCACCTGCAGCACCTGCGTCAGGTACAACCGTGCCAACCACCACCCCCACTCCTGCCACATCCCAGGAGACACCCAGGATCCCTGCCCCAACACCACAATGCAGCCAGGCTCGCCAGGAGGGACACGGTGTCCCGGGCACCCAGGAGGAGGCAGGCGACAACGCCAATGCCACCCCTCAGGGGTCCCGGAGACCCCATGTGCCCACAAGTGCAGGCCAGACGCAAGTGGGCAGGGGTGGTGGGAGTGGAGAGCGGCGGAGGCGCGAGCCTGACCAGTTGGCTGGGGATCCGGTATTTTCCCATGTCCGTAACATCCTGGACTCATACCGGCAGGACACCACGGGCATGGCCCAGGTTGTGTCCGTCCTCGAGGGGATCAAGGTCCAGCAGGCCCAGCAACATGCGGAGCTAATAGCCTGTCTACAGCTACACCAACGGAGGATGGAGGACAGACAGGCTGAGCAAGTGACGGCGTCCCAGGGGATTCACGCTGAACTCCGTCGGATGGCCGACACCATGGCCGACCCTCCCTGTGCCAGAAGGCGGAGAACATCACCACCCACAGGGAGGGATCATGAGGAGGAGGAGGAAACATCCGACGGAGCATCCCAGACGTCGTCACGGCCTGCTGCTGAGGTTCCCCGCAGGAAGCCGGGTCGTCCACGGAAAGGACCGTGAGGGTGGCTGCTACATCACCATCTCCCAGGACACCTGGCCTGGCACCTGGCCCACTGGAGCAACAGCATCACAGCATCAAGAGACATTCTCTGCCACATGGCCCTGCTGGTCACTGGCTGACCAATGTTGACAAAGACTGTGGCATGGACTCTGAGGATTTCCAATGGCAAGGACACCAACTCCCCTACTGAACTTTGGATTCCCTAATCCCGGAAAGGCCCTCACTTGGCCCCCCCCCCCCAATAATAAATCACACTATTAAGAGTAGATGCCTGCTGGTAGCATTATTACCTAACATGTGTCTTGTACAGTCTAAACATGCCTGAGTCATCTGTTCACTTCAACCATCCACACCCTGGGGCCTGAGTCTGGCACAGGACACATGGGTCACAGTTTTCTAGGCAAGACAGACATGGAGCACCATACACACCCGTGATGGTCAGAACCAGCTGAGGGGGTGGCCGAACAACCGTGCTGACAGACACATTGAGTACAGCAACAGTCATGCGCAGAGGTCAGGGATCCTGGCCCGTGTCCTGGGGGGCACCCAGGTACGTGTAGACAGGTGGCAGAACCATGTCCTGCAAGCTTGAGTCCGGTGGATGCAGAGAATGGGGTCATGGACAACGTTGGATGCATGGGGATGGCACATGTCACAATACCCACACAGTCATGGACATCATGCCCATTACACAGTCTCAGCACACACACACAGCTTGCATCTTGCCACTCGACACATTGACACATAGCCACAATCAGGGAATACCATGCCAGACATGCAGGATGCACCGTGCCAACACACCAGCATTGACTGAGAAGAGGCACCTTGGAGGCATAGGGACACCTTTAATAGTCATGTGTTTGGGATTGCAGAGGCAACTTGAAGTACACATGAACACATCATGTGGAGTAACATGTGGCTCCAACACTGGCACCCCCCTTCTGCAGCACAAATGCGTGATAGCCATGGAACTGGCACACAAGTGTCGGATAATAGCTAAATACCCACAGCTGCTCACGGAGAGCCTGCCATACACCATACATCCGCTGATGTGGAAGTCCCACGCCATGTCAAGACAATGTTAACCGTATGTGTCCGAGGGCAGTGTCACACACATTGATGCCTTCATCACAATCCACCATCCCATCACTGATGACTGACAACCAGGCAGCCCATCTATTCAGGTGTACCCAGCTGCATGTCGTGTCCCATGGGGATGCCACATGTCTGCAGAGGACCCAAACCCCGACCGGGGCAGTGTGCACACATCGTGAACAACTGCCACACCCAATACATCCCAGATGCATCCCTTACCCCATGGAGACTTCCAAACGTGTCCGTGCCTGTAACGCTGAGTCAGCCCACGATGCCATGTCCATGAGGAATAGCAGTGCCACAACAATGCAACCAGCAAACGGCATGCGCAGGTACCTGGGGAAGAGAGACACACAAGAAGTCAGCCACAAGAAGCACAGCCACTTGCATGTGCATGTACTCGACACATGTATGTATGACAACATGCTAGGTCACAATTATGCCTGGGGAAATACTACCATCACTGCCACCATCACTCCAGTGACACACCCACACACACCTCTGACCCACGTGCCATACATGCAGGTGGAGACACACATCACAACGCATGCCACACGGGGACCAATGCGTGCACACTCAGACCCTGGTACTCACCACTAAGCAAAGAAGTCGCGTATGAGCCGAGTCCGGATGTCCTCTTGCGGCTCCACATCCTCCACATCACTAGCCCCATTGCCAAGCCCTTCGTCCTCCACGGGTGGATGGTCCTCGTCATCTTGATCCAGGATGAGGGGCACAGCTCTTTCAACTGCCATGTTGTGCAGCATGCAGCAGACCATGAAGATCTTGCAGACCTTCGCCGGGGCATATGGGAGTGCGCCGCCGGTCTTGTGGAGGCACCGGAATCGGCTCTTCAGCATGCCAAACGTCCTCTCTATCACTCGCCTTGTCCGGCCATGGGCGGTGTTGTAGCGGAGCTGGGCCGGCGTGATGGGGTTGCGGAGAGGTGTCAGCAGCCAAGGCATGTTGGGATAGCCAGCGTCCCCTAAATGGAAAGCACATGGATATCGTTAGAACAGGCGAAGCGGTAGTGCTGCTCGGCCAAACAGAATACAGGACAGACAGACTGTACCCACCAACAACACATGCACGTTCGTTGCGCAGCTGCATCATCATATCAGGCATCCCGCTACGCCTCATGATGTAGGCATCGTGTGCTGATCCTGGAAAACGTGCACAGACATGTGAAATCACCATGTTGGACAGACACACCACAAGGGCATTGATGGAGTGGTAGTGCTTCCGATTGCGGTACGCCACCTCCCGTGCGTGTGGTGGTACCAAACCTACATGTGTCCCATCTATGGACCCAATGACATGGGGCATCCCTCCCAGGGCATAGAAACCACGTTTGACCTCAGTCATCTGTTCAGGGGTTGGGAACTTGATGAAGTCATCCAGGTGAATCAACATGGCCTCCAAGAAATCATGCAGCACACCGCTGAACATGCTCTGGGACATGCCACCAACATGAGCTATGGTATATTGGAAGGTACCCGTGGCAAGGAAATGTAGGGCAGCCATTACCTTCAGCTGGGGTGTCAGTGCCGTAGGATACCTGTGCTGCGGTTGCAGGTGTGGTGCCAGTCTCGCCGTCAGCTCCAGAATCAACGGTTGGGTGAAGCGGTAGAGCCGGATCCTGTCATTCTCCTGCATGGTGGCCAAGTCTGGAATTCTTCGGGCAACAGGAGGCGCTCTGCAGTAATTTGGAAGTGACAAGGAAGAGTGAGTGCACTACGAGAACAACTCATGTCTACTGAGCACATGTAAATCTGCCAATACACACATGCCACATAGGGAGTCAGGCATGTGCTACATGCCCAGGACACGTATGGATGCAAGGTGACACTCCTTCCAAGACCCAGCTACACACGGTGATTGAGAACCTCCCCATGCCACGCCATGGGAATAGCTGTGTCCCAGTGCAAGTGCACTGCCCGACGCAAGACAGGAGTGACATACACCCACACATCAGCAGAAGTGTGATGCTGATTGCAGAGACTGGCAGCGGAACACTTGAGCCACAGGTCACATGACATTACACTAGTCCAGCCCACACACCTTGCCATGAAGGTGCACATGTCATGACTCCCCACTAGGGGTGGGCGGAATTGGCGGAAGGCACTTCCGCCAATTCTCGCGAGAATGCACGCAATTTCCGCGATCACGCGATATTTCCGTGATCCCGGAAATTGGTGCTTCTGGCCTGCCGCTGCCGCCCGCTACAGTTTGTGTGCGTACTTGCCACGGCGCCGACGTCCCTGGGGTCCCTCGAGTCAGCTGTCCATCGTAGTGGGGGAAAGGGCGGAAGACGTTGCCCACCGCTGGTGTGTGGGGCGGGGCTTCCATGCAGTTCACATGCCGCGGGCCAGAGACCGATCAGAGCAGCAGACGAGGAGACAGAACCTCCTGGTGTCAGGAACTACACGGGGATTGCGCTCGAGAAAGTCATGGCTGCACATCAGGTAAGGAGTCGCCACGTTACTGAATTTGAGCTTCCACTCGGGCCCCTGCTTTATTTATATCTGTAAGTGCTTCCTGTTGTGGTTGGCAGGCAACAATTTACGTTCCCTCCCGGAAATTGCGACAATTCGGCATTTCCGCGTTCCGGTCGGAACGCGGAAATGTCGAATTGTCGCAATTTCCGGGAGCGGAACGGAAATTGTCGCCCACCCCTACTCCCCACACATTCCTTGTGAGTTTGCTGACATGGCCTTGTCACGCTACTCCGTGTCCCTTGCATACATGTGCACCTCACATCCGGTAACACATGTGGCATGGTGTTGGGAACAGTGTGCAATGACAATCTACACACAGCCACATGTTGGTTGCTGCAACGGCTGCAGCTTTTGAGGGTGCAACAACATCAACCCGATGTAAATCCCGGACACATATATGGCATAGTCACATTGTGCACTGTGGGTAGTGATGAGTCATGTGTCATGACCCCTGTACCGGGCATCATGGGACACTTCCGTGTGTTGGTGTCCGTGCCATGCCAGTGACGCTCACCCCAAGTGCGCAGTCCCACATGCACACATGTCAAAGGAGTCAAGGGCATGCCTGGCACACATTGCACCCTCACACAGTACACATGTACACATCTCATCATACATCTGGTGCCTTCTCCACTCAGGAGGCATGTTCCACATCACAGCCTGTGACACCTGTGCCCAACACATGTGGTAATGCACAGACGATGCCTTGGTGTCCATTCCTGGACAAGTATGTCCATCCATGGACAAGTATGTCCGCCCTATTCCGACATGTGTGTCGCCTATCACCACAGTGATGTGTAAAATCCGCCGTACTGCTGCTGAGAGGGCCTGTGCATGTTCCCAAATCACTGTGGGAGTGCTGCCGTATGTGTACCCATCGTGATGGCGAGCGTAGATGCGAGTGTACGGTCCGTACCACTACGGGTACGCATACGCGTGCAGACCCATAGTGATAGTGAGCGTAGATGCGAGTGTACGGTCCTTACCACTACGGGTACGCATACGCGTGCGGACCCATAGTGATAGTGAGCGTAGATGCGAGTGTACGGTCCTTACCACTATGGGTCTGCACGCGTATGCGTACCCGTAGTGGTACGGACCGTACACTCGCATCTACGCTCACTATCACTATGGGTCTGCACGCGTATGCGTACCCGTAGTGATAGTGAGCGTAGATGCGAGTGTTCGGTCCGTACCACTACGAGTACGCATACGCGTGCAGACCAAAAGTGATGGAGAGCGTAGGCATGCATGTACGGGCCGTTGCCATGCATTTGGGGTGCCCTAGGGCCCCCACACGCACCGTACCTGTGTGTGATGCTCCAAATTACATGGGGGACAAGTATTAAGGCCTACATGCATGCTGGTTGTCATGGAGACCAAGTTCAAAATTGGAAATTGTTCTGGAAGGTGCACAGCAGAAGTCAGTTGGGATTTGTCTACTTTGTTGCAATGTGTTTGTGGGGCTGACATCATGCAGGAGAATGAAACCGATAGAGAACCCACAGACTGCTAGGTTTGAAGGGATTGGTGGAAACATAGGATGCAAATGTGAGTGACCAATCTCTCTGTACTCCTGTGCATGAGACTGGGCAGAAGGGCACATATAAGGCAGCCAGGTCCCATGAGGGAGCACTTGCCTGCACATCTTTGCATTCGTCGACCCAGCTGCTGCTACTGATTCCCTGGAACCATGTCAAGGGCTGTGGAGAGGACACAGCCATTCACCCTGGAGGAGAACATGGCTCTGCTGGATGTGATCCTCCCACAGTACTCCATGCTGTATGGGCGACCAGGTTATCAGGTGAGTGCATAGGCCACTGCCACAGACTGTCCCTATGTGGTGACTGTGACTTCTGCCATTGCGTCCAGGTGTAACACACATGCCATGTACTGTCGGGGGGGTCCCAGGGGGGGGGGTGCCTGATGTCTCCCAGCAGTGCCCTGAGACAGGAGGGGTGGGGGCCTATCACTCACAGCAGTGCCCTGAGACAGGAGGGGTGTGTGCAGAGTCCTCCCAGCAGTGCCCTGAGACAGGAGGGGTGGGTGTGGAGTCCTCACAGCAGTGCCCTGAGCCAGGAGGGGTGGGTGTGATGCACAGTGTGAGCCTAGATCATTGATTGTGACATTGCCATCATTCCACCTGTGTACCCACTGTGGCACGTACTGCTTTTTCCCTCACCAGGGGATGATGTCCCTATGACAAAGGTGCAATGCGTTGGCTGCATGACATGCCTTGTTGTTACCAGCTAATTTGTACCCATATGTCTCTCTGTGACATGTGGCTGGTGTATTGATGTGGTGTCACTTGTTCCTCCTCACAGGTAGGCGCCACTGCCAAGGAGCAGATCTGGCTGACCGCCGTCAGTGCCGTGAGGGGTGTGGATGGTCGGAGGCGGCGCCTGGCCCAGGTGAGGAAACGCTGGCAGGATATCCGGTGCTGGACGCGGAGGATTGCACGGCTCCTGCTGGGGGACTCACCTGAGAGCCACAAGAACCGCGGCCGCCGCCGTCTGAGCCACCTCCACAGGCGTGTGCTGCCGGTGGTCTTTCCAGACCTGGAGAGGCGCTTACAGGCGATGCAGCAGCCGGAAGGGGGTAGGTACATGTGTGTTTGTTGTGTGTCACCGGCATTTGTAAGGGCACAGTAGCATGAATCCACTGGCAGGGTTTAAAGGTGCTGTGCAGATCCTGTTTGGCCCAGTATAGCGCTGTGCCCCTGCCACCCTTCCCCTCCTTGCAATGTGTTCCCTGGTCTGTGTGTAGTCACTCCTTCCCAGGGTAATGTAGGCTGGCGCTTTGTCCACGGGAACAATGTCTGTAGCATCATGTGTGGGGGTGGTGTGTAACAGGTTGTGGGACCTTGCCTGTGCACTGTCAAGTTCACTGCATGTGGGTTCCATGTCAGTTGGCACTGATGCTGACTCCAGACATGGGAGTTGGTCTCTCATGTGTCATGCCTTACAGTGCGCATGTCCTATGTAGTGGTCTGTGACATGATGTGCATGACTGTGCGATACACATAGTGCAGGGATGGTGACGTGTGTTGCTGTCATTACCATTCAGTAGCATGTAGTTGCGTGCCCACTACTGTCCCCTGGGGCACCTTTTCCTCAGTGGTGTATGTGTCATCATGAACGTGGCCACTGTCAGTGTCTACAGCGTAAGTTGTGCTCTGTGCCATTGTCCCCTGTCACCATGTATATAGACGTGCTAATTTGTACAGGTGTCCACTGTGCAGCCTGACCTGATTGTCCTTCTTCATACTCACAGTTGCCAGTGCCTGTGTGTCTTGTTATACTCATCTGAGGATGGGCACTGGTACCTCATTATTTGTGAAGGCGCACCTTGGCCGTTTGGCGTCCAATCTTGCTTTTTGCCTGCCCCTGTGTGTATCACCCAGACCATGAGATGTTGGTGCCACCTGTGTCTCCACAATTTGCCTCGTGTAGGGTCTTGTTGGGGCGGGCAATGCCTATGTGTTAAATCCTGATTACCACTTGCTGGGTCTGGGCAGTGTGTGATGTGCCTGGACACACACGCAATGTGCAGTGACCGAGTCATGTTGTGCATGTTTTCAGCATTACCTATGCAGCATGTGTCTCAAGTTCATGGATATGGTCCCTGGTCATCGGTATTTTCGCAAACGCTGTGTGGTGCAGATGCAGTGCTGGATTGTCCCCAGGACCTGGGTGCTATGTCAGACTCCTTTTCCTGTGTTTAGCTATTGTCTCATGCTCTCCATGGTATTTCAGTGGCATGGTGGCTCAACCAACTGTGTGTTGCATGCCCTACATCGGTACCCTGTTCAGTAGATGTTAGGGATCTTCCTTTTCAGGCCATGCAATGTTACCTATGTAGATTGGACTCATGTGACAGATGTGTACAGGTGTCTGAATAATTTCTGTCTCTCCACCCTGCCCACAGCATCGTCGGGGGACACAGAGGGAGACATGGACACAGACCAGGCGGAGGGACCGAGCACCAGTGCCAGCCGTGACATCGGGGCTGGCACATCGAGTGGGACAGAGGCGGAGGAGAGTGTGGCCGAGGACCTGTCGACTGGCACATCAGACTACGAAGCTGACAGGTCCGGGGACGATGTCTCCGAGTGGGCGGAGGCTGCACCAGCAGCTGGAAGCGGAACAACACCTCGCACCGCCCCCTCAGTTTCCACCAGCCGCCTCCCACTTGCTCGTGTCCCTTCCCAGCGTGCCCGGTCACAGCATGTCTCCTTCCTGCCAGGCACCGCGCCCCCTGCCCCTGTCTCCACTGCTGCCGCCAATGCAGAGTCTGTGGACATCCAGCGGCAACTGCAGGTTGGTCAGGCTGCGATCCTTAATGTCCTCCATGCCCACGGCAAAACCCTCACCAACATCGAGGCTTTCTTGGAGGGCATTCATTCATCGCAGGCTGACCAACGCAACTTGCTGAGGTCCATCGACTCCACACTGACTGCAGCAGTGGGTCTCCTGCAGCGCGACCTCCCCCCACCTACCCCTGCCCCATCCACACTTCCCACTCCCATGCCTGTCACACGTACACCCAGACGTCGGCATGCACCCACATCAACGGACACGGGCACCACACCAGCAGGGAAGGTCCACCGCACTCCTCCTGACACGCACACACAGGGTGAGGTAGGCACACCCACTGGGTCGGGGGGCAAACGTGTGACACGCAGCCATAGTGGGAGTCCGCATTCCACCCAGTCCACTCCCTCCAAATCCCCTCCCCTCAGCTCTCCTGGCCACATCTCCCCCAAGGACTCCTTCATGGCCGCTCTGTCCCTGAGCCCCACAGTTACACCACCACGCAAGCGGTCACGGAGGTCCCCGGTCAGGGTGGTTGAGTCTCCCCCCCTGTCTCCACCCTCCCCCGGTGGCGCTGCGACCCATCCCTCTGACCCCCCCCCCTCCTTGGGGCCTGAGGTCCCTTCGGGTGCAGGGGACTCCCTGGATGACCTTGCAAAGGTGTGTAGTGCCATCCTGGCCTCCGCCTTTGGCACTGACCCACCCCCTGTGGTGGACTCCTCCATCCCTGCACCCACAACGCCGCCCCTTTGCCCTGATGTCCCTGCGGTGCCTGTTGCTCCCCCCCCCCCCCTGATGCCCTCACCAGTGTGGAAGACGATGCCATTTGACTGTGCAGGCAAGGTAGGGGACACGCATCCCACTGTGTCCCCCATCCAGCTGAGAATCATTGACTGCCCTATGGGCTTTGTGAAGATTGAACTGCCTGCGATCCACGGACATTGTGCTCCTGCAGAATAAAGCTTAATTTTGTTTTCATTATCACACTACTGCTATGCTGGTATTGGTGTTGGTGGGGCTGCTACATGGTTTTGGGTGGTGTGTAAGGGTTTGGGTGTGTGGGATATGTAGTAGTGTACTGCTCATTGGTGGGACCCTGTGATCTGTGTGCCATCACAAGGTGTTGGCTAACTTTCTTTGTTCATGTAGGCAGTTACTGCATGGTGCACTTGTCCAAGGGTGTATTCCTTCCTCTGTGTACCCAGCTTTCTTCCCTGCAGGGTGTTCCCAATGTTTAGCGCAGAGCTGTGTCTACATGAGCTGTGTGTGTGACGGAGCCCTTCTACTTTGGCCATGCATGCAGGGCCATGTCTCCACCTGCGACAATCGTGGCATCCTTGGTGATCACTGTACTTGTGTGTGGAGTCTGTTGACATAAGTTCATGGGGACATGTTCCCTTGTAGCCAGTATGCATGTGGATAATTCTGGCCTCACACACATGTGTTACACCCCTCCAGTCTCAGGGCACTGCTGGGAGGACTCTGCACCCACCCCTCCTGTCTCAGGGCACTGCTGGGAGGACTCCACACCCACCCCTCCTGTGTCTGGGCACTGCTGGGAGGACTCTGCACCCACCCCTCCTGTGTCAGGGCACTGCTGGGAGGACTCTGCACCCACCCCTCCTGTGTCAGGGCACTGCTGGGAGGACTCTGCACCCACCCCTCCTGTGTCAGGGCACTGCTGGGAGGACTCCACACCCACCCCTCCTGTCTCAGGGCACTGCTGGGAGGACTCCACACCCACCCCTCCTGTGTCTGGGCACTGCTGGGAGGACTCTGCACCCACCCCTCCTGTGTCAGGGCACTGCTGGGAGGACTCTGCACCCACCCCTCCTGTGTCAGGGCACTGCTGGGAGGACTCTGCACCCACCCCTCCTGTGTCAGGGCACTGCTGGGAGGACTCTGCACCCACCCCTCCTGTCTCAGGGCACTGCTGGGAGGACTCCACACCCACCCCTCCTGTGTCTGGGCACTGCTGGGAGGACTCTGCACCCACCCCTCCTGTGTCAGGGCACTGCTGGGAGGACTCTGCACCCACCCCTCCTGTGTCAGGGCACTGCTGGGAGGACTCTGCACCCACCCCTCCTGTCTCAGGGCACTGCTGGGAGGACTCCACACCCACCCCTCCTGTGTCTGGGCACTGCTGGGAGGACTCTGCACCCACCCCTCCTGTGTCAGGGCACTGCTGGGAGGACTCTGCACCCACCCCTCCTGTGTCAGGGCACTGCTGGGAGGACTCTGCACCCACCCCTCCTGTGTCAGGGCACTGCTGGGAGGACTCCACACCCACCCCTCCTGTGTCTGGGCACTGCTGGGAGGACTCTGCACCCACCCCTCCTGTGTCAGGGCACTGCTGGGAGGACTCTGCACCCACCCCTCCTGTCTCTGGGCACTGCTGGGAGGACTCTGCACCCACCCCTCCTGTGTCAGGGCACTGCTGGGAGGACTCCACACCCACCCCTCCTGTCTCAGGGCACTGCTGGGAGGACTCTGCACCCACCCCTCCTGTCTCAGGGCACTGCTGGGAGGACTCTGCACACACCCCTCCTGTCTCTGGGCACTGCTGGGAGTGATGGGCACCCACCCCTCCTGTCTCAGGGCACTGCTGGGAGGACTCCACACCCACCACTCCTGTCTCAGGGCACTGCTGGGTGGACTCTGCACACACACCTCCGATTTCTGGATATGTGCGCTTGGCACATACACGGTGGGGTTACGCACACTGCATTAGAGGTGAGGGTACGAGTCTACTGACACTGGTGTGGTGGGGGTACGCTCCGTACGTCCGCGGGTGTGGGTACGGGTCGTACTTACACTGTTGGGCAGGGGGGTACGCTCCTTGCATTCGTGGGTGGGGGTTCGAGTCGTACTTACACTGTTGGCATGGGGGGTACGCTCCATGCATACGCGGGTGGGGGTACGGGTCGTACTTACACTGTTGGGCAGGGGGGTACGCTCCTTGCATTCGCGGGTGGGGGTACGGGTCGTACTTACACTGTTGGGCTGGGGGTACGCTCCGTACGTCCGCGGGTGGGGGTATGGGTCGTACTTACACTGTTGGGCTGGGGGTACGCTCCGTGCGTCCGCGGGTGGGGGTACGGGTCGTACTTACACTGTTGGGCTGGGGGTACGCTCCGTACGTCCGCGGGTGGGGGTACGGGTCGTACTTACACTGTTGGGCTGGGGGTACGCTCCGTACGTCCGCGGGTGGGGGTACGGGTCGTACTTACACTGTTGGGCTGGGGGTACGCTCCGTACGTCCGCGGGTGGGGGTACGGGTCGTACTTGCACTGTTGGGCTGGGGGGTACGCTCCTTGCATACGGGGTGGGGGTAGGGTCCGTACATATCCGTCCCCACGCTATGTGATGTTTGTGCGGCCCGTACCCAGGCCTTTGCCACGTGGGTGCGATCCGTCCCGCCATTGTTGGGGTGACGTGTGTGGGCGTGGTCCGACTCGTACCCACGCTCTTCAGGCGTGGGTACGGGACGTACCTGTCTGGTTGTGTTGCCGGTTCGCGTGGTGACGGACTTCCGTTGTGGCGGTCGCTGGATTATCAGGACACGCCCCCACCCCCTCGTGGTGACCAGGGCATGGGAGTCAGGTATGTCCAGGCCATGTGTAGTGTGTCACTCATGTGGTTGTTTTGTGGCCTGCCCTGGTCGTGCCACCCCCACCCCACCCCACTTTCCCCCCTCCCTTAGTTATTCTGACCTTCTGCGGCGTCTGCGTCGTAACCTGTAGAGGAGGTGTACTGCTATGAGGGCAGGGATGACTCGTAGGTTCGGGTCCATGTCTGTCCGTCGCGTACTGGTACTCCTTGCTCGCGTCGTCCTGTCGCGTACGGGTCCTCCTTGATCGCGTCGTCCTGTCGCGTACGGGTCCTCCTTGGTGGCGTCGTCCTGTGTGTCCGTCACGTACTGGTCCTCCTTGTTCGCGTCGCCGTCTGTCCGTCGCGTACTGGTGGTCCTTGTTCGCGTCGTCCTGATTTCCCGGCAGTTTTTGGCTGCCGCAAAATATTCACCGTGCGGGGTGACGTCGGTGCGAATCGTGATTCCTGGGTCGTGAATGGCTGGCTGCGTGCGTCCCGACGTCAGGTCGGCGCTTTCCCGGATCGCATTGGTAGGTGTTTTTTGTTCGGTCGGTCTTTTTTACGATTCGTACGGTAATGGTGTACCCGTGCGAATCGTAATTCCATGTTTGTATATTTTGACGACCGGGTACGCGTCGGACGGAGAATATGCTCCGTCCGACGGTTCGTACCCGGTTTTTACCGGATTGTGATCGGCACCTTAGTGTCCAGCATCTTCCCTGAGTTTATGATAACTGGAGTGGGAATAGTAAATTATTTAGGGTTAGTGTCCAGCACCTTTCCTGACTTTATGTTAACTGGAGTTGGAATAGTAAATTATATAGGGTTACTGTCCAGCACCTTTCTTGAGTTTATGTTAACTGGAGTGGGAATAGTAAATTATATAGGGTTACTGTCCAGCACCTTCTCTGAATTTATGTTAACTGGAGTGTGAATAGTAAATTATATAGGGTTACTGTCCACCACCTTCCATGACTTTATCTTAACTGGAGTGGGAATAGTAAATTATATACAGTTAGTGTCCAGCATCTTCCCTGAGTTTATGATAACTGGAGTGGGAATAGTAAATTATTTAGGGTTAGTGTCCAGCACCTTTCCTGACTTTATGTTAACTGGAGTGGGAATAGTAAATTATATAGGGTTACTGTCCAGCACCTTTCTTGAGTTTATGTTAACTGGAGTGGGAATAGTAAATTATATAGGGTTACTGTCCAGCACCTTCTCTGAATTTATGTTAACTGGAGTGGGAATAGTAAATTATATAGGGTTACTGTCCACCACCTTCCATGACTTTATCTTAACTGGAGTGGGAATAGTAAATTATATACAGTTAGTGTCCAGCATCTTCCCTGAGTTTATGATAACTGGAGTGGGAATAGTAAATTATTTAGGGTTAGTGTCCAGCACCTTTCCTGACTTTATGTTAACTGGAGTGGGAATAGTAAATTATATAGGGTTACTGTCCAGCACCTTTCTTGAGTTTATGTTAACTGGAGTGGGAATAGTAAATTATATAGGGTTACTGTCCAGCACCTTTCCTGACTTAATGTTAACTGGAGTGGGAATATTAAATTATATAGGGTTACTATATAGCACCTTCCTTGACTTTATGTTAACTGGAGTGGGAATAGTAAATTATATAGGGTTACTGTCCAGCACCTTTCCTGACTTAATGTTAACTGGAGTGGGAATATTAAATTATATAGGGTTACTATATAGCACCTTCCTTGACTTTATGTTAACTGGAGTGGGAATAGTAAATTATATAGGGTTACTGGCCAGCACCTTTCCTGAGTCTATGTTAACTGGAGTGGGAATAGTAAATTATATAGGTTTACTGTCCAGCACCTTCCTTGACTTTATGTTAACTGGAGTGGGAATAGTAAATTATATAGGGTTACTGGCCAGCACCTTTCCTGAGTTTATGTTAACTGGAGTGGGAATAGTAAATTATATAGGGTTAGTGTCCAGCATCTTCTCTGACTTTATGTTAACTGGAGTGGGAATAGTAAAGTATATAGGGTTACTGTCCACCACCTTCTCAGAATTTATGTTAACTGGAGTGGGAATAGTAAATTATATAGGGTTACTGTCCAGCATTTTCCCTGAATTTATGTTAACTGGAGTGGGAATAGTAAATTATATAGGGTTACTGACCAGCACCTTCTCTGAATTTATGTTAATTGGAGTGGGAATAGTAAATTATATAGGGTTACTGTCCACCACCTTCCATGACTTTATCTTAACTGGAGTGGGAATAGTAAATTATATACAGTTAGTGTCCAGCATCTTCCCTGAGTTTATGATAACTGGAGTGGGAATAGTAAATTATTTAGGGTTAGTGTCCAGCACCTTCCTTGACTTTATGTTAACTGGAGTGGGAATAGTAAATGATATAGGGTTACTGTCCAGCACCTTTCCTGACTTTATGTTAACTGGAGTGGGAATAGTAAATTATATAGGGTTAGGTGCCGATCACGATCCGGTAAAAACCGGGTACGAACCGTCGGACGGAGCATATTCTCCGTCCGACGCGTACCCGGTCGTCAATTTCTACAAACAAGGAATTACGATTCGCACGGGTACACCATGACCGTACGATTCGTAAAAAAGTCCGACCGAACAAAAAAACACCTACCAATGCGATCCGGGAAAGTGCCGACCTGACGTCGGGACGCTCGCAGCCAGCCATTCACGACCCAGGAATCACGATTCGCACCGACGTCACCCCGCACGGTGAATATTTTGCGGCAGCCAAAAACTGCCGGGAAATCAGGACGACGCGAACAAGGACCACCAGTACGCGACGGACAGACGACGACGCGAACAAGGAGGACCAGTACGTGACGGACACACAGGACGACGCCACCAAGGAGGACCCGTACGCGACAGGACGACGCGATTGGAGTACCAGTACGCGACGGACAGACATGGACCCGAACCTACGAGTCATCCCTGCCCTCATAGCAGTCCACCTGCTCTACAGGCACCGACGCAGACGCCGCAGAAGGTCAGAATAACTAAGGGAGGGGGGAAAGTGGGGTGGGGTGGGGGTGGCACGACCAGGGCAGACCACAAAACAACCACATAAGTCACACATGGCCTGGACATACCTGACTCCCATGCCCTGGTCACCACGAGGGGGTGGGGGTGTGTCCTGATAAGCCAGCGACCGCCACAACGGAAGTCCGTCACCACGCGAACCGGCAACACAACCAGACAGGTACGTCCCGTACCCACGCCTCAAGAGCGTGGGTACGAGTCGTACCACGCCCACACACACGTCACCCCAACAATGGCGGGACGGATCGTACCCACGTGGCAAAGGCCTGGGTACGGCCCGCACAAGCATCACATAGTGTGGGGACGGATATGTACGGACCCTACCCCCACCCGCGTATGCATGGAGCGTACCCCCACCCCAACAGTGTAAGTACGACTCGAACCCTCACCCGCGGACGTACGGACCGTACCCCCCATGCCAACAGTGGAAGTACGACCCGTACCCCCACCCGCGTATGCATGGAGCGTACCCCCCATGCCAACAGTGTAAGTACGACCCGTACCCCCACCCGCGTATGCATGGAGCGTACCCCCCATGCCAACAGTGTAAGTACGACCCGTACCCCCACCCGCGTATGCATGGAGCGTACCCCCCACCCCTACAGTGTAAGTACGACTCGAACCCTCACCCGCGGACGTACGGACCGTACCCCCACCCCCACCAGTGTAAGTACGACCCGTACCCCCACCCGCGTATGCATGGAGCGTACCCCCCATGCCAACAGTGTAAGTACGACCCGTACCCTCACCCGCGTATGCATGGAGCGTAACCCCCATGCCAACAGTGTAAGTACGACCCGTACCCCCACCCGCGTATGCATGGAGTGTGCCCCCCACCCCAACAGTGTAAGTACGACTCGAACCCTCACCCGCGGACGTACGGACCGTACCCCCACCCCCACCTGTGTAAGTACGACCCGTACCCCCACCCGCGTATGCATGGAGCGTACCCCCCATGCCAACAGTGTAAGTACGACCCGTACCCCCACCCGCGTATGCATGGAGCGTGCCCCCCACCCCAACAGTGTAAGTACGACTCGAACCCTCACCCGCGGACGTACGGACCGTACCCCCACCCCCACCAGTGTAAGTACGACCCGTACCCCCACCCGCGTATGCATGGAGCGTACCCCCCACCCCTACAGTGTAAGTACGACTCGAACCCTCACCCGCGGACGTACGGACCGTACCCCCACCCCCACCAGTGTAAGTACGACCCGTACCCCCACCCGCGTATGCATGGAGCGTACCCCCACCCCAACAGTGTAAGTACGACTCGAACCCTCACCCGCGGACGTACGGACCGTACCCCCCATGCCAACAGTGGAAGTACGACCCGTACCCCCACCCGCGTATGCATGGAGCGTACCCCCCATGCCAACAGTGTAAGTACGACCCGTACCCCCACCCGCGTATGCATGGAGCGTACCCCCCATGCCAACAGTGTAAGTACGACCCGTACCCCCACCCGCGTATGCATGGAGCGTACCCCCCACCCCTACAGTGTAAGTACGACTCGAACCCTCACCCGCGGACGTACGGACCGTACCCCCACCCCCACCAGTGTAAGTACGACCCGTACCCCCACCCGCGTATGCATGGAGCGTACCCCCCATGCCAACAGTGTAAGTACGACCCGTACCCTCACCCGCGTATGCATGGAGCGTAACCCCCATGCCAACAGTGTAAGTACGACCCGTACCCCCACCCGCGTATGCATGGAGTGTGCCCCCCACCCCAACAGTGTAAGTACGACTCGAACCCTCACCCGCGGACGTACGGACCGTACCCCCACCCCCACCTGTGTAAGTACGACCCGTACCCCCACCCGCGTATGCATGGAGCGTACCCCCCATGCCAACAGTGTAAGTACGACCCGTACCCCCACCCGCGTATGCATGGAGCGTGCCCCCCACCCCAACAGTGTAAGTACGACTCGAACCCTCACCCGCGGACGTACGGACCGTACCACCACCCCCACCAGTGTAAGTACGACCCGTACCCCCACCCGCGTATGCATGGAGCGTACCCCCCACCCCTACAGTGTAAGTACGACTCGAACCCTCACCCGCGGACGTACGGACCGTACCCCCACCCCCACCAGTGTAAGTACGACCCGTACCCCCACCCGCGTATGCATGGAGCGTACCCCCCATGCCAACAGTGTAAGTACGACCCGTACCCTCACCCGCGTATGCATGGAGCGTAACCCCCATGCCAACAGTGTAAGTACGACCCGTACCCCCACCCGCGTATGCATGGAGCGTGCCCCCCACCCCAACAGTGTAAGTACGACTCGAACCCTCACCCGCGGACGTATGGACCGTACCCCCACCCCCACCAGTGTAAGTACGACCCGTACCCCCACCCGCGTATGCATGGAGCGTACCCCCCATGCCAACAGTGTAAGTACGACCCGTACCCCCACCCGCGTATGCATGGAGCGTGCCCCCCACCCCAACAGTGTAAGTACGACTCGAACCCTCACCCGCGGACGTACGGACAGTACCCCCACCCCCACCAGTGTAAGTACGACCCGTACCCCCACCCGCATATGCATGGAGCGTACCCCCCATGCCAACAGTGTAAGTACGACCCGTACCCCCACCCGCGTATGCAAGGAGCGTACCCCCCACCCCAACAGTGTAAGTACGACTCGAACCCTCACCCGCGGACGTACGGACCGTACCCCCACCCCCACCAGTGTAAGTACGACCCGTACCCCCACCCGCGTATGCATGGAGCGTACCCCCCACCCCTACAGTGTAAGTACGACTCGAACCCTCACCCGCGGACGTACGGACCGTACCCCCCACCCCAACAGTGTAAGTACGACCCGTACCCTCACCTCGAATGCATGGAGCGCACCCACACCGTGTATGTCCCAAGCGTACATATCCAGAAATTGGAGGTGTGTGTGCAGAGTCCTCCCAGCAGTGCCCAGAGACAGGAGGGTGTGTGCAGAGTCCTCCCAGCAGTGCCCTGAGACAGGAGGGGTGGGTGCAGAGTCCTCCCAGCAGTGCCCAGACCCAGGAGGGGTGTGTGCAGAGTCCCCCCAGCAGTGTCCAGACCCAGGAGGGGTGTGTTCAGAGTCCTCCCAGCAGTGCCCAGAGACAGGAGGGGTGGGTGTGGAGTCCTCCCAGCAGTGCCCAGAGACAGGAGGGTGTGTGCAGAGTCCTCCCAGCAGTGCCCTGAGACAGGAGGGGTGGGTGTGGAGTCCTCCCAGCAGTGCCCAGAGACAGGAGGTGTGTGTGCAGAGCCCTCCCAGCAGTGCCCTGAGACAGGAGGGGTGGGTGTGGAGTCCTCCCAGCAGTGCCCTGAAACAGGAGAGGTGGGTGTGGAGTCCTCCCAGCAGTGCCCTGAGACAGGAGGGGTGGGTGTGGAGTCCTCCCAGCAGTGCCCTGAGACAGGAGGGGTGGGTGCAGAGTCCTCCCAGCAGTGCCCTGAGACAGGAGGGGTGGGTGTGGAGTCCTCCCAGCAGTGCCCTGAGACAGGAGGGGTGGGTGCCTATCACTCACAGCAGTGCCCTGAGACAGGAGGGGTGGGTGTGGAGTCCTCCCAGCAGTGCCCAGAGACAGGAGGTGTGTGTGCAGAGTCCTCCCAGCAGTGCCCTGAGACAGGAGGGGTGGGTGTGGAGTCCTCCCAGCAGTGCACTGAGACAGGAGGGGTGGGTGCCCATCACTCCCAGCAGTGCCCTGATACAGGAGGGATGTAACACATGTGTGTGAGGCCAGAATTATCCACATGCATACTGGCTACAAGGGAACATGTCCCCATGAACTCATGTCAACAGACTCCACACACAAGTACAGTGATCACCAAGGATGCCACGATTGTCGCAGGTGGAGACATGGCCCTGCATGCATGGCCAAAGTAGAAGGGCTCCGTCACACACACAGCTCATGTAGACACAGCTCTGCGCTAAACATTGGGAACACCCTGCAGGGAAGAAAGCTGGGTACACAGAGGAAGGAATACACCCTGGGACAAGTGCACCATGCAGTAACTGCTTACATGAACAAAGAAAGTTAGCCAACACCTTGTGATGGCACACAGATCACAGGGTCCCACCAATGAGCAGTACACTACTACACATCCCACACACCCTAACCCTTACACACCACCCAAAACCATGTAGCAGCCCCACCAACACCAATACCAGCATAGCAGTAGTGTGATAATGAAAACAAAATTAAGCTTTATTCAGCATGAGCACAATGTCCGTGGATCGCAGGCAGTTCAATCTTCACAAAGCCCATAGGGCAGTCAATGATTCTCAGCTGGATGGGGGACACAGTGGGATGCGTGTCCCCTACATTGCCTGCACAGTCAAATGGCATCGTCTTCCACACTGGTGAGGGCATCAGGGGGGGGGGAAGCAACAGGCACCGCAGGGACATCAGGGCAAAGGGGCGGCGTTGTGGGTGCAGGGATGGAGGACTCCACCACAGGGGGTGGGTCAGTGCCAAAGGCGGAGGCCAGGATGGCACTACACACCTTTGCAAGGTCCTCCAGGGAGTCCCCTGCACCCGAAGGGACCTCAGGCCCCAAGGAGGGGGGGGGGGTCAGAGGGATGGGTCGCAGCGCCACCGGGGGAGGGTGGAGACAGGGGGGGAGACTCAACCACCCTGACCGGGGACCTCCTTGACCGCTTGCGTGGTGGTGTAACTGTGGGGCTCAGGGACAGAGCGGCCATGAAGGTGTCCTTGGGGGAGATGTGGCCAGGAGAGCTGAGGGGAGGGGATTTGGAGGGAGTGGACTGGGTGGAATGCGGACTCCCACTATGGCTGCGTGTCACACGTTTGCCCCCCGACCCAGTGGGTGTGCCTACCTCACCCTGTGTGTGCGTGTCAGGAGGAGTGCGGTGGACCTTCCCTGCTGGTGTGGTGCCCGTGTCTGTTGATGTGGGTGCATGCCGACGTCTGGGTGTACGTGTGACAGGCATGGGAGTGGGAAGTGTGGATGGGGCAGGGGTAGGTGGGGGGAGGTCGCGCTGCAGGAGACCCACTGCTGCAGTCAGTGTGGAGTCGATGGACCTCAGCAAGTTGCGTTGGTCAGCCTGCGATGAATGAATGCCCTCCAAGAAAGCCTCGATGTTGGTGAGGGTTTTGCCGTGGGCATGGAGGACATTAAGGATCGCAGCCTGACCAACCTGCAGTTGCCGCTGGATGTCCACAGACTCTGCATTGGCGGCAGCAGTGGAGACAGGGGCAGGGGGTGCGGTGCCTGGCAGGAAGGAGACATGCTGTGACCGGGCACGCTGGGAAGGGACACGAGCAAGTGGGAGGCGGCTGGTGGAAACTGAGGGGGCGGTGCGAGGTGTTGTTCCGCTGTCAGCTGCTGGTGCAGCCTCCGCCCACTCGGCAACATCGTCCCCGGACCTGTCAGCTTCGTAGTCTGATGTGCCAGTCGACAGGTCCTCGGCCACACTCTCCTCGGCCTCTGTACCACTCGAAGTGCCAGACCCGATGTCACGGCTGGCACTGGTGCTCGGTCCCTCCGCCTGGTCTGTGTCCATGTCTCCCTCTGTGTCCCCCGACGATGCTGTGGTCAGGGTGGAGAGACAGAAATAATCAGACATCTGTACACATCTGTCACATGAGTCCAATCCACATAGGTAACATTGCATGGCCTGAAAAGGAAGATCCCTAACATCTACTGAACAGGGTACCGATGTAGGGCATGAAACACACAGTTGGTTGAGCCACCATGCCACTGAAATACCATGGAGAGCATGAGACAATAGCTAAACACAGGAAAAGGAGTCTGACATAGCACCCAGGCCCTGGGGACAATCCAGCACTGCATCTGCACCACACAGCGTTGGCGAAAATACCGATGACCAGGGACCATATCCATGAACTTGAGACACATGCTGCATAGGTAATGCTGAAAACATGCACAACATGACTCTGTCACTGCACATTGCGTGTGTGTCCAGACACATCACACACTGCCCAGACCCAGCAAGTGGTAATCAGGATTTAACACATAGGCATTGCCCGCCCCAACAAGACCCTACACGAGGCAAATTGTTGAGACACAGGTGGCACCAACATCTCATAGTCTGGGTGATACACACAGGGGCAGGCAAAAAGCGAGATTGAACGCCAAACAGCCAAGGTGCGCCTGTACAAATAATGTGGTACCAGTGCCCATCCTCAGATGAGTATAGCAAGACACACAGGCACTGGCAACTGTGAGTATGAAGAAGGACAATCAGGTCAGGCTGCACAGTGGACACCTGTACAAAATAGCACGTCTATATACATGGTGACAGGGGACAATGGCAGAGAGCACAACTTACGCTGTAGACACTGACAGTGGCCACGTTTATGATGACACATACACCACTGAGGAAAAGGTGCCCCAGGGGACAGTAGTGGGCACGCAACTACATGCTACTGAATGGTAATGACTGCAACACACGTCACCATCCCTGCACTATGTGTATCGCACACTCATGCACATCATGTCACAGGCCACTACATGGGACATGCGCGCTGTAAGGCATGACACATGAGAGACCAACTCCCATGTCTGGAGTCAGCATCAGTGCCAACTGATATGGAACCCACATGCAGTGAACTTGACAGTGCACAGGCAATGTCCCACAACCTGTTACACACCACCCCCACACATGATGCTACAGACATTGTTCCCGTGGACAAAGCGCCAGCCTACATTACCCTGTGGAGGAGTGACTACACACAGACCAGGGAACACATTGCAAGGAGGGGAAGGGTGGCAGGGGCACAGCGCTATACTGGGGCAAACAGGATCTGCACAGCACCTTTAAACCCTGCCAGTGAATTCATGCTACTGTGCCCTTACAAATGCCGGTGACACACAACAAACACACATGTACCTACCCCCTTCCGGCTGCTGCATCGCCTGTAAGCGCCTCTCCAGGTCTGGAAAGACCACCGGCAGCACACGCCTGTGGAGGTGGCTCAGACGGCGGCCGCCGCGGTTCTTGTGGCTCTCAGGTGAGTCCCCCAGCAGGAGCCGTGCAATCCTCCGCGTCCAGCACCGGATATCCTGCCAGCGTTTCCTCACCTGGGGCAGGCTCCGCCTCCGACCATCCACACGCCTCACGGCACTGACGGCGGTCAGCCAGATCTGCTCCTTGGCAGTGGCGCCCACCTGTGAGGTAGAACAAGTGACACCACATCAATACACCAGCCACATGTCACAGAGAGACATATGGGTACAAATTAGCTGGTTACAACAAGGCATGTCATGCAGCCAACGCATTGCACCTTTGTCATAGGGACATCATCCCCTGTTGAGGGGAAAAAGCACTACGTGCCACAGTGGGTACACAGGTGGAATGATGGCAATGTCACAATCAATGATCAAGGCTCACACTGTGCATCACACCCACCCCTCCTGTCTCAGGGCACTGCTGGGAGCACTCTGTACCCACCCCTCCTGTCTCAGGGCACTGCTGTTAGTGATAGGCACACACCCCTCCTGTCTCAGGGCACTGCTGTTAGTGATAGGCACACACCCCTCCTGTCTCAGGGCACTGCTGGGAGCACACTGTACCCACCCCTCCTGTCTCAGGGCACTGCTGGGAGCACTCTGTACCCACCCCTCCTGTCTCAGGGCACTGCTGTGAGTGATAGGCCCCCACCCCTCCTGTCTCAGGGCACTGCTGGGAGCACACTGTACCCACCCCTCCTGTCTCAGGGCACTGCTGGGAGCACTCTGTACCCACCCCTCCTGTCTCAGGGCACTGCTGTGAGTGATAGGCCCCCACCCCTCCTGTCTCAGGGCACTGCTGGGAGACATCAGGCACCCCCCCCTGGGACCCCCCCGACAGTACATGGCATGTGTGTTACACCTGGACGCAATGGCAGAAGTCACAACATAGGGACAGTCTGTGGCAGTGGCCTATGCACTCACCTGATACCCTGGTCGCCCATACAGCATGGGGTACTGTGGGAGGATCACATCCAGCAGAGCCATGTTCTCCTCCAGGGTGAATGGCTGTGTCCTCTCCACAGCCCTTGACATGGTTCCAGGGAATCAGTAGCAGCAGCTGGGTCGACGAATGCAAAGATGTGCAGGCAAGTGCTCCCTCATGGGACCTGGCTGCCTTATATGTGCCCTTCTGCCCAGTCTCATGCACAGGAGTACAGAGAGATTGGTCACTCACATTTGCATCCTATGTTTCCACCAATCCCTACAAACCTAGCAGTCTGTGTGTTCTCTATCGGTTTCATTCTCCTGCATGATGTCAGCCCCACAAACACATTGCAACAAAGTAGACAAATTCCAACTGACTTCTGCTGTGCACCTTCCAGAACAATTTCGAATTTTGAACTTGGTCTCCATGACAACCAGCATGCATGTAGGCCTTAATACTTGTCCCCTATGTAATTTGGAGCATCACACACAGGTACGGTGCGTGTGGGGGCCCTAGGGCACCCCAAATGCATGGCAACGGCCCGTACATGCATGCCTACCCTCTCCATCACTATGGGTCTGCACGCGTATGCGTACCCGTAGTGGTACGGACCGTACACTCGCATCTACGCTCTCCATCAATATGGGTCTGCACGCGTATGCGTACTCGTAGTGACAGTGAGCGTAGATGCGAGTGTACGGTCCGTACCACTACGGGTACGCATACGCGTGCAGACCCATAGTGATAGTGAGCGTAGATGCGAGTGTACGGTCCGTACCACTACGGGTACGCATACGCGTGCAGACCCATAGTGATAGTGAGCGTAGATGCGAGTGTACGGTCCGTACCACTACGGGTACGCATACGCGTGCAGACCCATAGTGATAGTGAGCGTAGATGCGAGTGTACGGTCAGTACCACTACGGGTACGCATACGCGTGCAGACCCATAGTGATAGTGAGCGTAGATGCGAGTGTACGGTCCGTACCACTACGGGTACGCATACGCGTGCAGACCCATAGTGATAGGGCCGTACACTCGCATCTACGCTCTCTATCACTATGGGTCTGCACGCGTATGCGTACCCGTAGTGGTACGGACCGTACACTCACATTTACGCTCTCCATCACTATGGGTCTGCACGCGTATGCGTACCCGTAGTGACACGGACCGTACACTCGCATCTACGCTCGCCATCACGATGGGTACACATACGGCAGCACTCCCACAGTGATTTGGGAACATGCACAGGCCCTCTCACCAGCAGTACGGCGGATTTTACACATCACTGTGGTGATAGGCGACACACATGTAGGAATAGGGCGGACATACTTGTCCATGGATGGACATACTTGTCCAGGAATGGACATCAAGGCATCGTCTGTGCATTACCACATGTGTGGGGCACAGGTGTCACAGGCTGTGATGTGGAACATGCCTCCTGAGTGGAGAAGGCACCAGATGTATGATGAGATGTGTACATGTGTACTGTGTGAGGGTGCAATGTGTGCCAGGCATGCCCTTGACTCCTTTGACATGTGTGCATGTGGGACTGCGCACTTGGGGTGAGCGTCACTGGCATGGCACCGACACCAACACACGGAAGTGTCCCATGATGCCAGGTACAGGGGTCATGACACATGACTTATCACTACCCACAGTGCACAATGTGACTATGCCATATATGTGTCCGGGATTTACATCAGGTTGATGTTGTAGCACCCTCAAAAGCTGCAGCCGTTGCAGCAACCAACATGTGGCTGTGTGTAGATTGTCATTGCACACTGTTCCCAACACCATGCCACATGTGTTCTCGGATGTGAGGTGCACATGTATGCAAGGGACACGGAGTAGCGTGACAAGGCCATGTCAGCAAACTCACAAGGAATGTGTGGTGAGTCATGACATGTGCACCTTCATGGCAAGGTGTGTGGGCTGGACTAGTGTAATGTCATGTGACCTGTGGCTCAAGTGTTCCGCTGCCAGTCTCTGCAATCGGCATCACACTTCTGCTGATGTGTGGGTGTATGTCACTCCTGTCTTGCGTCGGGCAGTGCACTTGCACTGGGACACAGCTATTTCCATGGCGTGGCATGGGGAGGTTCTCAATCACCGTGTGTAGCTGGGTCTTGGAAGGAGTGTCACCTTGCATCCATACGTGTCCTGGGCATGTAGCACATGCCTGACTCCCTATGTGGCATGTGTGTATTGCCAGATTTACATGTGCTCAGTAGACATGAGTTGTTCTCGTAGTGCACTCACTCTTCCTTGTCACTTCCAAATTACTGCAGAGCGCCTCCTGTTGCCCGAAGAATTCCAGACTTGGCCACCATGCAGGAGAATGACAGGATCCGGCTCTACCGCTTCACCCAACCGTTGATTCTGGAGCTGACGGCGAGACTGGCACCACACCTGCAACCGCAGCACAGGTATCCTACGGCACTGACACCCCAGCTGAAGGTAATGGCTGCCCTACATTTCCTTGCCACGGGTACCTTCCAAAATACCATAGCTCATGTTGGTGGCATGTCCCAGAGCATGTTCAGCGGTGTGCTGCATGATTTCTTGGAGGCCATGTTGATTCACCTGGATGACTTCATCAAGTTCCCAACCCCTGAACAGATGACTGAGGTCAAGCGTGGTCTCTATGCCCTGGGAGGGATGCCCCATGTCATTGGGTCCATAGATGGGACACATGTAGGTTTGGTACCACCACACGCACGGGAGGTGGCGTACCGCAATCGGAAGCACTACCACTCCATCAATGCCCTTGTGGTGTGTCTGTCCAACATGGTGATTTCACATGTCTGTGCTCGTTTCCCAGGATCAGCACACGATGCCTACATCATGAGGCGTAGCGGGATGCCTGATATGATGATGCAGCTGCGCAACGAACGAGCATGTGTTGTTGGTGGGTACAGTCTGTCTGTCCTGTATTCTGTTTGGCCGAGCAGCACTACCGCTTCGCCAGTTCTAACGATATCCATGTGCTTTCCATTTAGGGGACGCTGGCTATCCCAACATGCCTTGGCTGCTGACACCTCTCCGCAACCCCATCACGCCGGCCCAGCTCCGCTACAACACCGCCCATGGCCGGACAAGGCGAGTGATAGAGAGGACGTTTGGCATGCTGAAGAGCCGATTCCGGTGCCTCCACAAGACCGGCGGCGCACTCCCATATGCCCCGGCAAAGGTTTGCAAGATCTTCATGGTCTGCTGCATGCTGCACAACATGGCAGTTGAAAGAGCTGTGCCACTCATCCTGAATCAACATGACGAGGACCATCCACCCGTGGAGGACGAAGGGCTTGGCAATGGGGCTAGTGATGTGGAGGATGTGGAGCCGCAAGAGGACATCCGGACTCGGCTCATACGCGACTTCTTTGCTTAGTGGTGAGTACCAGTGTCTGAGTGTGCACGCCTTGGTCCCCGTGTGGCATGTGTTGTGATGTGTGTGTCCACCTGCATGTATGGCACGTGAGTCAGAGGTGTGTGTGGGTGTGTCACTGGAGTGATGGTGGCAGTGATGGTAGTATTTCCCCAGTCATAATTGTGACCTAGCATGTTGTCATCCATACATGTGTCGAGTCAATGCACATGCAAGTGGCTGTGCTTTTTGTGGCTGACTTCTTGTGTGTCTCTCTTCCCCAGGTACCTGCGCATGCCGTCTGCTGGTTGCATTGTTGTGGCACTGCTATTCCTCATGGACATGGCATCGTGGGCTGACTCAGCGTTACAGGCACGGACACGTTTGGAAGTCTCCATGGGGTAAGGGATGCATCTGGGGTGTATTGGGTGTGGCAGTTGTTCACGATGTGTGCACACTGCCCAGGTCGGGGTTTGGTTCCTCTGCAGTCATGTGGCATCCCCATGGGACACGACATGCAGCTGGGTACACCAGAATAGATGGGCTGCCTGGTTGTCAGTCATCAGTGATGGGATGGTGGATTGTGATGATGGCATCAATGTGTGTGACACTGCCCTCGGACACATACAGTTGACATTGGCTTGACATGGCGTGGGACTTCCACATCAGCGGATCTATGGTGTATGGCAGGCTCTCCGTGTGCAGCTGTGGGTATTTAGCTGTTAGCCGACGCTTGTGTGCCAGTACCATGGCTATCACGCATTTGTGCTGCAGAAGGGGGGTGCCAGTGTTTGAGCCACATGTTACTCCACATGATGTGTTCGTGTGTACTTCAAGTTGCCTCTGCAATCCCAAAAACATGACTATTAAAGGTGTCCCTATGCCTCCAAGGTGCCTCTGCTCAGTCAATGCTGGTGTATTGGCACGGTGCATCCTGCATGTCTGGCATGGTATTCCCAGATTGTGGCTATGTGTCAATGTGTCGAGTGGCAAGATGCAAGCTGTGTGTGTGTGCTGAGACTGTGTATTGGGCATGATGTCCATGACTGTGTGGGTAGTGTGACATGTGCCATCCCCATGCATCCAACGTTGTCCAGGCCCTCATTCTCTGCATCCACCGGACTCAAGCTTGCAGGACATGGTTCTGCCACCTGTCTACACGTACCTGGGTGCCCCCCAGGACACGGGCCAGGTTCCCTGACCTCTGCCCATGACTGTTGCTGTACTCAATGTGTCTGTCAGCACGGTTGTTCGGCCACCCCCTCAGCTGGTTCTGCACATCACGGGTGTGTATGGTGCTCCATGTCTGTCTTGCCTAATAAACTGTGACCCATGTGTCCTGTGCCAGACTCAGGCCCCAGGGTGTGGATGGTTGAAGTGAACAGATGACTCAGGCATGTTTAGACTGTACAAGACACATGTTAGGTAATAATGCTACCAGCAGGCATCTACTCTTAATAGTGTGATTTATTAGGGGGGGGGGGGGGGACAAAGTGGGGGGCTTTCCGGGATTAGGGAATCCAAAGTTCAGTAGGGGAGTTGGTGTCCTTGCCATTGGAAATCCTCAGAGTCCATGCCACAGTCTTTGTCAACATTGGTCAGCCAGTGACCAGCAGGGCCATGTGGCAGAGAATGTCTCTTGATGCTGTGATGCTGTTGCTCCAGTGGGCCAGGTGCCAGGCCAGGTGTCCTGGGCGATGGTGATGTAGCAGCCACCCTCACGGTCCTTTCCGTGGACGACCCGGCTTCCTGCGGGGAACCTCAGCAGCAGGCCGTGACGACGTCTGGGATGCTCCGTCGGATGTTTCCTCCTCCTCCTCATGATCCCTCCCTGTGGGTGGTGATGTTCTCCGCCTTCTGGCACAGGGAGGGTCGGCCATGGTGTCGGCCATCCGACGGAGTTCAGCGTGAATCCCCTGGGACGCCGTCACTTGCTCAGCCTGTCTGTCCTCCATCCTCCGTTGGTGTAGCTGTAGACAGGCTATTAGCTCCGCATGTTGCTGGGCCTGCTGGACCTTGATCCCCTCGAGGACGGACACAACCTGGGCCATGCCCATGGTGTCCTGCCGGTATGAGTCCAGGATGTTACGGACATGTGAAAATACCGGATCCCCAGCCAACTGGTCAGGCTCGCGCCTCCGCCGTCCTCCACTCCCACCACCCCTGCCCACTTGCGTCTGGCCTGCACTTGTGGGCACATCGGGTCTCCGGGACCCCTGAGGGGTGGCATTGGCGTTGTCGCCTGCCTCCTCCTGGGTGCCCGGGACACCGTGTCCCTCCTGGCGAGCCTGGCTGCATTGTGGTGTTGGGGCAGGGATCCTGGGTGTCTCCTGGGATGTGGCAGGAGTGGGGGTGGTGGTTGGCACGGTTGTACCTGACGCAGGTGCTGCAGGTGGTTGGACACCAGAGGGGCCAGGTCGGTCGGGGTCGTCCGCAGAGTGGTGAGAGTGGTCGCTGCCGGTGGGATCGGTCTCCTGCAGATCCGGGTCCTGTGAGTGTTCCCCCCCAGTGTTGGGGGGTGCAGCACGACGTTGACCTGTGTGTGAGAGAGAAAATGTTAATTTTGATCCATGCAACATCCATGTTTCATCCGTTACAAAGTTGGCACATTTCCTCTTGGAATTAGGATCTGTCTTGCATTCCACTCACAGTGCACTTGTGCATGTGTGTGTCCCTTGGGCACCAATTTGGCCCCTTTAACTATGTGTGGCACAGTCTTACTTGCTGCGTCAAGTGTGACTGCAGTCAGCAGTGGAGTGTGCATGTGTGCCGAGCTATGCATTTGCGCCTTCCTTGTAGCACTGTACATGTGCACATGGAGTGGATCCACACACTCATATGATGCAGGTGGCTGTCCTTGTGCTCGTGTACAGGTTGTGACATGGCCCTGCGTTTTGCCATGATGAAGAGGGGGGGTTCTGGCACTGGCCACCCTTGTCTACATGCACGCAGTCCACCTGCTGACGAGCAGACATTCCCACACACCACAGGACTGATTTGCTCTCCCTGTGTCTCCCTCCTTCTCTGTCCCCCTCTCCCTCCCTCCCTCTCTGTCCCCCTCTCCCTCCCTCTGTGTCCCCCTCTCCCTCCCTCTGTGTCCCCCTCTCCCTCCCTCTGTGTCCCCCTCTCCCTCCCTCTGTGTGTCAGCCTCCTCCCTCTGTCCATCTTCCTGTGTCTCCCTCCCTCTGTGTCCCCCTCTCCCTCCCTCTGTGTGTCAGCCTCCTCCCTCTGTCCATCTTCCTGTGTCTCCCTCCCTCTCTGTCCCCCTCTCCCTCCCTCTCTGTCCCCCTCTCCCTCCCTCTGTGTGTCAGCCTCCTCCCTCTGTCCGTCTCCCTCCCTCTCAGTCCCCCTCTCCCTCCCTCTGTGTCCCCCTCTCCCTCCCTCCGTGTGTCACCCTCTGTCACCTTGGCCCAGCTTCCTGGGCACACACTGTTAGCAGATCTTTGAGTGGCCCTTGGCCTGTTGATGTGAGTTTGTTTCTGATCTCCAGGCACCCATTTTGTCTGCTGTGTGTCTGTGCGCTGCTGCTGTGGTGGTGTGTGCTGCCACTCTTTCACACTGTTGGCTGTTCATTAGCTGCTGGCATGTGCAAAACAGTGCCTTCACCCCCATGTGTTGATGCAAGGCATCCGCCATTTGCTGGCAAGTCATTCCTGTGTTGGGACACAGTGTTTGTCTGGCTGTGACCTAGGCCATATGGGCAGAGGGCATTGTTGTCTGCTTTGGAGTCGCACTATGTGATTCTTGGTGCCCAGCCTCCCGCCATCCGGGTTACCGTGTCATGTGTTGTTGTCTTCTGTGGCCTGTGACTTGACATTGTCCAGCTGGGTGCATGGGGCATGGTGGCAGCAGTGGCATGTGCCTGCTCATGGAGTGTGGTTGAGTAATGCGATGGCTTGTGGTGGTTGCGTGCCTGTTATTAATTTTGGTTGTGGTTGCAGTTCCCCCCATGTGAGGTGCGTTGTTTGTGTACTCACCCGGGTCTCGGAGTCCTTCTACTCCTTCAACTGCCTCCACCGGCAGTATGGCCATCACCCTCTCCTCCCAGGGATGGTACTGTACGGGTCTGCGGGAGGGCCCTCCTCCGGTGGCGTTGGCCTGGTCGTGTTCCTCCTGTCTCTTGGCTCTGACCCTCCTCCGCAGATCGTACCACCTGTTCTGGCAATCCTGCTTGGTCCTCCTGGTGTCCGCAACAGCATTCACAGCATCGACGATGGTCTGCCACATGGCTGTTTTGGCTGCCTGGCTGGTGCTTCTGACCAATGTTCCAAAGATCTGTGGCTCGACTCTGAGGATTTGATCAACAAGGACCTCCAACTCTCGGTGACTGAACTTTGGATTCTTGGTAGTGGGCATGGTGAGGGGTGTGGGTGGGGATGGTGTGGGTGTGGGGGGTGTGTGGATGTTGGGGGGGGGTGTGGATGGTTGTGTGTGTGTGTGAATGTGATGAGAGGGTGTTTGTGAGGGTGGTCGTGTGAAGGTGTGCAAGTGTAAGATGTGGTGTCGCTTGTAGTCTGGTTCTGTGGTGTCTGGCAGCAGTGGGTCTGTTGCAAAGGCTCATGGTTTGTGTGTGTGGGCCCTTTTTATTGGTCCATGGGTGGGTGTGGCAGTGTTTGAATTTTGGGTGGGTGTGTTATAAGGAGTGGTGGTGTATTGGGCCTCTGTTTGTTTTTGACAGTTGCAGGTCAGTGATTGTGTTATTTTAGTGGTTGTTGGCCATGTTTAGTGGCTGTGTGCCTTTCGAATGGTGTATTGTTGAGTTGTTTTGTTTTGTCCTTGTTGGGTACGTGCGTTTTGTGCGTGTGTACGGTGTGTACATGGGCCATTTGGTTGTACGATTTGGTCCTTGTGTGTGGCTTTGTACGACTCGTACATGCGGTTGTGATGTTGGGGCATGGGGTGCGCTCCGTACTTAGGAGGTTGTGTTGGGGGTGCGCCAGGGACGTACTGGGGTGGGGGTACGACTGGAACGTACTGGGGTGTACATAGACGGTGGTACGACACGTACAGGGGTGGGGGGGTGTACATTGACGGTGGTACGACACGTACTGGGGTGGGGGTACGACTGGAACGTACTGGGGTGTACATAGACGGTGGTACGACACGTACAGGGGTGGGGGGGTGTACATTGACGGTGGTACGACACGTACTGGGGTGGGGGTACGACTGGAACGTACTGGGGTGTACATAGACGGTGGTACGACACGTACAGGGGTGGGGGGGTGTACATAGACGGTGTTACGACACGTACAGGGGTGGGGGGGTGTACATTGACGGTGGTACGACACGTACTGGGGTGGGGGTACGACTGGAACGTACTGGGGTGTACATAGACGGTGGTACGACACGTACAGGGGTGGGGGGGTGTACATAGACGGTGGTACGACACGTACAGGGGTGGGGGGGTGTACATAGACGGTGGTACGACACGTACAGGGGTGGGGGGGTGTACATAGACGGTGGTACGACACGTACAGGGGTGGGGGGGTGTACATTGACGGTGGTACGACACGTACAGGGGTGGGGGGGTGTACATAGACGGTGGTACGACACGTACAGGGGTGGGGGGGTGTACATTGACGGTGGTACGACACGTACTGGGGTGGGGGTACGACTGGAACGTACTGGGGTGTAGGTAGACGGGGCTATGACACGTACTGGGGTGGGGGTGTGGCTCGAACGTACTGGGGTGTAGGTACACGGGGGGTACGACACGTACTGGGGTGGGGGTACGACTGGAACGTACTGATGTGTAGGTAGACGGGGCTGTGACACGTACTGGGGTGGGGGTGTGGCTCGAACGTACTGGAGTGTAGGTACACGGGGGTACGACACGTACTGGGGTGGGGGTACGACTGGAACGTACTGGGGTGTAGGTAGACGGGGCTGTGACACGTACTGGGGTGGGGGTGTGGCTCGAACGTACTGGGGTGTAGGTACACGGGGGGTACGACACGTACTGGGGTGGGGGTGCGACTGGAACGTACTGGGGTGTACATAGACGGTGGTACGACACGTACAGGGGTGGGGGGGTGTACATTGACGGTGGTACGACACGTACTGGGGTGGGGGTACGACTGGAACGTACTGGGGTGTACATAGACGGTGGTACGACACGTACAGGGGTGGGGGGGTGTACATAGACGGTGTTACGACACGTACAGGGGTGGGGGTACGACTGGAACGTACTGGGGTGTACATAGACGGTGGTACGACACGTACAGGGGTGGGGGGGTGTACATAGACGGTGGTACGACACGTACAGGGGTGGGGGGGTGTACATAGACGGTGGTACGACACGTACAGGGGTGGGGGGTGTACATAGACGGTGGTACGACACGTACAGGGGTGGGGGGGTGTACATTGACGGTGGTACGACACGTACAGGGGTGGGGGGGTGTACATAGACGGTGGTACGACACGTACAGGGGTGGGGGGGTGTACATTGACGGTGGTACGACACGTACTGGGGTGGGGGTACGACTGGAACGTACTGGGGTGTAGGTAGACGGGGCTATGACACGTACTGGGGTGGGGGTGTGGCTCGAACGTACTGGGGTGTAGGTACACGGGGGGTATGACACGTACTGGGGTGGGGGTACGACTGGAACGTACTGGGGTGTAGGTAGACGGGGCTGTGACACGTACTGGGGTGGGGGTGTGGCTCGAACGTACTGGGGTGTAGGTACACGGGGGGTACGACACGTACTGGGGTGGGGGTACGACTGGAACGTACTGGTGTGTAGGTAGATGGGGCTGTGACACGTACTGGGGTGGGGGTGTGGCTCGAACGTACTGGGGTGTAGGTACACGGGGGGTACGACACGTACTGGGGTGGGGGTGCGACTGGAACGTACTGGGGTGTACATAGACGGTGTTACGACACGTACAGGGGTGGGGGGGTGTACATTGACGGTGGTACGACACGTACTGGGGTGGGGGTACGACTGGAACGTACTGGGGTGTACATAGACGGTGGTACGACACGTACAGGGGTGGGGGGGTGTACATTGACGGTGGTACGACACGTACTGGGGTGGGGGTACGACTGGAACGTACTGGGGTGTACATAGACGGGTGGGGGTATACATATACGGGGGGTACGTGTCGGACGTACGGGGGCTGGGGGGAGTGTTGGGCGCGTATGCGGGCACATGTCTCCATGGTTGCTATTGGTGTTCGGTGCGGACGGTGTTTTTTCCATACAGTTGTAGGCTCGGACGCACGGGATGGATCGTGATTCCTCGGTCGGACTTGGATTTTCACCTTTGTAAGGTGAATCGTCCGAGGACGTGTCGGACACATTTTCCGACCCGAGGACGTGTGGGGAATGATTCCCGGTGCGGTTCGTATGGACTTTTTACCATGCGAATCGTGATTGCCAGTTCGTACGGCACTTGTACGATTCGTACGGTAAAAAGACCCGATACGAGTCGCACGGGGGAATTTTTTACCGGATCGTGATCGGCACCTTAGTGTCCAGCAGTTTTCCTAACTTTAATGTAGGTGAAATGGGAATAGTAATTTGTATAAGGTTAGTGTGCTGAATGTATATGTATTGTGTTAATGAAGTATGTTTTTGGATTTAATGTTGGAAAAAAATGTGATTATTTACATTTTTAAACAATTAAATTAGCTACATTATATATGTGAGAGTTATAAATTATGAAATCCAATGACACATTTTATATTTTTATATAAGATTTATTTTTGTTGAAGAAAGTAGACAGATTATTTTTTTTTTATTTACAGAATGGAGTATACATTAGTAGACATACAGCAAATATGCATTCATTTGTGTCTTTTTGCAATGTTTTAAGGAAAATAAAATGTATTGATATTATCACATTTTATAACAGAAGTATTGATAATTACAAAAAAACATACATAACATTTATTACTTTTTAACATTGTTTGCAAATAAACATATTCTTACAGTATTCATATAATAATGTTTTTGTTGGCTATATACATAAAAAAAATCATTGCATATTTAATTTCTGAAGAATATTGTTTCATTTTTATTTTGTTGTTGTACATAATTAGTACATGACAAAAAGTATATTTTTATGCTATGTATTTTTAATGATGATTAATAATATTATTGTAGGAAATGTTAATATTATTAATTTTTATATTTTATAATTATATGAAAAAAATTGTTTTGCAACATGTACATTTTGTAAATAAATTTTAAATAATAAAAACATTTTATTATAGTTTGAACAGTTGTGCAAAAAAATTACTGTATTATAATCATAATAATAATGTATTTATAATTATTATGAATATAATTTTTTAAGGTATTGTTTATTAGAAAATAATTTTCAAAAAATTTAGATACATTTATGTTATATTTATGTATGATTATAATGTTTTAATGTATTTACACTGATTTAAGTAGGGATTTTCATTTGAATGGGATTATTTTGTAACCGCTTCATGTTATTTTGGGTCATTTTGGACTGAGGAAGCTCGCGGTTGGAAGCTGCGTCGCGTTGAGCAAGGTAAGGGGTGTTTTAAGTATTAAGTGTTATTAAATACTTATGTTTAGGGTAGTTAGGATGTTTATAGTGTATTGATAGATAATTTAAAATGTTTTGGGTGTTTTTGACGTGTTAGTAATGATTTAGTTACGTCTGGTTGTTTACTGGTTGTGACGTAGTTTTCGAAGTAAATATTGTGATTAAATATGTGTTGTTTTGAAATGATGTAATTGTATTTATTAAATGTATTTGGGTGTGATTGTGTGGGTGGGTATGTTTTGTTCTGTTTTTCAGGTAAATGTTGATCGATGTTTTTTCGAAGACCAAGACGCGTTTTTTTTTTTTAAAGTGTGTGTTACTTGATTTAAGTAATATTGTTAACACACTTTTTAACTTTTTACGGGATTTCATGGAGCGTTTATTTTGATTTTTCACTTCTTTTCGGGTTTTTGAGGGTTTGCATATTATGATGGAAAGAGAGACGTTATTTTTTTATTTTTTTTACAGTGTGTTTTAGTTAATGAAACTAATAAAGTTATCACACTGTTTTATTCACCGGGATTTCCAGGAGCGTTTGTTACTATTTTGACCTATTTTTCGGGTTTTTGAGGGTTTCACGTTTTTGGATTTGTCGAGGATGGATTTACATTGGATGTGTTGATTTTTTCATTTTTGGTGGGGCAAATTTTTTATTATTACTATGGATTGACATAGAAATGGAAGGAGTCTTACTTGGTGGAATTCATCTTGTATGGCTACATCAATGGTAAGTTATATTTTGTTATAATTTGGGTGGGAAATGTTATTATAGTTTATTGTTATATATATTATATTTACAGAAATAATATTTAATTGTACATATATATTTCCTATATGAAAATGAAATGTATCTGACAATTATATATTATTTAGGAAAATATAGTATTAATATATGATTGCAATTGTTTATTGTATTGACCTATTTCATTTATTAGCTGTGTGTATGTTAATTATAAAATGCTTTTGGCTATTAGTGATAGGTAGTCTAGGCCACTTGTTGATGGGTATAGGTTTACTTGACTTTGTAGTAGATCAAACATTTGTTTGGTTTGTTTAGTTAATTTAGGACCTATTTGAGTAACAGATTGTTGCATCCGTAATTCTTGGTAGCTTTGTTCTTTTTGTAGAGATTCCAGGAGTTTTTGTAGGGTAGGTTTCCCTCTGCTTGTAGTTGCTTGGAAGGCATTATGCCATCCTTCAACACTATTGTTTGTTTTGGATTGTTTATTTAAGGTACTCAGGTATACATTCCACCAAGGAATGTGGAACTTTGGTTGTCTTCTATGTCCTGATCGATGTAATCTTCCCACCCAGGTGTCCTCAAAGTAGTCTAGGAGTTGGCTTAATTTGTCTTCGTTCTTTTTGTAATAGGGACTTTCTATTAGAATATTATAGTGTTCTGCTACATCTGTTACAGGTACGTATGCTAGTGCTATTAGTTTTTTAACCTGGTAGGCAAAAGTACTATCTGTAGCATATTGTACACTTAGGGTGGACTTTTGCAGATGTCTCCATAGACTCTGGTTAAAATGATAATAGCAACCTTGGATTGCTGTGTGTGGATAATTTTTTAGTATTGAATTGATCATGGCTAATTCGAAATCAATAATTATTTTTTGTGGGAAATAATTATTGGTTTCTTCTTTAATTTTGGTTAATATTTCTATGTATGTTGTTTGCTGTTTATTTGGTAAGAGGGCATAGATGAATGGAATGTTAGAATGTTGGTACAATCCATGCACTGTGTACAGCTGGTAAAATGGTTTTGGACAAACTTTAAAAGTTCCATCCATCATCCAAGTGTCACATTGTTGTAATTTCACTAAATTGTTTGCAGTAGCAAACATAATTATTCTTTTCTCAGGAGATTTGTTGTAAAAAAAAATAAATGGTTCATTAGTGTGAGTTATGCTTAATTCTGGGGGAATGATTACTGTCTCAAATGTTTTAGGGGTAGGTAAAGTTTTGGTAGTTAGTTTTTTTTGTCTAGCTATAGTTCTTTTTAAACAATCAATTGGGGGTAATTGTGCTGATGCATGGTGTGGTATTTTTATTAATTGTTCTTGAGTATTTGGGTGGTGGGTTTATCAGTGCTAGTACTTGCTTCTTTAATGTTTTCAAGAGCATTTCTAACTTCTATCTCTGTAATATTGGGGGGGTGATTATGTTCTTTTACAGAAAGAACAGTGGTTTCTTTTGTAATAGCTCTACCATAGCATTTGTTTGAGTAGTATTTGCTACATTTCCAAAACATTTTCAGACCACTTTGCTTTTCTTGTGTATATACATAACCCATATAACATAACAACATTTTATTTTTTTGAGACGTTATAAATTCAGCACCTTCAGTCATGTTGTTCTGTATTATGCTACGGGAGATGAAAAAATATTTTGTAAATATAAACAATGTGATAGATATTTTAAATATATTTACATTTTAGTGAATATACTTACAATGTATAATTTGATGTGTTGAAAGATGTTTATTAGCTGAATTCAAGCTTTCAGTTTAATCGTGGAGATAGATTTTCTGTTGAAAAGAGAAAAAAATTTGTTAATAGTTGGATACATTTTTTTGAATGTGCTACTGTTTTAAGGGGAAAGTTACATTCTGGCTGCGTATTTTAGGCTGTTTAATGATTGAGGTTTATATACTTACTTATTTCTTTGGTCCAGTAGGTGATTGCGTAGAAGGTAGTTTTGGATGGTTCAGTGGTTTTCTGTAGAGGAGACAAATAAGGAATAAATATTTTTTAGAATTATTTTTTTAATTAATAGTTGTAGGTGGGTAGGAAAAAGTAAAACAATACTTACATTGATTAATATTAGAGTTGTGGGGATGTCCAAAATATTTCTGTCTTTTTAGAAGGTATCTATAGAGGCGAAATGAATGTAATTAAATGAAGTGTAGTACATTCATTTATAGAAATAGTTTCAGCTGTAGCATTCTAGATTAGTTGCTTTATAAATAGAGTTTAACTTACTTTCTGTAGTTGTTAAATTTTCTTATGGACTGTAATTCTTCTTTCAGGAAACAGTTGAGTAGAGTTTCGTCTTATTTCTTCTTTTCAGTTTGTAGTGTGAAAGAGATGTTGAAATGTAGTGTTTTTATAGTGTGCAATTAATTAGTTGCTTCATTTCATTGGTTTAATTTGAAATGTGAGCATGTCATTGGTCCACCTTAATTTTTTTTTTCTTTTCTGGCTGTTTGTTTCCTTGTAAGGGAAACGCTAATTAGCAACTTATTAGTAGTAAGTCATTGTTTATTTGTAGTATTAAATGCTTTAAAGATATTTTTAAATGTGGTTTAATGCATGTATAATAATTATAAAATTATTTATGTAGTGAAATGTATTCATATTGTTTATGGAATGTTTATTTTTAAATGTATGTGTTTGAACAAAAATTTTAATGTTATTTACGTGTTTTATTATGTATTACAATGTTAATGTATGTGTTGTGCTTAAAGTATATTTTCTTCATAGTTTTTTAGATAGTCGATATTGTGAAATATTCTATATTTTGGTTGTCTATATTTCTGGTTTCGATAATTTTGTCATTTACATAGTCATGTAAGAGTAGACGATAATTTTGTTAACGATATTTTTAAATTCGATATAATGATATACGATATTTTGTTAAGACGATATTGTGTACTCGATATTTTTGTATTTTCTTTAATAAGTATGGCCAGTCGATAATATTGTAGTCGATAATTTAGCAACGATATTTTAAGTAGTCGATATTTTGGTAATCGATATTATGTCAGTGATCCGCACAAAGGACCATGGAGGATAGAAGGCAGGGTCAGGACCTGGGCACAGACAAGAGAGTTCAGGGGAAGGGGCCTCACAACAGTCGTGCGGGGCAGGCAGGAGGAGCAGTTGCAGCATAACAGACCAGGGAGGGCAGAAGGGTGTGGCAGTAAAATGGACCATGGAGGACAGGAGGAAGGGGATAGGGGCATGGCATGTGGACAGGCAGGGTGGAGGTGGCAGGGACAGGTTACAGTCATCTGACAATGCTAGGCAGGTGGGAGGGGAGTGGCAGCTCAACAGAACACTCAGAGTAGATAGGAGTGGCAGGTCCATGGAACATGGTGGGCAAAACGGATGGAGCCGGGGCTTGCACAAAGACATCGGAGGGCAGGGGGAAGGAGAATAGGGGCAGCAAGCTAAGCACAGAGGCTAAGCAGGAGGTCAATGATGGGGCATAGAATTGGGCAATGGAGGGCAGGAGGAGTGGACTGGTACATCATGCTAAATGGAGGGCAGTGGCAGCACATCAGACCATGCAAAGCAGGAGGGAGGAGGCTAGTCCATGGATTCAGACAACAGAGGATAGGGAGGAGGTGGATGGGGAAGCAAGCTAACTGTTCAGAGAAGGTGGGTATTAGGAACTTTATTGTTTTTAAAATGTGTGTCTGTTCGAACTACGTAAAATATGAACAAGTATGCAGCATAATCTCACTTTTATTCAGGAAGAAGAGGAGGTTTGGGACTGTGACTCTGGGCTCACTTGGCAGAAACTCCCCCGGATCCTCCACCCCCATCGCAAAATGCAATGCCCGTGAAAAGGGTAGGTGAACGCAGTGTTATAATGAACATAGTCCTGAGAGCACGATTGAAAATGAAAACTAGATATAGTTTATGGTATAAACTATGCACCAAAAAGTGTGATATAAGATGAACCGGGGCGTGAAATATAATATGCAATACATTGTGCGCAATGACAGATTCATTGGAGAGCGCAAGATAGCACAGGCACTAGCGCGTGCTATGCGATATGCGCCTTGGAGTGTAATATGCACAGGGCAGTGTTGTGTAACCCAACGAGTCTCTAAAGTTGTAATATAAAATATGTGCCGGGGAGTGTAACGTTGCATATACACTGTGACAAAGATATGGATCCCAGATTGTAATATGTATGGCATAGCACTGTGCGTTATAACATAGGCATCGAGGAAGGCACGTTAGATGGGGCAATATAACCCGTGCGAAGGCAAGTGTGACATGACATATTCACGGGGTGGTGTTACAGTGCACATGGGCTAGAGAGTGTCATAGCATACACACTAGCTAGTGGAATACAACGCAGAGGTGTGTGGCACTCGGCGGGCACTGGTGGGTGTAACACAGCATTGGGCTCAGCCAGGAGCGTGCTGTGACTCTCAAGCAAGGTTCGTCTTCTTTCCAGAGAGTAAAATAAAAAGTATTACACATTCGGCTGTTTATGTGTGTTTTATTAACCGTGAGGGGGGTTTCTTGCATAGTTTTGGTCGAATTTTTGTCGAATCCCATTTGAATGGCTTGGTGTGCGTGTGTATTAAATGTGCCCGTCAATAGCTACCCATGTTTGTATAAATAAACGACAAGGGTGTCTACTTGGAGAGTACCCACAGGCGGGGGCGCCGGGATTAGGCACGGTAGGGCGTCAGACACAATAGAGCTTCACTAGCGGTGTAAATACATTCCACCTGGATTCATTGTATGCATAGTCGCCTTTTAATAAATATCACGCAAATCGTCATGGTGATAGGTACATACGGTTTGTCCAGCATGTCCTAGGTGTTTCTATAAGTATATATTTTTTTTAAATACCAAAAAACAAAGGCCGGCCCCGGGGATGGGGTCCCCGGGGCCATAAGTGGCCTGAGGAGCGGGGCAACGCAGCCCCCCCTCCTAAAGAATTAAAAAAAAATTAAAAAGGCCATGCCCCAGAGGTTGGGGTCCCTGGGGACGATTAAGGCCTTGGGAGGGGGGCCACGCGAAAAAAAAAATTAGGGGGCCGGTCCTGGGGGATGGGGCCCTCAGGGCCAATGAATTAGAAAAAGAAGGGGGGCACACAGCCCTCCTTCTTAAAAAGTTAAATAAATAAAAGACCGGCATTGTGCCGGAGCCCACGCCCCCTCCTTGCAGCACTCTGCAAAGCACCCCCTGGCCAGTTGTAAGTTTGGGAATTAATTCCCCTTCAATACTGAGGGTCCCTGAAGACCAACTAGCCCAACAGGTATCTCCAGAATGCACCAGGGAGCTGCGTTGCAGACAGGTGTTCTGAGGCCACACCCCTTTTTACACCTCTCTGCAACACAGCTCTGTGGCGCTTACTGGAGGTACCTAGTGGGCTAGTTTGACCCTAGGGACCCTTAGGATTCAAGGGGACTTAATCTCTCAACTTAGAACGGCCACAGGGCACGTTTACACAGTGGTGAAGGGAGGGGATGGGGCCTGAGGTGACGTGTACAAACACGCCCTGTGGCGCGTTTTAAGTTGGGGAAATAATTCCCTTTCAATCCTGAGGGACCCTGGGGGCCAACTAGCCCACCAGGTGCTTCCAGTAAGCGCCACTGCTCTGCGTTGCAGAGAGGTGGTGCAGGCCTTGCCCCTTTTTACACCTCTCTGCAATGGCACTTACTGGACGTACCTAGCGGGCTATTTTGCCCCTGGGGACCCTCAGGATTCAAGGGGACTTAATCTCCCAACTTAAAAAGGTCACAGGGCGTGTTTACACAGTGGGGAAGGGAGGGGACAGTGCCTGAGGTGATGTGTGCAAACACGCCCTATGGCGCGTTTTAAGTTGGGGAAGTAATTCCCCTTCAATCCTGAGGGCCCCTGGGGGCTAACTAGCCCACCAGGTGCTTCCAGTAAGCGCCACTGAGCTGCGTTGCAGAGAGGTGGTCCAGGCCATGCCACTTTTTACACCTCTCTGCAATGCAGCTCTGTGGCGCTTACTGGAGGTACCTAGTGGGCTAGTTGGACCCTAGGGACCCTCAGGATTCAAATGAAAGTAATCTCCCAACTAAAAAAGGCCACAGGGCCTGTTTACACAGTGGTGAAGGGAGGGGATGGGGCCTGAGTTAACGTGTGCAAACACGCCCTGTGGCGCGTTTTAAGTTGGGGAAATAATTTACCTTCAATCCTGAGGGAGCCTGGGGGCCAACTAGCCGTTAGTTCAGCTAACTATAACTCGTGCGCCCGCAATGCACTGCTGATGACGTCACATATTACATCACTCATGACATGGTCAGTGACATCACTCATGACATCACTGATGACATCTCAAATGACATCACTCATGACATCACTGATGACATCATCCAGTGAATGTGTGTTTTTCTGAAAATTAAATATGTTTTATATATGTATATCTCAAGGTCGATTGAAGAATAAATGGGTATATAAGTGTCTAAATTGATTGTATAATGGACTGATTAAGTGTATCTTAGTGAATACATGGTTTAATGAGTAATGTTTAAATATGTAAATATCTGTATCAGTCTCTCACTTTGTGTATGAGTGACTGCATGGGTTGGTAAGTAGCTACATGAGTGTCTATATGGGCTATTACTTGGTTTTTCAAGTATCAGTATGAGTGTCTAAGTGTCAGTATGGTTCAGTGGAGGGTATTACTTAGTGCATAGATGCATGAATGAGTGCATCACTGTTTGTATGTGTTGAAGACAGTATGTGTGCAGGACTGTATGAGTGGATGAGTGTGTGTATGGGTGTGTTAGTGAGGGAATGACTGTCTCAATAGTGTCTTTATAAGTAACTACATATATTTTAAACTAGTATGTGAGTATTGGTGTATATAAGTGAGTATATGTGAGAGTGAGAGATTGAAAGAGTTCCTGTATGAATACATATGTGTTTCTATAAGTGATTGTTTAAAAGAGTAAGTATATGTAAGTTTCTGTAGAAGTAAGTGTGCTGGTGTGTGTATAACTGTATACGCAAGTAAATGGATGTTTGATTTTTTATTAGCATCAGTGACTATGTGTGTGAGTAACTCTATGGATGAGTGGCAGTGTGTTACAGGATGTATAGGTGTATTTGTACATATGATGAGTGAGTACATGTATGAGTGGCTGTATAGGACTGTTGGTAAATGAGTGGATGTATATGTAGATCTTGGAATTACTGAATAGGTTGTTGTAACTGGTATTGGTATGTCCATTGTTTTGAAAATGTTAGTTTCTATTTTTGAGTGTGTGTATCAAAGGTTATATTAGGGTGAGAGGAGGTCTGCCACTCTATCACAAGGATGATGTTATCAGTGATGTCATTTGAGATGTCATCAGTGATGTCATCAGTGATGTCACTGACCATGTCATAAGTGATGTAATATGTGACGTCATCAGCAGTGCATTGCGGGCGCGCGAGTTATAGTTAGCTGAACTAACTATAACGGGGGAATTTCACGGGTTTTGTATGAGGGAAATGTCCAACTAACTATAACGCCCCTGAAACCTATGGTTTTTTCAGTGAATTTCTAAGGTTTTTTAAATGCTAATTCCTAACTATAACGTGCCTGAAACCTATGTTTTTTTCAGTGAATTTCAAAGGTTTTTTAAATGCTAGTTTCTAACTATACCTGCAGAGGTAGGACATGTGAAGAAAGAAGAAAAAACGCACAGAAAGAAAAAAAAGAAATGCAGAAAGAAGCACCAGAAGTCCTCAAAGACGAATAAAAGTGCAGGAAGAATCAAGACATGTGCAGAAAGAACCAACAGAGGAGCAGAAAGAGGCCTTGTTACAAAATCATCCTATGCCCACAACTTTTTCAGACGGGTACTGGTGTTAACTGACTCTGACTAACCAGGCCTAGAGCCAGTGGTATGCTAAAAGAGACTTAGAATACAGTGTAAACATCTGCATACAGTAGCGAACACTGTGCGTTGGGGTACCCCTGTGATTAGCATGGCCTCCTCTGTAAGCCCCAAGTACATAATAGGGCAGGGGGATTAAAACTACCACTTAAAACGCGCCATGGGGTGCGTTTGCACACTGGTAAAGGGTGGGGGGTGCCTGAGGTGTTATTTGTGCAAACACGCCCTGTGGGTGTTTTAAGTTGGGGGATAAAGTCCCCTTGAATCCTGAGGGTCCCTGGGGTCCAATTAGCCCACTAGGTACCTCCAGTAAGCACCACAAAGCTGCGTTGCAGAGAGGTGTAAAAAGGGGCCCGGCGTAGACCAACTCTCTGCAACTTTTGATTTTTTCAGCAACAACTGAACGGATATACACCATTTAACAAAAAGGGTTCTTTCTGAACCAAGAACTACCTCTTTGCCAAATTTGGGGTAATTCCGTTAAGCAGTTCGTGCTGTAGCCGTGTCTAAAGTTTCCTATGGAAAATTGCATGGGGAAAACACGTTTTGGGACCCCCTTTTTTCTCGGCCCCCGCTTACCGAATCACCCCGAAACTTTCAGGATAGGAGCGGACCGGAGCAGGCCATAAGTTTAGAAAATTTTGCAAAGATTTGTCAACCGGCGCCAAAGTAATTGGGAATAGAATGTTGTGAATTCCCTATGGAAAATAGGTCCTAACTATAACTATCTACTGGCATATTTATATTTATATATATATTCACTGAAAAAACCATAGGTTTCACACAAGTTATAGTTAGCGTACATTTTACTGATAAAAAACCATTGAAATTCCACGTTATAGTTAGATCAGGTAACTATAACTTGCGCGCCCACAATAAACTGCTGATGACGTCACATATTACATCACTCAGGACATGGTCAGTGACATCACTCATGACATCAATGATGACATCTGAAATTACACATTGTGGATTGCGGTCGTGCAAGTTATAGTTACCTGATCTAACTATAACGTGGAATTTCAATGGTTTTTTATCAGTAAAATGTCCGCTAACTATAACTTGTGTGAAACCTATGGTTTTTTCAGTGAATTTGCAAGGTTTTTTAAATGCTAATTCCTAACTATAACGTGTGTGAAACCTATGGTTTTTTCAGTGAATTTGTACGGTTTTTTAAATGCTAAGTTACTTTACGCCGTTCGTGGCGTTCGCGCCCACTTTACGCAGTTCGTTCCGTGCGCGCACGGTGCGCTTCGCGCACCGCGCGCCCACTTTACGCAGTTAGTGCCGTGCACGCACGGTGGGCACGCAGTGCGCGTAGCCCACGTTACGCTAGATGGGCCATGTACGAACGATGCGCTTCGCGCGCCGTGCGCACATGGAGGACATGTGATGCGCTTCATTGTGAAAGGTAATATTTTAATTTTACGGTGAAGGGATATGCCAAGCACAAAAGGTGCCCTTCAGGCACCATTTGCACATGGGGTGGAGAGAGTATGGATATTTTTTTATTTTTACTTTTTAATTTTTACCATACGCGTAATCGGGGAAATTATCGAAAAAATTAAAATTCCGTTTTTGGCCTTGGGGGATCTTTGGGGACTCCCTCAACATGGCTAGGTGCTTAGGAACTGTCTAAACAGCCCCTTTACATGTTTTTAGCCTTTGTTTTTTAACCCCCTCTCAGAGTGCGAGAGAGAAAATGGCGGCCGCCACTTCCTGGTTTCGACCGATTCGAATGTTTACTAAGATCTAACAGCCAATCAGATTCGCGCTCGCGCACGGCACCGTACGCGTACGGTAAGCTTACCGTAAGCGCACCGTAAGCTGCCACAGATATATATATTGATTTAAATGCTATTTTCTCAGGAACTACTGAACAGATTTACACCAGACCTACAAAAGGCACTTCCTTGACCTGAGGACTACCTCTCTGCCAAATTTCAAGTAACTCTGTTCAGCCGTTCGGGCTGTAGCTGTGTCTAAAGGTCCTATGGACAAAATGCATGGGAAAAACGCGTTTTGGGACCCCCCTTTTTTCTCAGCCCCCGCTTGACGAATCCCCCCGAGACTTTCAAGGAGCGGAGCGTAGCGCCCCACCTATTTTGAAAATTTCGCGAGGATTCGTCGACCGGCGCCAAAGTTATTCCAAATAGAATGTTGCGGTTTTCCTATGGAAACAGGGTCCTAACTATAACTACCTACTGGCGACCGCCAGTAGGTAATATATATATTTATATATATATATATATATCCAATAACTACTTCCTTCGTAGTACGCTAAGAAGTGCACCGGACACAGGACCTGAATTCAAATAGATGTTTATTAAATCATTGAATAGCATTGTGGTTGGCTGATTTAAACAATCCAGGACGGCCTATTATTTCAGCTCAAAAAAGCCTCCTGGAACCTATGTCCAAATATGTGGACCACTTTCTACATGAATCGGTAGAAAACCTTCCCTCCTTCATCAAAGACACTGGACACTTTTTGTCTATATTGAGTGAAGTAACTTGGGAAGAAGACTATGTGCTGGTGGTCATGGATATTTGTACATTATATACGAGCATTCATCATGCTGATGGATTAACAGCTGTAAAATACTTTCTAGACAAGCATAACATTGAATTTAGTCAACATAATGGCATGATATTACGAATGATACAAATCTGCCTAGAGAATAACTATTTTCTTTTCAACAAAGAGATTTACCGGCAACAGAGAGGAGTTGCGATGGGGGCATGCTTTTCCCCAACCTATGCATGTCTTCATGTTGGGTGGTGGGAGGAGCATGTCCTCAGAGGAACACACAAAGTAATCTTTGAATCCAATACAATTAGATTTTGGAGGTTCATAGACGACATATGTTTGATTTGGAAAGGTACCCCTGAATCGGCCAAATCTTTTCTTAACATGATTAACAATAACAACTTGAATTTACAATTCACAGCCGATATTAGTAAAACATCTGTCCAATTTTTAGATGTTGAAATTTACATTGACAATAAAGTTATTCAAACTAAATTGCATAGAAAGAAAACAGCGGGAAATGCGATTCTACACGCTAGCAGTGCCCACCCTGGTCATCTTATTAAAAGTAGACCATACGGTGAATTTTTGCGTATGCACAGAATTTGCAGTTCAAACTCAGACCTAGAAAAATGCCAACTTGAGTCCCTCAATAGATTTCTTGCCCGTGGATACAATTTGAAAGAGCTAGAATTAGCCAGAACTAAAGCCAATAGCCATACCAGAGAGGAATGTCTCAATACTATTGCTCAGTCTAAAAGAAAAAATCCAGATGATGTGCTTAGAGATGATCAAGATGGGACCAGGCTAATAACTACATTCAATGTAGAAGAAAGAAAAATAAGAGGTATTTTAACTAAACATTGGCCTTTATTAAAAACAGACATCACTTTGGCCCCTCTTTTGCCTGAGAAACCTCTAATCACCTTCAGAAGAGCTCCCTCGATGAGGGATGCTCTGGTTAAATCTAGCCCAGAGGTAATTATTCCTAGCAACTCGTTATCCACGAAGACAGGTTTCCGTAAATGTATTTCTTGCAGGGCCTGCAAATTTGGTAAGAACACTTCAGAATATTGCAGTGTATTTGACAATAAACCTATCAAAATTCAGAAACCTCTGACATGCCGTACAGACTATGCAGTGTATGTATTGGAATGCACTTGTAAAATGAAATACGTGGGAAGCACTAAATTACAAGTTTTTAATCGCATCCTTCAACACTTGAGAGCAATAGTCAATGCAGACGATAGTTACCCAGTAGCAAGACATTTTAAATTGGTGCACAACAAAAACCTAAATGAGCTAAGTTACTTTGTCATTGACGCTGTACAAAAAAACTTGAGAGGCGGAAACAGAGAGAAACAGTTAAGGCAATTGGAGTCCAAATATATTTTGTTATTAGATACAAGAATCCCTAAAGGAATGAATACAGGGGAAGATCTCCATAATTTTTTATAGTCTTTTAAAGTTTTTTGATGGGTTAAATCTGAATGATGTGTTTTGATTTTATCAGATGCATTGAGGCATGTTTCACACTGCAATGTTAATTGATTACTAAATATTTTCTGAAGAGGGACTCAGGCCAGGCATGTTTTACATGATTTATAATGAGTTTTATTTTTCGTATGAGGAAAAAATTTTATGTGATGACTTTTAACATAAAATTTGTATGAGCGCATTTCTTGATCTTAATGGTTAGTACATTTGTTCTAAATCGAGGTAATTGATGAGTCAAGCATTCAGATATATAATTTGCACAATCATGCATTTTACGTATTTTATCTGTCACTATTTGTCTTGCTGTGATTCAAAGGACAAATTGGATATGATATGAATTTTAATATCATTATTGATTTTTTATTTTTAGTTTGCTTGAATGATTTTTGAATTTTGAGCACTAGCACTTTATTTATACGCGTGATTGGGACAGTGCAATAGGACAATTCATATGTAGGAGCATTAATTCAAGTCACTTGACTACAATTGGACTCCAATCTTAGGCTGTTTACTGAAACTGCTTATATAAAAAGGATTAATCTTTTTTTACTTGATGGATTTTATACATTTGGTATTTTTTTACTTTTTATATATTTAACAGTGATAATGTATTTATTATGTTATTTATATATTTATGAATTTTAAACATTTACTTGTCTAATTGTAAGTATTTTGTTTAGCTCCATGCACTAACCATCACGCAGTTGTGATTATCCAATCTGTCACAGTATATAAATCATGTGCTTCACCGGGGGGTCATGTGATCAAGGCTGTGTGTTCACAGCCGAAACGCGTCATGCTGACAAATGGAAGAATAAATTAAGCACGTTTAAACTCGATACGGCGCACTTTTGTGGTCTGTACCTGTGTGAATTGTGGAGTATGCTGCAAGGGATCCAGGATCATTGAATTGTTATATATATATATATATATCCAATAACTACTTCCTTCGTAGTACGCTAAGAAGTGCACCGGACACAGGACCTGAATTCAAATAGATGTTTATTAAATCATTGAATAGCATTGTGGTTGGCTGATTTAAACAATCCTGAAACGTTTCAGCTGATGTAGCAGCCTTGAACTCAGGTAAACTCTGGGTTGTGGCGTTCTCGCCTTTTGAAAACTACATGATTTCCAAGTAGTTTCACTGCACTTCAAGCCCCAGCATGCCTTTTAACACTCTTCCAAATAACTTGCATCGTGCAATTTGTTTTCTCATAAGTTCGTTTTTAAGTTCTTTTTTCGAGGACATTGCAGTCATTATTCATAGTCCAACAGTGTTATGCATGCTTATTATTCGTATACTGCATTGCCAGGCTCCCACAAACAGTAACATCTTTGGAAACATCCATTTGTTTTGACAGTCCTTCATGAAGAGGTTTTCCTCTTCCACTCCCTTGCCACGCTTTTTGTCTGCTTTATCGGGTCGATTTACCTCATACCTTCTTTTTAACTGGCATAGTGCGGGCAGGTCGGGCTCCTTCATGAATAAATCCACCTTGCTGTCTCCGCTTAAGGAACTATGACCTCCCAGGGCAGTGTCAGCGCTAGGGGACATAGGATCCCTACAAAACATCCAACAACTACTTCCTTTGTAGTACGCCAAGATGTGCGCCGGACACTGGACCTGAATACAAATTGATGTTTATTAAATCATTCAATAGCATTGTGGCAGCCTGATTTAAACAATCCTGACGCGTTTCAGCTGATGTAACAGGCGCCTGTTAAAGTTTGGATCTGTGAACGGATGGAGAGAGCATTGTCGATGACAATGCTCAGGTTTTTTACTTTCTCCTTGGCTGAAGGGGGAGGTGACAAGTCCTTTGGCCACCAAGTGCTCCAATTATAAGTTTAAGGTTGTCCTAAGAACACGAGTTCTGTTTTATCTGGATTACACTTCAACCTATTTATCTTGAGCCAATTAAATACCTTTGTGAGGCAGGATCTAATACTTATTCCGTCAAAGTCAGTTCCTTTGTCACAAGTAAAAATCAGTTGTGTGTCATCCGCGTATGAGACAATTTTTGCACCTTCTTCCTCTACCAAAGGTGCAAGGGGTGATTGTTATATATTGATTAGGGTGGGACTGAGGATAGACCCCTTGGGGACACCCTCATTCAAAGCGGGTATGGGAGATGAAAAAGAGGGTAGCCAAATGTCCTGTGATCTATTTTCCAAGAAGGAGCACATCAAGGTTAGAGCGGTCTCGCTCAATCCAATGTTCAGTAGTCTACCAAGAAGCCTCTTGTGTGGGATCATATCAAAGGCCGCTGACAAGTCGAGTAGGATCAGAACTGCTTTTCCTCCCCGGTCTAACTTTCCCTTAATAAATTATGTCACCTCCAACAGAGCAGACTCCGTACTATACTTTGACCTAAAGTCTGATTGTGAATCGTGTATTAACTTCCAGTCTTCAATGTGCTCTAGGAGTGCTCTGTTTTCATGTTTCTCTAGTGCTTTAGAGAAGGCGGGAAGCAGGGAGATAGGCCTGTAATTAGCAGGATCGTTTTGATCGGCATTTGCTTTTTTTAAAAGGCTTAGGATTTTTGCCTACTTCCATATGTGCGGCATTTTGCCAGAGGAAAGAGATAGGCTAAATATCTTATTAAATGTAGGATTGATGTTAGGTGCTAATAGATTTTTTTTTTTGCCAGGTAGAAGTCAGTTGGAGATCCTGACCCAATGCTTTGGAGAAGAGTGAGTGACTCTTCCAATTGTAGCTCAGGGAACGATAGCAGCGTAGGGAGCTCATACGAGACAAACTTTCCATTCACCGAAGGATAGAAGGTCTGCTCCCCTCTTGAGATGTTTTCAAATGCTTGTTGAATTATAGTGATCTTGTTATGAAAGAATTGTGCTACCTGCTTAGTCCACTCTGCCGTGAGTGGTCCTTCCTTCTTACCAGCTTTAGGGGAAGTGAATGATTTCACTATATTGTACATTTCTTTTCCCTTATTTTGGGCTGATTCGATCTTGTTCTGCAAGAAGTTTTTCTTAGCCTCTCTCACTTGTATATAGTGAGCTTTTAAGTTGTCTCTAGGTTTTTCTATCTTCGAGCAGATAGTATTTTAGCCATTTCCTTTCAAGTCTTCTACAGTTCTTTTTGCTATTTCTAAGGGGTTCGTTGAACCAAGGGGATAGAAGAGTCGACCTCTTAGAAGGGCGGCAGGTCGAGGGTGCAACAAGATCAATTTTCGATCGGAGCCAGGACTCAAGTAAAAAGGCATCCCCATCAGGATTGTCTGTTAGCTCCGGAGAAGACCGGTTGAGGGCATCTACAAATGCCGAATTAGATATTTTGTGAAAGGCCCTGTAGTTAAAGTCCCTCTTAGTTGCATTTGGTAAGGGATCTATACCTAAACTGGGAATTTTAAAATTGATAAGAAGGTGATCTGACCAGGTAATAGGCAGTGGTGGAATTACCAGCAAATCAGAGTTGTGAAAAATGTGGTCGAGGGTATGGCCTTTGTAGTGGGTGGAAGCAGAAATTGATGGGAGAAGATTACAGGCCTGCATCGTATCAAACAAGGAGGTTGCTATGAGGTCATGTTCTTTATCCAAGTGTATATCAAAATCTTCCAGAAACAGGCATTTGTTGTATTTTAGTGCCAATGAGGTGAAGGCTATGTTTAGTGTGGTGATAATATTACCAGGTACACCTGGAGGTATAGATAATAAGATTCCCGCGATACTTTGATGAGGAGATAGAGTGCAATGAAAGCCTAATCACTCTGCCCCCTCGATGTTATCAATCATGATAGGAGAACAATCCAAATTTTGTTTAAAGGTAATGCGACACCGCCTTCTTTTCCACAAGGCCGGTCCTTTCTGAGAATTTTGTGATCCGTGGCAGAGGCAATGGTGGGGTTAGAGGCTGGCTGTTCATCTAACAGTAGGTCGTGGATATGTGACTCATGTTTTTGCACTGAGCAACAATTCAGTAGTAAAGCGTTAAAATTTATTTATGCCATTTATCTTGCTGCTCAGAAGTAGGGCATTAGGGGAATTCTCCATAGGCCGAAAAGGGGTCCAATTGCAGACTTGAAAATGGAAGCTGTTGTAGGTATTGGAGTCTGCAATTCTACATTGGCAGGATAAGGGCATCTTTAGACTAAGCACTTTTTCAGGCTTATATTTTAGTGGTAGAATCCTACCTAAGGGAATTTGGGCAGCGTGGCTGTTGCCGGTCGCCTCCGGGACGCTGACGGGCGCAGACAGGCTTGCCTTAGACATGCCTTCGGATGCCATGGGTCCTTGTGGCCAGGACCCCTTTCTGTTACCTCCAGTAAGTCCCAGACAGCTGGATTGGTGAGAGGTTATCGGAGTCCATGCCCCCTTTCTTCACCACTCAGCAAACGGCCTCCTGGTGCCCAACTGGTTGGGGTAGGAACTCTCTTTGGTTGGTGAGGGTCCTTGAGGGATAACTACCCCTCCTGTTACTTTCAGTAAGTCCCACAAAGTAGTATTGCTGAGAGGTCTTCAGAGCCCACACCCCCTTTTGCCACCACTCTGCAAACACGCCCCTTGGTGCCCTACTGGTTGGTGGATGAAGTCTTTTTGGATTTTGAGGGACCTTGCCGGCCAAGAAGCCCTCCTGTTTCCTCCAGTAAGTCTCATACAGCTGGAGTCCTGAGTGCTGGTCGGAGGTGCTCTTTCTCCACCAAACTGCAAACGTGCCTATTAGTTAAAAAAAAAAAAATCCTTAAAACCACAAAGGTTACAGGGGCGTTATAGTTAGGAAATAGAATTTTAAAAACCTTAGTAATTCACTGGAAAAATCCAAAGGTTGCAGGGATGTTATAATTAAGCTAAGATTTCACTCATGCAATACCAGTGTAATTTAGCAGTTATAGTTACCTGAGCTAATTATAACGTATGCCCCCCACAATGAACTGCTTATGACCTCACATATTACATCACTCATGTAATAGTTAGTGACACTACTGATGACATCACTGATGGAATCTCAAATGACATCACTGATTACATCACTGATTACATCTCTGATGACATCATCCACAGAATCACTCACATCCCCATACAACCTCTCATACACCCACTCACATACCCACATAACTACTCACATATCCATTCAAAGACCCATACCAGTACTCACATACCCACTCACTCCTCCATTGAGGCACTCCCACTCCCACACACTCACTTGTACAGCCACTCACACAACCATTCCCTCACCCATACAACCAGTCACTCACCCATACAGCAACTCACATAGCCATAAACTCACCCATACAGCTATTCACTCATCCACTTATTTACCTACACACACTCACTCATACACCCACTCACTGACCCATATAACCTCTAAGCACAGTCACTTACTCACCCATACAATCACTCACTCACACACCCACACAACCACTTACATATCCATTCACACACCCATCTGCTCACTCACCCATAAAGCAATTTACACACACATACTCTCTCACACACCAACTCACTTAACCAAATACCCACTCAAACTGCCACTCACTCACCTATACAGCCACTTACACACCAAGTCCCTCACTCATGCAGCCATTTAGACACCCACTCACTCACCCATACAGTCACTACACACCCACATACTCACCCATCAAGCCACTCAGTGCCACGTACTCACCCATACTGCCACTGACACACCCACTCACTCACCAATCCAGCCACTCACACAGCATCTCTCTCACCCACACAGCTACTCACACATCCACTTATACACCCATACAGCCAGTTACACACTTATATATACCATAATACAGTCACACAGCCACTCACATAATTTATGTTAGAAATAGTATAACTCAGTAGTAGTGCATCTAATATACTAATTTCACTTTTGTAGTACGTTAGTATACATGTTTAACACCCATAAACTCGTAAAAACACTTACACTCATGCAGAAATCATCAAGTTTCACACAGTTCGATTCACATCTGATTTCCTAGTTCCCACAAGACTTTCCGGCTCAAATCAAGGCTCTGTAAGCAGTGTGGTTAGAGCAGATCTTATGAAAACTGGAAGTTATTTCTATGGTAGTTCAATTGACATGAAGGAATGCTTGTGTGATATAAATTACATACATGATCTTAGGAAAGTAAAAACATGATATGGTTGCAATGACAACAAGTAAATGAAGGCTTGAATGATTGAATCCACCCCACCGATTAAAAGAGAGCACTCTCCTACCTGGCTGGGTAAGAGGTGGCTACTATGTTCATGGTCCACTAAGTGCACCACACTTCTTACCCCACCACACTACACACTGCAAACCTTCCAGGAGCTCTTGAATACATCAGACTGGAAAGTAAAAGTACGGATTTTGTTTAGTTAAATATTTCATGCTGGATAGCTTTCAAAAGGAAGTCTTGGTTGGTAGCAATGTGCTTCACAAAAGCTCTGACAGCCTGACCTGCAAGTAGATATACTGAGACATAAAACATGAGTAATCCATGTAGAAGAGCTTGGATTTGCTGCTATTTTCACATAGCTCTGTGTGACAATAGATTGGCTTTAAACAATTAATTCACCAGACTAGAGCGGTTAACCAGGTTCACCATAAAGCATCAAGCCCTGGTGCGGCACACCTTTCCAAATTAAAATGTGGGCAAAACTGTCAGCGGCAGCCCTCCATTAGGGATGAGGAGCATAGCCCCCCTGCTGCCAGTGCAGCAAAAGAAAAAAAAGAAAATGGTGATAAAATGAATTATTATTTAATTTTTCACTGCTCCCAGCCTGAGCAGTGTTTAGGGGTGGGTATGCTGCTGATTGGCAGCAGGGCAGTGGTGCTCACTCCACCAATTTACACTGCGCATGTCACTTTGGCCGGCTGTCTTGCGACAGCCAGCCTGACATGCCCAGTGCAAGCCTCTCCACCGAGCTATCATAGACAGCCGGGTGGAGAGCAGGCACAGGCCCTGAGTGCCTACTGGACCGTCTAGGCAGTCCGCTCCAGCCAATCCCACAGCTGCTCTTATGCTGCTCATCTGCAGCATGAGAGCAGCATTGGGATTTGGAGAGGGTAAGCTGAGGCTCCACGAGGATTTGTGGTGACGAGGAAGCGTAGGTAAGTATGTTTATAAATTTAGTTTTTTGGCCCACTGTCAATACTGGCCGATATAAAATCTGTTAACGAGCCATGATTGAGAGCTTTGGAATGTGAGTCTAAAGGCAGGAAAAAACAGTTAGCTACCTAGGCATCCTATTTTCACAGGATGGGTTATGGTGACCCAATCTAAAGAACACCTACTTAAACTATTCTCGAGCTTCTGATGCACCCTTTAGATTTGCCAATAAAATGGGAATAAAACCCATCAGATATGGTAAAATTGTATAAAAGCAAATGCCTCCCAGTTGCAATATATGGGGCACTAATCTGGGGCATAACAAATAGCAAACAGATCCAGACACAGAAAAATGACATTGTAAGCAGACTACTAGCAGTCCTGCGTACTACCCCATTTTACATAATCCATAAAGAACTTGACCTCTGGTATACTAAAGATCACATTCATCTTAGTAGTAGTATTAAATGGCGTAGTTTCTGGTCCAAACAAGGCACACATTTGACTAGAGACATCATAAGGGATTGTCTAGAACTTGACCAGTATGAAAAAATCCCCTGGTTTAGGTAAATAAGCAGTCTCTTGAAAGAAGTGTAGTGTTCGGGTCTCTGCGGGCATTCTACATTTCAGTAAGAAAGAGTTGAGAACAGTTTTTTTGGGAATCAGGGGGGCCCACACAGATTCACGTGAAAAAATTAAGGCATTGGTGGAAAGGTATTGGAAGGGACTGATACAACAAGGGATACAAGATTAGCTGACTATTTTAATTTATAATCAGGACCGATTTTATTTGACTAGGTTACGCTTCCAACTAATCCATCATATTGTTGCATTTCCCAAATCAAAGGCATGGTCATCAAATCTACCAAAAAGCCCATGCAATGGAAAATCTGGTCAATCCACTATGCATTTCATGCTGTTCTGTAAATTTTATAAAGACATCAGATTAAGAGTACTCAGCCCCTTATTCCTATACCTGGGCATCATTTAAATAGTTTAAATAATAGGCCCAGATCTTTAAGCCTACTCCCTTGTCTACTTTGGCAACTAACATGCAAGGCCCCGTGTGGAGCCACAAAATGAACTCTGGGTTTAAAAACTGCCTTTTTTTAGCTGGAAGGTTTTTAATTCTTTTCTTTTTGCTATGTCTTTCATGATTATTATTAATACTTTTTTCTTAGAGTTTGGATTGATTATATCATCCCAAGATGCTTGTTTCTCGTCCAGGGAGGACCTGGCCTGGCAGTTCAGGCTGGACTGTTCCCATAGGGGGGTAGGGCCAAGACTGATTTGCATATGGCTGGGTCTGAACTGGAATGGCATAGGGAGCAATACAACAATGGATTTAGGCCTAGATCTCTGTACTGGGGTGAATGTTCGACATTATTCACCATTCCCTCCAACAATTGTTCTTTTTGCATTTGTCAACAGAAGAGCATTACATTTCACAACTCCCTGCACTCCTCAGGGCATGCTACCAGACTATCATCATCATCAGCAGCAGCAGCAGCATAATGTCTGACATAAATATCTTGTATTTGTATTCGTCAATACATGGTACAATTTTCAATCAGCATAGCCTATATAGTTGACGTTTCAGTTTATTACAATGAATTACAAACCTTCATCTGGACTGAGATAGTTGTTTTTACACCTGTTACATTAAGCCATTAAAATGTCAGTACTTTCAAAGGTATAAACAGGCTTCTTTAGGATAATTTTAATGATTATCCGAGTATACCTAGACTGAAATAATTGTATAGTAGTCCCAATGAGTGAATGAAATACGTAAAACAACAAATCATCATTATGTTGGATACTGAAACTGTCCTTATAGAAGAGTCCACTGCAGAGGCTCTGTCACATGCTGGCTATAGTGAATTGCAGCCTTTAGGTTGCTTGTGTCAGCATAAAAACAAGTGTTTTGGTGCTTATAAAAAAACGAGCTAAATACTGAGAAAATCAGTGTTGTCTTAATAGGGCAGTAAGTTGATCTGACAAAAGTACCTGCCTCCAGAGGCTCCAATTTGGGTCGATTAATAGATCACAGAAACATTGGTGCAAATCTGCAGCGCAGCTCGTTCAAACTAAAGTGCTGAACATGCAGCAGGGAAAGAAACTGCCCTCTTATAATTAAGCCTTTTCTTGAGATCTACATTATGCAGTCGTTTGCTTACAAGGCAAGTAGAACACTTGTCAAGCAATCCAGCAGTAGCAGAGAATTTAAGTTTTTAATATTTGCATAAATAGCAGTGATTGTTTAAATGATACTTATGATGTTTCGGGCCATTAAGGCTATTTATTTAGCATTTTGGTACATAATTGCAATATAACTATTATTATACATGTGAAATTGTTGGGAAATGTTGAGTCACAATTTAGGATGAAAATTACTTCTTAATTACAGTCAAACTGAGTATAGCTAGAGTTTGTGCTACGTAGGTGCTCAAACTAATTTGTATTTGAGATTTGTAGAGCGCATTATACCCAAGTTTGTCAAACGCAAATCGTTTTATTTATTTTTTATTTTTATTGTTCTTCGACACAAAAAAACAAGGAAGATAATAGGCAGCTGAAAAGTAATCCAACCATCAACAACGGAGATGAAAAATCAACTAAACATTGCATATTCACCATTACCCCCCGTTAATAAATAAAGCATTTGACATCCATGCGAGTATTCAGATCAATTTGAATGGTCCAGGTAGGCACTTAGATGCTATACAGTTTTATACATTGCGACTGGAAAGAAGAAATAAATATAAGTGCTTAGTTTAAGGAAAGAGACAATGAAGTTCCCCATTATTTAATAAACCAGTTTAGCAATTGGTGCCCAAATTCGCAACCCTCTTTCTCTTTTCTTACGTCCCTTTAATTTATAGATTGAAGACTCAATATTATATGCTGCGAGTAAACGTGCCCGCCAATTCGAAAAGGTCGAGGGATCAGCGCTTATCCAGTGGGAAGTTTGTTATGCCTGGTTATTAAACTTAGAGTGTTAGCCTGTGTGGCAGGGTTTCATTAGGAATGTTCATGGGTTGCTGGGTGTTGGTGTCAGAGGATTCCAGGGTTTTCAAATGTATGCGAGGACGTTAATTGTCGAAGGCGGACGTCTTTTGTTGCCTCTGCTGTGTTGACCAGTAATAAACTAACTTCAAGGATTCACGACTTCTGAGTTTATTACTACAATTTCACTGGCGACGATTCTGGTCTACACAGCTGTTTCCTCGAGCCTACGCGAGTATTTCAGCCTCGTCGAGACAGGACAAAGAAAGACTATCTACTTCAAACCGAGGTGGGTGAGGAGCTTCTCCGATGCCTCGAGACTACCAGGATTTCCCCGATCGCAAAACACACCCTTACGCAGCTGCAAGGTAAGGGTGTCTATGTTTTTTTTTAAAAAAAAACAAAGACAGACGAGCAACCGTTTTTCGTGTAAAACACGAACTTACTTTGACCAGAGGAAGATCGATTCATCTGCCGCCTTATCTGGGACCGCGGAGTAGTATCGCTTGCCTTCCTTCTGTTTCAGTCGTTTTTGGGGATTTCTCTCGTATTTTCAGACTTGCTGCGCATGCGCGAACTAAGGGCTAATTTTTATTTGCTTTACGCACGCGCGAACCGGCAACACGTCTGAGGCATCTGTTTACGTCAGTCTTTCTGTTCTAGTTGCCAAGCAACAATCACCGGCACTCAAGTGATTCAGCTCCTGTGCTGCAGTCGAGTCTTCGTTTTTACAACTAAAGATTACCGTTTCTTCTGTGGATTGCTTCTGTGATCCACACACACATACATACATATATGTATTTATTTTACGAAGTTTGCAGATCCTTCCTGTGATCTGCACACAGTCATTTTTCTTCAGTTGTAAAGAAAAAGAAGCAGATTCTTCCTGTGATCTGCACACAGTCATTTTAGCAGATTCTTCCTGTGATCTGCACACAGTTATTTTTCTTCAGTTTTAAAAAAAAAGCAGATTCTTCCTGTGATCTGCACACTAACATTTTAAGATGTTTTTTTTTAGATACTTAAGTTGGTTGTTACATTTCTGATTTTTTTCTCTTTTCTTTTTTTTTCTCCTCTTACTATCTCTCAAAGCTTTTTGATCACAATTCTATACGTTTTTCTTTCCATTCACAACCAATATGCAATCTGTCAGTCCACCTCCTGCTTTTCTGGAATCTGCGGGGGATCCACCAGTTAGGTGGGAACTGTGGTTTGATGCGTTCCAAACCTATTTGGGTGCTATTGGAGCATCCAGATTCGGCGATGAACGTAAAAGATTTTTACTCCTTCATTCTCTTGGTTTTGAAGGGAGGTCCATCTTCAAACATCTTCCTGAGGTTGTTCATGTTCCAGGAGAAGACATAGATGTATTTCAAGATGCAGTGACCAAACTTAGGACAAGGTTTCACAAACAACCTAGTCTGATGGTTCTTCGACACAAATTCTTCAAGAGGCAACAAAAAGATGGAGAGGATGTTGACATGTATGTTTCTGCGTTAAGGAAACTTGCTTCTGAATGTCAGTTTGAGACATTTTTAGAGCAACTGATCAGAGATCAATTTGTCTGTCACTGTAGTGACAAACAGATAAGACAAAAACTTCTTTCTCTCTCGAATCCTGACTTAGATGAAACTATTAAGATAGCTAAGAGTATCGAAACTTCACAAATTTCTTTAAAAGAATTGGAAGACAAGCTTCCAGACCCGGTGAATGTGATTTCGTCCAGTTCAAAATTCAAGCGCAGTGAATTAACCAGAGGTTAAAGATAACGAGTCTAAAAAATCCATTTCAAAGAAAAATATGTATGTCTCACATGACCCCAAGAATATGTGCAATAGATGTGGTAACAAACAACATCAGAAGGGGATTAGATGCCCAGGTATAAATGTTATATGCAGTTATTGCAAAAAAACAGGGCATTTTGCCAAAGTTTGTTTCAAGAAGAAATTTAATGAGCAAAAAAGGTCTGTTGCATGTGTGTTAGAGTCAGACTGTGAGTCAGATTCAGAAACAATTGGTGTTATTCTAGATAGTCCTGATCATGTTTTAAAGATTTCTGATGAAGCAGACTGTGTCGATCCGATCGTTGAGATTTTGGTGGGGGACAAAGCACTTAATTTACTTGTAGACTCTGGAGCTAGGATAACAATGATAACCAAGGAACTATTTGAGGAAACTTGGGGAGATAGGAGTCTGCTACCCCCTGATCGCTCGCCAGTATCCTATGAGGGTCGTAGGATAGAACTGTTGGGTTACTTTGAGGATGAACTTCGATTTGATGGTAGAGTGATCAAGGGCAAGATTTATGTTGCTGTCAAAGGACTAAACATTTTAGGATGGTTTCACCAGGGGTTATTTGGGATGATCCTAAAACCTGGTTGCAGGGTGCAAGTTTTAACAGTTTCTGATGGTGGTTTTGATGGCAATATAAAATGGGAAGAACTTTTTCCTACTGTTTTTTCTAAGGGGTTAGGAACGATCCGAGGGTTCAAGCACCGAATTATTGTTAAAGAAGGGTCACTACCGGTTAAACACAAGCTGAGGGGTGTCCCGTTCAGTGTTAGGGAGGACCTTGAAGCAGAGATTAAGTGCTTGTGCCAGGAAGACATCATTGAAGCAACAGAGTCGTCTTTATGGCTTTCTCCTCTTGTTGTAGCGCGGAAGAGGTGTGGTAAGTTGCGTGTCTGTGTGGACCTTAGGTCCCTGAATAAGGAGATCTGGGTGGATTCTCATCCTCTGCCAAAAATTGACGATTTGTTTGCATGTGTCAGGGGTTCGAGATATTTTTCCAAATTAGATTTGGCAAATGCTTACCACCAGATTGAATTGGAGGAGGAATCTCGTCATTTTACATCATTTATTTCTCCTCTGGGAACTTTCCGCTATAAACGTATGCCTTTTGGTTTGGCTTCTGCCGCGTCGGTTTTCCAACGTGTGATGCAGGGTATGTTGGGTGATATCAAAGGGGTGCTGGTATTCCAGGATGATGTGCTGGTTCATTCCCAAGACATTATTTCGCACAACGTTTTGTTGAGGAAGGTCTTTGAAACGTTCAGAGAATATGGAGTGGTTGTGAAGCCAGAAAAATGTAAATTTTTATGTGATGAAGTCGAGTACTTGGGGCATCACATTTCTGGCGAAGGTATTCGTCCTAGGCAAGGTTTGTTGGATGCCATTATCAATGCGCCCATTCCGAAGGATAAAACAGGGGTAAAATCTCTGTTGGGTCTATTGGAATATTATTCTAAATTTATTCCAAACTATGCCTCGGTTGTTAGGCCAATCAGCTATTTGTTGAGGAAGGGTGTGGTGTTCGGTTGGTCGAACGAGTGTAGTGCAGCTTTGGAGACTGTGAAAGTTCTACTTAAGAATAGTGAGGCACTCAAGCCTTATGATCCTTCTCTCTCTACTTGTATCACGGTGGATGCAAGTCAAGTGGGTTTGGGATGTGTTGTTACGCAAGATACTCGAGGTGGTGAAAACACTATTGCTTTTGCATCCAGAGTTTTAAGGGATGCAGAAATGCAATATTCAGTAATAGAGAAAGAGTTGTTGTCTTGTCTCTGGGCTGTGAGTAAGTTTCGTACGTATGTTTGGGGCAGACGGTTCACTTTGAGGACCGATCATAAACCCTTGGTGAATATTCTTGGTGCTGGTACTAGCAAGTGTTGTTCACCGAGGATTGTGAGAATGGTTTCAAGGCTTATGCAGTACCAATTCGATGTGGTCCATGTTTCTGGTGGTAAAAATACAAGAGCGGATTTCCTGTCTAGATTTCCTGTAGGCTTGGACCAAGGGGTCTGTTCAGATGAATACCAAAAGGACGAAGACGATTCAGATGATTGTTTCATAGCTGCGGTAGACATTGCTGTTGGAGACGAAGGGAGTTGGTTAGAGGCCATTGCTCAGGACGAAGTGCTTCAGCAAGTGAACCATTATGTGATGAATGGTTGGCCTAGAGAGAGTACTTTGGTGCATTATTTACAGCCATACTGGAAAGTTCAGTCTGAGATTTCCATTGAAGGGGGGGTGTTAGTTCGGGGAGAACGACTTATTCCTCCTCTTGGTGTCAGGAAAAATATTATTCTCAGAGCTCATGAGGGTCATCTAGGTTTGACTTTCACCAAACGGAGAGTTCGAGATGGTTTCTGGTGGCCATCTATGGATTCGGATGTCTCAGAAGTTGTTGACAGGTGCGTCATATGCAGCAAAGCCGATAAAGGCTTGAAAGTAAAGACCCCACCACTCTTGCCAGTTGACTGTCCACCGGGTCCCTGGAGTAAGTTGGGGTTGGACATCATGGGGCCAATAGAAGGTTTGCAGAATGGTGGACGTTTTGTTCTGGTTCTGATCGATTATGTCTCAAAATGGCCAGAGGTTAAGGTTGTTAAGGATATTTCTTCTTCTACGGTGATTATGTTTTTGAGAGAGGTGTTTATTCGAGAGGGGTTTCCTGAGACATTGGTCACGGACAATGGCACTCAATTTGTTAGTGCAGAGTTTGAGTCTTTTCTAAAGTCTTCCAACATTAAACACACGAAAAGTTCGCTGTATCACCCACAGTCTAATGGTCAAGTGGAGCGCATGAACAGAGTGGTGGGTGACTGTATCAGATGGGCTAAGAGTGAAAGAGTTAATATACAAGGTTCCATTGATAGCATGCTTTGGTTCTATAGAACTACTCCCCATTCCACCACTAGAGTTTCTCCATTTGAGCTATTGAGAGGACGTAAAGCCAATACATGTTTCCGACCAGGTTGGATGAATAAGTGGATCAAATCGTTACATGATGTCAACGTTCTGATGGAGATCGTGAAAAGGAATGTTGGGTGTGCTCAAGTCAAACAAAAGCGGTGGTATGATAAGAAAAATTCCGCTAAGCTTGTTGAAGTGCAGGTGGGGGATTTTGTTAGGATTAAATCTTCCATACATGTCAAGAAGGGAGAAAGTAAGTTTGGACTACCCATCCGTGTCATAGAAATCGGTAGGAATGCTGTAAAGGTTGAGGGGGGTAGTTGGTGGAATGTTGGTAAAATTGTTAAAGCTAGGGAAACAAGTGGGACAGGAAAGCCTTGCTTTTCTGATGCTTTAGATGCGGGTCGTAGAACTGGTGATGTGCGTTCTACTGTGAGGAGGAGTAGTAGGACAAGCAGAATTCCCATGCGTTTTCGTGAGTGATTCTATGTCGTAGGGTTTATGTGAAAGTTGGGTTTGTTTTATATTGGGGTTGTTTTATGTTTTTTTTTGTGTAACGTTTATTTTGTTTTAAAAAAAAATGAGAAAGGGGGATATGTTATGCCTGGTTATTAAACTTAGAGTGTTAGCCTGTGTGGCAGGGTTTCATTAGGAATGTTCATGGGTTGCTGGGTGTTGGTGTCAGAGGATTCCAGGGTTTTCAAATGTATGCGAGGACGTTAATTGTCGAAGGCGGACGTCTTTTGTTGCCTCTGCTGTGTTGACCAGTAATAAACTAACTTCAAGGATTCACGACTTCTGAGTTTATTACTACAAAGTTATACACAGTCGAGCAATGGCCATAGCAATAAATAATAGTTCTGTATCTGATCTTGTCCAGCCATCTGTTACCTTTTTACTAATACCAGAAATGAGGAGAGCAGGATTAATCCGAACTGGAATCCTAAAGATCGCAGATAGGAAAATCTCCATGTCATTTATAAATTCTATTAATTTTGGACATGAGAAAAACATGTGAACGGCATCTGCTGCATATAAATTGCACCTATTACAGCTTCGGCCCCTTGTGCCTCCCCATTTTGATATCTTCGCTGGAGTATAATATAAATCAAATATGGACATAAAATGTTGACTCCTTACACTACCCGTAATCAGTATCTGATTTGCTAAGGATATGGAGTCTTCAATATCAAATTCATCCTCCCCCAGCCGTTCAACCCATTTTCTGTTTGGGACAGTAGATCATCTGGAAAAGACTCGAGCAGGTTGATATATAGCTTTCCCATGCGGTCCCTTTTCTGAACCAGTTCGACCAAGGCTATTTTTTCAAAATTGTAAGCCTGTCAATGGGGTCCCCACCCCAAAAAGCTTTGAATCTGTAAAAATGTAAGGAAATCACCCCTACTTAGCCCATACTCTTCCTGTAAGATTGCAAAAGATTTCATTTGCCCATTTTGATAAAGATCTCCCAGTGTATAAATACCCTTACTACCCTCAAACAAATGTAAATCCCGAAAAATTGGTGGTAAGCAAAATGTGGTCGCCAAGGGGGTATATACGTTTAGGTTTGGAATGGACCTGCCTCCATACCTTAAACGCTGCTTTCAAGATTTTAAATCTTGTTTTTTTATAGTAGCTAGGTTCAAGGATTGAAGCCAAGAGCCCCTTTGCTTGATCCCCCAATCCAAGTTCATAGATAGATGGGCGGCACGCCATTGGTATATTGCATTTGGACCCAACGAGTAGTATCGCCATATGATGAAGTATTGCGGCCCAGTAATAGAGTAAGAAATTCGGGATGGCTAGGCCCCCCGTTGTTTGGGGAGAATCAGCCACTTGGTTGCTCTTCTAGATCTGCGATATCCCCATAGAAACCTAGAGCATACCCTTTCTATTTTAAAAAAAAAAGAAGAAGGAAACTCAAGAGGTATAGTACTAAACAAATATAGGAATTTAGGTAAAATCAGCATCTTTAGAGCATTACTCTGCCCAGCTAAAGACAAGTGTAAATGATCCAGCCTCTCTAATTTCTTGTTACTAGATTCAATTAAGGGGCATAGATTCAGATCAGGGATATTATCTATTTGGGCGGTGATTGTGATGCCCAGATAAGTGGCCTCTGTCACAACTGGAAAGCCGGGAGGGCATGTCATACCAGAGCATAAAATTAGGGTTTATCAGAATTTAATTTATACCCAGATGTGGCACCAAACTGAACTGCTAAGTCTTTAACAGTTGGGAAGGCAGAGACTACGTCACTCGTGAGGACCGCGATGTCATCGGCGTAAGCCAATGCTCTATATTTTACCCCCACAGTCTCGATTGCTTTAATATGAATGTTAGTCTCCAGCTTCTTTAAGAAGGGGTCAATTTATAGGGCAAAAAGGAGGGGTGAACATGGACCCCCCTGCCTTGTACCTCTACTTATGGGGAATGTTGTTGATTCCTGTCCTGCTATCCGAATCGCAGCTTCAGGGTTTGTATACATCACTTTGACCGCCCGTACAAAATCAGTGCCCAGGCCCTTCCACCTTAAAACTGACCAAAGGAACCGCCAGGAGACCCTGTCGAACGCCTTTTCGGCATCCAAGAGGAGAACTCCCAGCGGTGACCTTGTGGCCTGAGCCCAATCAAGAAGGGCAATCACCCGGCAGACATGGTCGGTCGTGTCCCTTCCTGGAATAAAACTGTGTTGCTATCGCTATTAATAAGCGTTATTGGCCTATACGAGGCAGGGCTTAGCTCAGGTTTGCCCTTTTTTTTAAAAACAATGATGGTAGTCATTCGACAAGAAACAGGAATATTACGTGCATGTTCAAGTAGGTATGTCATATCATGTTTGAGCTCTTGTCGGAATACTCGATAAAATTCCAGCGGGATGCCGTCAGGGCCTACTGCTTTCCCTAGAGCTAGGGATGTCAAAGCCAGCTCAATTTCATCCCATGTAAATTGAGTTTCCAGAGCTTCCTTTTGAGCCTGAGTCACCTTTAACATTTCTATCTCATTTAAGAACTCTTCAGAGGAATCGTTCTCTATCGCGACAAAGTCCTGTGAATACAGTTGTTTATAAAAGTTTTGAAAAACCCTTAGAATTCCTGCTGGAGTCTCCTGAACATGCCCTTCAAGATCGTTAATTTTAAGAATTCGGTTGGCGACCTCACGTTGTTGGGTTAGCTTGGCTAAAACTCTTTTCACCCAGCTCATATGCCTCTGCCTTCTATTGAGTGTATCTAGCTGCGATCTCCATACTGATATGCTCATGGATTTTATTCTTTAATATGGCAATATGTTGCTGGCAGCTCTCTATACTTGTCCCCAGCAATATCATATTTATTAAATTACATTCTTCTTTCCTTAGTAGTACCACCCAATTTTGGATTTCGCCCTGTATCTTTTTTTGACGTGCTATAGAGAAGCTCAGGGTTTCCCCTCTAACAGCCGCCTTGAATGTATCCCATACTACGCAGGCTGATGCTGTATTCCAATTAATAGAAAAAAACTCCACTATCCACTTGGCCATGTGAGAGCAATATGTCTTATTCAACAGGAGTTTTCTTTCAAACGTCCATGGCCGTTGTACCTTTCCAATCCCCTGCATAGGAATCTCTATTATCAGCGGATTGTGATCCGAAATCACTCTGGGGAAGATCTCAATACCACATGTACCGACTAAATGAGTTGAAAGAAAAAAGTAATCTAACCTAACATGTTTATTGTGGGGGGCGGAAAAAAAAGTAAACCCCGGGTCTGGTGACTTAAGTTTATGCCAGCTATCAGAAAGAACATGTTCGATTACCAGTCCTTGAAGGGCTCTGAAAATCCTGACTTTCTTGCCTTGATATATTGACATATCATGTAAGTCATATTGGCTATCTATATGAATATTAAAATCCCCGCATAGTAATAAGGGGCTTGGCCATAAGGCAAGTTCTATGCTTAAAAAATTCAGTATCTCTGAGTCATCTAAATTAGCCCCGTAAATGGAGCACAAAGTCAATGCTGAGTTATTTACTATAATTTCCACAATCACCCAACGACCCAAATTGTCTGCTTTTTTCCTCGTACATAGACATATTCCATTCCTGGATAATATAGCTACCACCCTTATATTAATGCTTTGACGAGTGCAGGTTAGTGTCTCAAAACCAAGTTCCCCGAGCCATCTGCGATTATTCTATTGTATATGTGTCTCCTGAAGGCATAGCACATCGATACTCATTAACCGTAGTTGTTTTGCCAACATCCCACGTTTTCTCCTATCATTAAGACCGCAGATGTTAACTGAACAGATTCGTACCCTACCCCTCATCCAAATACACAAAGGTCTCTGCGATCCACATCACACATAGTAGAAAGGGATAGGATTTTTCCCATTTTAAGAAATTATTTTTCTGCTGCTGTATTCCAAAATTTATTCCTAACAGGTTTGCCGAAGACTCAAGAACAGAAACCCCTCTCCTTCCCTCACCCACATCAACCCCTGCCACCCCTTCCACCCCTACCTCTCGCCCCCCCCAAGCAGCCCCTCCCTTCCCTCCCTTCCCCCCACCGCATGAGGCACAAGGACCAAGGCCCTTAGTGATGGAAAGCAAGCTACACCCCCCTCTCACTCTCCTAAGTAGCCCCCCTCCCGCTGAACGAAGTAAACCATCCCTGTATCAATACATCAATACAGCTATATTATAATTCCTGATTTGTACTCTAGCTTCCCTTCAATGTGAGCAGAAATTCTTTTGCCTGTACTTCGGAAGTAAAGAATATTACAGCCCTGTTAACAACAACCTTAAGCTTTGCTGGGTTCAACAAAAACACTTGACCTCCTTTCTCTTGAAAGCCTGGAATTAATTGACGGAGCTGCCATCTCTTCTCTACTGTTCATTGGCAGTAATCAGGCCTAACAAAAAATTTGCACCCTTTTCCCTTCCGTTTCCTATCTGGCCGTGCCAGATCATATAGGGCTTCTCGAGCCAAAAGGTTATTAAGGCAGATCAAAATAGCTCATGGTTTTTCTGGTGCTTGGCTGCTCTTCTTGTACTGTTTGAAGGGAAAACGGTGAGCTCGCTGAAGCTCGATTTTCCAGTCCCATTGTTTCAAATCCGGAAATGCTTCGCTAAACAAGTCCACAACAAACTGATAAGTGTCTTTACCTTCCTTCCCTTCCGTAATGCCCAGTATTCGTAAATTATTTCTTCTCGCCCGATTCTCCAAATCCATCAATTTCCAGGTTGTGTCTGCCCTTTGTGCTTCCAGAGACTGGGTACGGGCTTTTTGCACTATTAATTCATGCTCTACTGCCGAAATTCTAGTTTCTGCCTCTCCCATTCTTGTAGCAATGTCTGCACACGTCTTAGCCACTCTTCGAATTGCATTCTGCACCTTACGATAGCCTCCCTGGATACGTGCGCTCTCAGCCCGGGTTTCCTCCCTATGAGCCAAGATAATTTGATAAATAGTGGCGAGAGTTATTTTTTCAGACATGTTTGGATTTGGAGATTGAACTTGGGTTTGATTTAGATCCCCTACTAGTGCCTTCCTGGTTTCGCCCAAATTAGGAGTAAAGGAGTAGTCCCAAACCATTGACCCGCCTTGGTCAGAGATTTTATCCAGGGCATGAGGGGCCATTTTTTTCCTTCAAACTGTTCCCCCTTTTGAGTGGTGAGCTCTCCCTCCTCATAATCCGGGCCGGGACCACTAAGATCACTCTCGTCTTTCCCCCACACCCTCCCAGGAGTCTCATCCCCCGAGGAGATAGATGGATCAGGCATTGAAAAAAAGTTTTCCCCAGAATCTCCATTTATCCTGGCGCCCAGCTCTAAATCTGGGATAGGCTGAATGGGATGCTGTATAGCTTTGATGTTGGCATTTTGTTTTAACATTTCGGGCAAGTCATTCTGTGCAGTATCACCACAAACTACATTACCCATACTGCATTTTTCCTGAAATGAAACAGCCTTACTGACTCCACTGGCTCCCCCTCAATAAAAGTCATCGAATTACCGTCAGAAAAAGCAGGCTTCATCACATTAACCATATCGTCAACCGGTAGGCATTGTGTCAAGCAATTATCATCCTCGCTGAGACCTACCGCAGCAGAAGCGATACGTTGTATTTTCTTCTCCTTCTCCGGTGCTTTAAGCCTCTCGGTCATTGTAGGTAAAGTTGTAGATGCTGTGGTTTTCCCCAGGGAGTCAGCCATCAACAGATTTCCCTCTTTACCCTCCTCGCTGTTCTTCGACTTCTGACGCTGGGTTCTGAACATAGAGGAGACTGTTTGCCTGGTGCGGGCAGGCACGTCCCCTCTGCCCGCTCGATCTCCAGCTCCGCCGTCTCCCAGCTGGGTATCAGCTTTGCCGAGCGGTGCTCGGGTTTTCTCCAGGCTGCCTGTTGAGATTACAGGGCTGCCTGCAGCGGTCTGTGGCCCGCGAGGTTTAGCTCCCCTTCCGCTTACCTTCGACGCCATTGGAGTAGTCTGGTGGATTCGGGAGACCTGCGCTGCCACTCGGAACACAGGATTCAGCGGTATCAGACGCGAAGGTGCCGGCACCTCTCTATGCCACAACAGCCAATGCCAAATCATGCCAATAGAGTCCGTGTTTTTGCTTCTTCCACCTAAAGTCCCAAAAAACAGAGCATTGAATAGGGAGGGGGTACTACTCAGGTAAGTGTCGGAGCTTGCTTAACCAGCCGACTTGTCAACCGCCATCTTGCCTCCTTGAAAACCCATTGTCAAACGCTAATCAATAGAATCTTCATAGGAATGGCAAGCCGAAAGCATCCGGAAGTGAAAAAAGCCAGGTTATCAAGTGCTTGTGAAAGGCCGCATGGGAGGAGAGACTAGCAATATGATTGGGTAGGCTGTTCCCCAACATGGCCACAGAAACCCTATAGGATCGCACCACCCATCCAACACACCACCACCTGGCCTCCGAAATCACAGTATTTCCACCTTCCTAAGACAGTCAGACCTCAGATATCTATTGAGAATATGCCAGTTGAAGGCCGTTCTCAAGTGCAATGGACCCTGGCAGTGGAGGGCAGTGTGAACTAGACAGAGAGCTTCGAAAGTCACTCGCTTCCTTACTAGCAGCCAGTGCAGGGAGCGGATGCCCTCTCCGACAGACAGACGTTTAGGAATATTCAGGACAAATGTACTAAATATTACAAACATATTACCCCAGTTGGAGTTAATAATAGAAAATCTTCACCTTAGGGACAATATTTTCGTAAACAAGATTAACCCCCTAACATGCGCAGGACAGCCAGGAGCTGTCCTGGACCATGGTGCTCGTGTGCGCAGGACAGCTACTAGCCGTCCTCGCACATGGAAGGGGAAATCCCTCTGGTTCCCCCCGGACAGTCTTGGGAGCTTGGAAAGGGCTTTCCCAGCTCCCGAGGCTGTCTCTTTTGTTTCTGCGCAATGAAGATCAGTGTGCACGTCACGCTGACCTCTTTGCACAGAAACCGAAACTGAAATGAGCCAATAGACTTATTGCAGTTTCACTTTCTACGTGCTCAGGGGGTTATCTCAACGTATTTTATTCTGCTAAATTTGAGGTTTTTATGGGATTCTGGGTAAGAAAAAGTTGGGGGGATCTACGCAAGCCATACCTCACTGGACTCTCTAGGGTGTCTTGTTTTCAGAAATGTGTGGGTTTGGTAGGTTTCCCTAGATGGCCGTGAGCCTGGGGCCAAAACCCAGGTGCCCCCCCTACAAAACAAGCTTGTTTTATAATAGATAATTTTGAAGTCTCCACAGAACGATTAGAGCCATTGGCTGTTGCGGCCACTATGCCTACCCACACAAGTGAGGTACCATTTTTATTGGGAGACCTGGGGGAATGCTGCTGGTAGGTAGTTTGTGTCAGCCCAGTGATCCCACAACTTTACCACACAAAAAAGCAAAATGTCTCTTTTTTCTAGCAAAATTTGAGGTCTGCAGTGGATTCTGGGTAGGAAAACTTTGTGGGATCCATGCAAGCCATACCTACCTGGACCCCCCACCCCGGGTTTCTAGTTTTCAGAAATGTCTGGGTTTATTAGGTTTCCCTAGATGGCCACTGAGCCTGGGATCAAAAACACAGGTGACCCCTCTGAAAAACAAGGTTGTTTTGTGATAGATAGGTGAGCATCTGTATTTTTGGTCCCGGGTTGCAGACATCTAGGGGAATTTAAAAAACCCAGACATTTCTGAAAACTAGACTTCGTGGGAGGCCAGGGAGGTGTGGCTTGTGTTGATGCCTGGACGTTTTCCTACCCAAAATCCCCTGCAAACCTCAAATTTAGCAGACAAAAATCAATTTTTCCTCACTTGTCTATGTGGGAAAGTTGTGGAAACACCGGGCTGACACAAGTTTCCAACCACCCAGTGTTCCCCTCAGTCTCCCGATAAAAATGGTACCTTACTTGCATGGGTGGGCAAAGTACCCGTGACAGACAAGGGTCCAAAACGTATTGTGGAGACATCAAAATTACGTTCCACAAAACTACCTGGTTTTGCAATGGGGGTCACCTGGGTTTTTGACCCCCGAGTTAGCATCCATCTAGAGATATCTACCAAATTCTGAAATTTCTATGTGGGAAAGTTGTGGGATCACTGGGCTGACACAAACTTCCACCATCCGCGTTCCGCCAAATCTTCCGATAAAAATGGTAGCTCACTCATGTGGGTGGTCCAAGTGCCTGCGACAGGCAAGGGCCCAAAACGTATTGAGGAGACATCAGAATTACCTATCACAAAATCACCTGGTTTTGCTAGGAGGGTCATCTGGGTTTTTGGCCCGGGCTCAGCGGCCATCTAGGGAAACCTACCAAACCCAAACATTTCTGAAAACTAGACATCCAGGGGAGTCCAGTGAGGTATGGCTTGTGTGGACCCCCCAATGTTTTTCTACCCAGAATCCCCTGCAAACCTCAAATTCAGCTGAAAAAATCACCTTTTCTCAAATTTGTTTGTGGGAAAGTTGTGGAACCACATTTTCCGCATATTTTTGTGTGGAATCAACATGCCTGCACAAATGTCTACCACACAACGTTCCTCTCAGTCTCCCAAGATACCTCACTTGTCTAGGCAGAGCCAAAAATAAAGAGATTAAGGGTATAGCACAGATGACTTTAAGCACTACATTTTTTTAAAAATATATTTTTAGCCAATGCTGCATTGGACACCCACACAAGAATAGGACTTGTTAAAACGCAAACATTTACAATGCATGTCTTTACAACACAGTTTTTACATCGCAACATCCATTACAACGCATGATTTTACAACGCTTGCCATCACAACAGATTTTTAGAAACTACATTTACAACGCATTCCATAACAACGGATACCATTACAATGCACACCATTACAAAGCATACCATTACAACGCATACTACTTTTAGGGCAACAGTAGGGTAAGTGTTGGATAGTGTAGGGGTAAATATGACTATTCCCGCTGCAGTGAGTGCAGCAATAGGGTAAGTGTTGGATAGTGTAGGGGTAAAAAGTACTATTCCCACTCCAGTGAGTGCAACAGTAGGGTAAGTGTTGGATAGTGTAGGGTTAAAAATTACTATTCCCCATTACTTACCTTATAATGCGTTGTAATGGCATGTGTTGTAGTGGTATGTGTTGTAGTGGAATGCGTTGTAATGGCTGCGTTGTAATGGTATGTGATGTAAAAGCTGTTGTGATGGAATGACTGCCTTGTAAATGTAGTGCGTTGTAAATGTAGTGCATTGTAATGACTGCGTTGTAATGGTTGTTTCCACCCACACAAGTGAGGTATCATTTTACTTGGGAGACTGAGGGGAACACTGTGTTTTAGGACATTTGTGCCAGCATAGTTATCCCACACAAAAATATGTGGAAATATATTTTTTTTTCAGCCAAATTTGAAGTTCTCAGGGGATTCTGGGTAGGAAAACGGTAGGGGGGGGGGGTCCATGCAAGCCATACCTCCCTGTACTCCCCCTAGTGTCTAGTTTTCAGAAATGTGTGGATTCATTAGGTTTCCCTGGATGGTCACCGAGCCTGGGGTCAAAAGTCCAGGTGCCCTCCTTGCAAAATCAGGTAATTTGGGATAGGTCATTTTGAAGTCTCCTCAATACGTTTTGGGCCCTTGCCTGTCGCAGGTACTTGGGCCACCCACACGAGTGAGGTATCATTTTTATCAGGAGACCTGGGTGAACGCTGGGTGATAGGAAATTTGTGTCAGCCCGATGATCCCACAACTTTTCTACACAGAAATTTGAGAAAAAAGTGATTTTTTCAGCTACATTTCAGGTTTGCAGGGGATTCTGGGTAGGAAAACCTTGGGGGGGTCCAGGCACCCCATACCTCCCTGGACTCCCCCGGGTGTCTAGTTTTCAGAAATGTGTGGGTTTGGTAGGTTTCCCTAGATGGCCACCAAGCCTGGGGCCAAAAACCCACATGACCCCCCTTGCAAAACCAGGTCGTTTTGAGATAGGTCATTTTGATCTAATCACAAAAGGGGCTCCACTACATGTGTGGAGGAGGGAACAAGAGGCATGGGGTTCTAGGAGCTAGCAGTCTCCTATACTAAATGTTTACCACAAAAAGCTGCTCCTAGTGTGATAACCCAAAAGAGTTACGAGAACGTTGTGAGTGTGGGCATCTCACAAAAAGTTACGGACTGGTCTCACACACCACCTGGTGTCATGCTTCATCATTGACCGGTCCTCGCCCTCTAAAACCTTCGTTTGATAGAGGGCGGGCATACACTTGACGACAAGGATGCACTTCTAAATAACTAAGTGGGGGCCCGTAATATTGTAAGTGAATTTAAAAATCATTATGGTTATCAGGAGTGTGTTTTAATGTGACTGATAACTATATGATATTAAAAATATATGCGACGGTGAATGGGGTAATTAGTGTCCACTAACCGTCTCGTGACATGGTCAACATGTTTCTGCCGTGTCGGCCCGATTGGGTCTAAGGAATTTATCAGGACCTAAAATTAAAAGGGGGCTCCGTTCCTACCAACTGGTGGCAAGATACTACCACTGCGCGGGTGTGGCGAAGGCCACTCTCCACTTCCTAGATGGCTTCCGACGGTGAAACCCTAATTATATGGACTACTTGCCCCATGGGGGGAGGGGGAGGAGAGAAATCCTGTTTGTCCGCTTGTGACAGGCAATGGATTCCTCCTGGGTCCTAAGCGGACTATACACCCAAGGGAATCCAGGATGGAGTGACTTGTGTGGCTCTCACCAGGTTCTGTTACCCAGAACGCCATGCTAACACCAAACTTTGTAAAAAAAAAACAACACACTTTCCTCATATTTCTGTGATGGAAAGTTCTACAATCTGTGTGGACCCACAAAATTCCACCCACCTCACATCCCCCAACGTCTTCCGATAAAAATGGTAACTCACTTGTGTGGGTAGGTCTATCACCCGCGACAGCAAAACTGCCCAAAACGCAATGTGGACACACTACATTTTTACAGTGAAAACTGATCCTTTTATTTCAAAGTGCCTAGCTGTAGATTTTGAACGCTAGCTCTGCTAGAACCTAGGGAAACATAGCAAACCCATACATTTTTTAAAGCTAGACACCCAGGGGAATCCAGGATGTGGTGATGATTTATGTGGCTCTCACCAGGTTCTGTTCACCAGAATCCCTTGCAAACATCACACTTTGCTTAGAAAACACATTTTTCTCACATTTCTGTGATGGAAAGTTCTGGAATCTGCCTGGATCCACAAAATTCTAAGTTTCCCGTATTCTCCAAAGTCTTCCAATAAAAATTGGTACCTCACTCGTGTGGGTGGGCTAAGTGCCTGTGGCAGGGAAGGGGCTAAAACGTATTGTGGAGACATCACAATTACCTATTACAAAACAACCTGGTTTTGCAAGAGGGGCACCTGGGTTTGTGGCCCCGGGTTCGGTGGCCATCTAGGGAAACCTACCAAACCCACACACTTCTGAAAACTAGACACCCGGGGTAGTCCAGCGAGGTATAGCTAGCATGGATCCCCCATTGTTTTCCTACCTATGCAAACCTCAAATTTAGGTGACAAAAACACATTTTCCACATATTTTTGTGTGGGATGACCGTGTTGGCACAAATGTCCTACCACTCAGCGTTTGCCTCAGTCTTTTGAGTAAAATGATACCTCACTTGTGTGGGTGGGACAAGGGCCTATGACTGGGAAGAACCAAAAACATAGGGATTAAGGGTATAGCACAGCGAATTCTAAGCGCTACATTCTTTTATGAATACGTTTTTAGCCAATTCTGCATTGGACACCCACACAAGTCAGGTATCATTTTACTCAGGACACCAAGGGGAATGCTAGGTGGTAGGACATTTTTGCCGGCATGGTGATCTCACACAAAAGTGTGTGGAAAAGGTGATTTTATTCTGCTAAATTTGAGGTTTTTATGGGATTCTGGGTAAGAAAAAGTTGGGGGGATCTACGCAAGCCATACCTCACTGGACTCTCTAGGGTGTCTTGTTTTCAGAAATGTGTGGGTTTGGTAGGTTTTCCTAGATGGCCGTGAGCCTGGGGCCAAAACCCAGGTGCCCCCCCTGCAAAACAAGCTTGTTTTATAATAGATAATTTTGAAGTCTCCACAGAACGATTAGAGCCATTGGCTGTTGCGGCCACTATGCCTACCCACACAAGTGAGGTACCATTTTTATTGGGAGACCTGGGGGAATGCTGCTGGTAGGTAGTTTGTGTCAGCCCAGTGATCCCACAACTTTACCACACAAGAAAGCAAAATGTCTTTTTTCTAGCAAAATTTGAGGTCTGCAGTGGATTCTGGGTAGGAAAACTTTGTGGGATCCATGCAAGCCATACCTACCTGGACCCCCCACCCCGGGTTTCTAGTTTTCAGAAATGTCTGGGTTTATTAGGTTTCCCTAGATGGCCACTGAGCCTGGGATCAAAAACACAGGTGACCCCTCTGAAAAAACAAGGTTGTTTTGTGATAGATAGGTGAGCATCTGTAATTTTGGTCCCGGGTTGCAGACATCTAGGGGAACTTAAAAAACCCAGACATTTCTGAAAACTAGACTCCGTGGGAGGCCAGGGAGGTGTGGCTTGTGTTGATGCCTGGACGTTTTCCTACCCAAAATCCCCTGCAAACCTCAAATTTAGCAGACAAAAATCAATGTTTCCTCACTTGTCTATGTGGGAAATTTGTGGAAACACCGGGCTGACACAAGTTTCCAACCACCCAGTGTTCCCCTCAGTCTCCCGATAAAAATGGTACCTTACTTGCATGGGTGGGCAAAGTACCCGTGACAGACAAGGGTCCAAAACGTATTGTGGAGACATCAAAATTACGTTCCACAAAACTACCTGGTTTTGCAATGGGGGTCACCTGGGTTTTTGACCCCCGAGTTAGCATTATCTAGAGATATCTACCAAATTCTGAAATTTCTATGTGGGAAAGTTGTGGGATCACTGGGCTGACACAAACTTCCACCATCCGCGTTCCGCCAAATCTTCCGATAAAAATGGTAGCTCACTCGTGTGGGTGGTCCAAGTGCCTGCGACAGGCAAGGGCCCAAAACGTATTGAGGAGACATCAGAATTACCTATCACAAAATCACCTGGTTTTGCTAGGAGGGTCATCTGGGTTTTTGGCCCGGGCTCAGCGGCCATCTAGGGAAACCTACCAAACCCAAACATTTCTGAAAACTAGACATCCAGGGGAATCCAGTGAGGTATGGCTTGTGTGGACCCCCCAATGTTTTTCTACCCAGAATCCCCTGCAAACCTCAAATTCAGCTGAAAAAATCACTTTTTCTCAAATTTGTTTGTGGGAAAGTTGTGGAACCACATTTTCCGCATATTTTTGTGTGGAATCACCATGCCGGCACAAATGTCTACCACACAACGTTCCTCTCAGTCTCCCAAGATACCTCACTTGTCTGGGCAGAGCCAAAAATAAAGAGATTAAGGGTATAGCACAGATGACTTTAAGCACTACATTTTTTAAAAAATATATTTTTAGCCAATTCTGCATTGGACACCCACACAAGAATAGGACATGTTACAATGCAAACATTTACAATGCATGTCTTTACAACGCAGTTTTTACATCGCAACATCCATTACAACGCATGATTTTACAACGCTTGCCATCACAACAGATTTTTAGAAACTACATTTACAACGCATTCCATAACAACGGATACCATTACAATGCACACCATTACAAAGCATACCATTACAACGCATACTACTTTTAGGGCAACAGTAGGGTAAGTGTTGGATAGTGTAGGGGTAAATATGGCTATTCCCGCTGCAGTGAGTGCAGTAATAGGGTAAGTGTTGGATAGTGTAGGGGTAAAAAGTACTATTCCCACTCCAGTGAGTGCAACAGTAGGGTAAGTGTTGGATAGTGTAGGGTTAAAAATTACTATTCCCCATTACTTACCTTATAATGCATTGTAATGGCATGTGTTGTAGTGGCATGCGTTGTAATGGCTGCGTTGTAATGGTATGTGATGTAAAAGCTGTTGTGATGGAATGACTGCGTTGTAAATGTAGTGTGTTGTAAATGTAGTGCATTGTAATGACTGCGTTGTAATGGTTGTTTCCACCCACACAAGTGAGGTATCATTTTACTTGGGAGACTGAGGGGAACACTGTGTTTTAGGACATTTGTGCCAGCATAGTTATCCCACACAAAAATATGTGGGTAGGAAAACGGTAGGGGGGGGTCCATGCAAGCCATACCTCCCTGTACTCCCCCTAGTGTCTAGTTTTCAGAAATGTGTGGATTTATTAGGTTTCCCTGGATGGCTTCCGACGGTGAAACCCTAATTATATGGACTACTTGCCCCATGGGGGGAGGGGGAGGAGAGAAATCCTGTTTGTCCGCTTGTGACAGGTAATGGATTCCTCCTGGGTCCTAAGCGGACAAACAGGATTTCTATCCTCCCCCTCCCCCCCATGGGGCAAGTAGTTCATATAATTAGGGCTTCACCGTCGGAAGCCATCTAGGAAGTGGAGAGTGGCCTTCGCCACACCCGCGCAGTGGTAGTATCTTGCCACCAGTTGGTAGGAACGGAGCCCCCTTTTAATTTTAGAGTCAGTTTTCCCTGTAAAAATGTGGTGTAACCACTTTGCGTTCTGGGCTGTTTCCTGCCGTGCGCACTAGGCCTACCCACACAAGTGATGTACCATTTCTATCGGAAGACTTTGTGGAATGCAGGGTGGGTGGAATATTGTGGATTCACGCAGATTTCAGAACTTTCCATCTCAGAAATGTGAGGACAATGTGTTTTTTTACAAAGATTGAGGTTTGCAAGGTATTCTGCGTAACAGAACCTGGCGGCAGCCAGACAAGTCACCCCATCCTGGATTCCCCTGGGTGTCCAGTTAAAAAAAATTATAGGTTTGCTAGATTTCCCTAGGTGCCGTCAGAGCTAGTGTTAAAAATCCACAGCTAGGCACTTTGGAAAAAAAGGGTCAGTTTTCACTGTAAAAGTGTGGTGTGTCCACATTGCTTTTTGGGCCGTTTCCTGCTGCGGGCACTAGGCCTACCCACACAAGTGAGGTACCATTTTTATCGGGAGACTTAGAGGAACACACAATTGTAGAGCAACTATTATTACCTATTGACTTTCGATGCATTTCTGCCTTCCAAATGCAATACAATGTGTAAAAAAGAAGTCACCTTCAAAAATGTCCTGTAATTCACATGCTAGTATGGGTACCCACACTTTTGGAGATGTGCAAATAGCTACTGCTTCTAAACTCTGTATTTTGTTCCCATTTCAGAAATACATAGGTGTCTTTCATACCAATTTTCACTGTTTGTATTTTCCTAAATTAATTGTTATATACCCAGTACACAATAAAAAAACCATTGCAAGACACTTCTCAGTTATTGGCTCTGTGTTCCTCGGGTGCTTGGTGAACCTACAAGTGCTATATATCCCCACAACCAGAAGGGTCCAGCAGATGTAACGGTATATTGCTTTTACACATCTGTCATACTTGGAAGAAGGTACAGGTGAAAACTTTGGCACAAATCTCTGTTTTTGTTTATTAATTTTCAATTTTTCCTCTTTTCAACTGTTAGTTTCTATTAAAAAAACTTAAAGAATCTACACAAATGACCCCTTGCTGAATTCAGAATTTTGTCTACATTTCTGAAATGTATAGCTTTCCAGGATCCATTATTGATTTTATACCCATTTCTACCACTAACTGGAGGAGGTTGAAAGCACAAAAAATAGCAAAAATAGGCTATATCCCAGTAAAATTCAAAAACTGTGTAAAAAATGTTGGTTTTCTGATAAAAGTCTGTCAGTCCCTGAAAGCTGGGATGATGGTGATTTTAGCACCACAAACCTTTTATTGATACCATTTTCAGGGGGAAAAACAGATGCTTTTATCTGCAGCACTTTTCCCCCCTCCAAAAGAAAATGTTGCTGTATTTTGGCTAATTTGTGGGTCTCCTCCAGGGAAATCAACAAACCTTGGGTACCTTTAAAATCCCCATGATGTTGGAAGAAAAGGAGGGAAATGTGGCGTGAATACCTTATGTGGTCAAAAAGTTACAGGGGCCTAAGTGCAAACTACCCCAAATAGCCCAGAAAAGACTTCGCACATGGGGGAAAAGGCCTAGCAGTGAAGGAGTTAAAGGCATGAGAGTTATATCAGTTGTGGTTGATGTTCTGATATACCACTACTCGCAGTGGATGAGGGTGATGGCCTTGGTCCAAGCGACAGAGCTGGGGAGGGGCAATCATGGCTTTACAGCTCCACCTTAGGGCTGCACTGGCACATGCAAAGTCCTGGGCAAGGAGCCACTGTGGGAAGGACTGAGGGGGCTTCAGAAGGTGACCAGAGGTCATGCAGTTGTAGGCCAAGTAGCTCTCAGTGGGAAATCACACCACAGATGCAAATGATTCCAGCCAGACTGGCTTGGAAAAGAGCAGATTTACCAGAACTGATTCCTTTCAGATGAATCTCAGTGTGGTATTACTTCTGGCTTAAATCCAGATATCAGATCCAAGGAGGACAAGGAGAACTGCTGAATCTGCAAGGTCAACACCTCGGAATGTAGGAACTGTGGATCCACAGGCAGTCACCTAGTATAGTCAACATCTCTGTGTAACTTCCCCAGCCAAAGGCCACCACAGACTCCCTCGACTCGCAGTGCTACTGCCTTCATGATTCGTTTGAGCACCTAAATAGCACAAACTCTGGCTGTACTCACTTTGACTATAATTAAGAAGTAATTTAAATCTTAAATTGTGACTCAACATTTCCCAACAATTTCACATGTATAAAAATAGTAATAATGCAATTATGTAACAAAACATTAAATGAATAGCCTTAAGGGCAAGCAACATCATAATTATCATTTAAATAATTACAGATATGTATGCAAATATTGAAAACTTAACATCTTTGCTACTGCTGGATTGCTTGATAAGTGTTCTACTTGCCTTGTAAGCAAATGGCTGCATAATGTAGATCTTAAGAAAAGGCTTAATTACAAGATGGCAGTTTCTTTCCCTGCTGCATGTTCAGCACTTTAGTTTGAACTGGCTGCTGATTTGTACCAATGTTTCTGTGATCAATTAATCAACTCAAATTGGAGTCTGTGGAGACAGATACTTTTGTCCGATCAACTTACTGCCCTCTTTAGACAACACTGATTTATTATTTTTTTTATTAGCTCCAAAACACTTTTTTTATGCTGGCACAAGCAGCATAAAGGCGGCAATTCTCTATACCCAGGAGGTGACAGAGCTTGTGTAGTGGACTATTCTCTGAGGACAATTTCAGTATCCAACATAGTGATGATTTGTAGTCTTTTGTATTTCATTCACCCACTGGGACTACTATACAATTATTTCAGCCTAAGTATAATCGGATAATCATGAAAGTAATCCTAAAGCAGCTCGTTTATACCCTTGAAATTACTGAAATTGTCATGGCTGAATGTAGCAGGAATAAGGAGGACAACTAGCTCAGTCCAGATGAAGGTTTGTAATCAGTTGTAATGAACTGAAACGTCAACTATATAGCCTATGTTGATTGAAAATTGCATCATGTATTAAGAAATGCACTATTCAGAACCACCAAGAACACTTTATTTTTAATATTGTTAAAATTTTAATAAATGTATTTAGTAAATAACATTTCATACCAAAATAAATGTTTTATAATTGAACAGGAGTGATACATAGCATCTTGAGCAGGTGAGAGGGTAAAATACGTCAGATTTAGTTTTGGAATTTGTACACACTGGTTATGACTATGAACAGCTAAAGAGACAGGCAACATATACAAGAATAGAAAACAGAAGTAATCCTCCCATATAAAGAGCACAAAATGAAAACACATATGTAGCAATACAAAAATAGCCACATTCTGCATATTTTAGGAGAGTGAGTGGTTAGGATCAAATTTCGCTTCCTAGTGTTCGGAGATGGATTTTAGGGCAGATTTCAATTAATGGATAGAGGGACTGGCCCCTTATGATTGGAGGAAAAGACTCACAATGCAGGGGGCAAAGTAGGGGTGGAATTGTGATTTCATGTTCAGTGGCTTGCAAGATGCCAGAAGATTCTGGTTGACAGATTGCAGGTTACGAGCAGGATAATAGATATTAAGAGTGGAAGAACGATAACCATGTGCTATTCTCTGAGGCGCTTTAAGCAACTGTTAGTAGAAAAAGAGAGAGAGTGAGAGAGAGATGTTTAAGGAACATAGGGTTGTTGGGAGCACAGGAAGCAAATCAATCAAGCCAAATGTTCATAAATTTCCAAAATAAGCAATAAAACATTAAATACTAAATACACACGATAAAACTCTGAATAAATGTCAAAAAGTATTTGATGACAGAATCCCAGTACTAAAAATATGAAAATGGTACCCAACCATTCCTCTAATTATGATCTCAATTTAATTCCCAATTTCAGATCTTTCCACGTCGCATAGCCAATTACCTGGTCCTAGTAGATCATGTTGTGCATAAAAGCTGGCATATATAATATAAAACTATACAACTTGGAAAAGAATATGAAATGCATATTTGAATTGTAGGATATCCCATCACAGGGTTAAACACTTCTCAATTCATCTAAAAACCTGTTAATAGGAGGATGTGGAAGAGCTTCACGGGAAGATTTTCCCGAGCACTGTACACTTACAGACTGACTCTGAGGTGGGCTAATTTCTGGCTGGTATTTCGCTCCATCCCCCGGATGGGGTAACATTTGTACCTGCAGGGGGTGGTCAGAAATACTCCAGATTATGGGATTTGGAGCAATAACGTGTTGGGTTTCCACATCACTTGCTGTCTGTTTTTGCTTTGTGTTTCTCTTGGAGATGTCGGCTACTTTCACCCTCATCAGGATAACAGTGGGCATTTGGAACAGAACCTTAATTAACACGTCTCATACCCACCCTAAAAGCCTCAGACAATTTACTACAGAGGGCACACTAATGCAGTGTACAATATCTTCAAGCAAACACATGCCTTTTGTGTCAATGGTAAGAAGGGCCACACAATCCATGAACTCTGACCATATTGCTTTAGAGCCCAGCTGTAATGTGTTTTTGACAAGACATCTAAGTTTTTTTTCAGAATTTGGATGCCCAAATTTATTATAATGTGATTAATATGTGAAATTAAATTGGAATTATCCTACCCACAAAAATTACAAATTGTAATCTACCTACTCCTTTCTGCCTAACTGCCCAAAAAACGTCTTTTTACAAGGCTTGTGAGCACATATCTTTACAATAGAAACTAATCAGCTAGACTTCACCTACATAGCTGTGGAGAAACCCCCCTCAGCACTACCACATACCTACGGAACACATCGGGAACCAATAAATGGCAGGAATCGCTGACAACCCTGGAAAAGGAAAGAAAAAACAGACTGTAAGGAGGGGCATGGATGAGTCAACCAACACAAACACTGAGGAAAGACTATTTTGTTTTTGTGCAGGAGAGCGGAGCTATTGCTCCAAATGATCCACAGCAGGAAGGAAAGGGTACGCAGCCGGAAGATACTGATGGGAGTCCAGCAAGTGCAGAGAAAGCAAGCAGAGTATCAAGAGGAAGCACCCGACAACAAGAAGACTCAGAGTACCCAACATGCCCGGAGAGCAGTTAAGTAGATTCAGGCCCAGACGAGCTACACAGACACCTTTGAAGAGGTTCAAGAGACGTGGTCCAAGGAGTGATGGATGCTGTTGGAAAATTGTGAATTCACCGGCCACAATTCAGGAGAGTTGTGTCAATACGGTAAATACATCAGGAAGAGGGAATTGACAAAACCGTCACAGGGTCTGACTGGAGTTTGATAAGAAGGGGGGTGTAGAGCAGATTAATCAGATGTGGTATTTTCCACACTGTTTTGCTCATTGAACACAGGATGCACTGTGCCATCTCTATTTCTTGATATTCTTCATTCTATAAAGGTATATGCAGTCAAGTATTTTCTTGTTTAGGATGCATAAAGGGGTGTGTGTAGGAAATTTGCCTGGGATCTTTGCTCATGACATGCACATTATTAGACATGCAGTGTGAACTTGGGAGAACCAGGTAACCCTCCCCTGCAACTGGAAGTTGGGAAAAATCCCCTGACTCTGACCAATAGGTAACCAAGGAGGGCTCATTGGATTAGGACCTACTGTGTCATACTTGGGATGTTAGTGAAGGGATTAGACAAACAAGTATACTGACCACATAATACTTATCGCCCCTTTTTACCTGTTTTCTTGAGTTTACTGGCAGTGACAACGCCCTCAAAGACGTCCAAAGGAAAAGAGAAATCTGCATCAATAAAGACGTCCCCAATCATCTACATGTGATATCATCAACATATGTTAATTCAGTACTGTGATAAAAATAAAATAACCAGATTAGTAAATGAACACAGCCTCCACATCCATTTTTCCACCCATTCCTCCAACAGTAGCTAACCACAAGAATACATGTCCTTTGCCGTACATTCACTACAGTAAATACCAGCAGACCCCGTGGTCAAATCATAGTCCCATTGCATAGCACACAGTGCACAGCAACACAAATATCATATTTTATGTAGGGAAGGGACACAAATAGTGAGCCACATGGCCACAGTCATACAGCCTGGCTCTTGTGGTAACCAACTTCTTTCTAAAAGAACTGGATTTCGCTGTCCACTCTTGCTCTACAGAACAACCTCTGCACTCACAATCAATTAATACAGGCTATAACCCTCTGGGACACCCTCAATACATGACTCATTAGTTATAAATTAAACCATTTACCTCTCATTAACCACCTTTAATGCTACTCCCTGCCTTTCTGCTACCCAACTGATGAACTCTTCAAGATCTCCTCTCATTGACCTTCACACACTTCTTTAAATGCATTCTCCATCCCCGCATCCTGCTCCTTAAGAAATATGCAGGAGGTGAAACCCTGATGATAACCACGACTAGGCCAGAATGACCCCACTGAACAATGTGAAATACCAAAGACTAATATACCAACTTGATATAAGAATCAAGGGTCAAATGTAGGTTAGATTTTTGTATTTGCAAATCGTCCAAATCTCTAATTGCGAATGCAAAGGCTCCTTTCGGTATGTATGAATGGTAATTTGGCCGGTCCAAATTGTAATTTCTTTCTTTTGGAAATCTCTATTTTTGCAATTTTAAATTAAACAAGGAATTGCAAATAGGGATTTCCAAATTCGCAAAGTGTTTGTATGAAACTTTCCCAATTGCAATAAGTTGCAAAATGCAGTTCTAAGAAGTGCAATTGCCAGCAATTCAAATCAGATGTTAACCAGGTCCAATCTATATAAATTGCCCCAAATTACATCAGGCCCATTCACAATGGCACCTTTGTATGTTGCGGGAGGCAAATGAGGATTTTGGTGCGTATGCATAAAGGAGTGGGTTTTTAGGGTTATTGTAATGCAGTTTGATGAAAGTGAGGAGGAGAGGTTTGAGAAATACAGTCTCAGTAGTCAGGTCATTTTGGATTCAATTGCTGATTTACATCCACAGCTACAGACCACAGACAGAAGCAATTCTATTCCACTGTATGTGCGGGTACTGTGTTGCCTACAACCCTTAGCACCTTGAAGTTACCAGGGAGCAATAGCAGTATCAGGGGGAGTGTCCCAAAGTGCATTGTCATGTTTTTTCCATAGGTCTCTTGATAACATATTGTCAAAAATTAATGATTATATACATTTTCCAGCATCTCAGCAGGACTTACAACATACCAAACTGTTATTTTATCGTATGGAACATTTTCCTAGTGTCATTGGATGTGTTGAAGCTACACATATTGCCATCCGTTGACCATTTGCAAATTAATTTATCTGTAGAAACCACAAAAAATAGTCACTCCCGCAGTACACAGGATGTGTATGATGTCTCCTGTATAATTACAGACCTTGGATCCCGATTTACAGGCAGTACTCCTGATTCCTATATCTTCTGCCATGGTGGGATGCATGATAGGCTGTCTTTAGGTGATTTTGGGGGTGAATTTTTACTTGACAAACCTAGACACCTTACCAAACAAAGCAATAACCCATACTAATGTAAGTGTCCTTGCTTTCAAGGAGACAGTGCATATGCATGAAGACCTTCTATCTCAACACCATATATGAACCCAAGTACAAGGAGTGAGCAAAAGTACAAGCGTGCTTGTAACACCACACGCTCCATTATAAAGAGGACCTTAGGCGTACTAAAATCACACTTCAGGTATCTGCACAAGAGTGGTGGAGCCTTCCAGTATCTTCTGGACATATGTTACAAAATCATAGCTTCACGTGCATGGTGCATAATCTTGCCATTAGAAGGCAAGATTCTGACTCTGAGAAAGGAATACTAAAAGCACCTCCCCAACAGGATGGATATGCTACTGCTAGAGGTTGTTGTGTAGAGATTATGAACAATTATTTTTCATGAAAATGAAAAGAAAGGAAAGTATATAAATCCATTAATACATGTTTGTGAAGCTTTTGAACTAAAAACAAAAATTATTTTATCACAGAATCATAACACTCACATATTCTGCATTAAAAGTAATGTATGGCACAATGCTGTCCTATCTATATATTATTTTTTAGTATGACATAATACTCATAAGTAGCATATGAGAAATACGTTAAACACATCATTGTTTTCTTCCTGATCTGGTTGTACTATTTTATCAGCACTGCCTGCCTCTGGAGTAGCACTCACCACTGTAGATGTATGTTGGTGTGTGCACCTAAGGGTGGAAACATCAAGGACTGAGAAACTACTAAGGCTTGCACCTACTCATATTCAACTACCAATAAAACTGTAGGCCCAGATAAACTACTGGTTTGCAAATTTTCCAAAACAGATGTTACCTGCACTAATTCACGTGCCACATCTGTACAGCAGTGGCCCATCAGTGTGTGTGTATTTACAGTGCTTGGATTACGTGGTAGTGGCCTGTGACAGGCAGTTGATTGATCGGCTCTATACATCAAGCCCCAACATATGCTGGTGATGCCTACACTGTTGCATTCTATGTTGTTCTTGAATTGCTGTAGTGAGTTTATCCGCTGAATCTGAGAGTTTAGCAAATTTATGGTTCATCATATTTTGCCTACCCTCCACTAATTTCCTATAACTTTCTTGCCCATCAATCAATTTCAACATAGTACGATTCATACTCATCATTTGTTGCTTTACACTTTTTAGATTTCTTGTTACCTGGTGCTGGACAGAAAGCATAGAGGCCTTTAAACCACCCCCTAACAACTGAGATGTCTCAGCCATTTGAAGAACACCAGTACTACGAGGTTCATCTGTCACATCTTCGAAATCAGGGAAGTGGTGAAGGTGTGGCTTGTTTTCTGGATGGTACTTCATGTGTCTGTGTGGCAGTTAATTCTGCAGATTCCTCAATATAGCAAGAACCTTCTATAGTGACGGTGTTTAGACAAAATATTGAGTAAAATATATCGACTTACCAAAATATCGAGGAAAATATTGTGATATGGTAATATCGACAGCAAGAATATCGTTGTCAAGAATATTGAATTTAAGGTATGTAATATTATTGTTCTTAATATCGACGTCATTAATATTGTTCACAAAAATATAGTTGCTTATCATTTTTTTTCATTATTGTTATCTATTTCAGAATATATTTTAAATGTATATGATGTAAATTTCTTGTATAATTATTGTTTATGATTTTTAATATAGTTGTTAACTTTGTAGTAGTTATGAAATTTAATGTAATTAATTGTTGTGCTTTTTAGCACCAGAGCGGGTTTTGGGTTTATAATAGTACAGGGTGAGAAGTGATTAAATTAAAATAAATTAATATTTCATTTAAATTGATCATATTTATTTAATTGATGATTAATTATGTTAATTGTACAATAACTTTTTTTAAATGTAATTTGTAAGTGTGGGTTGTGGGGTTTATAAGGGTACAGGATGGGAAGCAATTTAATTGAAATTAATATTAATTGATAATAGATGTTAATTCATATAAATATTTTAATTGATAATAGTTATGTTAATTGTGTAATCATTTATTTTTTATGTGTGGGTTGTGCGGTTTACAGGGGTACGGGTTGGGGAGTACATTTATTCAAATTCATTATTATTTAGTTGTTCATTAATATTAATTATAAAATTAATAATGAATGGTTTTTTCAATTTTAAGTGGGTTGTGGGGTTTATAGCGGTACAGGGCGGTAAGCAAATTAAATCTAAGTAATTAATATTTATATTTTTATCAAATAATATTTATTTAATTGATAATTAATTTTATCACTTGTGCAATAAAAAAAGAATTACATTTTAGGTGTGGGTTCTGGGGTTTGTAGGGTTATATGGAGGGAGGTAAATTCATTTTAAATATGTTATAATTAATTTTTAATTGATATTCATTCTTAAATTGACTTTAAATGTTCTTAATTTTGTAATCACCTTTTTGTTAATTTTTAGTAGTGTACTGTATGTTTTGTGAGGGTGAGTAAATTATATATATTAAACTAATATTAATTTTATTATTAATTATAATTAATTTGTTAGAAAATATCTATGATGATAGTGTGAATAATTAGCTTATTAAAGTTAAGCTTTAAGTGTGGGTTGTGAGTTTTGCAGGGGTATATGCTGGAAAGTAACCAAATAAAAATTATTTAAGAAATATTTTTTGTTAAAAGATAATTTTTAAATGAACATAGTTATTACCATGCAAAATATTATTTTATTTTAATTATAATAATATTAGTAGCTATATAATATATGTATTTAACATTATAACATGAATTTATTTTATTTAATTTTTAATCTAAAATATATTTGTATTATTTTTAACATAATTATATTTTTATTTGCTTACTATGTTTTTGAAATTATTTTATTGTGTTGAAGACAATTTATTTGTTTCTAGTGGAAATAGTCAATTGTACCCCTCCACAATCTAACACGTTCCCTACGTATGCACTTATTGAAGTGGGAATAGTAAATTTTACCAATCTGCAGTTCAACACTTTCCCTAGTGTTGCACTCATTGGAGAGGGAATAGTAAATTTTACCCGTCCGCACTCCAACACTTTCCCTACTGTTCAATTGGCTGTAGTGGGAATAGTAAATTTGACCCTCTGCAATCCAACACTTTGCCTACTGTTGCACTAACTGAAGTGGGAATAGTACATTTTACCGCTCCACAATCCAACACTTTCCCTACTGTTGAACTCATTTGAGTGGGAATAGTACATTTTACCTTGCTGCAATCAAACACTTTTCCTACAGACCTCCCCCGACAGGATATCGGAGGTGGCCTCACTGCTATCGGGGCCCACCTTCACCACCTGCCACATTAGGATGGTGGGCGGAGTGATGGCGGTTGTAAACCCACTGGTGCAGCGGGGGGCCACGCAATCCCTGCATTCGTGGCGGTGCCTACCACGCACCGTGGTAGGGATTACGATGTCCCTTCCCGCCAGCCTTTCCAAGCCGGTTCACCCGCAATGAAAAAGCTGGTGGAAAGGAACATTCAGGGCCTGTAGTGGGCCCTCCTTTCCCGCTGGCCCTAGGCTGTGGGCACTCTAAAAGTCCCTGCAGCATGTGGCAGGCAACGCATGGTGCCTGCCACGTAGTGCAGGGATATGTGTGGTGACTCCTTTTTGTCTCGCGGTGTGTGCTGCATCCAGCAACACATACCGCAATACAAAGAAATAGCCAATGCGACCGCCCCGGTGGCAGTTGCATCGTAATTCCTACTGTGGGACTGCCGCCCTGTAGGCTGGCGGTCCCAAATTGGAAACGATGGCGGATGGACTGAAGTCTGTCTGCCATCGTAATTATCCCCTGAATTTTACCCCTCCGCAATCCAACACTTTCCCTACTGTTGCACTGACTGAAGTGGGAATAGTAAATTTTACCCCTCCCAATCCAACCTTTTCTACTGAGTGTAGTGGGAATAGTTAATTTTCCCTCTCAGCAATACAACACCTAGGTGCCGATTACGATCCGGCAAAAACCGGGAACGAACCGTCGGACGGAGGCTTTTTTCCGTCCGACTCGTACCCGGTCGTAAAACTTTACAAACATGCAAGTACGATTCGCACGGAAACACCATTTCCGTACGAGTCGTACAAAACACCGACGTCGGGACGCTCTCAGGCCGTGTTTCACGACCCAGGAATTACGATTCGAACCGAGAGCAGTCCGGACGGCAATATTTTTACGGCACCCGCATGTACGCGCTGTACCCCCCCCAGCCCCCGCATGTACGCGCCGTACCCCCCCAGCCCCCGCATGTATGCGCCGTACCCCCCCCCGCCCCCGCATGTACGCGTCGTACCCCCCCAGCCCCCGCACGTACGCACCGTACCCCCCCCAGCCCCCGCATGTACGTGCCATACCCCCCCGTGTATGTACACCTGTGTACGTGTCGAACCCCCCGTGTATGTACACCCGTGTACGTTCGAGTCGTACCCCCACCCGTGTATGTACGGTGCGTACCCCCGAACGTTCGAGTCGTACCCCCACCCGTGTATGTACGGTGCGTACCCCCGGGGGTACGCACCGTACATACACAGGTGGGGGTATGACTCGAACGTACACGGTGTACATACACGGGGGGGTTCGACACGTACACGGGTGTACATACACGGGGGGGTTCGACACGTACTCGGGTGTACATACACAGGGGGTACGGCGCGTACATGCGGGGGCTGGGGGGGGTACGGCGCGTACATGCAGGGGCTGGGGGGGGTACGGCGCGTACCGGGCACCTGTTTGGACGTCTCCATGGTTGCTATTGGAGTTCGGTGCAGACGGTCTTTTAACCATACGGTTGTACATTCGGACGCCCGGGATGGATCGTGATTCCCCGGTCGGACTTCGCTTTTCACGTTTGTACGGTAAATCGTCTGAGGATGTGTCGGACACATTTTCCGACCCGAGGACGTGTGGGGAATAATTCCCAAGGCGGTTCGTATGGACTTTTTACCATGCGAATCGTGATTGCCAGTTTGTACGGCACTTGTACGATTCGTACAGAAAAAGACCGGATACGAGTCGTACGGGAATTTTTTTTACCGGATCGTAATTGGCACCTTACTCTACTGTTGTATTGAGTGCAGTGGGACTTGTGCATTTACACCTCCTGAGTACGACACATTGGGGCCGATTACGACTTTTCGGCAGAGCGGTAGCCTGGCGCTGCAAACTGCCATGCCACCTATCTGCCGAAGGTCACCCCGCTCACCTGCAAGACTACAACTTACGAGTGGCAGGCGGGCGGCATGGTAGTCCCATGGGGGTGCCTCTTTTGAGGGTGGTTGTGCCTTCGAAAAAGTCACTGCAATCGGACCGCACTACAAGGTTCCTGCACAGCATGGACTCTAAAGTCCATGCTGTGCAGGAACCTATTTGCATGCACACAGGGAGGCACATGTTATCTCTCCCCGTGTGGTTCCACATCTGGTGGAGGCACATGGGACCCACTTTGGTTCCATGAAAACCCTGGCAGAGAGGACAGCGGTGACCGGCACAGGTAAGTGCAATGGGGCGGGGCATGAGGGGGTTAAGTCGGCAGAAAACAGAATAGTTATAATTAAATTATTAAGAGCAGTAGCCCCCAATCTGCCCCCTGGGGAGGCAGAAAGCCCACTAGAAACCAGGGATTTTTTTAAAATTGATGTTGGGGTGGGGGCTGCCCAAAAAGGGCATGACAATGCCCCCACCCCCCTCCAGAGAAATGTCACTCTTTCTGCCCACCAGGGGGCAGACCAATCTGCCCCACGGGGGGCAGAAAGCCCACTAGAAACCAGCTTTATTATAATGTAGGGGGTGGGGGCTGCACAGAATGGTCATGATAATGTCCCCACCCCAAAAAGCAATTGCCACAGTCTTTCTACCCCTCCCGGGAAGCATATTGGGGCAATAGCCCCTTATCTGCCCGCCTGGGGGGCAGAAAGCCCACTAGGCCTCAGGATTTCTTTTTTTTAAACTCAGAGGTGAGGTCAGCCAAGAATGGGCATGCTAATACCCACATCTCCCCAAAAGAATGCCACAGTCCTTCTGCCCCCCAGGGGCAATTAGGGGCAGTGGCCCCTGATCCGCCCCCGGGGAGGCAGAAAGCCCAATAGGCGCCATCGATTACGCTGGCTTTTTTTATGTGTGGGGGTGGGGCCTGCCCAGAATGGGCGTACCAATGATGCCCTCACCACCAACAAAATAGCCACAATCTTTCTGCCCACCTTGGGGGCTTATCGGAACCAACTCCACCCCCCCATTTTCCCCCAGGGCGGCAGAAAGCCCACTAGGCACAGACTTATTTTAAGCAATGTGCCTACCTGTGGATTTTTGGCCCTAGCGCAGCCGACACATAGGGAAACCTAGCAAACCTGTACATTTTTTTAAACTAGACACCAAGGGGAATCCAGGATGGGGTGGCGTGTGTGCCTCTCACCAGGTTCTGTTACCCAGAATACCTCAAACTTAGTTCAAAAAACCACTTTTTCCTCACAATTCTGTGATGGAAAGTTCTGGGATCAGCGTGGATCCACAAAATTCCACCCACCCCGCATTACGCAAAGTCTTCTGAGAAAAATGGTACCTCACTTGTGTGGGTAGGCCTTGTGCCCACGACAGGAAACGGCCCAAAACGCAATGTGGACACACCACATTTTCATAGTGAAAACTGACCCTTTTTTTGCAAAGTGCCTAGCTGTCGATTTTGAACTCTAGCTCTGCCGGCACCTAGGGAAACCGAGCAAACCTATACATTTTTGAACACTAGACACCCAGGGGAATCCAGTATGGGGTGACATGTCTGGCTCTCACACTTTACTCTCAAAGTACCTTAGATGCGTAACGTAAAGCAAACTAAAGGGTCACAGGGAAGGTGATGCATCAGTATCTTACACTCAGGGGAGTGGATGCGTTGGTTCCTTATTGCTGCAATGAAGCAACCACTGCAGGTCAACCCCCAAACACACAGCACAGGGGTAGTCTCATCCTTCAGCTTCCTGGTTCTTCTCCTCAGCAAAGGTTTGTCTTGATTCCCAGAAGTGATCTAAAGTTCTGGGGTCTGGGTCCCCCTTTTTATACACCATAATCCTTTGTTTCTGAAGGCAGAGAGTGTCTGTACATAGTCCAAATCAGTTCTGTGCAGTCCTAGAGCACTTTGTTTACAGGACTCCTTCTTTCCTTTGACAGTGTGGGCCAGGGACATCAGATGCACCACAGGAGGTGGAGCCAGTATTGTGGAAGGCAGGCACAGCCCAATTCAGGCCCAGGTACTGCTCCTCCCACCACTCCTCATGCAGATAGGCCTATTCAGCCTTGTGCTGACTCACCCTGTCTCCTGGAGCCCCCCAGCCCCTGTCACCCAGAAACCAGACATGAAATACACAACCTAGCAGAGGCAAGCTTGGATAGTTAGGCAAGAAAATACCTACTTTCTAAAAGTGGTATTTTCAAACACAGGCTGTTAAAACCAACTTCACTAAAATATGTATTTTATCATTCTGAGTGCAGGCATACTAAACTCAAATTTCTACCTAGTTCCCCGAGTCAGTTAGGTTTATAAGATATTATAATCAAACTGCCCATTCTGGCCTATGGGGAACAGGTAGCCTTGCAATAGTAAAAAACGAAAATGTCTGTAATTCACTATCAGGACATGCCACACACATCAGGGCATGTTCTACCTTTTACATACAATGTACCCTGCCCTTGGGCCTACCTTAGGGGTGGCTAACATGTAGAAAAGGGAAGATTTATGGACTGGTAAGTGGGTGCACTTGCCAAGTCAACATGGCAGTACCAGAATGCACACAGGCTCTGCAATGGCAGGCCTGAGACACACTTTACAAGCTTCTCCGGTGGGTGGCACAATCAGTGCTGCAAGCCCACTAGCAGCATTTGATTTACATGCCCTGGGCACACGCACTGTACTAAGGTCTGACAGGTAAACCAAATAAGCCAATCATGGAGTCACTAATCCATACATCAATTTACAATAGAGAGCATATGCACTTTAACACTGATCAGCAGTGACAAAGTGCCCAGAGTCATAAAACAACAGGTCAGAAAAAACACAGGAGGAAGCCAAAACGTTCAGGGATGACCCTGCAAAAAGGGCCAAGTCCAATATCCACCAAGCCCGAATTCCCCAAAGTCTTCAGAGAAAAATGGTACCTCACTTGTGTGGGTAGGTCAAGTACCCGCGACAGGCAAGGGCCCAAAACCTATTGAGGCGACTTCAAAATTACCTATCACAAAACAACCTGGTTTTACAAGGGGGTGGGGGGTCCCATGAGTTTTTGGCCCCAGGCTCTGCGGCCATCTAGGGAAACCTACCAAACTCACACATTTCTGAAAACTAGACACCCTGGGGAGTCCAGCAAGGTATGGCTTGTGTGGGTCCCCCAACATTTCTCTACCGAGAATCCCCTGCAAACCTCAAATTTAGATGAAACATTCACTATTTTCTCGAATATCTGTGTGGGAAAGTTTTGGAATCTGCGTGGATCCACAAAATTCCTTCGACACAGCATTTCCCCAGGTCTCCCGATAAAAATGGTAACTCACTCTCGTGGGTGGGTCAAGCATCCGCGACAGGCAAGGGCCCAAATCCTATTGAGACAACATCAAAATTACCTATCACAAAACAACCTGGTTTTGCAAGGGAGGCCCCATGAGTTTTTAGCCCCGGGCACGGCGATCACCTAGAGGATCCTACCAATCCCACAAATTTCTGAAAACTAGACTCCCAGGAGAGTCTAGCAAGATATGGCTTGCATGGGTCCCCCAACATTTCCCTACCCAGAATCCCCTGCAAACCTCAAATTTTGTTAAAAAAAATCTATTTTTTCTCACATTTCTGTATTGGAAAGTTGTAGGTTCACAGGGCTGACACAAATTTCCTACCACCCAGCGTTCCCCCAGGTCTCCCGATAAAAATGGTACATCACTTGTGTGGATAGGCATAGTGGGTAGGAAGACTTTGGGGGATCCACGCAAGCCATACCTCACTGGACTCCCCCAGGTGTCTAGTGTTCAGAAATGTGTGGATTTGGTGGTTTTCCAAGATGGCCGCCGAGCCCAGGGCCAAAATCCCAGGTGATCCCCCTTGCAAAACCAAGGGTGGTAGGAAATTTGTGTCAGCCCTGTGAACCTACAACTTTCCAATACAGAAATGTGAGAAAAAATAGATTTTTTTTAACAAAATTTGAGGTTTGCAGGGGATTCTGGGTAGGGAAATGTTGGGGGACCCATGCAAGCCATATCTTGCTAGACTCTCCTGGGTGTCTAGTTTTCAGAAATGTGTGGGTTTGGTAGGATTCCCTAGATGGCCGCCGAGCCCAGGGCCAATAAATCATTGGACCCCCCTTGCAAAACCAGGTTGTTTTGTGATAGGTAATTTTGAAGTCACCTCAATAGGTTTTGGGCCCTTGCCTCTATGGGTATTTGACCCACCCACACAAGTGAGGTACCAATTTTCTTGGAAGACTTTGGGGAATGTGGGCTGAGTGGAATTTTGTGGATCCATACAGATTCCAGAACTTTCCACCACAGAAATGTTAGGAGAATGTGTTTTTAAAAAAAAAATGTTTAGGTTTGCAAGGGATTCTGGGTAACAGAACCTGGTGAGAGCCAGTCAAGTCACCCCATCCTGGATTCCCCTGGGTGTCTAGTTTTCAAAAATGTATAGGTTTGCTAGGTTTCCCTAGGTGCCGGCAGAGCTAGGGTTAAAAAACTACAGCTAGGCACTTTGCAAAAAAAGGGTCATTTTTCATTGTGAAAATGTGTCCATGTTGCGTTTTGAGCTGTTTCCTGTCGCGGGCACTAGGCCTACCCACACAAGTGAGGTACCATTTTTATCGGGAGACGTAGGGTAACACAGAATTGTAGAACAACTGTTATTACCTATTGCCTTTTGATGCATTTCTGCCTTCCAAATGAAAGACAATGTGTAAAAAAGAAGTCATTTTGAAAAATACCTATAATTCCTCTGCTAGTATGGGTACTCCCAATTTCGGAAATGTGCACATATCTACTGTTTCTAAACTCTATATTTTGTTCCCATTTAAGAAATACATAGGTGTCTTTCATACCGATTTTTCCATGTATACATTTTCCCAAAATAGGGGCCGATTCCAATCCTGGGAAAAGGCTGTACGAATTGTTGTACGGAGCGTTTTCTCCGTACGACTCGTACCCGATAAACTGTCCGTACAACCTAGGAAGTACGATTCGTACAGAAAGCCTATTTCCATACGTTTCGTACAAAAAAAACAACGATTCTGATCCGGAACAGCTTTTACGCGACGTCCGGACGCATTAAAGCAGCGGTTTCTGGCCCAGCAAGTACGATTCGTCCCTACGTCACTCTGTACGGCTCTTTTTTTACGGGAGCCAAACACAGCTGGAAAAGCAGAGTCCGACGCGAACCGATACGCAACGGAGCCCCGGTATGTGACGTACACGCCATGAACCCCATCGTACGTGTCATCCCGGTCCTCCTAGCCTACGACCTGGTGCACCGGATCCGACGCACACGCCGCAGAAGGTGAGAACAACACCCAGGGGCCAGGGGGGGTGAGGGGCAGGAAGCATACCCCATAACCAAAGAAAAACCTATAATATGGAGCCCATACATTACCACCAGGGTCTGGTCACTTGGGGGGGCGTGGCCAGCAACCCCTGCGTACCGCAACAACGGAAGTGGATGTGTACGGTGCGTTGCACACGTACCCCTAGCACCAGTAGAACAGTCATATGGACCGTACACACGCAATGAATGCGTGGGTACGGTGCGTTCCACACGTACCCCTACGGCACCAGTAGAACAGTCATACGGACCGTACACACGCAATGAATGCGTGGGTATGGTGCGTTCCACACGTACCCCTACGGCACCAGTAGAACAGTCATTGCGTGGGTACGGTGCGTTCCACACGTACCCCTATGGCACCAGTAGAACAGTCATACGGACCGTATACACGCAATGAATGCGTGGGTACGGTGCGTTTCACACGTACCCCTACGGCACAAGTACAATGGTGAAACGAAGCGTACACATGCGAAGATTGCGGGTGTACGGTGCGTTTCACACGTACCCCTATGGCACAAGTACAATAGTGAAACGAAACGTACACACGCGATGATTGCGGTGTATGGTGCATTTCACATGTACCCCTACGGCACAAGTACAATAGTGAAACGAAGCGTACACACGCGATGATTGCGGGTGTACGGTGTGTTTCACACGTACCCCTACGGCACAAGTACAATGGTGAAACGAAGCGTACACACGCGATGATTGCGGGTGTATGGTGCATTTCACACTTACCCCTACGGCACAAGTACAATGGTGAAATGAAGCGTACACACGCGATGATTGCGGGTGTACGGTGCGTTTCACACGTACCCCTACGGCACAAGTGCAATAGTGAAACGAAGCGTACACACGCGATGATTGCGGGTGTACGGTGCGTATCACACGCTTACAATGCTAATACAGGCGTACACATGCCAGGAATGGAGGTCTACGAGTCGCACAAGGATGTCCATCAAGTACTTGTCATTGCATACTTTCATGTGCAGGCCCTAGGTGTGTCAGGCAGTGATATTGCACATGTCATCTCATCTAAATGCACAATTGATGTGTGATGACCTGTGTACACATGTCATGTGTGATGGGGCACTATGTGGCACACATCACCTTGACACTTGCCACATGTGTGTCTGTAGTCCAACTGTGTCATGCACAGCAGCAGTGGGATGGCACAGTGATCACCACCCGCACCTGTCTCCTGATGCCAGGGACAGGAACACTCTCTCAACTGACATGTCACGATCAGCGTGCCCCTTTGTGACTATGCCAGGTGTGTGTCATGTGTTCCCATGAGCTTGCTGTTAGTGTTCCGTCAACTGCATCTGCTGTTGGTGCGTCCAACATGGGTCTGTGTGGAGATGGGCATGGCACACATCTACGCACACCATGCCACATGTGGATACCCACGGCTGTAGGGTCTGTGTGCATCGGACATCATATTTTCCCAGGCATACATGTCTGCGTCGTCTCAATGGCTATGTTTAATTGTTGTCACGTGTACCCCTTCATCGCAATGTGTGTCATATGTACATTTGACATTCCATGTGACGTGTGCCTTGCAGTCAACTGTCTGGATGAGATGACATCCTTCCAATGCAGCTATGTGGATGTGTGTCACTCCGGTGATATCTCTGGCTGTTCACTCAGACTTGCCCCCAGCTCATTTCAGGGCCTGTCATGTAGACTTGACAATCAACAGGTGTATCTGGCTTTTCGTAGGAGTGCCAGCAAGGTGGCATATGTGTCCTGGATGTATTGCACACACCAGACTCCATAGTTACCTGATGTGTAGTAGCAGTTTAGCATGTGCTATGTTCATTGACATTGATGTTGGCAGACTCTCAATCTTCATGATTCCTAACAATGTCTTGCAGGGCACCGCCTGTCCCAAGAACAATGCCAGACTTGGCTGCCATGAGGGAACGTGCCTGCATCCGACGTTACAGATTCACTCAACAGTTGATTGAGGACTTGACCGACAGGCTGGCACCACACCTCCAACCGCGACACAGATATCCTACTGCGCTGACCCCAAAGATGAAGGTGATGGCAACCCTAAATTTTTTTGCCACAGGCACGTTTCAATTGACCATAGCTGATGTTGATGGGATGTCACAGACAATGTTCAGCCGTGTCCTGCGTGATGTTTTGGTAGCCATGTTGGAGCACCTTGATGAATTCATCAAATTGTCTACTCCTGAGGAGTTGAAAGAGGTCAAGGGTGATTTCTATGCCCTGGGAGGGATGCCCTATGTCATTGGGTCCATTGATGGGACACATGTGGCTTTGCTACCACCACAGGCACAGGAGCAAGCCCATCGCAACCGTAAACATTACCACTCAATAAATGCCCTTGTGGTGTGTCTTGCTAACATGCTGATTTCCCATGTCTGTGCACGTTTTCCAGGATCAGCACACAATGCCTACATCATGAGGCGTAGCAGGGTGACACAAATGATGCTGCGGCTGCACAACGAACGAGCATGTCTTGTTGGTGGGTATACTCTGTTGGTCCTGTGTGTTGCTGTATCTTTGGCTCTTATGGCATCTCCTGACCCACTTATTTACATGATGTTTCCATGTAGGGGACTCTGGATATCCCAACATGCCATGGCTAACGACACCTCTCCGCAACCCAAGAACAGCTGCAGATCACAGTTACAACAATGCACACGGGCATACCAGGCGAGTGATTGAGAGGACGTTTGGCCTCCTGAAGAGCCGATTCCAGTGACTTGACAAGACAGGCGGGTCCCTCCCATATACACCGGAGAAGGTGTGCAAAATCTTCATTGTGTGCTGCATGCTGCACAACATGGCCGTTGAGAAGGCAGCGCCACTCATCCTTGATCCTGATGAGGAGCAACACCCACCCGTGGAGGATCCAGGGCTTGGTCACGAGGCAAGTGATGAGGAGGAGGAGGATGATATCCGGAGTCAGCTCATACGCAACTTCTTCTCATAATGGTGAGTCACTGGGTATGAGTGTGCAAGCTTGTAGCATTGAGTGGCATGTGTTGCAATGTGTGTGTCCAGCTGACTGAATGCAAAGTGACTTTGATGTGTGTACTGATGTGTCACTCGAGTGATGATGTCATGCCACACAGTTTTGCGGAGAGACTTTCTTTGAAATTTGCATGTGTCCAACATTGTTGATGTTTCGTAACTGACCATGTGTGTGGTGAGATTTGTTTTAGGTGACTTCTTGTGTGTCTGTCATTCCCAGGTTTTTGCGCCTGTTGTCTGCTTGTGTCATCGTTGTCCTCCTGCTATTCCTCATGAGGATTGCAACGTGTGCTGAATCAGCGTTCCATGCACGGACATGTGGAAATGTCAGTTTGGGTAAGGATTGCAGCAAGGCTTTTTGGTGGTGGTACGGGTTTGGAATGTGTGGGGACTGCTTCTGTGCATGTTGTGGTACCATGCATACATGTCTTCTCACCATGGAGCATATAACATGTAGCCTCACTCCCATGACATGATAGTCACCCTTCTTGACAGTCATCTGTAGTGGAGTGTGGAGTCTGATGAAGGCATCAATGTGCCTCTGAAACATTGCTGATGCTACGGGTGGACATAGTGTGGGACATCACAACAACTGGCTCTATGGTGATTTGCAGCATCTCCGTGTGCAGCAGGATGTGTTTGGCTCATCCCCTTGACTTGTGTGCCAGTTCATTGGGATTTACAACATCCGTGTTGTGAAGCGTATGTCCCACATGTTCTGTCAACTGACCTGTGAGACTGTTCATATGGATGCATTTCCCTTTGTGTGAGTTTGTGCAATAAAAGTGTTCTGCACAATCCAAAGTGCCTCATCTCTGTCACTGCATATCTCTTGCCAGTTTGCATGCGTCATCTATGGCATAATTGTCAAAGATTGAGCATATGAGTGTATGTGTACTTCGGCAACATGCATTCATTTCTTCATGGCTAATAATCTCTATTGTGCATGAAGTACCTGGTTGTGTATGTATTTGTGCAGGTTGCTCCCCACGACGGGACGTCAACGACTGCTGACGGTGTGCGCAGCTCCACATTTTGTTGCCTGATCCTGTGGCCGTCATTTTTGTTGATTGTTCATACATTTTCTCGGAGTGACCCATGAGTAACCTGACACTCCTTCCTTCACATACACCTGTTGCACTGTGCCTTTCTGACCTCCTTGTCTTTGTGTGCTACTTTTTGCCTAGCTTCTCACCCCTTCCGCCTGCTGCTGCCTCACCTGCGGCACCGCCCCACCGAGTGCCCTGATTCAGCAACCCACACGCCTACAAAATGCTCCTCCCTTCCCCCTCCACCCATTCTAAATGCAGCCAGCAGTTTGTCTGTGCCACTGTTGCTCCAACGCCGTGCCAAAGGCAGGACCGTCTGCGCCTGCAACGTGCACAGTGCACGACCCTCTGGTCCTTGCATGACCCACGTCACACAACAGGCTCATCCTGCAGCCACCCTCCAAGCAATGTCCTCCAGACAATCAACCGCCTGCTATCAGGCAACCCCTAAGCGCACACACAACACCTTTGCATGCTGAGTGTGCAACTCCAACTGCCTACACAGCGCTGCCCGCCTACCAGACCCTGTCAGAATAACCAGGTCATGTGCCTCCTACTCCACATCCACTCCGTCCACAAGCACACCATTGGACTCTGTTACCTCAACAACACAACGGCCCCACACATCATCTTCATGACAGTAACCTGGTCAAAAGCATCCTCAGCACACAACTTCTTCATTGCCATCACAGACGGATACAAGATCACCCGCAGGGACGGCATCAACAATCTCGGAGGATGAATTGCAATTTATTCCCAAGTACACCCTCAGTGTCACAAATCCGGTTTTGCTCCAACCACCTGGCAACCCTCAGAGTAACACTCATCTACAGATCTCCAGGCCTACATCCACAATTCGGCAAAGCCATCAACACGTACATCTGCACGCACGCCCTCACCTCCACAGGCTACATGTGGCTGGGGGCCAGTAACTTCTTGCTGGAGGAGAACCACACCACCATCCAACATTGGTCCATCAACATTTGCATCCACGTCTCCGACAGATAACACACTGCCCCACACCCGCTACCGATCCCCCACAGATGCTTGATGTAAGTCACCACAGACAAGCTGTGTGGGACACTCGAACCAACACCACCATCACACCCTGCAACCTCACACACTGGATCAGCTACTGATCCAACAATCTTGCCACATTGACGGACTTTCCTGTGAAGCACAACAACAGTTAAGCCACCTGAGACAAGGCAGACCTACTGGACTCATACAGATCGAGCCGGACTCTTGTGCAAACCTTGCAACACAAAGTACCTTCATTTACCTTACAGCCCTGGAAAACGCCACACACAGCCATCACCATATCATCAGCAATGACAAGTGGAGATCCTTCAGATAGGGCAGAGGCACCAAAACACACGACATCAAGGAGCTCATCAGCATTGTGAGTGAACTGACAGCAGATCTCCATCCAAAAGACACCCCACCCTTGCAAGGCAGATCACATCCCTTGCAACTTTCTACCACTGCAAGCTCATGGCCATACACGACAGCCTTGGCACACAGAGGCAGACAGCACTATTATCCGTGTGACAAACCCCCCTCTGGTTCTGGACTCCCATCAGCAACAAATACACCACCTGGCTCATGTGCACCATCCACTCTGGCTCTCCATCAGGCCCCTTCCCACACAACATCTCAACCACATCATTCCCCACCATTGAAGCCCACGTCCAGGGCGTCCTGAATGTCTCATTTGAGTTTGCCACATTCCATGGGAACTGGAGGCATGCAGAGACCCAGGCCCTTCTTCAACAACGGATGGCAGTACCGCAGGATCTCCTGGAACATCACGCTGCTTCCCTACCCAGCAAATGTCATCAGGAAGACACTTAACGAGCGACTGACAAACTTCCTCCGCGCAAACAGCTCCAGGCAACCGGCACCAGAACATCTTCCACAGTAATCACACCACTGCAACCGTCATTATTGCCACCACCAACGACAGCTTAGCCCTACTCAACAATGGTGAGACCACCCCCCTTGACCTCTCAACGGCATTGTACACCATGTGCTACCACACTGTCAGCTCACACATCTCCAACACTGGTATCCAGAGGAGGGCCCAGGATTAAATCACCAAGTAGCTCACCAGCAATGGCCCAGGGAGTCGGCCTCCACCCTGCAGCATGTAGTACACTGGGGTCATGTGGCCCATGCCCCAGGGCTAATCTCTCAGCGTGATGATCTTCAATGTCTCCATGACCCCCCTCTCCACCATCACATGCGCACACGACCTCATCATCATCTCGTATGCCATTGACACCCAGCTGCTCCTCAACCTCACCAAAGACCCAGCCATTGCCAGATCCAACCTTCAAGAAGGCATGAGATCCGTTGACGAATGGCTGACCATCAGCCACCTGAGGCTGGACTTGGACAGGACTGAGGTCATCATCTGAGGATTGTCCCCTTACGGCTGGGTCGACTCCTTGTGTCCCACCGGCCTGGGTACCGCACCAGCACCCAGTGGCCACGCACGCAAGCTGGTGTTCATCATGGACTCATCGCTCCCAATTACCATGCAACTCAACACCATCTGTACCTCATGCTGCAACACCCTCCGCATGCTGCAAATGATCCACAGATAGATCCACTCCAAGGCAAGACTGACCGTCCCCCAGGTCCACAACACCAGCCGGGTCAACTACAGCAACGCCCTCTACGGAGGAACAACAGCAAAACTGCAGGAGAAGTTGTCCACATCCAGGGTGCATCCGCACACCTCATCTTCAACATCCCCCGCCCCAGCCACATCACCGTCCATCTGAGATAGCTAGAATGGCTCACTGTCTGCTGTAGGATCACCTTCAGACTCCTGAACCACACTCAGGAGGCAGTCCACAACCCCAGACCCAAAACCGACCTTGGACGTCTGTCATCCACAACTTTGTGCAGCCCACCTTGCCCTGGCCACCATTCATCACATCCACAGAACAACTGCATGCAGGAGATAGTTCTCCCACCTCGCAAAACAGACCTGGGACTCCCTCCCCGGGCACATCAACATGACCCATGACCTCTACACCTTCATGATACTCTGGCAAATTGGTCTGTCTGAGCAGTATTGCAAGCCCCCCCCTCAGCAGCTTGAGGCCATCACGGGTGAGGATTGGGCTCTATGTCTGTATTTGGTGATACATTGTGACCCATGTGTGTCCTCGACCGGACTCAGATCCAGTGTATGGATGGCTGGAGTTAGTTCCAAACTCAGGCATACTTTGACATATCCCCACACGTATGTTGTGGACTCATGCTAAATGACTGTAACATAAAATTACAATTATAATTTTTTTTATTATAGGTCTGGGGCGTGATTTGTGCACAGAAAAAGGTGCAATACAGGGACCATAGAATCCAAAGTTCACAGGGGGAGATGGGATCCTTGGCATTTTAAGTCATCAGAGTCCAGGCCACAGTGTTTGGCATCATTGGTCAGACTGTGACCAGCAAGTCCATGTGGCAGATGATGTCAGTCAATGAGGTGATGCTGTTGCACATGGAGGCCAGGTGCCACGCCAGGTGACCTGGGAGATGCGGATGGTCCGCTGCCTCTCACGGTCTTTTCCGTGGATGACCCACCTTCCTCCGGGGACCCTCAGATGCAGGCCTTGACGATGCTTGGGACGCTCCGTCTGACGAATTCTCCTCCTCCTCCCTCCTTGTGGCTGGTGGTGGTCTTCGCCTGGTGGCACAGGGAGGGTTGCCCATGTTGTCGGCGATCCGACGGAGTGAATGGCTTATGTCCCTTTGCACCGCCAGGAGCTCAGCCAGTCTTGCCTCCATCCGTCCTTGGTGTTCTTGTTGACTGGAGTGTTGCTCGGCCTGCTGGTTCTTCATCTCTGTGAGGGTCACCACTACCTGGTTGAACTCCCTGGTGTCACGCCGGTATGCGTCCATGATGTTGTCTATGTGTGACATACCGGTCCCTTCAGCTGGCTGGTCAGGCTCTCGCCTCCGACAGCCTCCACTCCCACCACCCCTGCCCACATGAGCCTGGGCTGCCGTTGTGGGCACATCGGGTCTACGGGACCCCTGAGGGATGGCAGTGGCAGTGTTGTCTGCCTCCTCCTGGGTGCCCGGCGCACCTTGTCCCTCCTGGTCAGACTGGCTCAGGTGTTCACTGCGGGCAGGGCTCCTCGGTGTCTCCTGGGATGTGGCAGGAATGGGGGTGGAGGTTGGCACAGATGTTCCTGAACCAGGTGCTGCAGGGGCTTGGACACCAGAGGGTCCAGGTCGGTCGGGGTCATCCGCGGAGTGTTGAGAGGCGGCGCTGCCGGTGGGATCAGGTTCCTCCCGAGCCTGGGACTGTGATTGTTCACCTCCATTGTTGGGGGGAGATCCATGAGGTTGCCCTGTGTGTGAGAGACAGACACTGTTAATGCTGTTTCATGCAACATCCATGTTTCATACACATTCAAGTTGGCACTGTTCCTCCAGGTAGTTGTATGTGCCTAGCATTCTCCTCAATGTTCACTTGTGGATGGGTATGTTGCGGGGGACAGATTGATATGTTCTCCTGAGTCTTTGACATGTAGATTTTTGGCTTGGATGCTTCTTCGGCTATGTATTGGTGTTGTTGTGTTACATGTCCAGTGTGACAGTGGGTAAATCCATTGCATGTCCCGGGGGTGTCTGCTTGTGTAAGGCGTGTGTGTGACAGGGCCCGCTGGTGGGTGTAGTGTGATTTGGCATTGGGACTCCCAGGTGATGTAGCTGTCCCCCCATGGAGCATGATGCCATGACAGTGAGTGTGAGTTCCTGCACCGTACATACGTGATGATGTTGTTGTGGGGTGCGTACATACGCTATGTTGGGGTTCGCACCGTACATATGCGATGATGTTGTTGTGAGGTGCGTACATACGTGATGATGTTGTTGTGGAGTGCGTACATACGCGATGTTGGGGTACGCAACGTACATACGCAATGATGTTGTTGTGAGGTGCGTACATACATGATGATGTTGTTGTGGGGTGCGTACATACGCGATGTTGGGGTACGCACCGTACATACGTGATGATTTTGTTGTGGGGTGCGTACATACGCGATGTTGGGGTACGCACCGTACATACACGATGATGTTGTCGTGGGGTGCGTACATACGCGATGTTGGGGTACGCATCGAACATACGCGATGATGTTGTTCAATGTTGGGGTACGCACCGTACATACATGATGATGTTGTTGTGAGGTGCGTACATACGCGATGTTGGGGTACGCACCATACATACGCGATGATGTTGTTGTGAGGTACGTACATACGCGCTGTTGGTGTACGCACCGTACATACGCGATGATATTGTTGTGAGGTGCGTACATACGCGATGTTGGTGTACGCACCATACATACACGATGATGTTGTTGTGGGGTGCGTACATTCGCGATGTTGGGGTACGCACCGTACATATGCGATGATGTTGTGATGTTGGGATACGCACTGCACATACGCGATGCTGTTGTTGTAAGGTGTGTACATACGCGATGTTGTTGTGAGGTGCATACATATGCATGGGGGGGCCTGTACGATTTGCACTCTGGGAACTACTTTTCCCGGGATACGATTAGTACAAAGTTTTCTTTGTAGCGGGTAAAGTCATTCCCCGTGTACGGGACGTTTTCCATACGAATCCTAAATCGCAAAGCCGGTCCGGATCGTACTTGTACGGTCGGACTGTATTTTTAGGCTTCGTACGGAAAAGTGTCCGGGTCCGTCTCGTACAACTTTTCCCGATCGAATTTGTATGGATCGGGCCGATCCGTATGTATTTTTCCCGTACGAATCGTACTTCACGGGTGGGACGGGACTTGTACGATTCGTACGGGAAAAATTACGGATACGAGTCGTACGGAAAAAAAAAATACAGGATCGGAATTGGCCCCATAATTGCTAGATACCTGATACGTAATAAAAAACCATTGCAAGACGCTGCTCAATTATTGGCTCTGGGTTCGTTGGGTTCTTGGTGAACCTACAAGTCCTATATATCCCACAACCAGAGAGGTTCAGCGGATGTAACGATATATTGCTTTCAAACAGCTGTCACAATTAGAAGAAGTTACAGGTGAAAACTTTGACACAAATGGCTTTTTTTTCAAATAATTTTCAATTTTCCCTATATTTAACTGTTATATCTAGAAAGAAACCTTAAAGGATCTACACAAATGACCCCTTGCTGAATTCATAATTTTGTCTACTTTTCTAAAATGTATAGTTTTCCAGGATCCATTATTGCTTTCATACCCATTTCTACCAATAACTGGAAGGAGGTTGAGAGCACAAAAAATAGCAAAAATAGCCTGTGTCCCGGAAAAATGCCAAAACTGTGTAAAATGTTTTGGTTTTCTGACAAAAGTCTGCTTGTCATTGAAAGCTGGGAAGATGGTGATTTCAGCACCACAACCCCTTATTTGATGCCATTTGCAGGGGGGGGGAAAGCAGACACTTTTCCCATTTTTCCCCCCAAAAACAAAATTTTGCTGTATTTTGGCTAATTTCTGGGTCCCCTCCAAGGGAATCCACAACCCCTGGGTACCTTTAGAATCCCCATGATGTTGGGGTTAAAAGGACATAAATTTGTCATGGATACCTTATGTGGTCAAAAAGTTACAGGGGCCTAAGCGCAAACTACCACCAATAGCCAAAAAAAAGGCTTAGCACAGGGGGGGAAGGGCCTAGTAGCAAAGGGGTATTAGTGGTTCACTAAGAATGTTAAAAATTGATTTTTGAACAAACTACAGAACTATGTTATCATAATTTTTTTTTTTGTTTCTGCGGGGCTGTGTTAGGGCGGGGCGGGGCAAGTGGCTCAGGGAGGAGGAACTAAGGGCCTCATTACGATGTCGGTCGGAAATTAAACCGCCCAACTCCTTGTCACATTCGGTTCCGACATCTCACGGTTCGCGATTCTGACCGATTATGATACTTTCAAACACCGTTCAGAAGGACTCCCATTGACTTCAATAGGAGCTTGTGTTCTGAACTACAGCATAGGCTCCTATGGGGAAAATGGGTGTCTCTTTGAAAACCTTGCACCTTGTCGCAGGCACTACATGGTGCCTGCCGCACTGTGCATGGTTTTACAGGGGGGTCCCTTGGGTACCCCCTCGACCCCAAACTGAAGGCCTCAGGATGAAGGGGGGCCTACTTGGAGCCCTTAAAGTCAAATTCCGACAGCCTTTTCATGTCGGTCAGACCGAGTTGGAAAGGCTGTTGGAATCTGACATTGTAATCAGTCGGTCGGAAACGCTGTCTGTTGAGCTGTACGAATTGGCTCTGACCGACTCGGATTCTCTAAATGCCGGTCAGAACCAATTCAGAATGACTGAACAGATCTCCTTCCGACCGCTAGCATCATAATCGGTCGGTCAGAATTTTTTCCAACTGAGTCAGGTGGATGGGTTCCGACACAGACTAGGAAAATCCAACTGTCGGTCGGAGGCTTTCTAACCAAGATCATAATGAGGCCCTAAGGGCACAGGACTGCTTGGCCATCGGTCTCGGGCCGGCCAAAGAGTCCTGTGCACTGTGCATCTTCCCCACCCAGGCAGCATTACAGCCTGGGTAAGGAACATGCACAGGCTCCCTGTCCCTGGCTGAGCGCTAAATTACAGTGCTCAGGCCAATCACAATGCTGCATTGCAACGTTGTGATTGGCTCTGGGGAGCCTGTGTGCTTCCGGACTCTTCAGCAATGAGAGAGAAGAGACAGGGTGGCCGCAGCGTGAATAGGTAAGTGTTTTCTTTTTTTTAATCAATACTTTGTCCCATTCACCCCCCGTTAGCTGCTCAAACGTCCACTGTCCTCCCAGTTCCCTGCCAGCCACCACTGACTGCCTTCCCCAGAGTCACAGAACACTGGAAGCAGAAGTATGTACTGACTTCCTTATTGTAAAGTCATCATTCTGCAGCTAAAATGCAAATTTTCCTATTTGCGATTTCCTAATATTGATTTGCTATTTTGTGATTCTCTATTATGAAACCCCTAAATAGCGAATGGAAACAAATCGCAAATAAGAAATGACAACCTTTTGTACTTTCCAAATAGCGATTTGGATGCAATCACTATTTGGGAATCACTTACGTGTGTACATCTGGTCCCAAAGTTCCATCTTTAGGATTTATGAAGCCCTGGGCTGGTCATATTTTGGGTCCATGTTTTCGTAACAACTATGAATTAAATACCTAATTTCTGCTGTGATGTTTACAAATAATAATACGTTATGTGTTAATCCTTTTGAAACCGGGATATGCAAAAACAACCAAGAGCTCAATTGTGCAGCATCTGCGAGGTAAATAGTAACAAGAGAACACTTGAACAAGCATTGGTAAGGCCATTTCGTTTTGAGCTAGATATTTTTCTATCAGTGACACATGAGCGCAGATATATGCCCTCAGCACCTGAAATGTAGCTTTAATTGCTGGTAATTCATAATCACACATAAAAGGCCCCTTAAAACTGACATTTTTGCTACAGTTGAAATTCAGAGCAGGGCTCTGAAGATATTCATCTTCTATGGGGTAAAATATGACAATTTTCTCTATGTTGCACTTTCCTTGGCAATCATCTCCTCTTCCTAGGTGTTTATTTCTCTGGCTAGACTGTGACTCTGCTGAGTAACAATTGGGACGTTATGGGAGACAGGAGGAGGACAGGGGCAATGTAGGAAGATATGCAAAAGAAAGAGAGAAAGGTGAAGTAGCCAGAAAGAAAAACTATGGAGTGGCAGAAAGCAGAAGAGGTAAATTGAGAAAGAGAGGTAGGACACTAGGTAAAGCAAGACAGACAAGGTTTCCATGCCTAGAGGTAGTGAGAAGAGAGCGTAGAAAGAGGGAGAGTGGTGAAGTACACCAAGGCCAGACGGCTGTTTCCCGGTGGGCCGCCAGGGTGGGGGCAGGTTTTGCTCCCCTGGGGGCCATTTTTGTTACCGGGGGCAGCTTCGCAGCATAGCTACAATATCGGCCCCTTGTAACAAAAGCACCTGCTGTGTTTTCCAGGCAAACCCCCTCCTTATCCCCTCTGGCGGCTGGCCCAACTCACTTGCCTGGTCCGGTTTGCATTCCCAGTCCAGCCCTGCCAAGGTATGAGGTAGAAAAAGTAGTACAATCGAAGGAGAAACAAGTCACAGAAAGACACAGAGAGTTGAGGCAGTAAGAGATATATAGGGGCCGATTACGATTTCTGAAAGAAACTCTTCTGACCAACTCGGTTTTGGAATCAGTTCTGACTGACTCGGGTTAGGTGAGTCCGACCAACCGATTACGATGTTTCCGAACACTGTTCAGTCGGACTCCCATTGCTTCAATGGGAGCCTTTGTTCCGAATGAGAACACAGGCTTCCATTGAAAAAAGGGGTGGTCGCGGTAAATTTTGCACCCTGTCGCAGGCACCCCATGGTGCCTACCACACTGTGCATGGTTTGAAAGTGGGTCCCTTGGGCATCCCCACGGACCCCAACTGGAGGCATCAGGATTAAAGGGGGGCCTGCTACGGGCCCCACAAAGTAAGTTTACATCAGCTATTTCGTGTCAGTCAGGCCGACTCGGAATGGCTGTTAAATCTGACATCGTAATCGCTTGGTCACAAACAGAGTCCAAAAAGCTGTATGAGTCGGCTCAGACCGACTCGGGGCTCCAAGTGCAGACGGAACCGATTTGAACAGCCCGAGCGGTTAACTTCTATCGTAATCGGTCGGCCAGAAAGGTTTCTAAGTCAGTCGGAAACATAGGTTCTGAATTAGTTGAGGAATATCCATATGCCATTCAGAGCCACTCCGACCGACATCATAATTGGCTCCTTAATGAGGATGTGGTGAGGTAGAGAGATGACAAACATGAAGATGTATTGAAAGACCGGTCAGGTGAATAAAAGTGGTGAGTCAGGGATGTAGGAAGAAGAGATAGAGGTAAATAGAGTAATGAAGCTTTATAAAGGCAGCAAGGTAGAAAGAGACGTACAATGTGTGAGCTGAAATACAGAAGGTGGTACAGAGAGATAAGGGAGAGGGGAAGTAAAGAACAAAAAAGAGGCAGAGGTACTGAAGGAGGTGGGAAAAAAGGAGGTACTGAGTGGTGAAATAGAGGGAGTAAAAGCTGAAAAGAAGAAATGAAAGGTGGAGAGATGAAGCGGCGACGAGCAAACAAATGGTGAGGTAACGTTAGTGCTTGGTAGAGAGAAAGGTGGAACAGAGCGTTGGGACGGTTAGATGAGTTAACAAGAGAAATGTGAGGTGGAGAGAGAAATGAGGAACAGAGGGCTGCGAGAGCGGTGAGGTAAAAAGAGATGGGGAGATAGAGGAAGGCGGGTGAGGAAAAAGAGATGAGTAAGGGAGATGGAAAGTAAATGGAAAAGTAACACGGGGAGGTAAAAAGTAAAAAGAGCAGTATGGTGCAGAGAGAAATTTGAAGTAGAGCGAGGGGCAGGGTGGTAGAGATGTAGAGATAGGCAAAGCAAGTGGCAGAGAGATAGGTGAGCATGTGAGGCACAGAGGTTGGGATGAGAGTGCTGCATTGGGAGAGGTGAGGTAGACATAGATGAAGGAAAATTCTTGAACTAGAAAGAGATAGAGTGTATTCTCAGAGATACATTTAGGCAGAGAGAGTGAGAGGTAGACACAAGGTGAGGTGGAAGAGGGAAGGTGAAGGCCAGAGACATGAAACAGAAATATTCTTCTTCTTTTGACACCTGCTGCCTGAGAGCACCAGTGTTAAGGTGTGGAAGGCTAGGCATGCCCACTAAGATTCGGTAAAGGGCCCACCAAGGTGTGAAAGTAAAAATGATTTGCTTCTCAAGGACACTGGTAGTTTAGAGGGACGTCCTGTTTACTTTACCTGATCTTCTTGGAAGGTGAGGCACTTGGTCACTGACCATGCACTAAATTGGCTGTGTCTTTTTATTTCACTTTTATTCTGAATTACTGCTTGAAGTTTTACAGATAACTTTATCTGGGAGGAATAAAGATGACACATTTACAAAGATCCCAGAGTGTACTTGAATTCCTAACTTGGCACTCTTCTTCAGTTCTGATTCCAGGCAACCCCCCTCCCCCCAGGATATTGCGGCACAGGTGAGCAAATTTGTGGCACAAATATGGGAACATTGCAGCATTTTGCGGTGGCGGGCCCGATTAAGGGACTTATCTATAGGCCCCTTGCTTATGGAAGGGGTCATGGCCAGGCAGGAGGAGACAGACTTATACTGCAGGAGGCCGGGTGATAACTTACCTGTTGTTCTGCTGGGTGCCCCGGTCTCCAAGGAGTCTTCTCTGTCTCCTCCGGCCTGGGCAGAAGTGCTAGGAAGGTCCTCCAACAGCAGAGAGGTGGCCCTCCAGGAGTGCTGCTGAGGCATGCAAAACAGCAGGCAGGGGAGGAGTAAATAAACAAACACCTGGCCTGCCTGCTGACCCTCCTTATATTGGTCCAGCGGTGAGCGCCGGACCAATACGAGGAGCAGGTCGCATTCTTCCACCTTCGCAGGCACTTTTGTAAAAGCCGCATGCTTTTCACACAGCTGCCAAAATAGCGATTTTTTTGCAAATCGGTAAATTGCGAATTCCTAGAGGGCCTGTCCGGGGCGATCAGGAAGGGCCCGATGGGCTGGTTTGACAGGTCAGTGTGTGGACCACTTTCTGGCTGTTTGTGGGCCTGTTTCCTGCTCTGCTGGGCAGGTTTTTACCGTAAATTTCCCTGATATTAAATCTAAAATTGCCTGCAACAAGCTCAAATCCTTTCAGTCCTCTATACCTTGCAAAACACCTACACAGCCTCAGCCTTAGTCATTCTAATGACTAATTTGCAATATTGTCTTCACCAGTCTATTTTTATCTACCATCCCTCATCCCTGACTCGATCATTCTCTTTCACGGGTTTTCCCTGTGAACAGGCATTTTGCTTGGGCAAGGATCTCTCTAACATAGGTCAACACTACCTCTAGCCAGGACAGATTTTCCGACTATCTAAGCCATTTCCTGTTCATTTACTGCATGTAAATGAATATTAGAGGGACATCCTAAAATTCTGACATGGATTTACTTGGACATGCGTGTGCTAATGTGCAGTTCCTTCCTAGTGGTCTGTAGTCCCTTTTCATTTAATCTTCTCTCCCATATCTTTCCCTCCACCACTCGTTTTCCCTCTCCCCCTCTCGATCCAAGCTCTTTTTCCCGACACTCTTTTATCTCCCTACCTTTCTCTTCATTACGTTGCTTTCCTTCATTTCTTCTCTCTCTCTTTCTCTCTCTTTTTTGCTCTCCCACCCCTCTCCCCCGTCTCCTGCCTCTTTCGCACTCCCCCTGCGCTCTGGCTATCATTGGTTTTGGCTGGGAGCGCTTTGTATTGCACCACAAACAGTGGGATCTCTGTTTGGGGCCCGCTCTCTCCCCTCCTATTTCTTTCTATCAATTCCACAGCACATAATTGGCCTGACAAGTTGCATGAAATAAGCCACACACAACAGTGCTATCATTACCGAGTAATTCACTATTCAAGATAATTTTCGGAGGCTGAGGTTTCATTTCACAAACCATGTATAATCATCTGACAAGAGGGAAGTGATCCTGCTTCCATTTCTGATACTCACAGCAGGATGAAAGCAGCTTTCCTGCAGCATTGCTGCATTAAGTGTTTCTTTCCTGGAACTCTTCTGAAACTCTCTGAGCTTGATTTAGAGCTTCTTGGTAAACAAATGTCGCCCAATTGGCAGGGGCCGGTAACAAATAAAAGCGGGGGGCGAGCGAAGTGCCCCACTGCATCCCAAAGCACATTTACATAAAACGAGAGCACAAAGTAAAAGCACTCGCATGCATTACAAATAAAATAAATGCACTTACCTGGGCTGCTTCCTCTGTGTCCTTGCAGTCCGTGGCTCTGACAGGCACTAGTGAAAGAGGAAACTTTCCTAACCAATCCAGAAGCTGCGCTCATGCTACATGAGAGCAGCGCCTGGATTGGGTGGAGCGGGCTGGCTAGACGCTCCTTTGGGCCCTGTAGGCCAGTGCTTGGTCTCCACCCAGCTGTCTAAGACAGCTGGGTGGAGACCTGCAAAGAGCACATATCAGTTTGGCCGGCTCAAGACATTCGGCCAAACTGACTTGCGCACTATTACAGTGCCTGGCCAGCCAGGTCACCAGTCCTCCGTGCAGGAGAGGACACGCCCCTCCTTTCTCCCAGCCCTGGGCAAGCTGACGGCTGCGGCACTGTTTGAGAATAACACAATGGCAATGGAATCACTTCATTGGCATTTTATTGTACACGCTTCCCCATCCTTACAAAGTAACTGCCGACCAGCAGGACTGTGAAGTGTTAAATCCAAAGGCCCTTCCACCAGTGGGTTGTCTTGCAGCTTATTATACCCATAGGGGAGTGGGCGGAAGGAGGGGGTGGAATTCCGCTGGCCCACTCCACTCCAGATATATTAACTCTGCCAAATAATTAAAGGATTTCCCATCAGAAGTCAACTTGAAGCAAGGCCCTTTGTCATGGGGTTGCTTGTTGTTTGGCTGCAGAGGCCAATAGTTTCTTGATGGTATACTGCCCTTTAAGTGCTGACCCCCATTTTCCATTCCCCCTAATTGGTAAATACCACCGTGGATGTTGATTGGCCAAAATGCCAGACATAGCAGAGATGACATCACGCGCCATCTGATCGTGATGACATCACATGGCCAACCCCTTGTTCCACCCTTGGCCGTACACAGCCTCCTATTTACTGCTGAGGGGTCGGAGGAAGGGGTAGGTGTGGATACCACAGAAAGTAAGTCTGGTCTTCGAAGCTCTGTTTACTTTCTGTTCCCTCATGACCCCTCAGACAAAGCCTAGCATGCCGAATGCAATGGGTACCAAGGGACAAGCTAGGGGTAGCAGCTGCTTGCCCTGGCTATCCCCAATTGACATCCATGAATGCTACCTAATAGTATAAGAACATATCACCCAACTGTAAAAACAACATGATCTGGTTACCAGTTGCTATAAATGCATTAGTGGTGGTGCTCAATGCCATATCAGAGCGAATACACATTGCAAAATAATAGAAAAAGAAAAACCTACTGAAAATTGTGGCACATACACCCAAATAAGAAAAGGAGTACTGAACTGATAGTACCATGGGCACCTTAAAGCGTTTAATGCATAAAGTCATTAAACCCTCCAAAATTAAGACAGATGCCATATCTGTGCCCCTGAACCCACAATATTTGTTTCTGGTAGTATTTTTACCATCTGGCTAGAAATAGCACCTCCCGGCGGCAGTTGTATAGCTGGTAAATGTTTGGAACTATACGTCCCAGACAGAGAGAGCTAACGCATACATTGATGGTGCTGGGATTACCACTTTACAGAGAGATTCTTCAGAGGTAGCTCGAGTAGAGCTGTCATTTATAACCACCAGTAGTTCTCATGTTATCAGAAGCCGGGCTTCTAAATCAATGCCTTCCAGCGTGTTTCATCTTTCAAATATGATTTTTTCATTTAAAATACGCGCACCGCTGGAAAGCAACAATAGATGTTGCATGGGATTTAGTTATTTATTTATGTTCAGCAACTTTGTTTCAGAGCATGAATGCCCCAAAACATCACATTTGTATACAGAAAGATGAAATTCAGATCTCTAGGATACAATACAGATATAGTTAAAAGGTTACATTTTACAAAAAAATGCAAAACATACCTGGAATACCTGGGATAATTCTCCTACAGTCACGCTCAAAACCTGCTCCTGCCTTTCACAGGTCAGAGACCATTCGATTTCCCAAACAAGCCTGGATCTATACTCTTATTTTAACCTGAAACATGAATGTCACACCATAATAAGAGTATCAATGTTGAAATAAATTAAAAATTATGGGGGTACATAGTGTTGGCTCCGAAGAACTGAGAAGGGGCCTGAAAATAACATTATTTAAGTATAGCGAGTGCAGACGTTGCACCTCCATGGACTGTCGTCTGCCTTCCGTTCCCCTGAATGTCCATCACCCTCAAACCTTCTGCCTCTTCTTCACCCATTTTAAAGAGGTACATTTGGTGCCCCACACCCCAGTAACTTCATTATATAATATACTCTCCGAAGCACACTCAAATATACGTGCAGCAATTTTCAAACGAGAGCCAATCGACAGCCTCATAGGAAGGTGTGAGTTAGTGTTCAGCCCGAGGAACACATTGTTTAATGCCCTGAGAAGCACTTGAGGAACTCTTTGAGAAGTCACCATGAGAAGCGGTAGTGAGAAACAATGCATAATTGCTCGAAGGAACACCATATGCAAGACCCTGAGAAACATTTGAAACACACTGATTCAGAGGAATCATCCTGAACGGAATGTACTGAATATCTTAGGAAACTTTTAAAGAACACTGAGAAATGCAACTTCTGAATAACAAAGTGAAACACCTCAAAATTCCCTCAAGAAACCAACGGGAAGTGTTAGGTTCCATAATACAACAGTGATTAATTCTGACAACAATTAAGACAGGCCCCAAATATGGCTGAAAGGTTCTGAGTGGAGGGACCCACGGAATGCTCCTTTGTCCCTGAATCTGTATGTAGACATAGCTGAGTACCAACATGCACGCAGTAAGAACTGGGGTAAATGCAGGAAGGAAAGAGTGAGAGAAAAGCTCCGGACTGGAACCTCCCTTCGATGGATTCGTCTCTAACACCTATACATATCAGAACCATAGGGAACATGGATTCGATAGGGGCACAAGCAGGTATCAAACCACAGGACCACAGGGCCAACTCTGAAAGGCAGTACATACACACTGAATACCAGGTACCCACCAGAGAGGAAAGGCTGAATGAGGCTGTCCCATCTCATCAGTGGGAGTTGCTATCATATGCATGGCCAACCTGGGTACCCTCTATATGTAATCCTACACAATACACAATTGAGCCACAAGCAGAAACAAGGACCGGCAACAAATCAGTAGCAACTGGTCACACTGTGACTCCTTTAACGAAAATACAAAGTCAATAGAGACCACAATCTCTTTTTACATGCAGGATAACTGAGAAACATCCGGAACAACTCCGGACGCATGCCTAACAACGACTTGCCCGAACAACGATTTAGCCTTAACTACGCATGTGCGTGGTTAAGGCTAAATCGGTGTAGTGTTCGGGATGGGCAGGGAGAGAGAAGCGTCGGACAGGAACAGGACAAGTAAGAGGGGTTTGAGGTTGTTTTTAGGGGGTGGGAGGTATTCAGGGTATTATTTAGGGTGTGGGGGATTTGGGGGATTTTTTAGGGGGTGGGAGGGGTTCAGGGTAGTTTGAAGGGGGTGGGGGTTTCGGGGTACTTTATAGGGGGTGGGAGGGGTATGGGATAATTTTCAGGGGGTGGGGGAGTTGGGTTAGGTTTAGGGGGTGGGAATAGCCACAGAATGCCATTTGGGGTAGTTCGCACTTAGGCCCTTGTAACTTTTTGACCACATAAGGTATCTATGGCAAGTTTGCATCCTTTTCTTCCAACATCATGGGGATCACCATGGTGGCACAAATGTCCTACCACCCAGCATTTCCCTTCTTTTCCCAAGTAAAATGATACCTCACTTGTGTAGGTGGACCAAGGGCCTGTGAATGGGAAGGGCCAAAAACATAAGGATTAAGGTTATTGCACAGCAAATTCTAAGCGCTACATTAAAAAAAAAGAAGTTATTAGCCGATTCTGCATTGGACAGCCACACAAGTGAGGTATCATTTTACTCAGAAGACCAAGGGGAACGCTAGGTGGTAGGACATTTGTGCCAGCATGGTGATCCCACACAAAAATGTATGGAAAAACTAATTTTTTCAGCTAAATTTAAGGTTTGCAGGGGATTCTGGGTAGGAAAACGTTGCGGGATCCAAGCACGCCATACCTTACTGGACTCCCCAGGTGTCTAGCTTTCAGAAATGTGTGGGTTTGGTAGGTTTCCCTAGATGGCCGCAAACCCAGGTGGGATCACCAGGCTGACACAAATGTCCTACCGCCGAGCCTTCCCCCAGGTCTCCCGATAAAAATGGTACCTCACTTGTGCGGGTAGGCATAGTGGCCGCAACAGGAAATGGCCCAAATCATACTGTGGAGACTTCAAAATTACCTATCATAAAATGACCTGGTTTTGCAGGGGGGCACCTCGGATTTTGGCCCCAGGCTTGCGGCCATCTAGGAAAACCTACCAAACCTACACGTTTCTGAAAACTAGACACCCTGGGGAAATCACTGAGGTATGGCTTGCATGGATCCCCCAATGTTTTACTACCCAGAATCCCCTGCAAACCTCAAATTTAGCTGTAAAAATCACCTTTTCAACACATTTTTGTGTGGGAAAGCTGTGTGGGACCAAGAACGGTCCATCACATATATGTGAGGAAAATTGATTTTCTTTTTACAAAGTTTGAAGTTTGCAAGGGATTCTGGGTGACAGAACCTAGTGAGAGCCACAAAAGTCACCACATCTTGGATTCCCATGGGTGTCTATTTTTAAAAAATGTATAGGTTTGCTAGATTTCCTTGGGTGCCGTCTGAGCTAGGGTCCAAAATCCACAGCTAGACACATTGCCAAGAAAGGGCCAGTTTTCACTGGAAAAATGTGATGTGTCCACGTTGCATTTTGGACTGTTTCCTGTCGCTGGCACTAGGCATACCCACACAAGTGAGGTACCCTTTTTGTTAGGAGACTTTGGGGACTGCTGTGTTGGTCGAAGTTTGTTGCTCCCCTTAGATCCAGAACTATCTATCGCAGTAACGTGAGGAAAATTTGTTTTTTTAACTAAGTTTGAAGTTTGCAAGGGATTCTGGGTAACAGAACCTGGTGAGAGACACACAAGTCCCCCATCCTGGATTCCTCTTGGTGTCTAGTTTTCCAAAATGAACAGGTTTGCTAGGTTTCCCTGGGTGCCGGCTGCACTAGTGCTCACATCGACCATCACACAGGGGCCAAACAAAAGTTCTAGCATAACCGGCCCTAAAAATGGCCCCATAGTTGTGAAAAAGGCACAGCCCCTGCAACAGGTAATCTCTGAAAATATCGAAACCCCGGGAAAGGAGCTCCCAAATCAACCCGGGGAAAAAGACGCTTCTCGAGATTTACCATGCATCAACTTACCTCCGGACTGTGCTCCATATGTTGTTATCCTAACCGGGGTTCCAAAGTTGAGGAACATCAAACATGAATCGTATGAGGAGCTGAAGAATAAGACAATGCATTGGTTGAACACCCATAGACCCTTGCCTAGATCCATTCAAAGTAAAATCTTGTTTGTTAGAAGGGTGGGGTGGGTGGGTTGCAAGCCAAAAAATGTGGTTGGGGACTGTGTAATTATTAATTTCGAGGATTATAGGGCATTTGATTACGTATGTAGCAGGCATCAGACAAGCCCCGACACAACTATTAAATCCTTGAGGTTAGACCACTTTTATCAAATAGATCATGCTCACCAGGCCTCCAATCATAGGAGTTACGACCTATGGCTCCAGCAAGAGGATTCCTGGCATTATGTAGATAGAAGTAGGGGTGGACAGGTCAGGAGTGAAGTGTTGGGTTTTCCAATAAACAATAGATATAGTTTGCTGGACCAAGTGGATTGACTTCATATGCCCCCCAGTCCCCTATTGGTCCATCGAACAGATGTCAATAAAAGGGAGGAAGGTTTGAAGATTATCAGGAGGGATTCTTTGGGGGTGGCGGACACCGTAATTAATGTTTCACCCTCTACCGAAGCAAGAATGACCCCTAAGGAAAAGCTTTATGTAATCTCAGGGGAGTTAGGGGATGGTCCACCTCCCCCTTCTATCCCTGTGCTGCAACACCAGACTGTCCGCACGCACTTTGATGGGCATTTAGCCAGTCCTGGGGTGCACGGTCTTGCTGGATCTGGTCAAGAGGGAAGTTTGGGAAATAAGCAGGCAATGACAAAGGGGACCTTAAATATTTTATCTTGGAATATAGCGGGCCTCATATCTAACTTAGATATCCCGGATTGGTGTTCATTCGTGGATTTACATGGGATCTGCTTATTCCAGGAAACGTGGGCGGTAGGTCCTACCCATAGATTAGGCTATGTAACCTTTGCGGAACCTGCAGTAAAAGGCCCGAGAGGCAGACCGTCAGGGGGGCTGTGTATATGGGTGGGTGTCCATCTAGGATTCACGTTGAAAAGGCTAGAAACAAATAGTCCTGATCTTATGTGTATCCTGATGTCTCACAAAGAAACACCAAAACTGGCACTCATCAATATATATTCACGGCCAGTGCGACCGGGTGGAACATCAAACATTTTAGATAAATTAACTACCCTATTGCACCTGCTTGGGGGTGATGTTGCCTTGTTGATCGGTGGAGATTTCAATTGTCATTTTGAACCACTTCAAGGGGTCCCACCGATCACAATGGAAGAAGACGAAATCTGGTCAGTCTCGCCCCCTAATGCCTAGCCTGTAAAAAATTGGACAGCCCTAGTCCTTCAGCTAATTTCCCTTACCTATACGTTCTCTATCAGAGCCTGTAACGGTCGATTCCAGAGCGACATTCCAGCTCAGCATACTTACAGTGGCATGGGGCATGCATCTGTAATAGATTATTTTTTGGCTAGTTCGTCTCTGTGGCCCAAAATTATAGATTTTAGCGTTCCACTTCGAACTGAAAGTGACCATAATCCCCTGATAATTGAGATGGATTTCCAACTAATCAGGGAGGATAGTCTTACGATGAGTATCCCAAGTAGCGATTTAAGAATAGTGCAAGGTGGGAGAAGAATCCGATGGGCAGCTGTGAAATCGTCCAGTGAAACCATGGCAAAAATGTATTGAGATGTAATCCCCCTGCTCGAAAGGGCAAATTCCACTCCTACCAATCCCTCGGATATTGATATGGCGAACTTATGGACATCCATAGTGAAATGGTTGCATTATTAAAGGACACTTTCCATAAGACAGGTCTTGCCAGGCCTAAACCTCGTAATGATGGGAACCCATGGTTTAATAGGTGCTGTAGGGATGCGAAAGCTGCACTACTGTTGGCCCTAAGACAAGGTAACAGATTTTGTGTTGCAGAAGCCAGGCAAGCATACAACAAAATGCTAAGAAACGCAAAATTAGAATGGGAGGCAGATCGTTGGTCTGCTATTACATCCGCACTTGTGGCAAAGGACTCAAGGTCATTTTGGAATCTCGTCCACACTGGAAAATCAGAGGGCAGGACTACTATTGCCCCAAACGTTTCTGAAGAAGCATGGTCCTCTTATTTTAAAGATCTTTATTCTCTTTCCTCCATACTTATAAGTGAAGCCCCACCGAGCCTATTGGCTCCGAACCCCTTGTGGCCAGTACAACCATTTACGTTTGTCGAAGTTCAGTCGGCCATTTCAAGTATTCAGCCAAACAAAGCACCGGGACTTGATAGGATCCCAGGTGACTTAGATAGAGACAAACCAGTAGTTTGGGGCCCATACCTTCAGGTACTATTTAATGCGATACTGCAGGGGTTACCACTCCCAAGTACTTGGCTGGGGGCGGAGATAATTCCAATATATAAGAAGGGTTCCCCGCTTCAACCCTCTAATTATAGGCCTATTAGCGTTATTGATGTGACCCAAAAAATCTATGCCAGGCTCCTGTTACAACGTTTACAGGCTTGGTCTAATGATAACAACATCCTGACCCCGCTACAGGCGGGATTTAGGGCCAAAACATCAACAATAGACCAACTATTCAGGTTGCAGGTCCTCCCCTGGAAGCATGTGGTCCTGGAAGGGGGTAGTCTATATCTTACATTCGTGGACTTAAAGTCCGCATTTGATATGGTGGACCGGAACCAGCTATGGACCATTTTATTATCAATGGGGGTTCCGCCATATCTATGTTATCAGTTTAAGATCCTACATGAAGGCACTTTTGCCAGAGTTCGTTTTGGTAGGCAAGGTCAGTTAACCGGATCATTCCCGATTGAGAAAGGCATTAGACAGGGCTGTGTGCTTGCCCCGTCCCTGTTTTCCCTCTTCCTCAACGGGCTTATTGAAGATCTCCTTGCCATCAACGACATTGACTCCCCCAAATTGGCTGCCCAAAGATTTCCCGCACTAATGTTTGCGGATGATACGCTCCTGCTTTCTAAATCCCCAATGGGGATGCAGCGGGTGTTGAATCAGTTTTCCAAATTCTGTTATAAAAGGAACCTGGTGGTCAATATAAATAAGACCAAGTACATGGTTTTTAATGCTAGTACTGTTAACTGCCCCCATCCAATGATGGAAGGCAGACCCCTCGAAAGGGTTCCAACCTTTGATTATTTGGGTTTAACCTTGAATGACAAAATGGGGTGGGGTCCTCAACTGGCCAAGGCCAACCTAAGACTAACCCAAGCAGCTGGGGGCATTCTAAAAGTGCAGAAGAATTGTACCCTTAAAACAATAAGTGCCCCCCTTGAAATCTTTAGAGTCCAAGCCAGGGCATCATCCCTTTATGGGGCGGAACTCTGGGGGCATATATCGGCAAGTGACCTATCGATAACAGAAAATAATTTTATAAGGCAACTATTGGATTTGCCAAAAAGCACTCCCTTGGTCCCGTTCAGACTAGACTTGAACATTCGTCCAATTGCAGACGCTATCGCTATCCGGCCCCTACTTTATTGGAAGCGCCTGTGGAGTATTCCTGAGCTGGTGAACTACAAGGAGGAGCTTAAAGTAGTCATGGCTTCATTAGGATCCGGTAGGATCCCTTGGTTAACATTTGTAAGACAATCACTTACATTGACTGGGCTTGAGGAACTCTGGCTAAACCCCGAGGCCTCTTGCCCAGCCATTTCTAAGAAAACCGTGACTTGTGTTGTAAAAGACTTTAATTTAAGCAATATCTTTCGCTCAGTAAAAACTTCAAGCATCACTGACATCTTCTTGGATGTCAAGTCTTTTTATAGCTTTGAGCCGGAGATTGATGTAATACAGCCCACTTTGCCTTTTTACTCTAATATTGATAGGTGGAAAGGGGGTCCGGCACGTCCCTGCTCAGGTTGTCGAACTGAGGAAGAAACTACTGTACATGTTATCCTTTTCTGTCCAGCATATGCTAACATTAGGAGTAAATGGATAATTCAGCTGTGCAAAAACCTGGGTGTAAAGCAATATTTGTTTTTTTTTCTATAAACTAATACTAATGCAGTGATTGTGTCTGCAATTGCCAAATATTTGTTTTCTATGTGGACAATTCGAAGGAAACTGATAAATAACACTGCTACATATCTGCACTAAGATCAATGGATAACGAGAGAACAGATTGTATTCTACTTACTATAAGGATCATTGTTTTAATAATTTTAGAATTTAGATAGTATTTAAATCTTTTAACTTTTTAAGGATACATCTAATAACTAGCTTATAATTGTGATTATGTATGAACTGGACTGAATGATTATCTCACTGTATAGACTGTTTTTTTTTATGTGCTTTTATGGTAAACCAAACCACGATAAAGCTTGATTGAATTGAATTGAATTGAAACTACGTTTCAGTTTAATTTTCAATGCACTGACGTCAGCACGCCATGCGTGTGATCGTCATTGCATTGAAAATAGAAAAACTGCCTCAGGAGGTTGGGGGAAGCTCTTCCCCACCTCCCGAGGCCAACAAAAAAAAAGAATCACTCTGCCGTCTACAGTAGAGGGATTATGTGCGCCTGTAGTCATGACGGAATGGTTCCGTCATGAGCACAGGAGCACTGGTGCTCATGACGGAACCATTCTGTCATGAGCGCCGGTGGGGTTAAAAGGTACATCTACTGCCTTGCTCAGTGCTGCTGGAACAATTTTGAGAGTGAGGGTGGACCCATAAATACCACATCGCTGAAACAAGGGGGATTCTGAAAATCCAAGCACCACACAAAGAACAAATATCACAAATGAGTCACACCCATTCAGCAGGTGAGTGGTAACGGTGTAGTATGTAGATGGTGTTGCATTTATGAGCAACTGCTGTAAATATGTTATTAAAGCATGGTGTGGTAAGACTACCATTTACAGACAACACATTTTCAATTGAAATAACCACTAAATTTAAACAGACATTCAGTTTTACTGATAAATATATTTATAGCACACTAATGATACTGTGTGCCAATTGGGTTTCAACAAATATTTGTCATTTACGCATCACTATATAAAGTGTCTTGATTCGCTTTCATCCTATTAAAATCCAGTGGCGGTTTCTCTTTTTGGGCAGAAAAAGCGTCGCCCCACTTGCTGCAAGCACGGCGGTGAACACAGAATAATAAAATGGTTCATTACCATTTTATTATTGTTTGTGCCTCCGGCTATAGCGAGTGGAAGGTAGAGGTGCGGCAGATTCCTGAAGATTACAAGATGACGTTTAAGCATTACTAGTATGCATTTCAGATTGGCCGGCTACCTACATCTGGCCAATCTGACATGCACACTTTAAAGCCAGCAATCCCAGAGCTGTAAAACAGCGGAGAGATTGAAGGCACAGGCCCCCAACCTCAAAATGAGCACTGGGTTATCCTGCTCAGGATTGGTTGGATTTGCATGGCACAAGGGAGGAAGTCCCTCCCTTTCCTTCCTGCTCCTCGTCACCCCCATGATCGGCAGAAAGAGGAGCATCTGTTTTGAGTTCCAGATGGTGGCAGCATTTATGGTAAGTGCCTCACCATCCATTAATGTTGTCAGCCACCACTGTTAAAATCTTTGTGTCCATCAAACTTCAGAATGGAAAAAAAATGTTTAATTTGTGCTTTCCTAATTGTTTGTTTATTTCGAAATTTTTGTTGAGTTCAATAATAGGTATTTAAATGTTGTTGTGAGTTCATAGAAACAACTTACTACAGCCTTCAGTTTCACACCAGCAAGACCGTCATAGTTTACTTTACAAAATTCTCAGACTTTGTAGTAAGAGAAAGAAAAGTAAACACCAGTCTCCGTGTTAAAAGAATAAGCACCAATTTGTCAGAAGACTAGACCGACATTTGACCACTATCTTTGAACACACAGAAAATGTGACAAATAAGACCAATTTATAAAGTAATCTTAAATGCACGTTCACCTTTGGAACTCCAGCATGGTTATTTTGGGAGTGCGGCAGGCACCCCGGCAACCCAACTTCCAGTGCCTATGGGCTTGCGTTCTAAATGTCTTACAGGGTGAGAAGCAAAGACTGCACACGATTCTACACATTTATTGATATGCCCATCATCACTACAACTATATATATTAGAACAGAAAGGGACAATGCTCATTGAATTTGGGGGTCATCTGTGATGCACTTAAAACATTTTTTAACAGTGGAAAAGCACCTGGTAGCACTCAAAGGGGCCAATTTTGATGGGGTTTAGAGAATGCTCCGACCATTGGTTAGAGCCTCCGAACCGCATCGTAATGTATCGGTCACACTCTTCCCAACCGCCTCGTTTTGATGGAGGCGGTGGAAAAAGGAATCTGACCGGTCATTTCACCTGGCTTCCGACGGGCTCGGAGAGCTCGTCCGCCAGTCAGAATACGTCAAGTAATCTCAAGAGTGGGCCTTTCCGCCCTCGAGATTACGGTGACAGTTTCTGATATGGTTTTCATGCCAGTCTGTCTGACATGAAAACAATGTCGAAATGATTCTTTGGGGCCCCCAGCAAGGCCCCCTTAGGTGCACTGCCTCTGGTTGGAGATGGAGGGGGGAACCTATGGTTCCCCCCTTTTGATCATTGCACCTTGTGGCAGGCACATCTATGTGCCTGACACGGGGTGCAGGGATGAACTGCACCTTCCATTTTACTATGGGGGCATGTATTACGGCCACTTTCCGGCCGGAATGCATGCTCCCATAGTAAAATGTAGGAACATAACTGAACAGTGTTCAGTCACTACTAATGAGGGGCCCGATTCACAGAACTAACTTAAGACAAAATCCTAAACTTACTGCCATTTTGGTATTCACAGAAGGCACTTACTCCTTTCGGTATTCACAGAAGTTAGGAGTCCTAACTTTAGGACTCCTTAATGCCTTCTGTGAATACCAAAAGTCTTAAAGTTAGGATTTTTCTCAGTTTAGGAGTAGTAAAGATAGGACTCCTAACTTTAGGACTCCTAAACTGAGAAAAATCCTAACTTTAAGACTTTCGGTATTCACAGAAGGCATTTAGGAGTCCTAAATTTAGGAGTCCTAACTTTGCTACTACTAAACTGAGAAAAATCCTAACTTTAAGACTTTCGGTATTCACAGAAGGCATTTAGGAGTCCTAAAGTTAGGAGTCCTAACTTTACTACTCCTAAAATGAGAAAAATCCTAACTTTAAGACTTTCGGTATTCACAGAAGGCATTTCGGAGTCCTAAAGTTAGGACTCCTAACTTCTGTGAATACAAAAATGAGTAAGTGCCTTCTGTGAATACCAAAATGAGTAAGTGCCTTCTGTGAATACCAAAATGGTTGTAAGTTTAGGATTTTGTCTTAAGTTAGTTCTGTGAATCGGGCCTGAGGTGTTTGGGATCGCCCACCCGGTGTCAGTTGGTCCCACAACAGATTCAGTGACGGGCGGAGGTTTTTTCACCCAACATCATAATGAGGACAAAAATGTTTAGGCACAGTGTAAATAAACAGCAAAATCAGAATGGCAAATACAAGGACATGTGGTTTCTTAGTAAAGCTACAGGTAGGAATGGACTAAGGGAAAACAGCATATTTTTCCTGGGTAGGGACAGACATGTGTGTCTGTACTCTAGAAAGGAGCCAGGTGCTGTTTGGAATTTTTTCTTGGGCTTTAAACATATCCAAACATCGTCTGTATTCTGGACCTCTTGACCTTTGACAATGCTTCTAATGGGGAGTAGCATTGTGAGATGAAGAATCTGTGTGTTTCTCTCATTTCTGGGCTACTGAATTGCCTGTCTGTGCCTCAAAAAGAAGCCATGAACGTTTTGGATTTTTTTTATCCAAAGAGAAAATCCAATCATTGCCTTGCTCCTTGCTGGGGCACAGACACGCAGCTCTTTTCTTTCACAATGCTCTCATTAACAGAGGAGCATTGTCAGACAAAGGAGATGTGTGAAAGGAACCAGCAATTTTGAAGGGTAGGAACTAGGAACAATTATTTTCCTTCCCCTCTAATCCACACCTCCTCTTTCTTTCTGTTGTGGAATGAGGGAGGAACTTGGTTGCTCCTTTCCCCCTCTTTCCCACCTTACTGGCCCAGAAAAACATGGATCAAGCCAGTATGCATTACTGGGGAGAAGCTGTTGCCATTAATAGCTGTAGTTTGCCCCGCCCACATCTGTACCCACTGGACCAATGCTCCGAAGATCTTGGGAAGGGCCAGGTAATCCCTCCACCGTCTATCTCATGTGTGCACAATATCACTAGTGATGTCATATGCATTTTAATGAGGTGGACCAGAAGTGAGCACCAAGCCATCTCATTTAGGAGTTTGCTGGTGCCCAGAAAGGATAGGGCACCAGAAAATTCCTAGCATAAGGAGGAGTTCATCTCCAATTGGGTTGATACTTACCAATGTACTTTCACATCCCTCTTCTAATTTCTCTTTGGCCTCAACAGCTTGAATGCCATCTGTATTCTCCACCTGTGGCAGGCTCCAGCCACCAGCACCACCCTCCAGGGACCTCCAGGGGCCTTCAGGACCCTACACCTGAGTGGTTACTCTCAATTCTTTGTCTTACTTGCACAGCTGGTGCCTCCGTTTCTAGATTGTGCTGTCCTGTAGGACAACCTTCCAGCACCCTTTACCTCAATGAGATTAGACTATTTCCTCAAGTCAGATGCAGCTTCTAAGGCATGTTTAGGATTCAGATTCCTTGCACTGCTTCTTAGTCACCAGGCAGCTGGACTGATGCCTCCCCATGACAGGCTTTGGCTCTGGGGTTTGCACTCCAGCTATCCTCTTTTGCCAGCAAGCAGGTTCTCCTCTTGTCTAGTCACTCTACAGCTCTCCCAGCAAGCGTCTTGCCCAGATTGTCCCGAACGGTTCACCTTGGGGACCAACTTTAAGCAGTTACTAACATTTTGTTTATTAATTCTAGACCAGTCAATCTGCAGTCTTTGTACACCAGTGTCAAGATAAAGGCTATCTCTTTCACTTCTCCATCTTCAGAACCATACCGTGGATCCAAAATGGATACCTGTCCATACACAGTAAAGGACTACAGATACAGTCCATGCTCACCATAATCCACACATGCAACATGTAGAGTGCATGCATGTTCTCCATTTACATCCTCTGAAACCTACCGAGAGCCCTTTCCCTACCTGTCCACAAGCAACTGGCCTAATATTAAAAAATGCTCCATGTTGCAGCTCATCAGGCTTTCAATGTGTGTAAATCTATTAGGGAGGCTCACCACATAGTAGACGTCCAGATACCAGAGGTTACAAATCCAAAACTGTGAGGTTTAATGGCTTAGAACCCATTTTCCTAAAAGGTGGCTAGCAGAGACCACAGCAGAAAGTCTCATGGAGGTTATTAGGAGGGAAATGCTGACAGAAAACAGTCCATCCTTGTTGGACTTGGCCCTTTTTGGCTAAAGTTCCTTAAACCTTTTGCCTTCCTCCTAGACCTTTCTCTGACATAATGTTGCCTACTTAGATGCTTTGGGCACTTTGCCACTGCTGATTAGTGTCAAAATGCAAGTGCTCCCTGTATAAAGTGTTATGGTAATTGGTTGTCCATAATTGGTATGTTTGTCTTACTAGTAAAGTCCCTAGTAAAGTGCACTGTGTGTGCCAGGGCTGGTAATGCAAATGCTACTAGTGGGCCTGCAGCACTAATTGTGCCACCCACACAAGTAGCCCTAAGAAGAGATCTCAGGCCTGCCACTGCAGGGCCTGCATGCAGTTTGTTAATTGCCTTGTTGTCCTCGCAAGTGCACCCACTTGCCAGGCCTTACCTTACCTGTTTTATGCACATCAGGCACCCCTATAGTAGGCCCAATGTACCCCACTGGGCAGGGTGCAATGTATGTGAAAGGTAGGACATGTACTGAGGTGTGTACCATGTCCTGACAGTGGAATACTGCCAAATTAGTCGTTCACTGTTGCAAGGCCATCTTGCCCATAGGACAGAATGGGGAATGCTGTGACCCCTGTTTCTAGCATATGTTCCCATAGGCATAAGATGGAGAGATGGAGTTTAGTGTGCCTGAACTCAGAATTTAATAACACATCTTTTTGTGAAGATGGTTTTTGAATTCTGTGTTTAGACACCACGCTTTTAGAAGTGGCTGGTTTCTTGTCTTAAACCATCCTGTATGCCTCTGCCTGGTTGTATATTGCCTGCCTGGGTTTGGATGTGAAAGGGTCTGGGAAGTGTCCTTACTTCAGGGAGGAGTACGTGAGACAGCAACAGGTTGGCGTGTATTTGATATGGGGGGGAGGAGTAGCCACCTGGATGTGAAGAGGGCTATGTTGTTTCCACAAGAGGATGACTCCACCTCCTGCTGAGGGTCTGGGCCCCAGACCCTGACTATCAAAGGAGGAGGATGTGCACTGGCAGGAAGACACCCAGGTCTGGTTTGGACCGAGGACAGAGCCCCCTGAACACAAAGACTTCAAAGGCATTTAGTGGTATAAATATGAGATCTGAAACCCCTGAACTCAAGACTGAAATCCATACTGAAAAAGGATTGAAATTACTTTGTGTTCAACAGGAACCTCTGCCGAAGAAGAACAGCTAAAGAGACTGAAGAGAAGGACTGCCCTTGCTGTGTGTTCTGGGGCTGGCCTGCAGTTTGCTGGTTTGACTAAGGAGAGGACAAGGGAATTTGCTCTGTGCTGTGTCCCCCTGCTTGTGAGGACTTTGCTGTGTGCTGTATCCTGAAGTAGCATGTCTCCAAGGGCCCGAGGAGAGCTGGTCCCCTGTTGTGGAAACTCAGGAACATAAAAGTTTCCAACCGTGTCCCAGCGAAGCTTGGTGCGTGGTGCTTTTTGCACGCCCGAGACTGCTGTGTGGTCAGTGGTACTGTTTACGAGGTGCTCCATGATCGCATTGCCCCTGCAGCGTGAAACATTGTCCACGCTGTTGTACTGCTGTTTGTGGCCTGAGCCGTCATCGTAACTGAGGCTGTGAGTAAAGATCGCCGACGCCAGCCTGAGCCGCAATGTGCTAAAGGCTTACTTGAAACTAAGGACTGTGTCTCAGCGACGCTGTGCGCATGTGCTTTTTGCACGCCTGAGACTGCCGTGTGGTCCGTGGTACTGTTTACGAGGTGCCCCATGATCGCATTGCCTCCGCAGCGTGAAACATCGTCCACGCTGCTGTATTGCTGTTTGTGGCCCGAGCCGTCATCGTAACTGAGGCTGTGAGTAAAGATCGCCGCCGCTGGACCGAGCCGCAACGTGCTAACAGCTGACTTGAAACTAAGAAGTGTGTCTCAGCAACGCTGTGTGCGTGTGCTTTTTGCACACCTGAGACTGCCGTGTGGTCCGTGGTGCTGTTTACGAGGTGCCCCTTGACCGCATTGCCCCCGCAGCGTGAAACATTGTCCACGCTGCTGCTTTGCAGTTTGTAGCCCGATCCGTCACTGAGGCTGTGAGTGAAGATCACCACCGCCGGCCCGAGCCGCAACATGCTAAAGGATTTCTTGAAGCTAAGGAAGCTACAAGGTGAAAGGGATCGTGACCACGCAGATTGGCTTGCCGCACTATTCTTTCATTACGAACTGCCTGATTTTTGCATTACGAACCACATTATTATTGCATTATGAACTGCCTGACTTTTGCATTACGAACCGCATTATTATTGCATTACGAACTGCCTTGTTCTTGCATTACGTATCACATTATTCTTGCATCACGAACTGCCTGATTCTTGCATTAAGGACTGCCTTATTACTACATTACAAACTGCATTACGAACTGCATAGCATTGCATTAGGACTGCATTAGAGATCGTGAATTGCTCATTAGTACCGCAAGAACCTACAAGTGATTGCTGGCCTAATAACCGGCCAAGTGAAATATTACGAATACGCATATGTTGGATTTCCATCATTTGGCATTCCTTTTTATAAAGATACCGCTATTTTTATGAAACCAGTGTGGAGTCCATTTGTGGTGTTCTCACTGTGTTACTGGGAGTGTGGTTGCAAATACTTTACACATTGCCTTGGAGATAAGCCTGGCTGCTCGTGCCAAGCTACCAGGGGGTGAGCAGGGGTTATCTAAGGGTGTTTCTCTCCTCCCCTGACTAGAAGTAAGGGTCCCTATTTGGACTAAGGTACCTACCTCAGCCAACTAGAGACCCCCAGTCCTAACAATCCTGATCAAGCTCATAGAAGGAGGCTGTAGTGGAGCTACAAGACAGAGTACCAGAGTTTTCACTCCCCTCTGCTGTACAGCGACACCTTATTAATAGGCCTTGTAGTGAATGTTGAAGAATGGTGCTGAGGGACAGAGGGACGCGAATACATTGTTGATAGTGAGTGGGAATACAGGTATGGCCTTGATGTTGGTACTGGTATATTATGAAACTTCCTCCTTACATATCATACTTGCCTTGATTGCAATGGAAGCTTGCATTGCTGATAGCAATGGTGTTTGTGAGGGTAGCTTGCATTGCTGCCCTCTATGCTGTATATTCTGGTTTTGATGGAATGTTGCATTTTTGCTGCAGTTTATCTGTCCTTTACCGTTGAGGCATGGGTTTCACTGTAGCAGTATGAATGGTACCTGTTCCATTAGGGAGTAAACCGTTTACTGCTGCTGAATGTGCTGTACATCTACAGTTTGTAAGGAAGCATTGCATTGCTCCTGTCTGTGCAGTCTTCAGTTTAATTTTTGCATTGTTGCTGCCTCTGCTGTATCCCATTTGCTTGTGCAGAACGTTTCTATCACTACTCTATCTGCTGTGCCTGCCACTTATGCGAGGTACAACATGTAGACCGTGTTTTTACTGCCCTGCTGGTCCTAGGTGCATATGCCTGCTGTCAGTACTGTACCTGTTCTGTGTAAGGGAAGATGAACCACTGCTGTCTTTTGTGTGGGAAACTTGCATTACCTCTTCTTGTGCTGAACAAGGTTTTTGTGAGGGAATCCTGCATTGCTGCTGCCTGTGTTGTACATACCGTGTTTGATAGAGGGAAGCTTGCACGGCTGTAGCCAATGTCGTACAAGTCATGTTTGAGAGAGAGGCCTGCACTGTTGTAGCTTGTGTTGTATGTGCATGTTTGAGAGAGGGAAGCTTGCACGACTGCAGCCTGTGTTGTATGTGCCATGTTTGAGAGGGATGCATCAACTGTTGCAGCCTGCGTTGTACAAGTCATGTTTGAGAGATGGATGCTTGCACTGCTGCTGCCTGTGTTGTCTGTGCTGTGTTTGAGTGGGAGGCCTACGTTACTGCAGCCTGTGTTGTAAATGCCATGTTTGAGAGGGATGCTTGCACTGCTGCAGATAAATTGTGGGGGGAAGCCAAGTCAGAGTAGATCCAGGCATCTGACTTGGGTCCACCAGCCCAAGAACGAAAAAACCCTAAAACAAATGGTTTTCACATGTGCCATCTATCACTAATGATGCTCTAATATTGCCACATTTCTCACTGTTCCAAATGCCAGCACTTGATTTCCTATCTCAAACACACATTCTTTTTTTTTTATGTCCCCTTCTTTTTCTCTCAGTTTCTCTTTCTCATACCCACATTCTCGCTTTCTGACTCAGCCACACCAGATCTTTCTGTCTTGCTTTTTCTTACTTTCTTTCTCTCTTATCTTGTTCTCCCTTTCTACTCTGTCCCTTCCCGGAGTCTGCTTCCTTTTCACTGAACTCTGTCTTCAGTTCCTTCCACCTCCCGTGCTTTTTTTATTGGCTGTGTGACTAGCTATAATGTTCTTCTTTCGCCTCTCTCACACTGCTTCCAATCTCCAGTTTCCTCTTTCTTCCTCGCTTTTTCTTTCATCCCTGGAAAACAGGGCCATCCCAGTTTTTCAAAATGCCCACTGCACTTCAGGGGTCCTGCTGGGTGAGCAGCAGAAAACTTTACCAGCGACTTTGTCTTTTTGTTTTTTGATGACCCCCACAATCAATATGTGGAAAGTGCCTTGTTTTACATGGTTAGCCCCCACTATTTGCCCAATGCATGATGTGATTTCAAACTGTAAGTGCACTAGGTCCCAGATAACCAGGTTCCATCGCTAGAGCTGCTTCCCAAAAACTGTACCACGATTGGCACAACTTCAGATACCCATGTATGTCCCTAGTAAGTGGTATCCCTGGTACCTAGGGCGTGGGTACTGAAGAGGGCTCTCTAGGGATACAACACTGGTTGTGCCACCCCAAGGCCCCCTCACCAAGGCTATGCACTCTGCCACTGCAGGCTCCTTATCTTGGTGCATAGAAATCCGGAGTCAACATGACACACAGCCTTGTGTGCCATGCCTCCCATACACTGCATAAGGTATCGGTAAGTTATCCCTACTGCAGGCCTTTAGTCCTAAGGACACGGTGAACTATATCCTATGTGAGGGCATATCAGCATGAGTAGGTGTGCCCCCACAATGTGTTAACACAAAAGGGTACTGGATAAGATCCAGGTCCCAGGAGGGTGCGAGAGGTAAGTATTACCAGAGTATGTCCTCCCTACAAAACACGTAATCATGTAAAAATACTCCAATGGACCACAAAGTGGTCGATGGTGCTAGTGAACTAGCTGTGCCCGAAGGGAATTAAAAGGGATGAGTGTAAGGTTGTACCTAACCCAACCATGAATGTGGGGGAAAAAAACTGTTTTTTCTTTAGTTACCCTCACACACCCTAGTGGTGTCATGCTTCACCATTGGATCACCCCGGCCCCTAAAAGTCAGGGTGGGCTCAACCACAGTGTTGGGAGCGCTTTTGATATATTACAGGCAGGGGGGTATAAAGATAAAATGCCTCAGACAGATCCCTGGTTTACCTTTATTCTTGGATCTGTCTGGGTAATTAAAAATATATAAAAGTGGGTCTTTGTTGGAGTATTATGGTCCTAAGACCCTAGTGCCGACATGTTTCAGTCCAGAGTGGCCAAGAGGTCCAGGACTTTCTTCAGGGCAAAGTAAACCCCCTATGTGACTGAAATAACAGAATGGGAAATCCCTATCCTGTCAGTAGGGTGGGGGCAGAGTAGCTGCTCCTCGTGAATTGTGAAAAGTGTGTGTCAACTGCCAGACTCCATCTGTAAAGAAAAAGAATGACAAACAACATTTAAGACATCACAGGCAGAATTGCTGCCGTTCAAAATGCCCCATTGGACTATGCTAGATTCCGCTTTGGTGAGCATGCCCGGCTTGAGGCGTTATACACCAGTATACCCCAGGTGGAAAGCATTGAAGTCATTGAGCAACTTCTCAAAAATGAAGATTGGCAGAGGATTGCCCCCATTCATTGGGTCATCACTCTGATGCGACTGGCACTTACTGATAATTTTTTTAAATTCCAAAACCAACTATATTTACAAGTGCATGGTACATCTATGGGCAGTACATTTGCTCCTAGCATTTCATGCATATATATGAGCCACATATGGACAACAAATCCATATACCAACAACATTCACAAATTGTACCGATACATTGACGACATCTTTGTGGTCTGGAAGGGTGATGATCAGAGTATTCTGAACTTCACTAACTGGATCAACGGCTTAAACCCATACCTACGATTCACTATGAACAAAAACAGAGAAACAATTCCGTTTCTAGACGTCAACATCACTGCAAAGAATGACACATTGAGCAGTTCCTTATATACCAAAACGACAGACAAATATAGCCTGTTGAGATTCGACAGTGCACACCCACGGGCCCTGAGGGAAAATTTACCGGTGGGACAATTCCTGCGAATACGCAGAAACTGCTCCGAACTTCAAGATTATAAAAAAGAAGCACGAGTACTCACAGACAAACTAAAAGAAAAAAATGACCATATTAAAATCATTGAAAAAGCTAAAAGGAGAGCGCGGAACATTCCCAGAGAAGCTCTCCTCGAAACTCGAGAAAGAACACATCCGGAACAAATGATATGTGTCACTACGTTCAATTTATCATCTAATGAACTAAAGAAAATAAGAAATAAAAAATGGCCCATACTCACATCAAATAAGTTAACATATGAAAAACCCATGTTCTCATTTAAACGAAATCAAAGTCTGAGAGACGTTCTTGTTCATACAAACACAAATAAACCAAAAGGAGACAATCAACTGACACTGTGGAACACTCCACCTGTCATAGGACATTACCCATGTGGGTCTTGTGTAGCCTGTGAGTTTACTGAACACACCAAGACTCTCGATTTGGGGTTACGCACCCCTTGGGAACAAAGGTCACATACGAACTGCAATACAGAAGCAGTGATCTATCTCATTAAATGCCCCTGTGAATTATCCTATGTGGGCATGACCAGCCGAAAAGTTAAAATACGGATAAGTGAGCACAGAAGCACAATCAGACGCGCAGTCACAGCCACAAGACTGACATCACATTACATGGAGAAGCAGCAGAAAGACACAGAAATGCGCTGGACGGTAATTGAGAAAATTCAAGGTTCCGGGAATCTACAAAAGAGACTACTAGATAGAGAACAACGCTGGGTATACCGCTTGAAAACCCATGAGAAGGGGCTCAACGGCGGTATTCCATGGAGCCAACTGAATAAATAAACAGCTTTCCATCTTCCTTTTAGTTAGAATGCCCCATTCTACTATTAAGCCCTACCCTCCAAAACACTTATTCTCTCTGTCAATATCGATGGGCATTAACTGTGCCACCACACTGGTTTTGACAACCCATTATATAATGGAAATACTATCATCATCCGCATGTCCCCTTCAATCGCAACAATTGCTATCCAGACCCAATTGAAATTAGCAGTCAACATGCATGTGATGTGCTATACATCGACAAAAGTACACACCACGGGCGGTTAATATACACCAGTATAATTCCGCAACGATCACCAATAACTTATGAGCACTCCTTGATCCAAGAACTACAAAACATGCTGAGTTCAGAACTACATCCTCCATCTTTTTTACGTGTACAACGCGTTCTCGGAGAGTACGTGACCCGTCATTTCCGTTCGAGTCTGGGGGCGGGACTCTTTTCCTTCCGGGTTCCCAGCACGTATTCATTTATCAAACCGCCCACCGGGAGTCCGCTCTGCAAAAAGCCGAGGATCGGAACCCAAATAGGTGCAGTTGCTGGGCCAGATCTTTATTTGTAGTAAGTGACTCGACCGGACGGTTTCACGCGTTTTCCCTTCCCCGTCGTTTTTAAACTTCACGGGGCTGCTTTTTGTTTTTCTAAAAACTTAACGGGGCCGCGTTTTGTTTCATATTAGATTTCAACGATATTTACAGTTAAATCGACATCTTATTCCATATATATAGTACATCCTTTCACCACTTGTGATCGTTACATTACAATACTCGCACACCTCGCAGATAGATTCCTTTTCTTTCACACCATCCCCAGGATCGCCCGCATTACCATTCCGATCCTGTGTGAAACAGCTAACCTCCCCAAATTGGGTAAAGTACGATTACAACAGATGTTGTGTGTGATACATAGGTATGCCTGTTTAATACTATCCATAGTTTTTTCCTACCTTCCTTATCCAATGATATTAATCGAGGAGTCATGATGCTATAAGGTGCAATTTGAGATTCACTTCACTAGGTGCACGCTATTTTATCTATCAGAAATTCACGCTGATAACGCTAGTATGTGATTAACTCGCCACTTCACCACTATACCTGTCACATTCTACCAATATGTTACAGTGATATCGAACTGAGTGGCACAATGAGTGGATATCCAGCTACATTACAGCATGCAACAAGCCGGGCATGCTCACCGAAGCGGAATCTAGCATAGTCCAATGGGGCATTTTGTACGGCAGCAATTCTGCCTGTGACGTCTTACATGTTGTTTGTCATTCTTTTTCTTTACAGATGGAGTCTGGAAGTTGACACACACTTTTAACAATTCACGAGGAGCAGCTAAAGCCCCCACCCTACTGACAAGAGAGGGATCTCCCATTCTGTTATTTCACTCACATAGGGGGTTTACCTTGCCCTGAAGAAAGTCCTGGACCTCTTGGCCACTCTGGACTGAAACATGTCGGCACTAGGGTCTTAGGACCATAATACTCCAACAAAGACCCACTTTTATATATTTTTAATTACCCAGACAGATCCAAGAATAAAGGTAAACCAGGGATCTGTCTGAGGCATTTTATCTTTATACCCCCCTGCCTGTTATATATCAAAAGCGCTCCCAACACTATGGTTGAGCCCACCCCGACTTTTAGGGGCCGGGGTGACCCAATGATGAAGCATGACACCACTAGGGTGTGTGAGGGTAACTAAAGAAAAAACAGTTTTTTCCCCCCACATTCATGGTTGGGTTAGGTACAACCTTACACTTATTCCTTTTAATTCCCTTCGGGCACAGCTAGTTCACTAGCACCATCGACCACTTTGTGGTCCATTGGAGTATATTTTCGTGATTACGTGCCCCCATAATGTCCAGTCTATTCTGTGATGTTCTGAGTGAACAGGGAAGCCATAAGGAGTACATGGGTTGGATACTTGTCAACACGAGTATCCTAGCTCTATGATGACTTTGTTGATTTCTAAGGTGTTTGGTACCAAAGATCTTGCCTCACTAAATTGTTCCTGATGCGAATGATGGATTTACACACAGGAGACCCATTAGAGGGTCCCCTGAAAACCTACCAAACACCGGTGTGGTCTCTGACTTGTTTTTGCCAGTCGGCAACCACAAGACATGTTTCTGACCTCATGGGGTGAGAGCCAGTGCTCTCAGAGGACAGAGATAAAGCTTGCTCTGTCCAGAGGTTCTTCACACCTCCTCCAGGACAGGATGGCATTCCTGGGTGGAAAGCTTCAAAGGTGATGCCTCCTTTGAAATCCGACCCGGGTACCTCCAGATAGTGGGGGACGACAACCCCTTTCCTGCTTCACTTTTGGCAGGAGGGAAGGCAGGGAAATTAGTTAGATTCAGAGGAGGGTCCCCACTTAGCCAGGCGAGGTGAACCCCTCTCCTGAAATTCAACCATCGTGGGATGGTGGAAAAACAACCTATCAGGGCTAGGGTAATACCCCTTCCCACAGGAATGGGTCACTAGAGGGTCTAGAAACCCTAAAGATGGGTAGCCCATTGGCTACTACCTGTCGTCCCTTATAACGCTCCCTAAATTCAGTATTTAGGTGGCTCCCCAAGACCTAAACATCAGATTTGACAGACAAAAGAAGACCAGGACAAAGAAGGCCTCCTGGATGAGAACTAAAGCCCTGTTGCAGAAGAAGAAGGTGCCAAACGCTGCCTGCTGTTTGAAGGACTCAGCAATTGTAACCTACTGTGTCGTCTTCAACATGAAAGGACCCAAAGAACCCTGGGGCACCTCCAGACTTAGAGAAGTCATCAAGAATCTCCCTTGGAGTGAAGGTATCACTCCCCTGTACACAGCAGGCACTAATCCTGTGAAGTCCAGTTTGTTGACTTGCTGCTTCCAGAAGACCTGGAAGAAGCACCGAAGCAAAAAAGGTACAACTAATCAGAAGGGTCAGATCTGCCTCTCCACCAAGTTTAAAGGCACCAGAACCTACTGGAGCTGTGGTACCGGACCACCATATCTTCAGTCAATGAGAAGAAGAGTTCACTTCAGACTCATTAAGTTCCAGAAGCAAGCACCCATTTAGAGAGGTTGAGACACCTGAGACTCACTCTCTGAGTGGCCCAGCTGTCCCAAGATCACCCCTCCAAGTTGCTTGCTCCTGACTGCGAGGAACTCAGGACACACAACACCCTGCTGACCTGTTCGCTCCGCACCTTGCTCCACCAGCCCTGGCATCATCTAACCAGCTGTGCTCCGGTAGTCCCCAAGCCCCTGTGACCTCCTCCATCCAAGGAGATCAACTGGACTTACCTGTAAGTCCTCCTGTGCAATGTACTTTCAAGTAGCCCCCTACGTATTTGCATGCCAGTTTCCAAGACCCTCAGCACTCTGCTCCTGGCTGAACCGGGACGCTCCCGAACTTCTGCTGGAACTTTGGACCTAGTCCCGACATCGACCTACAATGAGAAGTTCACCTTTGTTAAAGCATTGCCTGATTTTATATGTATTTTTCTAAATGTTTCCCATTACATTCAATGGTGCGTAATTGCTCACAAAAGTGATGCATTTTCCGAACTTTGAAAAATCTTAATTCTGAAAGTGCTCACCTTAAAACTGTGTTCCTTAAAAATGACCTAAATATCGATCTTATTTTCATAAATTGGTCTAAAATTTATTCTTGCGTGTATTTCTTATTTATTGCCTCTGTGAGTACAACAAATGCTTAGCATTACCATCTGATAAGCCATACCACAAACAGAGAGTAAGTATTATCTACTTTACCTTTGTATGCCAATTGGGGATACAGCAAGCTCTTTACATAGTGTATACTTCATTTTCCTGCACTGTACAGAGCCGGCTTCCTACAATATGCAAAAATCCCGCCGGCACTCCGGCCCTTTGTTCCTGCAGAAGAGGGGATGATCAGCGCTGCGGGGCTTTTTACACTTTGATAATGGGTAATCAAACGACAGTGGCCAGAAGCACTGACCTGGTTATTTTCAGCTACAGCAAGGGAGCTTGCAGACTCACATGATAAATTGCAAGGGTGGGGGTTGGGGCAGAAGAGATGCACCAAAGCTCAGATCATTTTGTACTGAGAGTCCTAGAGGACAATGGACTGAGATAGAACCAGAAATCTGGTTCAATCCTTTACTGGCTCGTCCACCTTGGGTAGCCTGAGTTGTACATGCCATATTTGAGAAGGATGATTGCACTTCTACATGTGACATGTTTGAGAGGTGTGCTTGCACTGCTGCAGCCTGTGTTGTACATGCAGTGTTTGAGAGGGAGGCTTGCACTACTACAACCGGTGTTGTACATATCATGTTTGAGATGGATGATTGCACTGCTGAGGCCCGTGTTGTACATTCCATGTTTGAGATGGAGGCTTGCACTGCTGCAGCCCATGTTGAACATGCCATGTCTGAGAGGGAGGCTTGCACTGCAGCAGCCTGTGTAATACATGCTGTGTTTTTGAGGGATGCTGGCACTGGTGCAGCCTGTATTGTGTTTGAGAGGGCAGCTTACACTGCTACAGCCCGTGTTGTACAAGCCATGTTTGAGAGGAAGGATTGCACTGATGGAGCTCGTGTTGAACGTGCTCTGTTTGAGAGGGACGCTTACGCTACTCTAGCCCCTGTTGTACATGCCACGTTTGAGAGGGAGGCTTTGTAGGAAGCTGGCTCAGTATATACTATGCCAAATTAAGGTATAGTGTGCACAGAGCCCAGGGAATCCCCAGAGGTATAGCAGAGGCTAAATTAGATAATCACTAGCAGCTCTCTTTGTGATAGTGTGGTCAAACAGTTAGGCTTACCCAGAGGGTGTGTTAAGCATTCATTGTATTCACTCAATCAAGGACTGATTACACACACTCAGAAACAGTATACAGACCAAATAGGTAAGGATAAAAAAAAGTATACTTTATGTTTTATTTCTAGAACCAAGCAGGATTTGGCACAGGTAGGTATAATATACTTTCAAATCCATGCCTTTACAAGGAAATGAAGTTGTGGATGAAATTGAAATTGTTACAGGTTTATATTGGCTTATAAACCAGTTTAAAATACATAGAAATTACTTTGGAATACTTGTAGATTACTTTTGGATTTCACCGACTACTCGGGGTGATGTGCCTAGATATCAGACCATGGATCCTACAATACAATGGTAAGTATGACACTTTTTGGTTTAAAGCACAGTTACTTTTCTTTCACACCAAATAAAGGTCAGGACAAACATTTTAAGGGACAAAACCTCATAACATTTGTTCCTGTGGGGAAAACAGTGTAAGTAAACAACCTGCAAGTATGGCTTTTAGGAGTTTGGATCAAGGTTTCCCAAAGTCCCGTTAAGCACTCAGATTCGGAGAAGGAACGTTTTAGAACAGTGACTAACCTCACAACACCCTCTAACCCCATTACTCACAGTAGCCCAGAATTCTGTGACACCCTAACTTCTTTTTTTCTAAACAAAGTGGAAGTCATTTTCTCCCCTTTCTGCAACTAACAGGATGAGGCTAGTGATTGGGCACTCAGGTCTATTGAAACTAATTACCCCCTACATTCAATAATTTCACCCCATTGGGGAAGAAGGAGGTTAACAATCTATTGATGGGTTGCAGATCCGGCTCCCCCAAAGACCCTTGTCTGGCTGCAGTAATGAAAATCTCGCCGATAATTATCTCTGACACCTAGAGGGGCATATCAACAAGGGCTTTATCCCTGCTTTTTTGGCTTTAAAAGCCAAAAAAGCAGAGATAAAACTAGCACCCTATCAACAACAGGGTGCTAACATGTCTGTCCCTATCAGCAAGCTAACGTGAGATTATCGCTGGGTTTCCAGCGATAATCTCACGTTAGCCACTTAGCGTGAGGATTTTTATCGCTATTGAGATAAGCGTTGCTAATAGCACGCTATCTCAGCGATAAAAATCAACGCTAGCCGGCGATAATTATCCTAGCGCTAAGTGCGCTTAGCGATAATTATCGCCGGTTGTTGTTGATATGCCCCTAAATTCCTTACTTAACCAGATAATGGGTGCAGGTCAATACCCTATGGCCTGGAAAACGGCTTCAATCCTACCATTGATAAATTAGATGACAGTGATCCCAATAACTATAGACCGATCTCCCGCCTCCCCTTACCTGCAAAAATTATGGAGAAGGCCATAAACATACAATTAAGCCTGTTCCTGGAGAATGACAACATTTTGGACCCTTCTCAATATGGGTTCCGTGCGGGTCATAGTTCGGAATCAGCTTTGATTAAAGCCACGAAAGAGGTGTGCGAGGCGGTGGACCAGGGAGATTCAACCATTCTGATCATACTGGATCTGTTGGCCGCCTTTGATACAGTCCATCACAAGGTTTTGATGGATCGACTATCAAAGGTTGGGGTCCAGGGTGTGGCCTGGAACCTATTGAAATCCTTCTTGGCCGACAAAGTACAAACAGTAGATCTTGGTGGTGATAGATCCAAACCATTCTCCATCACTTGTGGGGTTCCACAGGGGTCCCAACTTAGCCCGACACTCTTTAATATTTATGGGAGACCACTGGCTGCCCTTATAAAATCTTTGGGGCTATTTTTAACCTCTTATGCTGATGACACTCAAATCGTGTTATCTCTGCAGAGAGGAAAAGAAGCGGAAAAGGCCCCAAGCTGCCATGACTGAATGGTAGCAATAACCGGCTGGATGTCTGCCAATTGTTTAAAGTTAAACGCAGGTAAGACAGAGGTGATTATTTTTGGGAACAGTCCCAACCTCTGGTCTCCTGCATGGTGGCCCAGCGAAATGGGCCCTCTGCCACTACCTGCACGTAAGGTCAAAAATCTGGGGGTGATTGTGGATAACACCCTCACATTTGGGGATCAGGTTAGCGGAGTGGTGTCTCAGCCCTCATTCTGTCCCGCCTGGGTTAATGTAACAGCTTGTATCTGACTATCAATAATAAACATCTTAACAGATTACAGATGGTACAGAATGCGGCAGCCAGGCTGCTTACGGGCACCCCGAGATTTGTGTCGGTCAGAAATGGCCTACGTCACCTTCACTGGCTCCCAATTAAACAACAAGCCCAATTTAAGGCTCTCTGCAAAGGCCTTGAGGGGGACTGGCCCGGAAGATCTAACAAAACGCATCCAATGGAATGTCCCCAGAAGAACATTGCGTTCAATGGACGCAAAACCGGCGGCCCTTCTGAGGGCCAAAAAGGCTAACTGGGGTGGCAAGAGCTTTGTTCTCAGAGCTACCAAGGCATTGGAATGACCTTCCGTTTCATCTAAGGTCTGCCACGGAATTCCTCTCATTTAGGAAAGGTTTGAAGACTTGGTTGCTTCCAGTTCTGCCTTAGTTCGGTTGCAGGGATAGATGCTTTTCAGGCAGACAGTGCTCAGCGCCAGGACACCCTTGGGTAGCGGCGTGCTTTGCAAACTCATATAACATAACATAACAGATTGCACCACCAGTGGCACTGGGGCGGTAGAGTGTAGGGGCCCAATGTTAGCCAATGGGGCTGGGGGCAATCCGTTGGGTGCTGCTCACTGGAAAGCCACTTGACCTTGAGAGCCAAACTGCAGGATTAAGGTCAAGTCAAAAGGGGGTCCCAGGTCAGCACCAAGTCCACTCCACCAGCGGCACAGGGGCGGCCTGGTGCAGGGTGCTAAGGAGGTGTCGGGGGCCCAGTGCAATCTTATGTAGGTTGCCGAGTTTGGAGTTTGGCTGCAGGCTCAGTCCAGGAAGTCTTACTGGAGGAACCAGTTTGTTGGCAGGCTACAGATGTAGGTGCACCTCAGGTCCTCTTCTGCAGGATGCAGGGCGGGCAGATCCAGGGGTGCATGTTAGATCGGATTTCACCTTACCAGGCCACTTGCGTTAGGGTGGTCTCCATGCAGAGGCTGCAGGTGACATAGGGGAGTCCTTGAAGGGGTCAAACCAAGGTGGACTCGGACTCTGGAGCACTGGGGGACCTCGCTTGGACAAGTGGGCCACTTGGACTTGGGCCGTAGGGCGACGGGTGCAATGGTGGTTCCAGGCATCGAGTTTCTTCACGTCAGCAGACTCAGAGTCTTTCTTTAGAACAGAGCTGCTGTTCACAGAATATCCGGTCTCTGTTGAAGGAAGGCAGTCCTCATAGGGGTTCTGGAGGTCACTGAATTCAGGACAAGTTAACTTTTGGTGCAGGATCTTTGGAACCTGGAGACGGGCCAGTATGGCTGGGGCCAAGTCAGTTCTTCTCCATCGTCTCCTCTGCTGTGCAACTTCTTCTTTCCTTCTTCTTCGTAGGTTGCAAGATTCTAGGGAGGCAAGGTTCAGGGTCCTCCCAAATACTAAATTTAGGGGTGTTACAGTGGTGTGGGGGTCTGGACCAATAGGTCCCTTCCTTGGGGTGAGTACACCCCCTATTATGCCACCCTTCAGTGAGAGGGGGGTATGAGCCTCTCTCCAATTGGCTAGGCCCCCTCATCTTCAAGCTGGAGGGGACTAAGATGTATGCTTCACCTCGTCTCCTCCACCTAAGGGGTGGGTTTGGCAAAGATGGACACACCTCTTCTCCTAACATGGTTTTCCTGCCAATTCTCTCACCCAAAGTGGGGGTCAGAACCGGTGGGAGCCAGTTGCTGGGTGAGCAAAAGGCAAGAACAGCTTACAAAGGCGGCAGGCCTTTAAAGCCTCCCCTTTGTGGACACAGCGCATGCTGGGGGAGGAGGCATGGCACCTCTTGCCAAGATGACCTGTGTTTCTGAACACAGAGAGCGGAGGCCCTCTACCCAGGGGTCCAAAAACCTGTCTGATGATGGCAAATGGCGGAAAGCCATTCAAGAACCACACCCGGGCTGCTCATTTTTCAGGGGGCATCTCTAAAATGCATTTTACATTAAATCTCACACTGGCATTAGTGTAGGTTTAATGTGCTGCGACGTTTGCTACCAAACTTCACAGGGTTCAGTAAAGCCATTGTGAAGCTTTGGAGTTCATAATGACGAACTCCCAGACCATATACTCTTTATGGCTTTACTGCACTTACAATGTCTAAGAAAGGAGTTAGACACTGTAGGGGCACAGTGCTCATGCAGCTGTACCCTCACCTGGGGCTAGTGCACCCTGCTAGAGGGGTGACTTGCCTAAGCCCCAGGCAGTGGGTTGCAGGCATGGCACACAGGGATGTGTGCCATGTCGGCTCTTCACCTATCTCTGCAGCAAAACATGCAACCTGCATTGGCAGTGTGTGGGTGTGAAGGTGCAGGGCCTCTAAGAGTGGCACAGTAGGTGCTGCAGCCCTTGGAAGCCTTCACTGGTCACAGTGTCCTTGGTACCCATGGTATATTTTACGTGGGGCTTATGAGCAAACTTTAGGTACAAAGGTACAGGTTTGGGAAAGAACACAGGCCCTAGGAACCTGATTGGCTGGGATCCAGGGCACATCAATTCAAAGTGCATCAAGTGTCAGGCAAAAAGTGTGTGGGGGTTGCTGCAAAATAAATCCACTTTCCTACAGGCTTGCACTGCTGCAGCCTGTGTTGTACATGCCATGTTTGAGAGGGATGCTTGCACTGCTGCAGCCTGTGTTGAACATGCCATGTTTGAGAGAGGCGTGCACTGCTGTGGCCCGTGTTTTACATGCTGTGTTTGAGAGGGGGGCTTGACAGCTACTGCCTGTGTTGAACATGCTGTGTTTGAGAGGGAGGCTTGCACTGCAGCTGCCTGGTTTGTGCATGCCACATTTGAGAGGGAGGCTTGCACTGATGCAGCCTGTGTTGTTCATGCCATGTTTGAGAGGGATGCTTGCACTGCTGCAGCCTGTGTATTACATGCTGTGTTTGAGATGGTTGCTTGCAGTGCTACAGCCTGTGTTGTATGTGGCATGTTTGAGAGGGAGGCTTGCAATGCTGAGGTCCGGGTTGTACATGCCATGTTTGAGGTATGCTTGCACGGCTGCGGGCCCTGTTGTACAAGCCATGTTTGAGATGGAGGCTTGCACTGCGGCAGCCTGTGTTTTGTACATGCCATGATTGAGAGGGAAGCTTTGACTGCTTCTGCCCATGATGTGCAGGCTGTGTTTAAGATGAATGCTTCCACTGCTGCAGCCGTGTTGTACATGGCAGGTTTGAGAGAGAGGCTTGCACTGCTGTGACTTGTGTTGTACATGCCATGTTTGAGAGTGATGATTGCACTGTTGTGGCCTGGGTTGTGCATGCTGTGTTTGAGAGGGATCCTTGCAAGGCTGCAGCCCTGTTGTACATGCTTTGTTTGAGAGGGAAGCTTGTACTGCTGAAGCCTGTGTTGTACATGCCGTGTTTAAGAGGGAAGCTAGCACTGCTGCAGCCTGTATTGTACGTGCTATGGTAGAGAGGGAGGCTTGCACTGCTACTGCCTTTGTTGTACATGCCATGTTTGAGAGGGAGGCTTGCATTGCTAAGGCCAGGGTTGTACATGCCACGTTTGCGAGGGATTCATACACTGCTGTTTTCCGTTTTATAAATTCCATGTTGGAGAGGGATGCTTGCTCTGCTGCAGACTGTGTTGTATGTGCTCTGTTTGAGAGGAAGGCTTGCACTTCTATGGCTCATATTTTACATGCCATGTTTCAGAGGGAGGTTTGCACTACTGCAGCCCGTGTTATAAATGCCATGTTTGACAGGGATGCATGCACTGCTGAAGTCTGTGTTGTGAATGCCATGTTGGAGAGGGATGCTTGCACGGCTGCAGGCTGTGTTGTATGTGCCATGTTTGAGAGGGATGCTTTCACTGCTGCAGCCTGAATTGAACATGCCATGTTTGAGAGGTATGCTTGCACTGCTGCAGTCCGTGTTGTATGTGCCATGTTTGAGAGAGATTCAAAAAGAACAATTGATGGACAGAATGCAGAACAATGTCATACATTCACCCAAGTACAGAGATCTGGGCCTAAACCCATCATGTTTTTTGCTCCCCATGCCATTCCAGTTTGAACCCAGCCATATGCAAATCAGTCTTGACCCTGCTCCCTATGGGATCAGTCCAGCCCGAACTGCCAGGCCAGGTCCTCCCTGGACTAAAAACAAGCATACTAGGACCAGTTTCGAGATTTCACCCCTCATCAGCCAGGTTAGCTTGACTTTAGTGGCATGTAGAGCAAGGGACTGGGGGTGAATGTCTTGATTTGTTCTGCATTCCGTCCATCGATTGTGTGCCTTTTGCTTTCTCGCCTTAAGTGTGCCTGGTTTGCCTAGACGTGGGTGCCGGGCTCACTGTGCCACTGGATTCAAGCAATCCTGGCTGATGAAGGGTCAAACCCCAAAACCGGTCCTAGGATGCTTGTTTGCGGTCCAGGGAGAACCTGGCTTGGCAGTTCAGGCTGGACTGTTCCCATGAAGCAAAGGGTCAAGACTGATTTGCATATGGCCAGGTCTAAACTGGGGTGTCAGGGTGAGCAAAAGAATGATGGATTTAACCCAGATCTCTTGACTGGGGATGAATGTTTTGTGATTTGTTCTGCATTCCGTCCATCCATTGTGTGTCTCATGTTTGAGAGAGAGGCTTGCACTGCTGCTGCCGTGTTGTACATGCCATGTTTGAGAGGGATGCTTTCCCTGCTGCAGCCTGTGTTGTGAATCCCATGTTGGAGAGGGATGATTGCACTGCTGCAGACTGTGTTGTATGTGCCGCGTTTGGGAGGGAGGCTTGCACTGCTGCTGCCATGTTGTACATGCCATGTTTGAGAGGGATGCTTTCACTGCTGCAGCCTGTGTTGTAGATGCCATGTCAGAGAGGAAGGCTTGCACTGCTGCTGACAATGCTGCACCTGTCGCATGTGTGAGAGCAGCAGTCACCAAGTTTGCCTCTGCTGCATCTTCATTATGTGCGGGGCCGCTGTCAATGTCAGTCATATGGTATATGTTCTGTGCGAACAGGAAGTTTGCACCTCTGCTCTCAGTGCAGTACCAGTCTGTGTGAGGGACGCTTGCAGTGCTACTTAAGATCTTATACTGTGTGAGTCTTACTGAAGCTTGGAAGCTCACATCTAGCTAAAGATGAAAGTAAAGACTTGGATAAAATTTATTTTCTATTCTTTTGTTGACATAATGTGATTATGACCCGACACGCCGAGCACTAGCGTTCTTTTTGCTTTGCAAGCCTCTCACCCCTCCAAACTCCCTCCCCCATTCGCCCATCTAGTATAGTAAGACAAAGAACATTATTTAAGTTTCTCATGCGAATTATTGTGATTACTTAAGCAAGACATGACAATCTGAAAAGGAAAATGCGTAGCTGCCACAGTACATAAACTGGTTTGCTGGTGTTAATTTGCACTTCGGTGTTTTTGAGCATCATATTACAGACAGTAGGTGTGTGGTATTTTGCTTGATTTTTTGCAGCAGGGGCTGTTTTGTGAAAACAAATGGAAACGTTCATATTTTTCAGTGTTGATCAAGTGATGGTATTACAGTGCTTAAATTGTACTTCATTATTTTGGGGACAATTGGTATCATACTGCAAGGAAATAGAACAATACCAGCTTTATATAATGCCTTGTTTAATATATTATGACATACAGTATTTCTCACATGTAAGAAAACAGGCCTTTTTGCAGTGCACTGAATGCTGCTCACCAGGCCCCAGTGCCAGTGTTCTCTCCCTAAAACTGATACATGTGAATTGGTATCCCCAATTGGCAAGCACTTTAAACCCCCTATAAGTCCCTAGTTTGTGGTACCAAGGGTACCCAGGGAATTGGAGTTAAAGGGGTCACCAGTGCCTGAAGCACTGTTTGTGCCCTCTTGAGTGACCCAAGTAAACAGATAACAGTAGTCCTGCAATTTCAGACTGCAAGAGCAGTGCACACTGCTCTAACTCAACTTTGCCCTCACCATAGGTGGCAAGCCCAAAGCACTTTTAAAAAAATATATACCAGTCACCCCTAAGGAAGGCCTCATGAGCACAGGAGGCAGGGTGCATTATATTAAAGGTGAGGACATATAGGCGAAAGCTTATATGTCCATAGAGTAGCTGTTTCCATTAAGGGCTACTATAAGTGATCAGCGGTCTATAGGATAACATGGCCTGGCAATCAAGCACCCCTGAGGTTGCCAGCTCCATTATGGTGCCATCAAAATATGTCATGTGTGGTATCAAACAACATGTCCCATCACCCCTGATATGATTCCAATGTCAGCGACAATGTGACATCCACCTAGGTGTCTGCCTTAGAGGTTGCTCACCTAGCGGGTCAGATTCCTCTTTGGCAGCAGCAGCTGTGGCTGGGAGTCAGAGGACAGAAAAGGCTGGGGCTCTGGCTGCCAGCCCGCAGCTGCTGCAGCCAAGACAAGGAATCTGAACCCCTGACAGGAGGTGTAAACTCTTCTAGGAGTGAGAAACAACGGCCTGGACGGGAAGGTGGTGACACCTCCCTCCCTGACAGGATGGTTAGTGAAGTGGCACATCAAGGCAGTGACCTTCAAAGCTTACACCGCCTCACATATGCAATCAGGCTGCCTCCCAAAGGAGGAAACAGCTAGGCCTGGGTGTAAAATTCCGCTACCACTCGTGTTGAGAAACCTTCACTGCAGCTTGAGTAGAACATCTACTCGGGCAGCAAAAAGAAGTAGCACCCTCTTGCGCTGTGCATGGTGCCATTCGCACTGATCTTACAGTGCAGGACAAATACCCAGCTCTAAAAATCCTCTTGAATGGCACGACATAACGCACTCCACCACTTGCGGAGCTCCATGTAGTGTGGCATAGTTTTTTGGTCACTTCGAGTAGTTCTGCATAGCGGAACTTCACAAACTCCGCCCAGGCCTAGAAACACCACATTCCCTGCCCCCAGGCACATTTGCACCCAAGCAGGCAGGAAAATTGCGCAGTCGGGTGGTGTACGCCCACAGAGGGCTAGTCGTACCTCTAAGGTGGGCTACCTGGTCTGTACAGCTAAGGAAGGTTTCTGCCATTTTTTAAAATGGCAGAATAGAGGGTTCTGGGTAGAAAAGGGTGCACACACTTTCTGAAGTGGGCACCTCAGGGGCGGATTAGCTGCTGGACTAGTAGCCCATTGGCTACTTGCACCCACACCCCTAATACCCCTAAATCTAGGATTAAGGAGCACCCCTGGCACCAGAACCTCAGTTCTGATTCAAATTGCAACAGAAGACACTGAAGAGACCCGAGTTTACAACAACAGGATATTCACAAAACAAAGGTGTGCTACTCTGCACCTGTGGCAACATAACATAAAATAACATACAATAACATAACATAACATGTGTATTTGTAAAGCGCACGGTCACGCAGACGGGTATTTTGGTGCTGAATGACTGATGCAACTGCATGACTTTGACTTGACCGCTTTAAGAGCGAAAGGAAACTCCAGACTCCCTTGGATTAGTGGCAGTAATGCACTCTAGTTGGCAGGTAAAACAACGTACTGGAACCAAGGAATCGCTGGCCATTGGGTCCTCCAATGGATCGCCCAAAAGCAGATGGTCCAGTTTAATGCTTAAAAAGTTATCCTGACTTCCAGGAAGTTTCAGGTGGCTACCGTTTTTTCCCCGAACCTCCAGAAATCGAAATAACTTTGTGCTAACCGTGCTTCTTCCAAGGCTTGTTAGTGGCCAGTCCAGCAACCACCACCTTGATGCTGCAACTTGAAGGAACTGTGCAGCACCTTCAACCAGTGGTGGCCCCATTATTGACTTTTTTCACCCGGTTCTTCACTAACACGTTTAAGGGGAAAAAAACAGCTTTCCGGCGGCTCCCACTTCAGCACCAAAGACTGCCAGGGCAACTCTGCACCTGGGCCTCTCAAGCGAGGTAAAATTGAACTGACTGTCATGGTTTGGTCCGTGGACCCGCATCACCTTAACCCCCTGGGGTTTTCCACATAACTTGACCTGCAAGTGACAGATTGTCCCAAGTGCTTTTTACCGTTGACCACAATGCTAAAGTTCTGCAGTATTGAATTGCACTGATTTATTTTTCATTCTAAAATCCATGACTCTGGTTAAACTTATCTGATTGATTTTATTTTGGTGTCTAAATTTATTTAAAAATCTGCTTTATTTTTATAAATTGGTGTTGGATTTGTTTTGAGTCGTGTCGATTACTTGTCGTTCCTGTTAGTACTCTGAAATGCCTAACACATGTTCCTCTAGTAAAGTCTGACTGTTCTTAGCCACTCTATAAAGACTGAGCTAAGATTTTATCATTGTGAAACCAATGTCCATCTGGAGGTATTGTGCGAGTATTACATAGTGAAGCCTAACCAGCATCACTACATAACACTGCACCTTTCTACATCACGTTTAGATGTATCAGGCACTGATTATTCAGTTTATAGTACTCAATTCACTGACCTCAGAGGAGTGGAAGGCTGAGTCTGCACAGCCAGGATCAAAGCACTGGATTTTACAAGCAGCCAGCTCACTGAGCCATCCTATCCCAGTTTTACCTCTGCCCAAAACTGACATTGTTTTTCCCGAAGTGGCCAATCTGCACGTTTTGTGGCTTCCCCGGATTTTTGTTGCTCAACAAGCTTGGCACAGGGGCCTGTTAGTGAGTGGATGTACACACAGTTTACTCTTACCCATGGATGGAGTGAGACTACTGTGCTCTCACCAGGAGATGTGGAGATTGATGGTACATGTCTAATGAATCTACAGGGAAGGTGGTGCAGGCCTTTTTACCTGCACATATTTGAGAGGGCCTGGAGAATCTGTTTAGCCAGTGGTGTTGCAAGGGGGGGTGTGGGGGCGGGGAGTGTGGTCCACCCGGGTGGCACGAGTTTTCGGAGCAGTGACCTCCTCCCTCTCTTACCTGTGGCCGTCGCGGGGCCACAGGAATCGCCAGCACCTCACAAACTCTTACATACAGCTGCCATGGATGGCAAACGCAGGGGCCGCCATGCGCTGCATAAGGCCTAGCTAACTGTGTTCAACCAGAATAATTTCCCCTATAATGTGTGGGTCATGGCAAGCAGACAACAAACTGTGTGTTAGATGTGTGGGAGACGCTATGCAACGCCATGCAAATGGGGGCAGATTTACAAGGAACTAACGCATCTGCATAGATGCACCAGTTTCCTTGCGTCAGCGCTGAATTTCCTTGCGCCATTGTGGATGCGCTGTATTTACAATACAGTGCTCCATGGCGCAAGGATTAACAGATGCGTCAGAAATTCTGACGCATCTGCTGGTGCAAAAGTGACGAATTGCTGGAGTTTCTCATGAAAGTGACGCAACTCCAGCAATGCGCCACAATAGATGGGTGAGTCCCATTCAAAAAGCCCTGCATCATTCCCTATGCCTGATCTGAGCAGGCATCGGGAGATTGACGCACTGAAGGCGTAGAGTGACGCAGTGAAATTTTGTAGATTTCTCTGCGTCACTTCTATATGGCTTTTTACGAGGGAACGCCCACCCTGCATACATTATACCTGACGCAGGTATAATGTGACGCAGAGCTTTACAACGTGACGCATCTCCCTAGATGTGTCACATTGTAAATGGCTCGCAACATTTATGCCGCAGCTGCGTCACAAAAGTGATGCAACGGTGGCGCAAAAGTCACGCAAGGGGCTTGCAAATCTGCCCCATGGTGTTCTGTAAGGATAAAGAGATTGCGTCAACTCCAATGAAAGACGACGTTCACCTTTTTTTGGAGGGCCAGTTTTATATTGCACGAAGTCAAGCTGAAAGTATTGGAGCGCTTTATATGAGCACCAGTTACTTTACACAAGGAAACAAGGGGGCAGATTTACAAGGAACTGACGCATCTGCATAGATGCGTCAGTTTCCTTGCGTCAGCGCCGAATGTCCTTGCGCCACTATGGATGGGAAAAGTGACGCAAAAGTGGCGCAAGGGGCTTGTAAATCTGCCCCTGTATTTACAATACAGTGCTCCATAGTGCAAGGATTAACAGATGCGTCAGATATTCTGACGCATCTGTTGACGCATTGCATGAGTTGCTCATGAAAGTGACACAACTCCAGCAATGCGCCACGACAGATGGGAGATTTCCATTCAAAAAGCCCTGCGTCATTCCTTACGTCTGGTCTGAGCAGGCATAGGGATGTCGACGCAGTGAAGGCGTAGAGCATGGGTACTCACAAACTTTCTCTCGGGGGCCAAATTTACAGTGTGGTTTGTGGCCGAGGGCCGCACTGGTGGGGGCGGGGTCAGTGGGGGAGGGGGCGGGGCTAGAGCCACAAAAAAACTGTGACCACGAGGTTGAACACAGGTCCCTGCAGCGGACGCCTACGTCCACTGAGCCTCCAGGCCCGATATATATATATAGGCTTATATATTTGTCCTTTTATTCAACATGTTTTTATGAATAAATCTGATGTGAATTTTTGTATGATTTTAACAGCCCTGAAGAAGCCCATGTTTGGGCGAAACGCGTTGGCTGTGGACATAACAACATCTTCATAATAAAGAAGAAATTTGATAAACTGCTTATCTCTTTGTGCGCTATGTTAATCCTGTAATATTACAGTATACCAGCTAGTTTATTTTTTTGTTGCCTCTCATATCTTGGGCTTATCATTATTGTTTATAGTCTCTTAAGCGGCTGACTATTTGAGGTGGGCAACGTACTCACTACTCGCAAGTGACTTGTTCAGGCAGTGCGAATGTGCTTAAACCCAGCTGCTTATTTCTCATATATCTATATATATATATATATATATATATATATATATATATTACCTACTGGCGGTCGCCAGTAGGTAGTTATAGTTAGGACCACGTTTCCATAGGAAAACCTCAACATTCTATTTTGAATAACTTTGGCGCCGGTCGACGAATCCTCGCGAATTTCTCAAAATAGGTGGGGCGCTACGCTCCGCTCCTACCCTGAAAGTCTCGGGGGGATCCGTCAAGCGGGGGCTGAGATAAAAGGGGGGTCCCAAAACGCGTTTTTCCCATGCATTTTTCCATAGGACCTTTAGAACGAGCTACAGCCCGAACGGCTGAACAGAATTACTCAAAATTTGGCAGAGAGGTAGTCCCTAGGTCAAGGAAGTGCCTTTTGTAGGTCTGGTGTAAATCTGTTCAGTATTTCCGGAGAAAATAGCATTTAAAAGCATATATATATATATATGCGCGCAGGGTGCGCGCACCGTGCGAGCACCGTGCGAGCACCCTAACGTGCGCGAGCGTAATTCTGATTGGTGGTTACATGTTAGTCAACGTTCGAATCGGTCGAAATCAGGAAGTGTCGGCCGCCATTTTGTTTGTTTTCAGTGCGAGAGTGAAAAAGGAAGGTGGCGAACGTGAAAAGGGGGCAGGGTAGAGAGTTCCTGACCCCCTAGCCTTTGTCAGGGGGTCCCTGAAGGACCCCGAAGGCAAAAAAAAAAATTTTTTTTTTTAAAAATCGCGGGGGTGCGCGCACAGTGCGCGCACCCTGAAAAACACAAAAAAAAATTATTTTTTTTGCAAAAAAAAAAAAAAAATTCGCAGGGTGAAAACCAAAAAAAATAATAATAATAATTTTTAATACGTAGTTTATTGTAAAATAAATATATAAAAAATAATACATAAATAAATTAGCATTTAAAAAACCGTACAAATTCACTGAAAAAACCATAGGTTTCACACACGTTATAGTTAGGAATTAGCATTTAAAAAACCTTGCTAATTCACTGAAAAAACCATAGGTTTCACACATGTTATAGTTAGCTGGACATTTTACTGATAAAAAACCAATGAAATTCCCCCGTTATAGTTACTGTAGGCAACTATAACTCACGCGACCGTAATCCTCTGCTGATGACATATGTGTCTTTATGAAAAAAAAATATTTGTAATATATGTATAGCTAAAATTTAATGGAAGAAGACATGGGCAAATAAGTGTCTAAATACAGTATTAGCATCAGCAGAGGATTACGGTCGCGTGAGTTATAGTTGCCTACAGTAACTATAACGGGGGAATTTCATTGGTTTTTTATCAGTAAAATGTCCAGCTAACTATAACATGTGTGAAACCTATGGTTTTTTCAGTGAATATATATATATACACATATACACTCTCTCTCTCTCTCTCTTTCCCTCCCTCTCTCTCTCTCACTTTCCCTCCCTCTCCCTCCCTCTGTCACCCTCTCTCTCTCTCTCCCTCCCCCTCCCTTTCCCCCCCTCTGTCACCCTCTCTCTCTCTCTCCCTCCCCCTCCCTTTCCCTCCCTCTGTCACCCTCTCTCTCTCCCTCCCCCTCCCTTTCCCTCCCTCTGACAGCCTCTCTCCCTCCCTCTCCCTTTCCCTCCCTGTCACCCTCTCTCTCTCTCTCTCTCTCTCTCTCTCCCTCCCCCGCCCTCCCTCCCTCTGTCACCCTCTCCCTCCCCCTCCCTTTCCCTCCCTCTGTCACCCTCTCTCTCTCTCTCCCTCCCTTTCCCTCCCGCTCCCTTTCCCTCTCTCTCTCTCTCTCCCCTCCCCCTCCCTTTTCCTCCCTCTGTCACCCCCTCTCTCTCTCTCCCTCCCTTTCCCTCCCCCTCCCTTTCCCTCTCTCTCTCTCTCTCCCCTCCCCCTCCCTTGCCCTCCCTCTGTCACCCTCTCTCTCTCTCCCCCTCCCTTTCCCTCCCTCTGTCACCCTCTCTCCCTCCCCCTCCCTTTCCCTCCCTGTCACCCTCTCTCTCTCTCCCTCCCCCTCCCTTTCCCTCCCTCTGTCACCCTCTCTCCCTCCCCCTCCCTTTCCCTCCCTGTCACCCTCTCTCTCTCTCCCTCCCCCTCCCTTTCCCTCCCTCTGTCACACTCTCTCCCTCTGTCTCCCTCCCTCTGTCTCCCTCCCTCTGTCTCCCTCTCCCTCCGTCTCAACCCCTTTTGGCTCCCTCCCTCTGTCTCCCTGTTCCTCCCTCCTTTTCCCTCCCTCCCTCTCCCTCCGTCTCCCTCCCTCTACCTCCCTCCTTGTCCCTCCCTCCTTTTCCTTCCCTCCCTCTCCCTCTGTCTCCCTCCCTCTACCTCCCTTTGTCATCCTCTGTCATGCTGACGCAGCTGCCAGGGCACAGCTCCACTCTGACTATCCCTGGAACCGCCCGGCCCCCACAGAGCAGAGACAGAGTTGCGCTGGTGCACTCATTATTTTAATTTTTTTTTAACCACGGGTACGATGTCTGCAAGGTCCGCGGGCCGCCAAGGGAGGCTTGCCGGGCCTCAGGCGGCCCGCGGGCCGTACTATGAGTACCCGTGGCGTAGAGTGATGCAGGGAAATCTTGTAGATTTCACTGCGTCAGTTCTATATGGCTTTTTGAGTGGGAACGCCCACCCTGCATACATTATACCTGACGCAGGTATAATGTGACGCAGGGCTTTACAACGTAACGCATCTTCCTAGATGCTTCATGTTGTAAATTGGCCGCATTTTTTATGCCTTCGCTGCGTCACAAAAGTGACGCAGCGGTGGCGCAGAAGTGTTGCAAGGGGCTTGTAAATCTGCCCCACAGTTTTTTTGTAGGCATAGGCAGGTAGGGTAATCTCTCAGAATCACAGGGTGCTGAGCCGAAGCAGACACTCGAACGCGGTACCCAGGGTTCCAAACTCGGCGGTAAAAGGGGCGTTATTTTGAGACCAATATCCAAAACCCTTATTCTAAGCTAAGGAGCTTTGATCAATAGCAACATATCATGTGACCTAATAATGAGTAATTTTAACATTAAGTGTCGCGTGCCTAATTAGCAGCATGTTTATTTAGCAACATGTCCCTAAATGGTCCACTGTTTAGTGTTTCTGCCAATTAAACCAACTAATAATTCCTGCTTCAGCTGCGATGTTAATGCAGCCCATTATGGTTGTTATTGGGTCCTGAAAACATTGTATATGGGAGCCTCAGAAACACAGACGGTAACAATCGCTTTCTTTTTGTTCAGAGACAATGCAGTAAATGACGCGGTAATAAAATGACCACATGCATTATTTACAACAGAAACAAGCACACAGAAATAATATCAGATAATGACATAAACTGCGACGGGCTCGTTAACAGTAAGTTCATTTAGGAGCACGATCATTAATACGACATTACATAACAATTCCGCCGGTTAAGCCAGACGACTCATTACAGCGTCCAGAAATTTGACCACACTATAGGATAATCTGTAGATTACTAAATGCCTTTATAATTTAAATTAATTCATCTATGCATCCTGTCTGCAACTCTCTAAAATCAGGCAATAACAATCTCCTTCTTTCTTGTCCAAAAGCAGTGCAAAATACGAGTAAAGGTTAAAGTGACGATGCGCATTGTTCCCAACAGGGACAAGTGTACACATCTGAGGCTTCCGTTTCTTCACTTGTGCTATTTGGTCTGGATTGTAGGCGCTTGATTTACTCTAAATTGTAAAATCCATCTTCTAATGTTGCTTGCTTTTTAATCCTTTAAATTCTGCTGCAACGTCCCCTTGTGATCCGTGAACAGGAGGTGTGACAACTGAGCTCTCTTCCTGCACTCTTCCAGAACACTTTTAAAGGCCAAATTTTTAACCAGACGTTTTATCAATTTTTTTTCCTATGGGCAGTTGAACCGTCTTCTAGATTGGCTGTTATTGATAAATCCAGAGTGTTCATGACATCATCAAGGTTCACTGACCATGCAATTAAAGTCAATGTCTGTAAAAGTCTTTAGTTAGGGGCCTAAATGGCCCATCAGGTAAAGTGTATGTACACTACCAATAATTGAAGATTATTTGCCAATACCTTATTTTGACATTAGAAAACCCAAGCTCCAATCATAAGGCACTATTAACTGAGCCTTTTGAGAGACCAAGCCATCCATTCCAGAAGTTCATTTAAAATTTTTAAAATGGATAAAATTAGATTTAACTGGAATTTCAGAGCCATAAAGCAAAAGATGAAAACATTTTCGATTATTGTCTCCTTCAGAACTTCAGCAGATTCATGGGCCAGAGCAGAGTCCATCTTCTTTAAGGACCCCGCTATGGCCTTAGTTCCTTTGCAATATTGCCGTATGCACTTTCAAATTATGATCTTTTTGAAAATGGATACCCAAATATCTATACTCATTTGCGGTCTCCATTTATCTCAGCTGAGCCATCGCTTCAGATAATTTTTTCTGCTTCATCGACTATGAAAATATAATTATTTTTATTTGGGGGGTATTTATAATTAGGTAATTTCCTGCACAGTGTGACGAGAAGGCATGTAATTGTCGTTGAAGATCAAAGGGGATTTCGACCCCTTTTCGACCTCAAAATAGGTCAGCCCAATGTACTCACCCTATTTTTATGAGTCGCTAATCAATTAGCGACTCACAAAATAGGGTTAGCGACTCGCTAATATGAAGGGGCGTGCCAAGGGCGTCCCTTCTTAATAGCGAGTCCATAACCTATGTATGAATGTTTTGCAACTGCAATTGCGGTCGCAAAACACTTGCAGTTTACCACCCTTCTCACAAGGGTGGTAAGGCATTCGCAAACGGGAAGAGGTCCCCAGGGGACCTCTTCCCATTTGGGAATGGATGCGCAAATATTTTTTAAGAGCACGCAGTGTTCCCAGGGACCACTGCCTGCCCTTAAAAAATGGAAATGATATGTTTCATTTTTATTTTTTAAATGCATCCCGTTTTCCTTTAAGGATAATGCGCTGCATTTAAAAAAAACTGCTTTATTGCCAAAGCAGTCCCAGACATGGTGGTCTGCTGACCCCAGCAGGCCACCATCCCTGGGTGTGTCAGCCATTCACAATGGGGTTGCAAATTGTGACAGCCTAATTATTATTCCTGAGGCATTCAATTTGCCTCATTGGGAATCGTAAGCAGTGTCTGAACCACTGTTGTACATTGGATTTTGCAACTCACAAATTGCGACAAGCTATTTGTCGCAAAGTCCAATAGAGGTACATCTGGCCCGAGGTCAAGTAAGATAAAATCATCAACATTGGATATAGACAAAGTTAACCCCCCTCCTCTTCCCCGTTTCAGTGGAAATGAGTGGACATGGCTGAGTTTTGTAGGGACATCTGCAGTCTACAGTAAAAAGATGACCAGAACTAAAATACACCCTTTCCTAAGCCAATTGGGGGTGTTGATTTTTCTTGATAAAGCACTATTTCTCCCTAGTTCAATACGGGTACCGGCACCTACATGGAAGTTAATTAGGAATTGCGATTCTCCTATTAACATGACCAGAGAATCTGGATTTCATTAAAGACACGGAGGCTAATATTATGCTGATCACTTTTAATGCGTCTCCAAGCAGCTGCATACATCATAAAGCAAGTGTTCCAAATAGAACGTTAACAACAATAAAAGGCATGAGCCCACAACATTCAGCCTCTTTTAAATCGCGAAAACAGGATAAGTTTGTTAAAATCCTTGGAACTTTAAGGAGTGAAGGGATGCAAACATCTTGATAAAACATAGAACATCATGGAAGGCAGGACACCGAGGATGAAGAAGGAGAAGAAGTTCGAGTCCTGAAGTCATGAGAGATTATCTGCAAAAAAAGAGAACCATGTGAGTAAATATTGATAAAATAAAAGACTAAAGTATGAGAGCAATCAAAGAGATTAGTACAAGTATAACAAGAGCATAAAACTGATGTCAAGTCAACAATGTGTTTAATATCTCGATTAACAAACAGTAGATCATTTCTATAGAAGGATAAAGATCTAGTGGGAAAGAGGAGGGAGGGATAATGTTAGCCTCCGTGTCTTTAATGATATCCAGATTCTCTGGTCATGTTAATAGGAGAATCGCAATTTCATTACAAGACCGGAGGCTACCATTATGCATGTTGGTAGCTTTGTAAGACTACGTCGGACACATGAGGAATAGGTTTACAATAATGCTGGGCAAATGTTCTAGCATTCGACCAGTCAGCAGCTTTAAGTATATCGTCTAACTTACCTCCAGACCAGAATGACTTACTGGCCATTGCACCTCTGATAGAGTGAGGCTTGAAGATATTAAGATCGATACCTGCTAGGTTCATCACAATTTTAACCCATCTAGAAATTGAACTGGAAGAGATAGCTTTGTGGGGTTTAACAAAGGAGATGAGTAATTGAGTCACACTAGGAGGACGAAGAGAATTCATTCTAGAATCGACTTCTTTCATACAGTCAACCACACAGAGTTTAGGGTAAGAATCAAAACGAGGGTAAAAGATGGAATCGGTCATGGTCTTGGTTCTTTTGAAGAGATCAAAGTTTACTCCGAACATGTTGTAAGATCTATTAGATATTTCAAGTGCTTTAACATCAGAGACTCTACGACAGGAAATTAAGCAAAGTAAGGTAGCGAGTTTGATGGAAAGGTTTTTATTGTTTAGAAGGGTATTAATAGGCCAGTTCGTAAAAAGGTTAAGAATTAAGTTGACATCCCAGAGGGATTGATATCTGGGTCTAGGAGGTCTTCTGAGACTGATGCTTTTGAGACCTCTGCAGATAATTGTGTTTTTGCCAATTGTCTTACCATTGACGAGGGAATGACCAGTGGAGATGGCAGATCTATAACAATTGGTAGATCTATAACTAAGGCCTCTTTCGAATTGTTCTACCAGAAAATTGATTTTGTCAACGATAGGTGCTTGAACGGAATCCAGGTTCCTTTCCAAGCACCAACGAACCCAAGATTTCCAAATGTTGTTGTATCGGTAGTGTGTACCGGGGGCCCAAGATTCACCGAGGAGAGTTGAAGCTGTTGTCGAAAGTCGTGAGAGGTCATTGGATCTCCTGACACTCTCCAGGCAAGAAGGTTCAGTTTCCCTGATTGAACCATGGGGTGAAGATGACCGTCTATGTCTGTAAGAAGGTCCACAAGGAAGGGAATTAGGAATGGAAGATCATAGCTCATCTCTGGGGCAGTTGGGAATCAGGCTTGAGAGGGCCAAAAGGGAGTGATTAGTACGATCGAGCATCGATGAAGTCTGACTTTCTGTAGGACCCTCTGAATCATAGAAAAGGGGGGAAAGGCGTAACCTTTGCTGCCTTGCCAAGGTTGCAGGAAGGCATTCACTGCCAGAGCACCCGGGTCTGGCATCCAACTGTAATAATTCTCGATTTGGAAGGTTAGCCTGCTGGCAAAGAGATCTATTTCCAGGGGACCCCAAAAATTGTTGAGAGAATTGAAGACGGAAACGTTGAGTTTCCAGTCGCTGAAGTCTAAGAGGAACCTTGAGTTCCAGTCTGCGGTTACATTGGATTTGCCTGGGAGATATTCGGCTCTTAGAGATATTTTGTGTTCCAAGCAAAACATCCAAAATTTCCTGGGTAGGTTGGAGAGGTCTGCAGATTTGGTTCCACCTAGCCGATTTATGTAGGCAACGGCGGAGATATTGTCCATTTTTAGGATGATGGACCTGCCCTGAATGGATTGTTTGAAACTCATCAAGGCGTAGAGGCCGGCTGTCAGTTCCAGGAAATTTATGTGATGTGAGGATTCTTCTAGAGACCAGATTCCGCCAGTGTTCTGGCCTTGGAAGCAGGCTCCCCAGCCATGAAGGCTGGCATCTGATTCTAAAACGAATTCTGGAGTTGAGCCAAATATTGCTTTCCCATTCCATGCCTCTAGGTTGTCTAACCACCAGATCAGTTCTACTTTTGCTTCTTGGTCTAGCGAGATGAGGTCTCCGTACCAGAGGCCCGATTGAAGGGCTCTGGCTTTCACTCTCTGAAGTGCACGATACTTTAAGGGGCCTGGAAAGATGGCTTGTATGGAAGAGGAAAGGAGACCTAGTAACCTGGCTAGTTCCCTTAAGGGAAATTTTTGAAGTTTTAGAATGTGTCTTATTTCTTTCTTTATTTTTGATATTTTCTTTGGAGGAAGGAGTAGGAGGCATTTTATGGTATCTACGGAAAAACCTAGGAATTCTAAGTTTCTGGAAGGGGAAAGGATTGACTTTTCTCTGTTTCTGATGAACCCCAGGTTTTCTAATAGGTCCATCACAGTTTTCAGGTCTTGAAGGATTTGACCGTAGTCCTGAGAGAGGATGAGAATATCGTCTAGGTATAGTATCATGCGAATACCTTTTTCTCTTAAGGATGAAGCGATTGATCTCATTACCTTGGTGAAACACCAGGGGGCTGAAGAGAGACTGAAGGGAAGGGCTTTGAATTGGAAAAGATGGTTTTTCCATAGGAATTGAAGGAAGGGTTGGTGAACTTTGGCCATGGGGATGGTAAAGTAGGCGTCCTTTAGGTCTAATTTTACAAGTCAGTCTCCTTCTAGAAGTAGGTCCCTCAGGAGGTGAATTCCCTCCATTTTGAAGTGTCTGTAAACAAGGTATTTGTTGAGATCTCTTAGATTTATGACGGGTCTCCAACCTTTGTCTTTCTTTTTGACAAGGAATAGGGTGCTTATAAATTTTAGCATCTCTAGGGGGACTTCTACTATAGCGCCCTTCTGAAGTATGGAGGAGATTTACTCCTCTATTATTTTTTCCTGATCTAGGGTAAGAGACATTTCTCTCGGGAAAGAAGATCGGTAAGGAGTTTGGGTAAAGTCTATCATGAACCCTCTCACGGTATTTAAAACCCATGGGTCTTGGGTTATTAATTTCCAATTGTTGAAAAAGAGTTTGAGTCTCCCACCTACTTTGGGGGAAAGAGGATGAGGAGGGAAGGTAGGGATTGTACTCACTTTGGGTGTTGTTGTCGATGGATGCTCCGCAGGATCTGAAGTTTCTGGAGCGAAATCCTCTTCCTCTTTGCGGAAAGAATTGGGGAGTGTTTGAGGGAGTGAATCCCCTTCCGCCATATCCTCTTCCTCTAGGATAGGGCCTCCTGTTGAATCGGCCGGGAGACTGGCCCCATCTACCGGCCCTCCCGAAAAGGTTATTTGAGTTAAATACTCTCTTCATGTTTTGGTGGGCTTTATCTAGTGCTGTAAAGGTCGAGACGAATTTCCCTAGAGTTTTAATCAGGTCTTCGCCAAAGAGCATGCCCTTGGGGTTGATAGAGGGTTCTTTGTCTGCTAAGTCGCTTAGTTTCGGGCTAATTTTGGTGAGGACTACTCTTCTCCTCTCAGAGTTGAGGCTGACATTAGCATTGCCTAATAGAACGAGAGCTCTCTGGCTAAGTTCTCTAATGAGTTCTGTGTTAAGGGGAGTCCCATTAATGTAGCTTTCTTCCGTGATATCGATAATTCTTGCAAGGGGGCCCAGGATGTCTAGGACTCTATCTTGGCAGCCTTTTAGGGATCTCTCCATACCCTTTCTAGGGTCTCTTCCGAGTTTGAAGAGGTACTTGATGAGCTCTGGATCAAGATTTGGAGTCTGGCAAGCTTTATCTCCGATGGAGGGTCGAGAGCATTCGGCTCTTAATAGGTTCCGGGCATCCCTGTCAAGGGGGTTTGTTAGCCATTTGTTTATGAATTTGCTCACGTGGTCGTGAGGAATCCATTCTGAGCTCCTGGGGTGTTTAATGTTAAGGGGAGAGAACATTTCTTGGCCTAGGGGGTCTAAGATGGTATCTTTAGAGGAGTGAGGAAGGTCTTCATCTAGAGAGTTGAATTCAAGATCGTCTTGATCTAGGTCTAAGACATATTCGTCAGGTGAATCAGAGGCAACATCAAAATCGAGATCATCATCGTTATCAACGAGGTTGTCGTTTTGAGCACTTCGATATTTTGTGCCGTAGGGGACACCTTGATATTTTGTGCAGCTGAGGACACCTTTATGTGTTGTGCCGCTGGGGTCACCTTTGTATGTTGTGCCGCTAGGGACACCCAAGGAAATAGAGGTGCGGTGACCTCCCATAAAAGTAGAGGTACTAGGACCTCCAGTGCTCTTGGGGAAAAAATCTAAGTTTTTACATTTTTTTGCTCTTTTTCCCCTTGTATGAGTGAGATCTTCGTTAGGGAGAGTATGTTGGTCTAGGGAGTTAATATCCTCCTCAGATAGGAAGGATCTTTTAGATGTAATCACTTTAGACAAGGTCTCCAACATACAGGATCTCATTTCCTTGTGAATGATGTCTTTAAAACCCTCATTGTTTAAATTGGGGGTAGGTGCGCTAGCCTCTGCTTCATCTGAATCGAAAACAGACATGATAGGTGAAAATAGGGACGAAAAAATGAATAAAGTATTCTCTTTCCTATTGTTTATTTATTTAATATAAGTTCTCTCCCTTTTTTTTTTTTTTAAAGATAGTATAATAATAAGGATTAATAAATAATTGTATCTTTTCCTCCTTTTTTTGGGGGGGTAGAGTAGGGGAATGAGGGTTTAAAAGATATTAATTAAATTAGTATAGATCATATATCTCTCCTCTCCCCTTTCTTATTTATTTCTACGTTAAGTGCTAAGGTTAAGGCAAAAAAACTGTCCAGCTGATTAACTGTCTTCGTCCGGTGATCGTAATGCCCTCGAGCGCGATCACCGGAGGCTGTTTACATGGTGGTTGCCAGGAAACAGGCAGCGCGTGGAAAGCGGCCTGAAAGGCAGGGTTGTATGAGGAAATGGATTCGAGGAATGTTCCCTGGCAACGCGACGATGTTAGTGTCGCGTTGCCAAGGTTCACTCCTCTAATTTTATGATGAGGGCAGGCGCCGGTGCTAAATCTTCCGAAAACGACATCGGACCCTATGAGGAGGTGGGAGAGAGCGGATACGAAGCGCGGTGTATGAAGTCCGGGTAGGAGAGCTTCGACATGTATTTAATAAAACACCAAGAATAGAAGTTAGTTCGAGGTTGGGCGCGTGGTCATGATCCGACCTCCATAAATTGGAGGTGGTAATGACGGTAACGTAGGAGGAGGAAAAAGGGGGGGGCGAGTCACAAAACGGAGCGGAATGAAAGGCGGCGCGCCCAAAGAATACAGATATGGTGTGGGTAAGGGAACACGGGCACATAAGAATTATAGTAAGGTAAAACAGAAATATAGTAAGGTTAATCAAAGAAGGTACACGGTTAGCACAATATAAATTCAAGTTAGGGGAAGAAATGTATAAGAGAACTTATCTGCCTGGAGCCGCATTTAAAAGAGGCTGAATGTTGTGGGCTCATGCCTTTTATTGTTGTTAACGTTCTATTTGGAACACTTACTTTATGATGTATGCGGCTGCTTGGAGACGCATTAAAAGTGATAAGCATAATGTTAGCCTCCGGTCTTGTAATGAAATTTTAGGAGACTTCTAAATCATTGTTTTCCCTTGTTATCCCTGACTGATGGTACCAAATGACATTGATAAATACATGTAGGCAACATAGACTGACCAATTTATTTTAAAGGCATATTCTGCCACCAATAACTTCAATGCAACTATTGTTGAGTGTAGCCATCTGATTCCTAGGTGTACTTTTGGCAGGATTTTCTCATTTTCGAGGGTTTGCAGAAGTTGCTGTTCATAAATGTTATACATGTTTTTGAATAACACAAGAACAAACCTGATTACCCATGAGAACCACAAAAAATCTAATAAAACCAAACAATTGTCCCATGGGACTCATTTATGCATCTCTCTCATCTACTTCAAGTTATGTGAACTCAACTCATTATTTATATAATACTCGATATTTTGGGAAAAATGTATAGGACACACTTTTTTGTATAAAAATGCATTTATTATGCACAGAGGGTACAGTGCATAGTTGACAAATCACTCAATTTAGTGCAGATGATGCAGTGCTCAGACTGAGAACAAGTCTTCTGCACTCATGGTGGCGGCTTGATAAATGTAGGTGTGGCAAAATATTCTGTTCCGGCGACAGAACTGACAGAATTTTGGTGACTCTGCATTACTCTTGTTTGGCCAAATTAAACAATCGCTGCGTTGTGGAATGTTTTATCATGTGCACACCAAAACGGTAAGTTGGAGAGCATGAGCGAGATCTGACATCCCCTATCTCAATTTTCGGTCACTGGGAGGACATCCAGCATGATTTTTTCAACGTGGCCGGTCATGACCATTCATATTCAGAAGGCTGATGCTTGAGTTGAAAATCTACTCTAGTGGCAGCAAAATTAACTCAATTAGCTGTGCCTTCAGGTGCACCTCATGGTGTCGCTCGTACTGGTTATTTAGCACAGACCGCACTCCCGGCGCTAAATCACAGTGCAAGCAGTGCAATGTGCCTATTTCCGACCATTGGCAGTACTCTGCAGAAACTCGCAGAGGTTTTTTGTAACCCCACTAGGTCAAATTCCGCAAGTTCCACCCACCCCTTGTTGTGTAGCTCCTATAATTGTTATACAGGATCTGCGCGTTTGGACAGCATACACTTTAGGATTGGTGACAGACTGACTCTGAACACCCCCCACTGGTATGTTGGCCTTTTGTACCAACTAGCTCGCAGTGCCACTAGAATCTACTCTTACCAAGGAGAGAATAGTTCTTGGCAACCATTGAACATGACAACTCTGATCCCTCAGGAACGTGGAAACAATATACTACTTTTCGCTCAGTCACTCGTGCTTACTTAGCTTCTCTCAGAGAGATACACAGAATAAACAGGCTGGGCGTTTTCAATAAGTATTTATTGAACAGTTGTTATTCTGGTGTAGAATAGATGAGCTGCAACAACCGTTAGACAGTATAAGATATAAATGATTAGCAGTACTATAAAGGTAAATGGATAGTATAGCTCTACCATCTTACAATAAGCATGAATGAATGAATGATGGAATGAATGAATGAATGAAATGACTTTTATATAGCGCATGGGTACCCGGGAGCATGACAGCGCTGACACCGTAACTAGAAGAACAGACACCCAGGGGGAAAAGCCAGGTTTTTAGCTGTTTTCGGAAGGTAAGGTGGTTGGGTTCCCTACGAAGATACAGCGGAAGGGTGTTCCAGAGTCTGGTGGCGTTGTATGAAAAAAGCCGGCCGCCACTTCTGGCCTTCTTGATCCTAGGGACCGCTGCTAGGTGGAGCTCATCTGAGCGAAGTTTTCTATTTGCCCTTTAGGGGCAAATCATGGCTTTATTGATAGGAGGTCGACTCCCTTCCAAAGACTTATGGGCAATGCAGAGGGTCTTAAAGTTCTCTCTTGTACTGGGAGCCAGTGGAGGGAGCATAACGCGTGCCTTGCTGAACAACGATTGGGGGTCCCCGTCAGCAGTCTCGCTGCACAATTTTGTACAACCTGCGGATTTGCGAGCACTGAGTTCGGGGCCCCTAGGTAAAGGGCATTGCCATAATCTATCCTTGAAAGAATTAATGCCTGGATCAACAGTTTTTTTCCTTGAAAAGGTAGGAGGGGGAGGACTTTGTGGGTCATTCTAAGCAAACCATAACATGAGGCATCAGTCTTCCTAGCCTGTGCTTTAAAAGTAAGGTCTTGCTCTAATCAAAATCCCACACTTTTTATCTCTGTTTTTGAGGCCGGCATCGGGCCCATACTAGCCGGCCACATAGTGCTTGCTTCAAAGCTTAGAGGGTTGCCGAGAATCATAAGCTCGTTTTTTTCACCATTAAGTTTTAGGTGAGACAAACTCTTCCACTTGGCAACTTCCTCGAGGCAGGAGTGCAGTTCATTGGACAACTGGTTGGGATGGTTCAATGCTACAACCAGCTGCGTGTCGTTGGCATATGTTACTATATGAATCCCGAAGGGTGATACAATATCCGCCAATGGGGCCATATAAACATTAAAAAGGGTAGGACTCAAGTATGAACCCTGAGGAACTCCGCACTGTAAGGGAATAGGATTTGAGATGGTATCGCCTTCAAAAACCTGGAAGAATCTTTCTTCTAGGACAGATTGCAGCCATAGTAGGACTGTGCCAGTCACTCTTGCACTCCTGAGGCGGTGAACCAAGATACAGTGGTTTACCGTGTCCAAGGCTGCGCTCAAGTCAAGGAGGATAATGGCTGATGGACCTCCTGAATCAAGAATCTTTCTAGATTCTTCCACCACTGTTAGTAAGGCGGTTTCAGTACCTTGGCGTGGGCGAAAGCCCATTTGGGAGGGGTGGAGCAGATCATTGGATTCTAGGAATGTGGAGAGCGTGTAGTTAACATATTTCACCACCATCTTGCTGATTCCAGGGAGGTGCGAAATGGGGCGATAGTTACCCAAGTTGGCTGGGTCCAGATTGGTTTTTTTTAGCAACGCTTTTACCATTGCCCTTTTCCACTCAGGGGGGACTGAACCCGTAGAAAGTGAGGCATTAATCAGGCAAGTGGCAATGGGGGCAATTGTTGGTGCGACCAGTTTCAAGATGTTTGGAGGTGCAGGGTCTAGTGGCGACCCACATTTTACTGATGACAAGATTGCTAGGAATGATTCCTGTGTCATTGTGGTGTAGGTTTCCAATTGATGTTCAGTTGTATGCCCACCCGCATGCGTATAATCGATTTCAATGTCATTTTGGGGAAGATGCTTGAGGATGTTTTGAACTTTGGTAGCAAAGTATTCCGCATGTTCATTGCAGCGGAGACCTGAGGTGTCCGGTACAGCCGGAGGGCCGGGGAATTTGAGTAGCTTTTCGGCAATGAGCAAGGTTTCTCTAGAGGAATTGGCGGCTAACGCAATCTTTTCCTCATAATAGGTGGCTTGGGCTTTTTTTTATTTATGCCTTATACCGTTCAATGGCTGCCCTATATTCTAGTTTCTTCTCGGGTGAGAAATATTTCCTCCAGAACCTTTCCAATTTTTTACATTGCTGTTTTAAGATACGTAATTTGGTGGAAAACCAGGTGGACTTGTTAGAACCAGCTTTCTTCTGAATTGATATTTTAGGGAGCACCAAATTGAGTGATCCCTCGATCCACTTGAAAAAGCTTTTGTTGGCTGCAACTGGATTAGGATCAGGATTCGGTTTAGTCTTTTCGTGTTTTGAGTCCACCAGGGAGAGTTTGTACCAAGGTCGAATTTGGATTCGTGTTAGTTGAGTATGTGATACAGTGCTTGATGGCGACCAGAAAAAGGGGATCAAAAAATGGTCCGACCGCGGAAGAGGGATGGGCTCTTTCCCCTTCAGGTCTCCCAGATTAGAAAAAATGGGGTTGAGGAGGTGCCCTTTAACATGGGTTGCTTGCGGGACCTTCTGAAGCAGTTGATAGGCCGTGAGGTCTTGAGCTAGTTCAGTTGCGGTGAGCGCAGAGGGGTCATCAAAATGCTAATGAAAATTTCCTAGGAGAATAAAATTAGCAGTGACACTGGCAAGATCGACAACTGTTTCTAGCATGTATTTTCAAAAATGGCCCGTCACCCCAGGTGGGCGATAGATAAGAATACCTGAGAGTGAGAGGGTGGGGGTAAATTCTATTGAGAAGTGGGAATTCTCGCAGTCAGATAACGGGCTGCCTGGCAGGTGACAAGTCAAATGGTCTTTATACTGAATACATACAAGTATATAAAATACATGATAAAAAGATACGTACTCCTATGATGTTTCCCTAACTAGATGTACCTACATGTACCTAGCATGTGTATAGGTGTTAAGCCAAGAATCCCTCTAGGATTCAGTCAACCCCATTACCTGAAGTGATAGACTATGGGACCCCGTCTTGGTCTTGAGTTGGACACCACGCGAGGAATGTTAGACCACTGCGAGCTGGAGTGTCTGCATGCAGGAACCTCAGCGTCTCTGGTCAGTGTTTTGGCCGGGAAGTCTCGGTCTCCTCTCTCTATCTTAGCATGATGTGATGTATATATACCCATAGGTCTCCCCAGGAGTCCTACCTCGCTGTATTACTGTGTTCACCTAAGGATGACGTCGGGCGTGAACTTTATACATAGATATTATACAGGAGATGGTAGTCCTGCTGTGCTGCTGAGAATCCTCATGCATAATGTATGAGATTTTGAAACAGGGAAAACCCGCGTTCTGAATGCAGTGTCATATCTAGGTAAAAGTTCAGTCCCTGTAAACCGTTACAAGTGTAATGTAGGGAGGAATATAGGTGAAGGGTAATATATCATGGTACCTATATGGAATATAAAACCCACTCCTCTGCTGAAACTTACTACTAGGCTGACTAAATGCTTTTACGCAAATGGTTAAAACATTAGTGTCTTGTTGTGCTAAAAACAATGTTTAAAAAGTTCTTTAAAAAAATCAATAAAAATCTAAAAAGGTAATTGTCACTCAAGCCATAGTCTTAATCTACTATAAGCATTTGAAAGCCTTGCATGATCAAAAGAATGTCAATTTTGTTGTAGAGTTCCAATTTTTCAGTTTGTTTCTCAAAATAAAAGGTCGAATTTCTCCCAGCACACGATGGGCCGAATGAGTCAAATGTTTATGTGTCCTGGCTGGTAGACGCAACATTCTCGTTGCCTGCTTCCGCAGATGACGGTCCCTGTAACACCTCGCAGATTATGTAAATTGAGCACAGATGATCTTTCGGACTGTCCACAACAGATGGGGTTGCAGCCTGTGCGCCATCCAAGGCCTGGGTGTCAAAGGAAGAGCCGATGTCCATACCAACAGGAGCTGATACTACCTGTGGTGGCTCTAGGAATGCCGCCATCAACATTGGAATATGCTGGGGACACTGCAGAACATGGGCCGTTATCGGATCCAGTAAAGCATTTATGTTTGGTTGTGCACATGATGGGAGTGTCAGACAGAGATCTAACACGTATTATTCTCTGCAAAACAGGCATCGGAGAACAGGTAAGATGCAGTCCATCCAGACTGGTCTAAATGACAAGAACCAAGATGCACTTAGTTCTCTTAGGTGAGGTGTGCCTAGATGTTGTACCATGCGATCACGGTATTTTTGCTCCAGGAGTAGTGTTTCCATCTCCTTGGTGACTGGGATGTCCATTGCGTAGCAGAAAAATGACAATCAGGATACCTGCTATTAGAATCAGGATTAGCAGCAGCCCTCCAAATATGCTTTCAAATACGGAGTGTATAAAGTTTGGTATAACTCCGAGGACCATCTGAAAGTTGCTTAATAGTCCAGAACCTATGGTCTTAAATAGGTGGATGATGCCTGTCATATCAGAGATGTTAAATATACGATTTACCATTTCTGCGAAATGCAAGGGGTAGTTTGTACGTATGAGTGCCTGTATCTACGCCGAATGTGCTACGCAAACAAATGATGGATGGAATGCTGAATAAATCATACATTCACCCCCAGTCAAGAGATCTGGGTTAAATCCATCATTTTTTGCTCACAACGTCACCCCAGTTTAGACCCACCCATATGCAAATCAGTCTGGACCCTGTGCCTCATGGGAACAGTCCAGACCAAACTGCCAAGCCAGGTCCTTCCTGGCCTGGAAACAAGCATCCTGGGACCGGTTTCTGGGTATTACCCTTCATCAGCCAGGCTAGTTTGAATCCAGTGACACAGTGAGCAAGGGACCCACATCTGGGCATACCCATGCCACTTGGGGTGAAAAGTGCTACGCAAACAAATGATGGACGGAATGCTGAATAAATCATACATTCACCCCCAGTCAAGAGATCTAGGTTAAATTCTGCGTTTTTTTGCTCACAATGCCACCCCAGTTTAGACCCAGCCATATGCAAATCAGTCTTGACCCTGTACCTCAAAGGAACAGTTCAGACCGAACTGCCAAGCCAGATCCTCCATGGACCGGAAACAAGCATCCTGGGACCTGTTTCTGGGTATTACCCTTCATCAGCCAGGCTAGTTTGAATACAGTGGCACAGTGAGCAAGGGACCCACATCTGGGCATACCCATACCACTAAGGGTGAAAAGTACTACGCAAACAAATGATGGACGGAATGCTGAATAAATTATACATTCACCCCCAGTCAAGTGATCTGGGTTAAATCCATCGTTTTTCTGCCAAAGACATTGCGATCTGGAGATCAAAAGTCTCTTGAGCGGAGGTTAGGGCACGGATTTCTGTAAAAGCATGGCTTTCATTCTGTTCAAAGCATCAAAACTAGGCCTGGGCAAAATTTCCGTTCCGTTCGCGGAATTTGCGATAATTTGGCATTTCCGCGTTCCGCGGAGAGCGCGGAAATGTCAAAATTTCCGCATTCCGCAGCTTTGCGATAATTTGGTTCTTGCTCGCGCTGTAAAATAATACATTCTCGCGCGCGCGCGATCGCCTTACCTGAATCCCCGCATTCGCCGACAAGTTTTCCCGATCCGGTCGCGTTCCCCATGAGATGTTGTATTGTTTTAGCCATTTGCGCTGTCTCGCGACAGTTCGCGTCCGCAGTGACGTCATGCGTCGCGCGATCACGTCTTTTTTCTCGCGATCATGCACCGCGAGACAACTGAAAACAAGATGGCCGCGCCTGCGAGCAACCGCAGGGGTAAGTTAGCGACCCGCAACCATGCAAAAAATATCGCGAACGGGCGGGAAAAAAACTTCCGCATCTTCGCGATATTTCTGCTTGTTTGCGGAGATTTTTAACATTTTCGCGATAATTTGCGAAAGTCGCTTTCGCAAATTCCGCCCACCCCTAATCAAAACGTATTAATGAAACATTTAGCAAAGGTCACTACAGCGCCTCCCCGACTGTATGTGTTGGTGAAAACAATACTTGCACACAGCAAGTAACCCTGGAGCTCACGGTTACCAGATATGCGATACCCGGAAGCATCCCACAGCAACCTTGATCGTTCGGCATCAAGTAACTCCCATTTGAAAGTAGTTTGAACACTGGAGTGATTACGGCAGCTTGTGCACCCCTTAAGTGACAGGATAAGTTTGCTACTGAACCGTTACAGGCCCCATGAAGCATTTTATCCTGGCATATAAGTGATCCACTTAAAGTATTCTCGCTGTTTGTACCGCTTAGAAACAGTTCTTTTTTCCCACTCCATCATCGAAATCTATACAGTAATTCCCAAGATTCTTTGATGCATTCCCTACCCATTTCTTCATATATGCCTGCCTGCATTTGTTCAAGGCAATATTGGAATTGAAAAGTAGTGACCGGAAGAGTTATGTGGCCATGGATTAACCATTCCGTGGACGATGATTCTGCCACTGTGAAAGCTAATCTGTCCAGTTTTTCAATACGCAGCATTGTATACTTTATTCCCCTTTATGCCCTCTCTCTCTGTTTTTCCATTAGATTGTATGAAGAAAACAGAGACGTGCTGTTTATGAAACGCCAAGGCACATCGCCTGTGCGCAAGGATTGCAGCGTCCAGCTTAATAATATAATAGAACTCAATTGTGATTGCCCGTGTTGTAATATGGACAAATCCTGTTCTAGTATATCAATAGCAGAAGATACAATGTTGCCTAGTGAATATATCCTGGAGGTTAGTGTAGTTAACCCATTGTCCACCACTGCTAGAGTTTTCTCTAGGTTTATACGATCTATTTCTCGTAATCTCTCAGCGGCTTCTTGTTGTGATATTTTCCAAATCTCATTATAGACAGCATAATAGAAACATTTTTGATGTGGCTTCCTAGGACCTAATAAAAAATCCTGAAGAGTCCACATCCTATGTAAGTAAGGATAAGTGTTGTTTCACGTGTGTAAGTGTTGAGGTCTTTAGCCAATCGAGGCATAACTTCCCAACACTGCATAATGTCACTACCCCTGGATGTTCTCTTTGTACATTTCGTGGATCTGGCCTGTGGATAGTAAACCCTTTGCTTTTATCCATGAATCTTTCCTGACATCCTTTGGTGTCTTTGGGCCAAATCAACCATCCTTTCCAATCGGGGTCTGATCTATTGTATTGCATGATCTCATCTAACGTAATCCCTTCTTGTGATGTTTTGTTACCGTCGGTGGGGGATTATGCGGGCATCTGAGGTGTATTCAATTCTTTGTTCTTGGCCAGTCCAAGACAAGTCATTTGTTGCACTGTTTCATTCAAAAACATGATTTGCTGAGGAATAAGGCATGCTCTAAATAGTGCCTCTGTTCCCTGGACCTACCAGTCTCTAGTACCCCAGACACATTTTAAGTCTATGGTGTCTTTCCATAAGTTGAAACCTTGTTCAGACAAACTTAAAAGGGTAGTGACTATTAAACATTGATTATGCTATAATTGCAGATCAGACCGTAAAACTGATAGAGCATCCAGCGAGACAATAGTTATGTTTTGAGACATTTACTGTTTATGAGTCTGTATGGATGATCTGTTGAGGGGCTCCAGATCCACATGATTTGTGGAACTTTAGTCAGATGACCCTTGTCCTTATGAGACCCATCAAATATTCACGTGTCAAAATATCAGCATCCCCCCCAGGTTGTGTTTTAAAGTTTGCTAAGAGATATTGTACATGTACAAATAGGATCTCTAATTTTTTTTTAATTCATCTACAACCCTGGGATCTATTCAGTGTCTTGCTTTATGTTGTTATATGTATTCTTATTCACAGTCTGAGCACTGCACCGTCTGCATCCCCGAGGCTTGTGAACATGTGAGACCGTTTAAGAACTGCCATTTGCTTGCCTTTGTGACAGCCTGTATCATCTATCTCTCAATCAAAAAGGAACACAAGACTCTTTACCTTTCAACCTAGTTCTTTGGGGTAGCTTTGGGGTCAACCAGATTCCATCTATGACTTAATTTTCTTGGTACACCATTGTTTAGCTGTGAAGTACATCTCTAAACACTTGCAATTGCTTATGAGAACCAGTGGGTCCCATAGCTGTCCCATCTCCATTGAGTCTATATGTAACTTACAAAGTTTCAGTTTGACCATTTCTTGATGTAATAGGGGCCCCAATGGCTTGGTAATGCCTTGAAGGTCTACTTTGGGATTTAAATCAATTCCTAGTTCCAGTGGCTCCTATACTGAAACCAGGATATTTGACTTTGGGAGAAACGTTTTTCTATCCTGAAACTATCTTTCTTCCATGTTTCAAAGTACTGTTCCCTTTTAAATATCTGTTTTTTGGCTTGTGATATTTTTGATCTCAACAACCTGTGCTGTAAGTCACTGAGCAAATACCATTCTGCTGAGAAACCAGGAGAAACAGAAGAACTATCCCTGTACACGTGATGTACTTGTAACACTCTCCTAGGCCTCTAAGTCTCCGAAAAATACTGCCCACGGTAGAAGAAGTGAGAGGAGAAAATGATTTTATATCAGTCCATACACTCCAAACCTTATTTTGTTTTCACTGTATTAGTGCATAAGTGGTATAAAACGTTTTGGGTTTGATACACAGCCTCTGGTGCTGCAAGAGCGCCCTTAGTTTTTGATATTTACTTTACATTAACTACCTTCTTATGCTTTATCCACCTTTATTCATATGAAGACCTATTCATTTCAAAAGTGATTACTGTATCTGAGTTCCAAACCTCCTCCATCTGCTTACTATTAGGTTAGATGCTTTTGCATGGATGAATTAATATATGTACACTGAAATTGAAAAGAGTGCATTGAAGATGAAATAGCTGATGCTTGGAGAAACATGGTTGAACTTCTAAAGTATATATAAAGATGAAATTTGAGTGATAAATCATATAATGCTGAGGAGGCTTCGTTACTTGTATTATAACCCTAGTGCCTGGGCATGGCAGCTAAGGCTGGTATGCATTACCCAGTACAGGCCTTCCAAGCTAATAACTGCTGGAAACCCTGCCTGATGCACTAAGGTAAACACTGATCTTACACAAAGTGGCCACTATTGTAATCTTGCCTTATGTGGTCACGGTTCAACACCAATAATATTAGTAGCTTGGGATGATTTTCATTGAACATAAGTAGCTCTTATTACAGAAAAGGTTAGAGACCCCTGGTTTAGACAAGTATACATTCAACTATGCTTCACTCCAAATTACTGTAACTTAGGTGTCATGCGACCTTTGCATTAACAATAATGATTTTCTTAACACTTAGACAAAATATTAACATTGTTTTCTGAAGCACTGCAAACAATAGAGCAAAATCCCGCACCTTTTCAATGAGAAATGTGGTCCTAAACCCCACAGTGTACCAAATGAACATCGTTCAGCCAATTAATGTACTCTGAGCCATTTTTTTGTTTTCAACGTTTTCCCTTCCAATGCTTTTTGCATTTTATTTTGTTGAGAGCCTAATCCTTTATACCCTTACGTAGTTAAACTCCTTTTCATAGCCACCTGTTGGTAAACTATGGAATTCACTAGTCACTGCCTATTTTCAATGTAGAAAAGTGTTCAAGGGTTCTTTTCTGGAGCTACTACCCAAGCCTCATGAACTCTCCAACACATCACCATCTTTCTGTTCCTACCTTGTATTGATGCTCATGCGATGCAGCTATGCCACAGGTACCTAAGCAGATCCATTAGGCAATGCATTTTGGAATTTTAGAAGGCTATCCAATGTGTTACGAATATATGCACTGCTTGAAAGAGTAAAAAAAAAGTACAAATGTCTCTTCACAGTCCCCCGTTAAATTATCACACTATATGGGCTTTATCAGGGTTTCAGAAATCTATGCCGAGAAAGATTTGAGGATAAAGTGAGGGTAAAGACTTGTGCTGCTTTGAAGAAGTATCACATCCCCACAGTGATAAGTCCTCAGTACCAACCAGCCAGCTTTAGGGTGGTGCAACCTGTGCAGCAACACCTAGGACTAACCTCAGGGGATGCTGTGTTTAAGAACAACTTATGGGTTAAAAGCACACGCTGCAGAGTTCCTTCTGTGTCCAATAGTTTTCAGGCAACAATAAAAATGTCAAGATAACTCTGGTGAATAACGCTCCTGCTGCAGAGAGATTGGAGTTATACTAGTGCCATAATGTGTGGAGGGTTAATGTGCCTGTCCAAAGAACGATTACCAAGCAGATCACAGAACTGAATGCGAGTGAACTACAAGTAGTGCTACAAAATAATGAAATGCATGCTAGAGAGGGGCTATGGAGAGATCTGGGCACGGTTGGAGGGTGGTAGTGAGAGAATTCGTGGAAAAGGTAGTCATTGGGAGGGAAGTCAAAGAAAAACTGTTGCATTGGGCACCAGTAGTGCTAAAGCCAGCCCTGGTATGCCAACCATTACATCAAAGGAAGACACTACAGTGACCATTCAGAGTTTCGCGGAAGAATTAACCCCTTCAGTGCCCGCCCCTTTCCCCGCCCTGTGCCGGCCGTTGCATTAGCGGGCGGGGTCTATGACGAGCTGGACTCGTCATGGGCACAGCGCTACCGCGGCCCATGACGAGTCCAGCTCGTCATGGGCACTGAAGAGGTTAAAAGATAGATTGATGCAGTAAGTTATGGAATGTACTCCATATTGAGAAGCCACATAATGGTGTCAAAAGTCATGGATATGACTAACTAATAATACAGATGGAAAGCACGCATGAAGGCAGAATAGATAAGGGCCCATCGCTCTAGCTCCCCACTCACACATCAATCTCTTCCATTTTTCCGGGGATCCTGAGCTCTTCACTAGGCCAGGCATTGAACTAACAGCATTTGACATTGCATACCAACCGGCTCACCTAACCATCCTCATACCACCTATCTATTCTCTTGTTAGAGCATCATAGTCCAGTGAGGTTATCTGCAGCACTTATGTATATTTGAAACAATTGGAGACTTCCTGTAGGTAGACCACAACATTATGGAGCTTTTGTGTTTTATTGTATTATGTTGTATTGTAGTTGCATTCCCAAAGCAGTTCACATCCTTGAGAAGGCCCCAAAGATCACTAGCAGACCTGCCAGTGGAATAGATAAGTCAGTCAGATTCGGGGGTGTTAGTCTCAAATTTCCCAACTAAGAAAAGCAGTGGCCCTCAGAGTAACTGTTTGAGGTGACCAAGGATGGAGATGCACTGTTCTCATTAGATACTTCTAATGAGGGTCAGTATTGATTGCACCAGGTGGGCCTCATGGGCTGAGTTTGGTGGACAGATACTCCAAAAGAGTAAAATGTACTCTGTCAGTGTAAAACTTACTTCAATGGCCCGACAGAGTAGATGAGAGTAGATGCATCGGAAGTAAACCATCCCACCATCAGCTCTATTTGGAGTGGATGGAGAGATGGCATTTTTTTTTTACTGACCGTTAGGGACATGAAAAAGGAAACAATTACCCAAACATAATCGGACAAAACTGGTGTGGGGGTCATTATTTTTTTATTTTTGAAAAACAAACTTCATCTTTGGGAGTGTTTTTTTGACAAATAAAAACTTTTACAAAGTTTTAACGTCCAGCCGTCATGTTTAACAGGGCCACCCATTAAACTATTCCTATATTGACAGAAAGCATCATGACTATAGTTCCTGCCAGTGCTAGACATGTCTGCTGAGCTGGCGGACATCTCTAAATTTGGCAGGTGGAGCAAAGGCAATAAACTCTGTCTGCCTTTACTAATTTGCTAAATACTAAATCAGGCCCTATTTTTAGAGTGGCACAGTGGGTAAAAAACAAATGTTTGCAATGCTACACCGAGGGATTGCCAGTGGTTAAGACTTTTTACAAGCACTGGTTCCATCACCTTTTGGGTGTCTATTTGAGAGTAGTATGCCTGGAAACCTAAGACTGGTGTTGCTTTCCAGGCCCTCTACTGCCAACGTTTGTGAATTCTAAAAAGTAGTAACTTTGCATTCATTCGAGGAGTACATCTGTGAGTGCAGATTTTCTTCTTTTTTGGTAAACCGGTCACTAAGCAGCACATTTACTGAGAAGTAGCAAGTCGCAGTGCAGTAGGCAAGTTGCTGTGATGCATTGCATCTCTGAGGAGAGCAGAACTGCGCCTTCAAAGAAAGGATGCAGTTCTGCTATCTCCATGCACTGGTGTACTTAGGGCAGCCTTGTGCCAAAGCGAGCACCCTTCCACATTGGTGCAAAGAAGTCTGCGCCAAGGTCAAGAAAGTTTTTTTGCAGGTAGGCCTGCCTTCCTGGACAAACATTATTTTTGACAGCTTTTTCTCCTTTGTATGTGCTGCATTCTGCAGCACACGTGAAAAAAGGAATTTATGAGTCAAAATAAAGATATTTCTTCTTGACATGCAGTTGAAACAAATTCCATGCTCTACTCACAGAACATCTACCTGATGCAAAGTGATGTAACACAGTGCAATGCGCTACGACGCGTTACATTTTCTTACAAAGCCACACTAATTGACATTTGTGTAGCTTTGTAACTATAAAAAAGTATTTGCGTTGGGGCTGCAGCAAAAAAGTGATGCAACCTAGATGCTAAACCTTTCTAAATTGAGCCTATGTAAATATGGGCTTGCGTCATAATCCATGGTTGGATGCATAGGAATGCCAATGCACCACCAATGAGACAACTACCAAATGGAAAGTAACTCAAGGCTGCGCAATGTACTGCATTGCCTTTTTCTTTTTCTTTCATGGACACTTGTCAAAAATTTACATTTGCATGGCTTTTTAAATACCAAAAAGGATTTTGCGTTGGGGCTGTGTCAAATAAGTGATGCAACCCAGACGTAAAATCTTTTTAAGTCTGAACATATGTAAATATGGGTTTGCATCAAAATCCATAAGTGGATGCACGGAAACATCCATGCATGGATCGCATACCTGACACAATGAAACGCAAGGCAGTGAAATGCGATGCTTTGTGTTACGTTACTTGTTCTGGCAAAGTCACACAATTCAAAATGTGTGTCCTTTGTAAATACCGAAAGTCAAGTCAAGTCAAAAAAAACTTTATTTCGGACAAAATGTCCTAAAAAGTACATTATAAAACAACAATTAAAAGAGTAATACGATTGTACATACAATTTCAAATTTAGAAATTCATAGACCCTAGGACATAAAATTTGGACAGAGATAACACAATTGGTTAGAGAGTTCATGTAACAATAAATATATAAATTAAGCTAAAATTAGATCCTCAATAAAAATAGGAAATCAAAAGTTCCTATATTTAAAACTAGTGCATGAATAAGTAAGTGGCAAATAAATTTACAGCATTGACTAACAACAATCAATTTTCATTCTGGGTTCTCAAGTGGGCCCTTCTAGTACACCATACTGAGAATAAAAAACCGGCCACCGAGTAAACTATAGGGATACCTGTATCAGATTTCAGTACCCTAAATGCTTCAAGACAAGACCTGGTACCAAGATTCCTGCAGATCTGTGCCAACCAGCGACTCCTTGCCTTCTGGTGACCAGAGCAACAGAAAAAGACATGAAGCTCTGTTTCCTCGGGGTAATCGCACATTGGACAATGGGTCAAGTTTTGATTACTCCATTTAGATGTGAAACAGCGCAGTGGGAGTACCCCGTGTCTAAATTGTAAAAAGAGCTTCCTGGCTGCAGGTGGGGTAATGAGATCTATTGCCGGTTCAAAGCAAGGAAGTGCCTTGATTTCTAAGAAGGCACTAGTGCATTTCCCAGTCCCAAAAGAATTGTTAAGTTGTGTTAGTCTGTATTCACTATAGCATGCCTTCATTTGACCCTTTGCCGTTAACAAGCAAGCAGACTCAGGATCAAGCCACCTTATATGGTCAAACCATGGGATTTTTAAAGTACCACAAGACCTTAATATCTCTGTGAGCTCCTCCCTATATGGTATTAGCTCGGGGGTGGTCCACAAACGACGCCAATACATTATGGGTTTAAGTCCCGCTACTTCAGCGATTGATGTTATGTCTATATCCATACGTAGCGGGACCAGGGGGGTACTACGAGGCAATTTAAATAACTGTCTTAGGTATTGGTTCTCCACCTGCAATAGTTTTGACGTATTTAGGTGGCCCCATAACTCTGCACCATACAAAGCTCCACCTCTTGCCTGAGCCCTGTATATTTCCACAGCTGGACTAACAATTCTTTTGCTGGACTTATTAAAAACCTTCATGATGCCTCCTGAAGTTTGTGCTAGTCTTAGCGTAGATTTTGTGATGTGGGCCCCCCAATCCATAGACTCGGTTATTGTAAAACCCAAGTACACAAAGGATGACACCCTTTCGAGGGGTTTACCATTTAGGGATGGGTTAGGGCGAGTACTTTTTGGACAATTAAATGCCATGAATTTGGTTTTTTGGAGATTTATTTCTAAACCTCTATCCCTGAAAAGGGTTTTGCATCAGGCTGTGTCAAAAAAGTCGATGTATCCACAACACACAATGTTTGTAATTCTGGGACTAAATTTAAGTTCCTGATCCAAAAAATTAACAAGTTAAAACCTCCTAGTGAAATCAGGAAGACAAGAAAATCAACACAGACAGAGCAGGCCCGACTCAGTGCTCCACGACCCACCCCAAATGTCAAGAATGCATTTATTTAGAGGGAGGGGGTATCATACCCCAATCACCGCTGTTGAAGCTACACCCTTGTGGCCCAGTAACTTGCTTCACCGCGGGAGGCTGTTCGCAACACTATACTGTACAATAACCGAGGTCTGCCAATCTATAGGGCTGTGGACTGGGATTTTCAAACTGTGACTATACATGTACAACTATTGGTTTTGCATAAGCACCACTTTACACCAATGCAGCACGGACCTTCCACGCAAAAAAATTAGAATTAAAACCATGAACGAGCATTGTTGGTCAGGAAGCAAACAGAATTAGTAAACATGAAATAATCAAACACTTAGGCATGTAATACCCTAGCGACTGATGCACTAAATGTGATTATATTGAACAGTTCAATTATCCTCTTCGAAGTGACCTCACCGCTGCAATCCAGCGGGCCACAAGGCCCATTAACATAATGCAACAATTCATCGCTGACACTGTGGCAATCAACATGTCAGAGCGCATGACAAATCAACAGCGAAGAAAATGTCGCCCATGAGTAGAACATACATCAGGGTCAGTGGAGACTATAAAAATCATAAGCACGGCTTCCCTAAGCACAATTCTAAGCGCGTGCTGGATTTGCATGAAAGCATAATTGCTAATAATGTGAAAGCATGTCAGATCAATAATTTCCACTAAAAAAATAATTAAATATGATGTTCAATTTCCATGTGTTTTCACTTACATGATGGATGCTGCTTTATTGATGAATGGGACTTAATTTGCATGTGTTTCTCAAATGCCATTTATTCGTCAACGTGCCTCGCATACAATGCCGTTTTCACTGTGGCTACCGGCTTCGGCGGCGCCTTGTTATCAGGAATATTGTCTGCATTAGCATATGCTTTCTTTCAGGTGAATGCTCGCTCCTAAGGCGTCACTGGAAGGAATGCAGTGGGTCTTTGCTGACTTTCACGTGTGCACGCATGCTTCAGCCAGTGGCGTCTCTAGATGTGATTATTAGGGGGGCACAGAAGGGGCCACAGATGAAACATCTGAGAACACCTACAATAGGCGATCATGGAGAAAGATAGAGTGCATTTGTATGTGTGTATGCATATATATTAATATATATACATTACCTAGTGATAGGTAGGCATTTATAGTTAGGACCTAGTTTCCATAGGAAAAGAGTTTTTTACTTGCCTATATCTTTGCAGCCGTTTGATCAATCTTTACGAAATATTCCCCAAAAAGTGCCCTCCTAATTCTTGTTGCGGCACGAAAGTTTTAGGGTGATCTGTCAAGCGGGGCCGAGACAAAGAGGGAAGCGGGGGGGGGGGTAAAAAGCATGGGCTTCCCATTTTAATTCTCATAGGTTTTTTAGACACGACTACAGCCCAAACTGCTGAACGGAATTATACTAAATATGGCAGAAAGGTAGATGTTGGTCCAGCGAGGTGTTTTTGTAATTTGGTGTAAATCTATTTAGTAGTTTTTGAAATATCAAGGAAAATCCAAATTTGTATATATAGGGATGCAGAGGATCCACGACATCTCCCGATCTCATGCTGATATCCGATTGCCTGCCAACACTTCAAACCAGGAAGTGTTGGCAGCCATTTTGTGACTCCGCTTGAACCAAGTCACAGAAAAAAATTGCTCCTGGTGGTCCCACAGGGACGCTGCAGGGCCAACCAGCCAGCCAGCCCCCATGGTCCCTAATAGATTTGGGTGGGTGCCACAATAGAGGCCGGTCCTCGGGGGAAGGGATCCCTGGGGCTAAAATTGGCCCATGAGGGGGGCCACGCGGGCCCCCTCCACAATTTCTGTGGCCCCCAGAGCTAAAATTAGCCTAGGCAGGGGTGCTGTGTGGCTGTAGAAAGCAAAAACAAGGAGATGATGGACGGAGTTCTGAAACTTTTCAGACACTCACCCCCAGTCACAGATCTGGGTTGAATCCATCATCGTTCTTTAGCTCATTTCGCCACCCCAGTTCAGACAAAGCTATATGCAAATCATTCTTGACCCTGTGCCTCATGGTAACAGTCCAGCCCAAAGTGCCTGGCCATGTCTTCCCTGGACCGGAAACAAGAATCCTGGGACCGGTTTTTGGCTAACAGCCCTCATCAGCCAGGCTAGCTGTGGCCCCCATCCCTTAAAAGAATACAAATAAATAAAAAAAGGCCAGGCCTCAGGTGATGGAGACCCTGGGCGAAAATAGGCCCAGGGAGAGGGGTCTGCTCTGCCCGCTTCCCCATTTCAAAAAGGCCTGGCTACGGGAGATGGGGTCCCCAGGGCCCAAATCAGCCTAGCTAGGGGGCCTCCTACCCTAATAAAAGGAATTGTTTTTTTTAAAAGCCAGCCCCAAGTAGCTGGCGGCCTTGCCCCCTTTCACCACCACTCCTGGTGTATAACTGGTTGGGGGATGAAGTCCTCTTGAGTGCTGAGGGAACGTGTGGACTAAGAAGCCCGCCTGTTACCTCTAATAACTCCCTTACCGGGGGATTCCTGAGAGCTAGTCCCGCCCCATTTCTCCACCACTCTGCAAACACGACTACTAGTTACAAACAGAGACGTTTTAAGGCATGGGCAAAGTGGGCTCTGGCCCAGGGCCCCAGCATTTCTGGGGGGCCCTGATTGAGCCAGATTTGTTCTGCAGATAGTTTTGCGCTGCTGTCCTTTAATAGTTCTTAACTAGATTGTTTTAGATATGGTTTTCCTTTAATTTAGGTTTAATTTGGGTGATGTACCAGAGTCTATAACTGACAATTTACAGAGAAAGTATGTTTGGGTTTTATGCAACATAAATAAAAAAGTTTCTTTGAGATCAAAACAGAATCTCAGATATGAGAGATGGGAGGGTGTCACAGAGATTATTTGCAGTAATAATAGTGAGCTGCTGCTGCTGTGTTAAAAATATAGAAAAAAACACATCACTATCCCCGAATATTAGATGTCAACACATTTAGAATTTGGACGCGGGTGCCTGTGCACGGCCAGTGACCTGTCCAAAGAGGGCGCGAAGGAGCAGATATTGGGCTATAAATTCAAAGCTGTTCAGAACAGGGGGCCCCAAAATACGCTTGGCCCAGGGCCCCCAAAATTCTTAAGATATCTCTGGTTACAAAACCATAGAAATTCACTTAAAAATATAAAGGTTACAGGGATGTTATAGTTAGGAAATAGAATTAAATGAACCTTAGAAATTCACTGAAAAAAACAATGGTTATAGGAACATTTTAGTTAGGCTCAGAGTTCGCTCGTACAAAACCAGTGAAATTCAGCAGATATAGTTACCTGAGCTAACTATAACTCACGCCCTCGTAATGCACTGCCTATGACCCCACATATTACATCACTGATGACATGGTTGTGACATCACTGATGGCATCTCAAATTCCTTCACTGATGACATCATCTACAGAAGCTCTCCCACATCCCTATACTAGCTGTCATATACCCACTCACACAACTACTAACATACACATTCACAGATCCATACAAGTACTCACAAAAGCACTCACTCACCTATAAAGCTACTCATACAAACAGCCTTTATCCCGACACAGCCACTCACAGAGCCACACAGTCACCCAAACAGCTACTCACACACCCACTTATTCACCTATACATCTACTCACACACCCACTCAATCACCCATATAGCCTCTAAACTCAGCCACTCACTCACCCATACAATCACTCACACAGTCACTCACACACCCATTAAACCACGTTTATCCCCATTCACACATCCATACAAGCACTCACACATCCACCATTTCATGAGTGATGTAATATGTAAGGTCATAAGTGGTGCATTGCAAGGGCGTAATTTATAGTTAGCTCAAGTAACAATAACTGCTGAAATTCACTAAGAAACACACCATCCTAGAAAAAGAAAATACTCTTAGTGAATGCAAGAATAAGTAAAACATAAACAGGGCCAACATTGCTCTTCCCAGGCTAAGAGGACAGTGTCTGTTGTTGCTAGCTACGGCTGACACTAGTGGTGAGGCACAATGGTGGGGGGACAGAACATTTGCAGATGGGGCATCGGCCCACCAGCGCCCTACTTCCCCCACCAACGTTGCCACTAACTTCAGCAATAGGGGCAACAAAGCTTGCACCATGGGCACGCATGGGGTTGGAGGTGCTGATTCATGCCAGGTTTCTATCTACCTATTCTGCATATAGCCCCGTTTCCCGGATTTTACACTATTGTGTGTACAATTTACTAGAGCCTTGGTCGGATGCTTGTTGTTGTTTTCAGTTGCATTAGGATCTCTTTGAAAACAAAAAATGTTTGCTCGGATGATAAGGCCTTCCTCGTCTCTAACCTGCCACTTACTTATTTTGAAATTAATTAATTTTTAAATCTGATGTACATATATTATTTTGCATTACTTAACATATACCCTGTAGAAAATAGGGTTACTGTTTGGGGTTTTTTGGGGGCTCTACTCAAGCAGCAACCACAATGCTTGCTAGGGTGCCACACAAGCAAACCCCAAAGTAATCTATGTTTAACCCTCTGATAGCTTGGCACAACAGCAGTCAGGCTTAACTTAGAGGCAATGTGTAAAGTATTTATGCAGCACTTCAAACAGCAGTAAAGAGAAAACACAACAAAAGAAAAATCGCACAACAAATTGAAAAAAATAGAGTAACATGTCCGAAATTATTTGACTTCAAAATGCCAAAAATCAAATTAGAATAACCCGAGATATGCAATTGTAAAGGTTTTGAAGAAAACAAGCTCTATGCGGTTATCTGGTCGTGGTGGATTGTATCCAAGTCACATGTTTAGGCCAACCGTGATGGAGTGCAGTTGGGATACTGGGCTGAGGTTAGTCCACTGAGAAAATGCCTTGTGGCTTGGGTGTGGAGCTGCAAAGTCTGTGCTTCAAGCTGAGCAGGCCAGCATCGAGTAACAGTCAATGAGGAGCAGCGAAGCAAGATTCGGTGTTGAGATGCATTGCGCAGCAGCGGAGTCAATGACTGCAGACAAAGAGCTCTGATGCGATGTCCTGCATTGTCGTTGAGAAAGCTGATAGAGCCTGTGTAGACTTGCACCATGATGCATCAGTGCAGGGGATAGGATGCGTCACACTAGGCTGGTGTCAGCGTCACACTGTGTCGGAATCAAAGATACCACCAGTGCTTGGGATGACTTATGCAGAGATGTGTTGGAATTGACAATGAGCTGCCTCGCGCTGTGCTGCATCGACATGCGTGGAGATGCATATACTTCGAAGAAGCCTGTTATATCCCTGTGGCTTGAACAGGGGGCCAGCTGACTGACCCTTAAAGATTTGCTGGAGATCTGAGTCCACACAGGCAGGCTGGATTCAGCAGGGCAGCTCACAGCAGAAGAAGAGTCCTGCTGCAGCAAAAGCAGGCCTTGGGTACTAAAGTAGTTCTTGGTCAGCAAAGCAGAGTTTGGGCATCAGGGCAGTCCTTCTTCCTGGCAGAGCCTACAGGTCTAGAAGTGATCTGAAGTGTTGGGTTAGAGTAAAATATTTATTTCTGGAACCCCCTTTGAAGGGGGAGAAATTACTAGAGTTCTCCCCCTACAGAGGTGCCTGGAATTCCCTACCTCTGTGGCCTGCCCCAGCTTATCTAGTGGCAGAAAAGACTACTGTGAAACCCTTTGGGAGTGTGCTGTGCTAGGGTTTTTGTGATGTGCAAGTGTCGTAGGCGATAGCCCCATCCCCACCCCTCAAGTCAGAGGTGACTTATCCTGCCAACACCTATTCCACCCTTTGTCTCACTGTCTGGTATTAATACTCAAAGACCAACTGCCAGCTACACCTAGTTGTGTGACCCAGGATACAAGCTACAGGCACCAAATGGTTAGGACAGGGTTACTCATAGTACGGCCCGCGGGCCGCTAGCGGCCCAGCAAGCCTTCCTTGGCGGCCCGCGGACCTTTCAGACATCGTACCGGTGTACGAGCGAGGAAGAATGGAGTTCAGGCAGGCAAGAGCCCTATTATGCACTCGAAGACGGAGGGCTGCTCTGGTTGGCTGAAGCTCCCGCCCCACGTTCGGAAATAGCCCGCAGTGTGCAACGATTGGCTTCTCAACCGGAGGCTGCAGGCTGTCTCTCCAATGAGCTGTGGAGAAAAGGGAACCCTCCGGTTGGATGATGTACGTTGGAGCCGAAGCCCGCGCTTCGGTCAGCCTTTGTCTCCGTGTCCATCCATTCAATTGTAGTCACACGGATCGCTCGCCCCCGGTCAACTGGGCGAGGAGCCCAGGATGTTATAAGTGTACCACCCTTGGTCACCCTGGAACACGCCGCCGTTAACTGCGCTCGATTTCACGTTCACATCGTCTGCTTTATGCAGACACCATTTCGAGTCTGCCCGGATACAGTGAAAGCACCAAGGCACACGTTATCTCACATTTATTATAAACTGAGGCCCAATAACTCCCAGACCCCCTTCTTTCTTCGTGAGGGAGATGGAGGGAGACGGAGGGAGGGAGGGAGAGGGAGACAGAGGGAGGGAGGGAGACGGAGGGAGGGAGACAGAGATGGAGGGAGGGAGGGAGGGTGGGAGGGAGGGAGAGAGAGACGGAAGGAGATGGAGGAAGAGGGAGGGAGAGAGACGGAGGGAGACGGAGGGAGGGAGAGGGAGGGAGATGGAGGAAGGGAGGGAGAGGGAGGGAGGGAGGAAGATGGAGGGAGGGAGGGAGATAGAGGGAGTGAGGGAGACAGAGGGAGATGGAGGACGGGAGATGGAGGGAGAGGGCGGGAGAGAGACAGGGAGGGAGAGAGACAGGGAGGGAGAGAGACGGATGGAGGGAGAGGGAGACAGAGGGAGAGAGACAAAGGGAGGGAGATGGAGGGAGACAGAGGGAGGGAAGGAGAGGGAGGGAGGGAGAGAGAGGGAGGGAGAGGGAGAGGGAGGGAGGGAGATGGAGGAAGGGAGGGAGAGGGAGGGAGGGAGGAAGATGGAGGGAGATAGAGGGAGTGAGGGAGACGGAGGGAGATGGAGGACGGGAGATGGAGGGAGAGGGAGGGAGAGAGACAGGGAGGGAGAGAGACAGGGAGGGAGAGAGACGGAGGGAGGGAGATGGAGGGAGAGGGAGACAGAGGGAGAGAGACAAAGGGAGGGAGATGGAGGGAGACAGAGGGAGGGAGACAGAGGGAGGGAGGGAGGGAGAGAGAGGGAGGGAGAGGGAGGGAGATGGAGGAAGGGAGGGAGAGGGAGGGAGGGTGGAAGATGGAGGGAGGGAGGGAGATAGAGGGAGTGAGGGAGACGGAGGGAGATGGAGGACGGGAGATGGAGGGCGACGGAGGGAGGGAGACAGGGAGAGAGACAGGGAGAGAGACAGGGGGAGGGAGGGAGAGGGAAGGGGAGAGAGGGAGAGGGAGGGAGAGGGAGGTGGAGAGAGGTAGGGAGAGGGGGAGGGAGGGGAAGGGAGAGGGGAGGGGAAGGGAGAGGGTAGGGAGGGGGAGAGGGAGAGAGAGAGAGATGTGTGTATGCCGGATCTGGTGGCTCAGTGGACGAAGGCGTCTGCTGCAGGGGCCTGTGTTCAACCTCATGGTCACAATTTTTTTTTGCTTAAGCCCCGCCCCTCCCCCTCTGATCCCGCCTCCACCGGTGCGGCGCTCAGCCACAAACCACACTGTAAATTTGGCCCCCAAGAGAAAGTTTGTGAGTACCCCTGGGTTAGGATAAGAAAATGCCAACTTCTAAAAGTGCCATTTTCAGAACTGTGACTTAAAATCCAACTTTACCATTAAAGGGGGTTTTAAATTACAGTTCTTTAAGGACCAAACTCGATTTCCCTACCTACTCTCAATTAAAAGTGATCGCTTATTAAATGTAATAAGTTAACCCAATGTTATCCTATAGAAAAGGTAGGGCTTGCAGTAGTTTTTCACTACCAGGACATGTAAATGTAAAAACTACATGTGCCCCTATTAAATACACTGCACCCTGCCCCAAGGGTATAAATATAAGTCACCCTATGGGTGACTTAAATGTATTAAAAAGGAAGATTTAAGCCTGGCAAAAGGTTTATTTTGCCAGATCGAAATGACAGTTTAAAACAGTGCACCCAGGCTGCAGCGGAAGGCCTGAGACATGTTTCAGAGGCTACTTAAGTGGGTGGCACCATTAATGATGCAGGCCCACTAGTAGTATTTAATTTAAGACTCTGGGTGTATATATAGTGCTGCTGTACTAGGGACTTATAAGTAAATTAAGTGTGTCAATTGGGTGAAAGCCAATTTCACCATATTTAAAGGAGAGAGCACAAGCACTTTAGCACAGGGTAGCAGTGGTAAAGTGTGCAGAGTCTGAAGGCTAACAAAACTGAATTCAGCAAAAACAAAAGGAGTAACTCAAATAGTTTAGGGGAAGACCACCGTAAGGCTGACAGGTGTAATACACATAATATCTGTTTTCGCCACCTTTATTTTTAGTTTTCCAATATCTAATGTGCAAATTTAAAGTCAATTAGTTGCCTAATTAATAGTTTGCTATATATTATTGTTAAAAAGTATTTACTACACATGCTTTTTCATGCTGCTTAGGTTTGTTGTATTTCACTTTTTCACACAGTATTAATGTATGTATTCTATATCACACAATACCTAGAGATGTCCTCCATTCCTTCTAAACTGAAAATAATATCTTTAATATTTTCCACTATGTAAATAAGTCATTATGATTGTTCTTGTATTTAATGATAATGGGTTTTCTGATTTTAAATTCGAGATTTTCATATAATCCTTATAATCCTGTCAGTACCCAAGAACAAGACTCTGCTACAGGGACAACTTTCTTTGCTTCCTACTCCACATAATGCCTTTATATTTACCTATAATCAGTGCCACTAGAATTATGCGATTATGCAGCCGCAGTGATCTTCATATAATTGTAGATTTGCCGCATTTGCCACATAATCCACATAATCCATCATCTGCCGCATAATCTGCAGATTTTACCAATAAAATGTCTCTAGCGTTCAACGTTAGTAAAAATGCAACAACACATTGCTGCATAGTGAAAGACACGTTTGAAAGGTTACCTGGTGACATTTATGTAGCTTATTGCTATATTTGGGTGTTTAACTAGTACTAATGAGGTGCAACTAATGCCCAGATAGTGTTAACAAGTGTAAAAATGACAAAATAATGAATTAAAACTATTACAAAATGACCTGCATAATTTTACCTTTTCTTGCCGCAAAATTTACTCAACCGTGCCTCAGTTTGGCCCTCCCCTGCCATTTCAGTGGCCCTGCCTCTCAAGGGACCCACTCACCAGAGCAGAAAGTAAGGCTGTGTTGCCAGTACCAATGGACCTGCTATGGGACAGGGTATTTTGATCCACAAGTGGGTACTTTTGGCACATTTAGGAATGTTGGATTCTCCTGATTGTTCCAGCGGGCCGCCATAAATCACAGTTGCCTGCTGATGGGGTGTCTGTCCTATTTAATTGGTCCCCTTTAATTACCCCTTTCAAAGTCCAGCAGTGGCGGCTGGTAGGAACGGGGTGGCAGGCGGGGGGGGTTTTGAAAAAAATATGTATAAAAAAAACACTTACCTCTTCACTGCTGCCTTCTCTCCTCCGTCATCTCTCCTCCGCTTCTGTTTCTGACTCTGAGTCCTGGAAGCAGGAAGCAAACAGGCTCCCCTATGCCAATCACGATGCTGCTATCACCAGCATGACAGCAGCGTTGTGATTGGTCTGAGCGCTGTGGTTCGGCGCTCAGACAGGAACTGGGAACCTATGCATGTTCTCCACGCCGATTGTGCATTACAGCCCAGTGAAAAACATGCTAGGTGTTCATAACTGTTTGGACGGCCCAAGACGGCCGGCCATACCGTCATGCACACTTAAGAAAGTGCCCACCACTCCTCCCCTGTGATACCAGCCCTGCCTCACCCTACCCTAGCCCCGTAGCTAGGAAATATAAAATGATAACATTGTTATTATAATTTTATTTTTCCTTTTTCCACTGCTCTGAGAGCAGTGGGGTGAAGCTCCTCCACTTAAGTGCAGGATCCGCCCCTGAGGTCCAAATTAGCTCACTCAAGATCTAGGGGCCAATGATAGTTCAGGTTTCATGCCCATCACTGAAATATCATGCCCTTTCTTGGTACATTTCACGACTCTTCCTGCCTCCACTTTCAGTTGGGCAACCCCCATTTTGTTGTTGTCACGCTTACTACCATTTTGCCTTTGATGCACACCCCCTTGGTACCCGGGGCCTTAGCCAGGTTAACCGTGCGGCCCCTGAGGCTCTTTCATGGGCAGGCCTTCATTATTGAGCCTGGGATTGGAAGGGAACCTCAGTGGATTTCTACCTATGCTTCCTTTGTGCAGATTGTTTTGTTCACTCCTATAGTCAACAACAGTCAGAAAGAAGAGATCTGAGGTTTGTCTCTAAAGGGAGTAACTTAATTACATCTAATAGTTGTTCCGAACTGTAGAAGATTAATGTCAAGAAACAGAATTAAGGAACTGTTGAGAAGATATGACTTGTAGGCAATAAAATCTGAACTGGGTGTACATGAGTAAAGTTTCCGATAAGGAGAAAGGACTGTTTCTGCACACATCTGAGTCTAAAGGATGTAAATTCAAATTTATAGCGCTTACATTGGGATGGGATGATAACAGTGGGAGGCCTAGATCACATACATGACTGTTTCCTGCAGCAGAGCCAGCCTGAGGTATTCTGGGCAGGTGTCTGGAGGCCACAGGTGGCTTTGGAGGAGAATGCTTCGTTCAGGGAGTTGGTGTAATCTTCTTAAGTAATGATAAAGGCACGGACTGCAAAAGCATAAGCTTGCGCGAAGACAAAAGGAAGAATATAATGCAGATGTGACATCTGGAAATTAGATGTTTTTGTAATTGCCTAGACTTGGAAAATCTGGTAAAGGCAACAAAAAAAAGGAAACCAATTTTTGTTTCACTTGCCAGTCCCTAAGAGTGGTGAGATGAACAGTTACAGGATAAGAAGCAAATAGTTTTAGATTCAGCTATAGGTTTGTGTGGAGGGAGGTGGAGTCACTCCAAGAATCCAAATTCCCTCCATGGCACGGAATTTAAGGTAGAATCACTCCAAGGGTGTCAGGCTCATCACAGTGGAAGGACAAGGAAGTAGAGGGCATGCAGTTGGTTTAACCCCTTCGCTGCTAGGCCTTTTCCCCCGCTGTGCTAATCCTTTTTTTGGCTATTTGGGGTAGTTCAAGCTCAGGCCCCCGTAACGTTTTGACCACATAAGGTATCCACGCCAAATTTGCGTCATTTTTTTCCAGCATCATGGGGATTCTAAAGGTATCCAGGATTTGTGGATTCTCCTGGAGGGGACCCAGATATTAGCCAAAATACAGGTACATTCGGTTTTTTTTTGGAAAAAAGGGATACAGATGAAAGCTTCTGTTTTTTTCCCTGCAAATTGTATCAAAAAAGGGGGTTGTGGTGCTGAAATACACAGTTTTGGCATTTTTCTGGGACATAGCCTATTTTTGCAATTTTGTGTGTTTTCAAACTCTTTCTAGTTAATGGTAGAAATGGGTATGAAAGAAATAATGGATCCGGAAAGATATGCATTTTAGAAAAGTAGACAAAATTATACATTCAGCAAGGGGTCATTGGTGTAGATCCTTCAAGGTTTCTTCATAGAAACTAACCACTGAAAATAGGAAAAGTTGAAAATTAGTTGGAAAAAACAGCCATTTCTGTGTCAATGTTTTCATCTATAACTTCTTCTAATTATGACAACTGTTTGAAAGCTATATAGCATTACATCCTCTGGACATTTCTGGTTGTGGGGATATATAGGACTTATAGGTTCACCAAGAACCCGACGAACCCAGAGCCAATAACTGAGCAGTGTCTTGCAATGGTTTTTTATTATGTAACGGGTATATAGCAATTAATTTGGGAAAATATACACATGGAAAATTTGGTACGTAAGACACCTGTGTATTTCTGAAATTGGAACAAAATATAGAGTTTAGAAACAGTAGATATTTGCACATTTCCAAAATTGTGAGTACCCATATTAGCATGAGAATTATAGCTAATTTTCTTTTATGACTTCTTTTTTACACATTGCCTTTCATTTAAAAGGCAGGAATGCATCAAAAATCAATAGGTAATAACAGTTGCTCTACAATCCTGTGTTACCCTAAGTCTCCCGATAAAAATGGTACCTCACTTGTGTGGGTAGGCCTAGTGCCCGTGATAGGAAACGGCTCAAAACGCAACGTGGACACACTTTATTTTTACAGTGAAAAACTACCGTTTTTTTGTAAAGTGCCTAGCTGTAGATTTTGAACCCTAGCTCTGCTGGCACCTAGGGAAACCTAGTAAACCTATAAATCTTTTCAAACTAGACACCCAGGGGAATCCAGGATGGGGTGAATTGACTGGCCCTCACCAGGTTCTATTACCCAGAATCCCTTGCAAACCTAAACATTTGTAACAAAAAACACATTTTTCTCACATTTCTGTGGTGGAAAGTTCTGGATTCTGCATCGATCCCAAAAATTCCCAGCGTTCCCCAAAGTTTTCAGAGAACATTTTTACCACACTTGTGGGGATAGGCCTAGTGCCCGCGACAGGAAACGGCCCAAAAAGCAACGGGAACACACCACATTTTCACAGTAAAAACTGACTCTTTTTTTGCAAAGTGCCTAGCTCTAGATTTTGAACCGTAACTCTGCCAGCACCTAAGGAAACCTAGAAAACCTATAACTGTTTGAAAACTAGACCCCCAGGGGAATCCAGGATGGGGTGAATTGACTGGCTCTCACCAGGTTCTGTTACCCAGAATCCCTTGCAAACCTAAATATTTGTAAAAAAAAACCCACATTTTCCTCACATTTCTGTGGTGGGAGGTTCTGGAATCTGTGTAGATCCACAAAATTCCACACACTCGGCGTTTCCCAATATCTTGCGAGAAAAATGGTACCTCACTTGTGTGGGAAGACCTATTGCCCGCGACAGGAAACGGCCCCAAACGCAGCATGGACACACCACATTTTCACAGTGAAAAGGGACCCTTTTTTTACAAAGTGCCCAGCTGCAGATTTTGAACCCTAGCTCTGCCGGTATCTAGGGAAACCTAGCAAACCTATACATTTATGAAAACTAGACATCCAGGAGAATCCGGCATGGGGTGACTTGACTGGCTCTCACCAGGTTGTGTTACCCAGAATCCCTTGCAAACCTAAACATTTGTCCAAACAAACCAGAATTTCCTTACACTTCTGTGGTGGAAAATTCTGGAATCTGCGTGGATCCACAAACTTCCACCCACTCCGCTTTCCCCAAAGTCTTCCGAGAAAAATGGTGCCTCACTTGTGTGGGTAGAACTAGTGCCCGCGATAGAAAACGGCCCAAAACACAACGTAGACATACCACATTATCACAGTGCAAATGGACCCTTTTTCTGCAAAGTGCCTAGCTGTAGATTTTGAACCCTAGCTCTGCCGGCACCTAGGGAAACCTAGCAAACCTATACATTTTTGAAAACTAGACACCCAGGGCAATCCAGGATGAGGCAACTTGACTGGCTCTCACTAGGTTCTGTTACCCAGAATCCCTTGCAAACCTAAACATTTCTAAAAAAAAAGAAAAATTATCATATTTCTGTGGTGGAAAGTTCTGGAATCTGCGTGGAGCCACAAAATTCCACACACCCCGTGTTCCCCAACGTCTTCCAAGAAAAATGGTACCTTGCTTGTGTGGGTAGGCATAGTGCCCACAACAGGAAAGGGCCCAAAAACCAACGTGGATGAAACACATTTTCACAGTGAAAACGGACCCTTTTTTTGCAAAGTGCCTTGCTGTAGATTTCGAACCCTAGTTCTGCTGGCACCTAGGGAAACCTGGCAAACCTATACATTTTTTAAACTAGACACCCAGGGGAATCCACAATGGAGTGACTTGTCTGGCTCTCACCAGGATCTGTTACCCAGAATCCCTTGCAAACCTCAAAATTTGACCAAAAAACTCATTTTCCTCACAGTTCTGTGGTGGAAAGTTCTGGAAAGTTCTGGCATTCTGGGTAGGACAGCATTGGGGATCCATGCAAGCCATACCTCACTGGACTCCTCCGGGTGTCTAGTTTTCAGAAATGTGTGGGTTTGGTAGTTTTCCAAGATGGCCACCTAGCCCGGGGCCAAAAATCCAGGTGACCCCTCTTGCAAAACCAGGTTGTTTTGTGATAGGTCATTATGTTGTCTCCTCAATACGTTTTGGGCCCTTGCCTGTCGCGGCGACTTGACCCTCCCACGTGAGTGAGGTATAATTTTTATCGGGAGACCTGGGGGAACGCTGGATGGTAGGAAATTTGTGGATCCACGTGGATTCCAGAACTTTCCCACACAGAAATTTGAGAAAAAAGTGATTTTTTCAGCTACATTTGAGGTTTGCAGGGCATTCTGAGTAGGGAAACGTTGGGGGATCTACACAAGCCATGCCTCGCTGGACTCTCCCGGGTGTCTAGTTTTCAAAAAAGTGTGGGTTTGGTAGTTTTCCAAGATGGTCGCCAAGCCCGGGGCCAAAAACCCAGGTGATCCCCGTGCAAACCAGGTTGTTTTGTGATAGGTCATTTTGATGTCTCCTCAATACGTTTTGGGCCCTTGCCTGTTGCGGGTACTTGACTCACCCACGCAACTGAGGTACCATTTTTATCGTGAGACCTGGGGGAACGCTGAGTGATAGGAAATTTGTGGATCCACATAGATTCCAAAACTTACCCACGTAGGGGAACGTTGGGTGATCCACGCAAGCCATACCTCCCTGGACTCCCTTGGTGTCTAGTTTTCAGAAATGTGTGGGTTTGGTAGGTTTCTCTAAATGGCTGCCGGCTCGGGTCCGTTCACCTTTTCGACATATTTTTGGGTGGAATCACCATGCCGGCACAAATGTCCTACCTCACAGTATTCCCCTCAGTCTCCCGAGTAAAATAATACCTCACTTGTGTAGGTGGGGCAAGGGCCTGTGACTGGGAAGAGCCCAAAACGTAGGGAATAAGGGTATAGCACCGAGAATTCTAAGCGCTAATTTTTTTAAAAAATACGTTTTTAGCCAATTCTGCATTGGATACCCACAAACGTGAGGTATCATTTTACTCTGGAAACTTAGGAGAACGCTGTGGGATATGAAATGTGCGCTGCCACGGTGATTCCCCACACAAATATGTGGAAAATGTGTTTTTTCAGCTAAATTTGAGGTTTGCAGGGGATTCTGGATAGGGAAATGTTGGGGCATCTACGCAAGCCATACCACATTGGACTCCCCAGGGTGTCTAGTTTTCAGACATGTGTGGGTTTGATAGGTTTCTCTAGATGGCGGTGAGCCCGGGGCCAAAACCCCAGGTGACCCTCCCCAAAACCAGGTAGTTTTGTTATAGGTAATTTTGAAGTCTCCACAGTACTATGTGGGCCTTTTCCTGTTGCAGCCACTATGCCTACACACACAAGTGAGGTACCAATTTTATTGGGAGACCTGGGGAAACGCTGGATGGTAGTAAAGTTGTGTCAGCCCAGTGATCCTACAACTTTCCCACACAGAAATGTGAGAAAAAATTATTTATTTCAACAAAATTTGAGGTTTGCAGGGGATTCTGGGTAGGAAAATGTTGGGGGACCCACACAAGCCATACCTTGCTGGACTCCACCGGGTGTCTAGTTTTCAGAAATATGTGGGTTTGGTATGTTTGCCTAGATGGCTGCGGAGCCTGTGGCAAAAAACTCATGGGACCCCCCCCCCCCCCTTGCAAAACCAGGTTGTTTTGTGATAGGTAGTTTTGAAGTCACCTCAATAGGTTTTGGGCCCTTGCCTGTCTTGGGAACTTGACCCACTCACACAAGTGAGGTACCATTTTTCTCGGAACACTTCTCGGAAGCCTCGAAAGAGCTAGGGTTCAAAATCTACAGCAAAGCACTTTTAAATAAAAGGGTCCTTTTTCACTGTGAAAATGTGTTGGGTATACGTTGAGTTTTGGGCCATTTCCTGTCGTGGGCACTAGGCCTCCCCACACAAGTGAGGTACCATTTTTCTTGGAAGTCTTTGGGAAATGCGGGGTGGGTGGAATTTTGTGGATCCACGCAGATTTCAGAACTTTCCACCACACAATTGTGAGGAAAATGTGTTTTTTTTACAAAGTTTGAGGTTTGCAAGGGATTCTGGGTAACAGAACCTGGTGAGAGTCAGACAAGTAACCCCATACTGGATTCCCCTGGGTTTCTAATTTTCAAAAATGTATAGGTTTGCTAGGTTTCCCTAGGTGCCGGCAGAGCTAGGGTTCAAAATCTACAGCTAGGCACCTTTCAAAAAAAGTGTTAGTTTTCACTGTGTAAATGTGGTGTGTCACCGTTGCATTTTGGGCCATTTACTGTTTCATGGGCACTAGGCCTACCCACACAAGTGAGGTACCATTTTCCTTGGAAGACTTTGGGCAATGCGGGCTATGTGGAATTTTGTGGATACACGCAGATTACAGAACTTTCCAACACAAAAATGTGAGGGAAAAGTGTTTTTTTTCTTTACAAAGTTTAAGGTTTGAAAGGGATTCTGGGTAAGGGAACCTGGTGAAAGCCAGACAAGTCACCCCATCCTGTATTCCTCTGGGTGTCTAGTTTTAAAAAATGCATAGGTTTACTGGGTTTCCCTAGGTGCCGGCAGAGCTAGGGTTCAAAATCTACAGCTAAGCACTTTGCAAAAAAAGGGTCAGTTTTCACTGAGAAAATGTGGTGTGTCGACGTTGCGTTTTGGGCCGTTTCCTGTCACGGGCATAGGGCCTACCCACAAAAGAGAGGTACCATTTTTCTCGGACGACTTTGGGGAATGTGTGGTGGGTTGAATTTCGTGGATCCACATAGATCCCAAAACTTTCCATCACAGAAATGTGAGGAAAATGTGTTTTTTTTTAAACTAGGTTTGAGGTTTGCAAGGGATTCTGGGTAACAGAACCTGGTGAGAGGCACACAAGTCACTCCATCCTAGATTCCCCATGGTGTCTAGCTTTAAAAAATGTACAGGTTTGCTAGGTTTCCCTAGTGCCGGATGCGCTAGGGCCCAACATCCACAAGTAGGCACATTGCTAAAAATAAGTCTGTGCCTTGTGGGCTTTCTGCCACCCTAGATTTAGCGATTTGAGATGTCATCAGTGATGTCGTCAGTGATGTCACTGACCATGTCATGAATGATGCAATATGTGACATCATCAGCAGTGCATTGCGGGGGCGCGAGTTATAATTAGCAGAACTGCTTTAGAGCCATAGAACCGGGTCAGCAGAGCTGCTTTAGAGCCAGAGAACCAGGTCAGCAGAGCTGTTGTAGAGCCAGAGAACCAGATCAGCAGAGCTGCTCTGTAGCCTAAGAACTAGGTCAGCAGAGCTGCTCTAGAGCCAGAGAACCAGGTCGGCAGACCTGCTGTAGAGCCAGAGAAAAGAGGTCAGTAGAGCTGCTTTAGAGCGACAGAACCAGGTCAGCAGTGCTGCTTTAGAGGGAGAGAACCAGGTCAGCAGAGCTGCTTTAGAGCCAAGGGATCAGGTCAGCAGAGCTGCTCTAGAGCCAGAGAACCAGGTCGGCAGACCTGCTTTAGAGCCATAGAACGGGGTCAGCAGAGCTGCTTTAGAGCCAGAGAAACCAGGTCAGCAGAGCTGCTTTAGAGGGAGAGAACCAGGGCAGCAGAGCTGCTTTAAAGCCAGAGAACCAGGTCAGCAGAGCTGCTCTAGCTGACACTGACTGACTGACACTGACTGATTGACAGTGACTGATACTGATTGACTGACACTGCCTGACACTGACTCTGACTGACACTGATTGCCTGAAACTGACTGACTGACAATGACTCACACTGATTGACTGACACTGACTGACTGACTGACACTGATTGACTGACAATGACTGACTGACACTGATTGACTGACACTGATTGACACTGACTGACTGACACTGACTGACTACTCTCTACCACTCTACTACTCACTCTCTACTACTCTCTACTACTCTCTCTCTACTACTCACTCTCTACTACTCACTCTCTACTACTCTATCTCTACTACTCATACTACTCACTCTCTACTACTCTCTCTCTACTACTCTCTACTACTCTCTCTCTACTACTCTCTACTATTCACTCTCTACTACTCACTACTACTCACTCTACTACTCTCTACAACTCACTCTCTACTACTCTACTACTCACTCTCTACTACTCATCCTCTACTACTCTCGACCACTCTCTCTCTACTACTCTCTACTACTACTCTCTACTTTTCACTCTCTACTACTCACACTCTACTACTCTCTACAACTCACTCTGCTACTCTCTATCACTCTCTACCACTCACTCTCTACTACTCCAGTACTCACTCTCTACTACTCTATACTACTCTCTCTCTACTACTCACTCTACTACTCTCTATTACTCACTCTCTACTACTCTCTCTCTGCTACTTACTCTCTAATATTCAATCTCTACTACTCACTCTCTACTACTCGCTCACTACTACTCTCTACTACTCACTCTCCACTACTCACTCTCTACTACTCCCTCTCTACTACTCTCTACTACTCACTCTCCACTACTACCTCTCTACTACTCTCTCTACTACTCACTCTCTACTACTCACTCTCTACTACTCTCTCTACTACTCACTCTCTACTTGTCTCTACTACTCACTCTACTACTCTCTACTACTCTCTACCACTCACTCGCTACTACTCTCTCTCTTCTTCTCTCTCTCTACTACTCACTCTCTACTACTCTCTACTACTTACTCTCTACTACTCACTCTCTACTACTCACTCTCTACTACTCGCTACTGCTCACTCTCCACTACTCACTCTCTGCTACTCGCTCTCAACTACTCTCTACTACTCACTCTCTACTACTCTGTCTTACTCTCTCTACTTCTCGCTCTCTACTACTCTCTCTAACTCTCTCTACTTCTCACTCTCTACTACTCTCTCTACTACTCACTCTCTACTACTCTCTACTACTCACTCTCTACTACACACTCTCTACTACTCGCTCACTACTACTCTCTAGTACTCACCCTCTACTACTCTCTACTACTCACTCTACTACTCACTCTCTACTACTCTCTCCTACTCTCTCCTAATCACTCTACTACTCACTCTCTACTACTCTCTACTACTCACTCTCTACTACTCTCTCTCTACTACTCTCTCTCTACTACTCACTCTCTACTACTCACTCTCTACTACTCTATCTCTACTACTCTCTACTACTCTCTACTACTCACTCTCTACTACTCGCACTACTACTCACTCTACTACTCACTCTCTAACACTCACTCTCTTCTGCTCTCTACTACTCACTCTCTACTACTCTCTCTACTACTCTCTACTACTCACTCTACTATTCACTCTCTACTACTCTCTAATACTCTCTCTCTGCTACTCACTCTCTACTACTCTCTTCTACTCACTCTGTACTACTCATTCTCCACTACTCTCTACTACTCACTCTCTACTACTCTCTACTATGCTCTACTACTCACTCTACTACTCACTCTCTACTACTCACTCTCTACTACTCACTCTCTACTACTCACTCTACTACTCTCTACTACTCACTCTCTGCTACTCTCTCTACTACTCTGTGCTGCTCTCTACTACTCACTCTCTACTCTCTACTACTCACTCTCTGCTACTCTTTCTACTACTCTGTACTACTCTACTACTCACTCTCTACTCTCTATTACTCACTCTCTACTCTACCTCTCTCTACCTCTCTCTACTACTCTCTACCTCTCTACCTCTACCTCTCTACCCCTACCTCTCTACCTCTACCTCTCTACCGCTCTCTACCTATCTCTACACGCACACATATGCACATATATATGCATATATATATATATGCATATGCATTTATATATATGTATGTGTATAAATATACACACATATATAAACAGATATATAATCTGCATATCTATATCAATACAAATATAAATGCATGAATACATATGCATGTTATGTACATGAAAGTTTGAAAAACACTAATACAAGCAAAGCTAAAAAGCCAACTAATTACAAATAGAATTGCTTTAACTTAAACAAGGGCGAGACCTATTGCATTTTCAATGCTTGTTTACTTTCGTTCCATCAAGAAGACATTCAGATGTGTCTCACATTTGCCATAAATTCTGAATGGTAGCACTCTAGTTGCTCATTAGATCACTGTAGTAAAGCTACTGCTCACCAGGGAAGTTTCCTGCTGGTATTCAGTGCATGTTTCAGTCTGCATGTCAGAATTTTTTAATGAAATAGAAGAGGATTTGAGAAGTCATAATGTGCCCTAATTTTTCTTTCTGCAGCACTAATCATAATTTCTAAGGCAAAATGAACCCCCTCATTTTGTTCCTTTACAAATTAAATGTTTTAAGCGTTACCATTTTATTCCAATCAAGATGGCTTCAGGTGTGCCATACTTTTGTCATAAGTAAGACTGTTAGCGCTCTAGTTGTTCTTTAGAACACTCTGGGACATTCTGTCATTGGGCTATACTTGGGCTACATCTGACTGATATTTGTGCTACATTTGGGCTCTTTTGTCTCTGGTGGCCATCTTGGGAGACTTATTTGTTATGAAGTTTCCTAATTTCCTCATTTACTACAGTCTCCTCAATAGGAATACTTTAAGTTTTTTACTTTGATTCCATCAAGAAGGCATTCCGATGTGTCACACATTTGCCATATATTCAGAATGTTAGCACTCTAGTTGCTCATTAGATCACTTTAGTAAAGCTACTGCTCACCAGGGAAGTCTGCTGCTGGTATTGAAAGTGCATGTTTCAGTCTGCATGTCAGAATTTTTTTATGAAATAGAAGAGGATTTGAGAAGTCACTCAAAATGTGCCCTAATGTTTTTTTCTGCAGTACTAATCATACTTTCTATGGCAAAATGAACCCCCTCATTTTGTTCCTTTTTAAATTAAATGTTTTCAGAGTTACCACTTTATTCCAATCAAGATGGCTTCAGGTGTGCCATACGTTTATCATAAGTAGGACTGTTAGCGCTCTAGTTGTTCTTTGGAACACTCTGGGAAGCTGCAGTAGAACACAAAGGAATCAACTGACAGTCTATGCCCTTGTTGGATGTGCATGTTTTACTGAGAATGTCAGACTTCATTCTCACATGACTGAGAAAGATAATGTGAATTTACAGAAAATATGCTCTCAGTTTAGCTTATAGATCACCTTCCAAACCCCTGTGGGAAAAGTATGAGAAAATAGTTTTCTCATAAACATGATTCATGATATCCCAGCAGAAGGCTTTTTCACATTGTAAAATCACCTTAGAACATACCACAATTCCTAAAATGAGTATGGTACCATCAAAAAATGATTTATAATGATTTAAAACCTTCTATTAACTGCAATGCTTTTTAATGAGGTGCTATCATGTATATTCGTCCCAAGATGGCTGCCAGCACTTCTTGGCTGAAGTGCTGACAGCCAATCAGATCTCATGATGAGTAAAGAACCTTCATTGCACCAATAGCTCTGTTGTTGCTGATATTTTACTTCTGTGGTGTATTAATAATTGAATTGTATGCCCTCTTGTTGTTTTATTATCCAATTGCATTTTATCCTTGCTGCTATTGTGTAGGGGGACTTTTAAATGTTACATTAGATAGCTGCTATTACCGGTTTTTAAACAATCACTCCCAACATCGTTTTTACTTTTTTATATCCATTACACTCTTGTTGTTTTGAACGCCTTACAAAGTCATTCAGGGAAAGATATTTTATCTGTAAAGATCCTACCTGCCGCTTTCTTTCGTTTTTATCAGCGCCCGACCCTGGCGGGACCCGGATGCACAGCTGGCCCGCACAGCACTCAGGGTTGGCGCACTAGTCTTTCTTTGCCCACTATTCTTATTGAGCATTTATTAGGCGCGAGGTGGCGGACGCGCAGCGGGTAAAGAACCTTCACTGCACCGATAGCTCTGTTGTTGCTGCTATTTTACTACTGTGGTGTATTAATAATTGAATTGTACACCCTCTTGTTGTTTTATTATCAAATTGCATTTTATCCTTGCTGCTATTGTGTAGGGGGACTTTTAAATGTTACATTAGATAGCTGCTATTACCGGTTTTTTAAACAATCACTCCCAACATCGTTTTTACTTTTTCATATCCATTGCACTCTCGTTGTTTTGAACGCCTTACAAAGCCATTCAGGGAAAGATATTTTATCTGTAAAGATCCTACCTGCCGCTTTCTTTCGTTTTTATCAGCGCCCGACCCTGGCGGGACCCGGATGCACAGCGGGCCCGCACAGCACTCAGGGTTGGCGCGCTAGTCTTTCTTTGCCCTCTATTCTTATGGAGCATTTATTAGGTGCGAGGCGGCGGACCCGCAGCGGACGCGCGCAGTGGGCGCGCCAAAGGCAAGCCCGTCTGCGCCTGTCAGCGTCCGTAACGCGTCCAGTGCCATGACCCCTGGTAGATTTAGCCCCATTAAATACAGCAGGGTGGAGCTGTTGGCCTGCGATCGAGGTCCGTGTAAACTACACGACTTAACTCCTTTAGGTAAGATTGCGTGTGCTAACTGCTTGTTTCGCTTGGGAGGCTTGATCGAGATAAGAGGGAGGGAACGGAGTACGGTGGAAACCCCTAGAGAAATTCAGAGTGTTCCCCCCCCCCCAAGCTTAAAGTGGCTGGTTGCAGCCCTGATGCTCAGGAACGATACATGCAATGTATGCTGCTTAATGTTCGCTCATTGAGTAAACATAAGTATCAAATTGAGGATATAATCCGAAGCACTAACATCGATATAATGTTCCTGACTGAGACATGGGCAGATAATGCCTCCTGTCCTGACTGAAACATAGCCCTACCTCAAGGCTATGTGGTGATCTCACATAACAGGGAAGGGGGAAAAGGGGGGGGCATTGCCATTATTCATCGGGACTATATTAACCTGCGAATAAGTGCCATTCAAGATCTCTCGGCAGAAGCCGGGCATTTTACTATCAGCAGAAATAATGTAACAAATGTTCAGGGTCTATTACTTTATCGCCCTCCCGGCCCAAAAGTAATATTTGCCCAATCACTGATGACCTACCTAGAATCACAAACTGACTATGGTCCATTTCTGTTACTTGGTGACTTCAATTTCCACTTGGAGCTTGGAGACAATTCGGACACGGAAAGACTCCTTGACAATTTCGTCACTTTTGGACTGGTCCAGTTGGTTGCCGAACCCACCAATCAGGCGGGTCACACCCTGGACGGTATCTTCTCAAATGACTCTAATATAAATATGGTAAATGTCACTCCTTTGTCCTGGACAGACCACTATGCAGTTCTGTTTAGAATTAGGCTTCTACTCCCACCGTTACAGAAACAAATAAAATCCACGAAAATCCTGTCTCGACGGTGGAATAAAGTCAGTACAGAGGATTTACTAGTGGCCCTTAGCTCAGGCCCTGGGTCATTGCCTAAAGACTGCAATACGGCTGCCCACAATATTAACGACTGGCTACACTTAGCAGCTGATCTGGTAGCCCCCGTAAGATGGTCTACCATCAGAAGGCATAAGCCAACTTCTCCATGGTACAACTCCCAGCTTAAAGCTATTAAGGTTACATGTCGAACTGCCGAACGAAAATGGCGGCAGGAGTATAATACATCTGAAAAAATTATTTATAATACTGCCCTTAAAGATTATAAGATGGCCATCATTGATGCAAAAAAGAGGTTTTTTGCAAACAAAATTAATGAAGCAGGAAACTCTGCCAGAGAGCTCTTTAAAACCGTTAACCTGCTCTCTAAAGCTCAGCAGGGTTCTGCTTTTCATCCTGATCAAAAGATGTGTGACAGGATGGCAACTTTCTTTCAAAAGAAGGTTCAAGTCATTTATGATGACCTCTCGCAGGTTTGCTTGCTCCCAGACAAAGTGCAATACCCATCAATGACAGGGAGACTACCCTCTAGGGAACTTACTAGCTTCCCTATGGTTGGTCTAGAGGAAGTCGGTGACACACTTCTTTCCTTAAAGTCAGGATCACCTAATGACCCCTGCCCTGCCACTGTGCTCCATCGGGTTGCAAGTAGTAACGCCACTGTTAAATCAGATTATGGAACTTGGCACCTTTCCACCTTGCTGGAAGATGGCTACTGTTAGGCCCATATTAAAGAAGCCCACGCTAGACCCCATAGAGCCAAAGAACTATCGGCCGATCGCCGGCCTACACATAATGGCTAAAATCATGGAAAAATTTATGAACAGAACCCTGACCGACTACCTCGAAATAAACGAAATATTGGATGTAGCCCAACATGGTTTCAGACCAAGTCATTCGACTGAGTCTGTAGTTACAGAAGAGATCCGTAGAACTATAGATCAGGGGGGAAATGCAGTCTTGGTTCTGCTTGATTTGTCGGCAGCCTTCGACACTGTGAACCACACAGTGTTGGTCCAGCGGCTCCAACACGTGGGCATCAGGGGCACAGCCTTATCCCTCCTGTCTTCCTTCCTGGACGGAAGAGTTCAGAGCCTAAATTGGGAGGATTTACAGTCAGAGAGCTTTTCCTTGCCTTGTGGGGCCCCTCAGGGCTCCGCTTTGTCACCTACTCTCTTCAATATTTATATGTTGCCACTGGCTACCCTGATTAGGAGGCATGGCTTTGAATTTACATCCTACACCGATGACTCTCAGCTTATAATCTCTATGACTAAACATCCTGAGAACACGGCTGTTAGGTTTCATGCCTGCCTGGAGGAGATTATAGCCTGGATGAATTGTAGCTTCCTCAAAATAAACACCGACAAAACAGAGGTTATCGAATTTGGCCATGGCCAACCTCGATGGGATGCCTCATGGTGGCCTACGATAGCGGGGCAATGCCCCACTCCTACTTCCAAGATCAGAAATCTGGGGGTCATCTTTGACTGTAATCTAACCTTCTCAGCTCAAGTGAATAGTCTTACCTCCTCCTGTTTTTTCCTTATCAAAACCCTGAAGAAGATCTTTCCTTTTATTAGGAAGGAACAACAGAAGTTAGTGGTAGTTGCTCTTCTGCTCTCAAAGTTGGACTACTGTAATGGCCTATTCTTGGGAATTGATAAGACCCAAATGAATAGGCTTCAATCATTACAGAATGCTGCTGCGCGACTGCTTTTGGACATCCCCAGAGGCAAACCCACCTCTGTGGCCATTCAAACCTTGCACTGGCTTCCAATGCAGCATCGTGTTGAATTTAAGGCCTTATGTCTGGTCCATAAAGATTTTTATGGAGGTGGTGCCAGGGCTATGCGTATGTTGTTTAGACCCTATATTCCAGCCAGACCATTACGATCGGGTACCTTGAATCTTCTCTGCCTGGATAGGATTAGGAAGGCAAGATGGGGTGGTAGAGCCTTCTCACACCGTACAGCTCTATTATGGAATTCACTGCCTGTAGCCATGCGTCTGCAACCTAACAGATTGGCGTTTAGGAGAGCTTTGAAAACTCTGCTGTTTGCCAGAACATAGTCTATTGGTCGTATTAGGTTCTTACCTCCCTTAGCACCAAGACGCCACGGCATACGAGCGCTCAACAAGCATATATCCTATCCTAATCATATCTCATGATGAGATGTGTGGTTAGGCTCCGCCCAGATATATGTGATTTTACTTTTGATTTTCTCAGGAACTACTGAACGGATTTACACCATTTAAGCAAAAGGCATGACTCTGAACCAAGGTCTACCTTTCTGCCAAATTTGGTGTAATTCAGTTCAGCAGTTCGGGCTGTAGCTGTGACTAAAGGACCCTATGGAAAATTGCATGGGGAAAACACGTTTTGGGATCCCCCTTTTTTCTCGGCTCCCGCTTGACGAATCACCCCGAGACTTTCAGGATAGGAGCGGACTGGAGCGGGCCACGAGTTTTGAAAATTTCACGAAGATTTGTCGACCGGCGCCAAAGTTATTCTAAATAGAATGTTGCGGACTTCCTATGGATAATAGGTCCTACCTATAACTACTTACTGGCGACCGCCAGTAGGTAATATATATATGTGGGCTCACGTCTTTCCTACCGGAGAGGTTCGTTTGGTTGGATATATATATATATATATATATATCCAGGAACTCCGATAGTGTCGCTTCAGACAAACGGATACGGACCACAGAATCGTGCAAAAGTTCAGTTTATTGCAAAAATCACCATGCCGCCATGACGCGTTTCAGCCCGAGCATGGGCCTTGATCACATGACACGGTAACGATACATTTCATTGGTTTATATGACGTGAGTAACAAGCAAGTTGATTGGCATTTACTGCAAATAACAAATGACATAGATGACAGACTGCTAGCAAGTAGTTGGTAGTTACATACTCGTTATCGGTTAAAATTACGTGTAAAATACAATAGGTAAAATTACATGTGATTAGCCAGAGAAGTTTATAAAAAACCTTAAAACCATAAAACATTAAATAAAATAGATTTCTGGTGTAAATACACAGGCCATGGTTTTATTGGAACAAAATGCTAGTCTGACAGTAATTAAATGCATATTAATCGATCATATGAGCTTGAACTCTGAATATTTAAGATTAAAACCAATGTAAGAAAAAAATATATATATATATATATTCACTTAAAAAACCATAGGTTTCACACATGTTATAGTTAGCTGGACATTTCCCTCGTAAAAAACCAATGAAATTCCCCCGTTATAGTTAGTAAAGGGAACTATAACTCACGCGACCGCAATCCACTGCTGATGACGTCAGATATTACATCACTGTATTTATTCACTTATTTACCCATTTTTATTTCCTTTAACCTTTAGCTATACATATTTAATAAATATTTATTTTACAGAAAGACACATATGTCATCAGTGATGTAATATCTGACGTCATCAGCAGTGGATTGCGGTCGCGTGAGTTATAGTTCCCTTTACTAACTATAACGGGGGAATTTCATTGGTTTTTTACGAGGGAAATGTCCAGCTAACTATAACATGTGTGAAACCTATGGTTTTTTAAGTGAATTTGCAAGGTTTTTTAAATGCTAATTCCTAACTATAACATGTGTGAAACCTATGGGTTTTTCAGTGAATTTGTACGGTTTTTTAAATGCTGTTATGTATTTTTTTTTTTTAAGGTTTTCACCGTGCGCGTACCGTATATATATATATGTCAAACAACACTGAGATGTTCACACACTACTTCAAATAAACATAAGTACAACAATACGTCTTCTTGTTCTGTTTCTTTTTGTAGTTATCTATTTTTCTTATGTAGTCAGAAAAGAAAAACAATGCCAACATGTGTTTCACGCTTCACTGCGCTTCACTGCGCTTCTTCAGGGCTGTTTACATACACAGAATTATACAATTAGGAACTGCAATTAAATCTTCACATATTATAAAAGTCTTATAGACCTATTTAACAACACACGTGTGGATTTTAACCACGCATTGGAGCACATGTATTGCTCCCTTAATTCCTCTTGTGAATAGTATTTCGTCAGGGCTACAAAAACACACATTCCATTAGTATTCTCCCTTTATTAATATTACTCTTTTATTACATCTGCATCTATAAATGGCCTTTTAACATATTACATCTTCTGATCGTACGTTGATTAATACCAATCATTTCTACATTTTTATATCTATGTCATAATACTCCTATTATAGCCTTATAGCCCGCCGTAGCGGGCTATACCGGCTATTAACGGCCCGCTGCAGCGTTAAAGGCCCGAGCCGAAGGTGAGGAACTTTAACAAACAGCGGGACTTTAATTGCCGGTATATCCCTGTTACGAAGGGCTATAAGGCCATTAGAACATTCTGTCACTAGAGGGCAGAATGTTCTAACAAATAAAACAAAGCCTTCAGGGAGCGCGATGGGATTGAAATCCCCTCAGGCTCCCTGAAGCCTTTGTTCACAGCCAGAGCTGGCTGTGAACAAAGAAACATTGGAATGTTGGAGCTCCGGGCTTATACCAGCATTATAAGCCCGGAGCACTCCATTGTTTTCAATGGAGCTACCAACATTCCAATGTTCTGATATCCAGTAGTACATACACTTTTTTTTCTCTGTGTCTGCTATGGGGCAAGAAAATACACAGTTCATTTACCTTATGGTATTCCTTAGGTCACGTAATATTATGTCTTTTTCTCCAACAAATCACACACCCTCTTGATCGTTCAGTGTCCTGGAAATTTGGGGAGGTTTATGAAGAGAATGTTATCTACTGGGGTAGATATATTAATGATGTGTTTATGATTTGGAAGGGAGATGAGGAAAAACTCAAATCATTTCACGACCACTTGAATAACAATGAATATAACATCACACTCACTCTAGATTATAGTAAGGAATATATTGTTTTTCTCGATGTAGAAATGTATGTCACACAAGGACGGATTGAATCTAGGCTACATAGGAAATCTACATCAATATTACTTGCGAAATCGGGACATCTGAAAAGACAGATTGGTAACATCCCCTATGGGGAATTCTTACGAGCAAAAAGAAATTGTAGTGAAGTAAGGGAATATGATGCTGCTACCAAAGATATGAGTGAGAGATTTCTTAGAAGAGGCTATGACAAGTTGTGTGTAGATAAAGCTAGATTAAGGGCTCAGAAAGTGACAAGGAATGAACTATTGAATGACGAAAGTAAGCCTAAAGGAAGCAGTGATGAGGTGATGAGGTATATCACCACATACAGCGGAGGGAATACTAGAGTCTTTTACACCCTTTGTAAACATTGGGATGTACTAACTCTGGATAAGGATATTGCAAATATTTTACGTAACAGACCGAGTATGGTGTATAAAAAGGCACCAACTTTAAGAAATCTACTAAGTCCCAGCGACACGGTAAATTATGAAGTTCCCAGTGCAGGGAGGGATACAACTGGCATGATATGGAGTGGGTTACCACCAGGATCCTATAGATGCAACCAATGCATTTGTTACAAACATGTAGTGGACAAGACACAGACATTTCACGACAGCAAACACCAGAGAAGGTACAGAATTAACTCATTTATTAATTGCAACACCAACTGTTGTGTGTATATAATGACCTGTATATGTGTGAAAATATACGTAGGGTCATCTGTGAGGAAACTACAGATAAGATGGATGGAACATATTCGTGCTATCAAAAATTGTGACTTAAAATATCCCATTGAGGTTCACTTTAAGGAAACTCATACATTGACTGAAATAGGAGGAATTCGCTGTATGGGAATTGAACAGGTCATTTTAGACAGAAGGGGTGGAGATTTAGAAGGAAAGTTACGGAGGAGAGAAACCTATTGGATTAATAAACTACAAGCGGTTCAATATAGTTTAAACATTGATCGAGAACTGTACACCTTAACTGGTTAGGACATTTTAAATATTTTAACTTCTAAACTTTTAGAATACACTTACACTTATTGGATGATGTGAAAGAGCGCAAGGGTCAAATTTTCTTAATCTCCCTATGTCACAGATTCGTAATCACAACAACGCATCCATACATTCATTGGTGGGGCCCATAACACCAACATGCACTCGTCTCATTTGAATCCGTACATAGGAGAAAAAACGCAGGACATGTGGGTACCTTATTACCCATCAGGATTGATTTTCTTTACATTATATACATTTTATACACATACACCTCCAGAATCCTGACCTTAACATCAAGGTACTCCACCACTTGGTCGATGGATCAATTAGTCGGAATGGTTGATGGTGAATTAGAACCAGCTAAAACACAATTAAAGCCTAGGAAACATTTGATTATTTTCTGTAATCAATTAAAGAACCACATACTCATTTCTTAGTAATTCCATTTTTGTTTATCTAATAATAATTTTTCTCTGCGTTAGCATTTATGCATCACAGGTCATAGTATAATTAAATTTTATTTTCAAAGAGAAATCAGCCATTTTGTAAATAAGCATACATTTAAAAGACGCATTTAATGAATTACCACTTAGCAAGCGTCGGCGACTTTCTGAATGAACAGAGAGTTATCCGCAATCTCTGGTACCATATCCGGGATAAGCTGTCTGACCCCAGCAAGGATCAAACCTGTCAGATGAAATAACTTCCCGAAAACCAAAGACACCCAAGGCAAACCATGGAAATCTTCACCAGCTCAATGCAGACCCAGCGCCATGAAAGATCAGCCCGATGTCCACCCCCCTTTGGCAGATGAGAACCTTATATACCCTTTTTCCCCATTACTTCATGCTAACGTGCAACATATATAGGAGTAGAGAAATGTTCTGATTGGACAGTTCGGGGTTATTTGAGAGTTTTTCTAAAGTTTCCCAGGGTAAACTGGTTCTCCATGAGACTTGGCATAGGAAGGCGCAATTTGTATAATTTCCTTTTTCTCCCGGGCAAAAGTTGCAAATGTAACATTTAGAATAAGAGAAGACATTTCTCCACAGGTTCTGTATTGTCCCTTCTGCTGTTCTCACAGCATCGTCAGTTGGCAGCTAAACACGTTCATCCTTGACAAGGAACACGGTGTCACAGATCTGAGGTCATTTGGAGATCTCCATAGCCATCCAATTCTGAGCAGAAACCATCGCGCTCACATGGTGGCGTTCGCGGTGGAGACTCCATCTTGGGTACTGAGGCCTAGTAGGCCCGAATGCCAACTTAAGCAAAAACAAACATAACAGTAATTAAAATATAGAAATGGAGATTCTAATGTTTAAACCCACACTAATCCCAATATATATTAGTATTTCCCTACTGTAGCAACATTTAAAGCAAAAGTGTTCACCATTTGGTAATCCTGAAAGCACAAACAACCACAAAGCAACATAAATCATGCAATTTTCTATTTCACCACAATCTAAAGTTAGTTTGCGTACCATAATTAATTAATTAATTATTCTGCCATGCAATTTACATTTTAGTCCCACGTGTATCTCGTGTTTATCAAGGTGTAAAAGTTGATTAGTAAGATTTCACTGCATACCAGTTAGTGCAAGTTAGATTTAAAATGATTATGTAATTCATTTCATGCAATTTAGAGGAGGTATACAACATTTTTGTTTTACCTGCTCCATCAATTCCCCCTTTGGTGATTTTTAAACATCACCATTAATCACTACAGGGCGTATGTATCAAACGATTTTGTATTCACAAACGCTGCAATTCGGAAAAAAACAGCGTTTGCGAATACAAAATCGCAAAATTAGATGTATGAGCCATTTTAGCGTCGCATTATTAAGGAATCGCTAATTTTGCGATTTCTTAATTTTGCATAAGCATTTAAGGAATCACAAATTGCGATTCCTTAAATGCTATGTAACACGCACCCAAGTTGTGCGATTTCCCCTTAAGAAATCGCAAATTACCACCAACTTCAAGTTGGTGGTAATTTGCGATTTCTTTGAAAAATGCACTTTTTGGCATTTTTCAAAGTGCCATGTGGCGCCCATACATGCCCTTAGGGCATGTATGTGCGCCATATGCGCACACATGCTAATTTCAGGGGTGCATCAGGGTGTCATCATGACACCCTTGCACCTTTGAAATTATTCTCAATTTGCGATTGCGATTCGCAATTTGAGAATGACTTCCCATTCCTTGCTATGGGCCTCCTGGCCCATAGAAATGAATGGGAAGGTGTTCCTTAATTGCGATTTCGCAATTTGATAATCGCAATTAAGGAATATTCAGAATTCGCAAAATATGTGCGATTTTTAAATACATCCCGTTTTGAAATTCTCAAATAGCGATTCTCAAAAAATCGCAATTTGGGATTCGCAAATGGAGATTTTGATACATATGCCCCTACATTTTCTAAATTTCTCTACGGAAATGGTTTTATTCAGTTCCCACTTGCATTTGTTAGGTTACATCATAGTATTTCCATATCGTTCTCTTTTGTTTTCTTGTACATATTATTTTGTAACTCTTCTAGTTCTATGTCTTCTGTCTCTCTTTCTCTTATTTCTTTCTCTTTCCTTTTCTTGTTTTCTCTTTTTATCCTATTTTGCGTTTTTCTGCTTTTTATGCACACACATCCTAATCTTAATATTAACACTAAAACAATCACCAAAGTCACAGGTATCAGTATTTCCCCCACAAAGGAGCTACCTAGCTTTGTTAATAAATTCTTAATAGTGGAAAAACCCTCACCAAGTTTCTCCCATACACCTTCAACCTCCAGTGGACAATTTCTTCATGCAAATCAGTTATATTCTTAATATATTTCTTTAAATTCTGACTTTCGTCAGGAATATAAGTGCAATAATGTTGTACTTTCAGCATTCCACTGACCCCTCCCTCTTTGGCCAATATAATATCAAGAGCAAGTCGATTTTGCATTATCATCGATCTCATGGCAACCATTTCGGTATTTACCATTAAGAACCCTCCAGCTGTGCTTGTTGATAAACGATCTACAACTGTAGACAATTTTCAAATTTTATGTACATTCAGAGATATTCCAACTGCTGGTATCAGTGCTCCAAAGATATCACCTATAATTTCTGACCAACTTTCCCTCCTTCTACGTGTTAGTTGCCTACCTATTTTGTGTAAACAGTCATCTACCCTCTCCACATGAAATATTTTTGGGAAGACCAGCCCTAGGTAACATGTCCCATACCAGTGGTCAGGTAACCTATAATAAGCTCTGTTCCCACAGATGTAGTATATTCCTGGGAATACCGGATCATTTCCTCCTTTAAATCCCCATCCTCCCATGATTTTATATAAGTCATGGAATTCACTTGCACCTACAAAATAATTATCATGTATCGTATAATCTCTACTAATGCACAACTTCCCTTTCTGGGGCCAATCTAAAGCCATTGCTGGATTTGTTTCTCCCTTTAAATGATCTTCCTTCCCAACATCCCAAAATGTTGTTTCCATCTTTCCCCCAGGCGCCTTCTTTTGCATTTTAACTCTCCTCTCCTCTACCATGTTCAGGAAAATGTGCTCTTCTTTTCTTAAACTACAAGTAAGGTTCTTCTTAAACACTTCTTCTAAAGTTAATTCTCTTGTTTCCAGGAAAAATTCACCTAGTATTTTTTTTTTATAAAACAAACTAGCTAGGACACTACAAGTTATCCCATATGTCAAAGGAAGGTGATGATAAGTAACACCTTCTGATACAGGTGCAGGTAACTGCATGCAAACATAACAATCTCTAACCTCCATTGTTTTCACATATTCGTACAATAATTTTGAAAAAACATTATTAGAAAAATCATTTATGGACTTATCCTTGTAAAGTTCTGTTCTAGCTACCAATTTTGTAACATGATTTTCATCAGCCTTTTCACTATTAGTTCCGTTTACTGTATGTTTATCTATATTTTCAAATGTTACTCTAAATGAAATTGTTATTGCTAATATGATCCAAACAAGCATTAGTAATCCTGTACAACAAAAACACATTTTACACCATCTTCGGAGAAAGCCACATGTTGGATTTCTATTTTCATTGTTTGCTATTTTGGTAATAATCAGTGTCTTTTGACTTAGTCTCTTTTCTTCAACAATATACCTTTGTCTAAACCTAAGGTTTTGGTTGCCTACTTGGTTCTTTTCTGGTCATGTGTCTTGTCCGGGTTTTCATTCCTTTTGATTCTCCTTTGCCACTCAGTCCATGTATGAATCGTCTTGGTCTTTAGGTTCACAGTCTTTATTCAGAATTTCCTGATCATCCGTTTCTTCTCTGGCTTTGGACAAGATAACTCTCAGGATTTCCGAATCTTATTCTCCTTCAGCCACTTTCTGCACAGTCACTCTTAGACTTTCTTGGCTATCAGCTTCCTCTTGTATATCAGGAAGTGCCACATACGTCCATTCCGGTGACTTGTACTTCTGGTTCGGTTTCTTTATCCTCTTTGCTCTTCACAAGTGTTTCTGATCAGTGTCTTCTTATTTTTCTTGACTAGACACTTCATTCACTTGTTCAGCATTAGCAGATTTTATTCTGATTAGTCGGTATCCCAATCTTTTTATTCTGTTTGGCCAAATATCTTCTTTCAACGGACTTTTTAATTTTGTTCCTTTCCCTTCTCGCTCTGTTTTCCAAGCTCTTTTCCTTAAAGTTCTTCCACCTTTGCTTTCTTCTTCACTTTCTTCAGATTCTTTATCTGTCTGGATTTTACTTTCTTTGGATTTTGTCCTCAAGACTTCAGGTTCACTGTCTGTATCTATCCCTCCTCGTGTTTCTTCCACGCGATCTTCCTGCTGACTAACTGTCCCGTTTTCTACCTGTGTGTGTTGTGTCCCTGTGTGTTGTGTCCCTACATCTCCTCGGGGGTTTTCCGCAATTACCTCACCCTCACTCGCTGTATCTAATTTCTCACCTTCTATCTCTATGATTTCGGGGGGGATTTCTCTTGTGCTTGTACTCTGGATTTCTTCTCCAAAGATTACTTGTTCAGTTTTTCTATTGTCCTCATTTATTCTTTCTTGTATTCCCACTGGATCTGTCTCAGATTCAGAACTTGTATCAGAAATTTCAAGGCGTCTTCTCAGTGGTATATTTTCTTGCCCAACAATTTGACTCAAACCCGTTTCTCCTGCTTCTGGGTTTTATCTTGTTCTTGTTTCTTCTAACTCTGATTCGGAACTGGTATCTGATGCGTCTCATTGTTCCTCTTCAGATTGATCTGGGACTCGAAGAGTGTGACTGGCATGAATCCAGTTCTTCACTCCTGCACACTTCACAGCAGACGTTGTTGTCAGGATCACTTGTCGTGGTCTTCCCCAGCGTAGAACCAGACAATTTCATCTTCTGTGTACTTTTGTGCGTACCCAATCTTCTGGACTCAAGTCATGAGCTGGATTCTTTTCAAGAGTGGTCGCATCTGGTCCAACCTGATGAAACACAGAATGTACCATATCAGCCAATCCTTTGCAATAATCCAAGACAAAGTCATCAGAAATAGGCAGTAGTTTGTTGACGGGAATAAAAACATGTTTCATCACTCTACCCATGATAATTTTGCGAGGGCTCAGACCAGTTTTCCTATCAGGAATTGATCTCATTGTCATGAGAACTAGAGGCAAGACATCTGGCGATTTTAGACCTGTGGCCAAACACATTTTTCCCAATCTGTTCTTTATGGGGCCATTTATTTGCTCCACCACTCCAGAAGCCACTGGTCGGTAGGTACAATCCAGTTTTGTTGTACATTCAATGCCTCACAAATCAATTTTATAATTTCAATCTGGAAATGTGTTCCTCTATCTGTTTCAATCGTTGCTGGGAAACCAAACCTAGGAATTAACTCTCTCAGTAGGAGTTTTGCTACAGTAACTCCATCATTCCTTCGGGTCGGGTATGCCTCCACCCAACGTGAAAACAGACAGACAATCACCAGTACATATCTTAGCCTGTTACATGAGGGCATTTCAATAAAATCAAGCTGCATTCGAGTGAAAGGACCTCCCTCCCGTCCTCTGGTTCCCAAGCTCACCACAGTTTTTCTTCCTGGATTAAATTGCTGGCATATGAGACATCTCTGACAAAGCATCTCAGCTATAAGCCGAAACTTTGCATTATACCAGATCTGTTTAAAAAGTCTAATCATGGCATCCCTACCTATGTGAGCCTGCCCAGGGTACATCCGTGCCATGGTAGAGATCATGCTTTTAGGTATCACTGGTCTTCCATCACGATAAACCCAAACTCTTTCTGCTTCTCATGGTGTACATCCTGATTTTATCCACTGTTTCTTTTCCTCTTCCCCTGCCTCTTCCTGCAACTGTCTCACTTCATCCCATGTACTTACAGTGTTAGTAAAAAGCAAGGGACATAAATCCATTTCCTTCTCCCTGTTACGATTTAATGAAGTTTGGTTTTGTGCACAATACTCTGCTAGGTCATTGGCAAACTCATTGCCTCCTGACACATAGTAAGTTCCCTTTCTGTGAGCGCTACATTTTATAACAGCGATCTGTTTAGGCAGCTGTATCGCCTCAAGTAATTTCCCAACTATTTCTGCATTTCTGATTGGAGTTCCACTCGACGTCAAGAAACCTCTTTGGGACCAGATTTGCCCAAAGTCATGCACCACTCCAAACCCATACTGACTGTCAGTAATTACAGTGACTCGCAAATTCTTTCCCAACTTGCATGCTCTAATCAGTGCAAACAACTCAGCAACTTGGCAGATCGTACTCCTCTAAAACAAGATGCTTCCAACACAGTTGCTACAGTTCATACAGCATATGCAGCACTCAAAATCCCTTCGCCAGTTCTTAGGCATGACCCATCCACAAACATCAATAGTCACTCTCTTTCAGAGGCACATCTTTTATGTCAGGACGTGGTTTGGTGCAAAAATCAAGCACTTCCAAACAATCATGATCAACATCATCTTTCACTTCCGCATTCACTGCATCAGGTAGTAATGTCGATGGATTCACATTGGTGCATCTTACAAGACTCACATTTGTAGCACCCAAAATCACCTTTTCATATTTAGTTAGACGGCTATGCGTCATGAATTGTGTCTTACTTCTTGTCAAAAGGATCACCACATCATGTGGGACAAACACTCTCACATGGTTTCCTATTACAATTCCTTCATTTTGTTCCAAGCTTTTACAAGTGGCTGCTACGGATTTCAAACAACCAGGCAATGCCACTGCTACTGGATCTAGTACTACAACAAACAAATGATGGACGGAATGCTGACAATGCAGACATTCTTCCCCAGTCAAGAGATCTGGGTTAAATCCATCGTTCTTTTGCCCACTACGCCACACCAGTTTAGACATGGCCATATGCAAATCAGTCTTGACCCTGTGCCTCATGGGAACAGTCCAGCCCGAACTGCCAAGCCATGTCTTCCCTGGACCGGAATCAAGCATCCTAGGACCGGTTTCTGGCTATCAGCCGTCATCAGCCAGGATAGCTTGACTCCAGTGGCGTAGTGAGCATGGGTCCCACGTCTGGGAATACCCATCCCACTTAGGGCGAAAAGCGTTACAACAAACAAATGATGGACGGAATGGTGACAATGCAGACATTCTCCCCCAGTCAAGAGATCTGGGTTAAATCCATCGTTCTTTTGCCCACTACGCCACACCAGTTTAGACATGGCCATATGCAAATCAATCTTGACCCTGTGCCTCATGGGAACAGTCCAGCCTGAACTGCCAAGCCATGTCTTCCCTGGACCGGAATCAAGCATCCTAGGACCGGTTGACGGTGATGGATCAAACCCAGATCTGTGGACTGGGTGTGAGTGTTTGATAGGTTCTGATGCTCCGTCCATCACCACCCCCTTTTGTACCACTTTGTTCACCATAAGTTGGCAGGGTATGCTCAGACGTGAGTCCCTTGCTCACTTGTCACTGGATTCAAGCAAGCCTGGCTGAAGACGGCTGAAATGCCAGAAACCGGTCCTAGGAAGCTTGTTTCCGGTCCAGGGAAGGCATGGCTTGGCAGTTCGGGCTGGACTGTTCCCATGAGGCACAGGCTCAGACTGATTTGCATATGGCCATGTCTGAACTGGGGTGGCAGAGTGGGCTAAAGAACGGTGATGGATCAAACCCAGATCTGTGGACTGGGTGTGAGTGTTTGATTGGTTCTGATGCTCCGTTCATCACCAACCCCTTTTGTACCACTGGATCTAGTACAGCTGAAAAATACGCAATCGGTCATCTCAATCTTCCGTGTCTCTGCACTAATACGGAAAGAGCACACCCATCTCTCTCACTACAATATAGCTCGAATTAGTTTTCATAATCAGGCATTCGAACAGCCGGCCCTTCACACAAACGGTCTCTCAGTTGTTTAAAAGATTTCATCTCTTCTTTGTTCAGCTCAAGGGGATCTTTCACATCACTCTTTGTCAAACGTACCATTGGTTTTGCGATCAGCGAGAAGTTGCTGATCCACTGTCGACAATATCCCACCATTCCAAGAAACATTCTGACTTCTCTCTGTGTCATTGGTGCTCTCATTCCTTTGATTATTTTAATTCTGCCCATTGTTACTTTTCTCAGGCCCTTTTCAATCTTATGACCTGAGTATTGCACTTCTTTCTGACAAAACTGTAATTTTGATGGGGATACTTTAAGTCCTCCATCGGCCAAATGATTTAACAGCGCAACTGTCAAACTGTTCACCACGCAGTCTCTTACCTTGTCTTCTTTTGCAATTGCGAGGTTGTAGTTTCACAGAGACGTAAGGGACCAACTAACCAAATACCTATTCTTTAACCTGCAATTTGTATATAGTAACAAGCTATAAGATAGAAATTAGGGAGGAGGGCTGGATACTGGACGTTGGTGCTCTTCTTGCTGTTGACCTGCGAGGCAACAAGGGAATTCTCAGTATACTACCTTCAAGTTATTTCTCCAATAGTACTTTTACTATTAAGATGTTCTATTTATTATATAACATGTACAGAAGGCCTACCTGCGAGCAGTAGAGATTATGGCCTAACGTCTCAGTATGTCTTGTTGGGATGACGAGGTGGGTTGGGAAGTGGAACAGGCGATGTTAGTAGTTATGTTGCTCTTGGATGAAGACACCACTTTAGTGCGTTGATATCATTAACTGAAAAAATAAATACTATTATTAGTTTTCACCTTATTTTAAACATCAGGATTATTGTGCCTTGCTCACTCTAACTTACTGTTGTGACTCTTGGTCTGACGTTTTCTGTTCCTACTAAATTATAAAACAGATTAAAGTTTACAGGGTAAACTCTTCACACAACAGTGATTAACAAATTGTATAGCTCACTTGAACTCAGTAAGCTTTAAGCGTCCTTTGGTACAAGCAATTAGATTATACACAAATCTGTAATGTCTCTAATGTCTCTATGCGTTTCTTAATTACAATTGTTCAAACAAATATCCTTTTAATTTCTAGCTCTAGCTGTTTCTTCCGATGGGTCCCAAATTTTAGGTTTTAACTTATCTTCTCTTTCTGTTCTAGGTCCAGCCGTGGAGAAAACAGGAAAGATGCAGATACTCTAAAAGATGTTAAAATTGCCACCTTTTGAGGAACAGGAGCACCTCCTTTTGAAGAACAGGATAGCCGCCTTTTGAAGAACAGGCTCGCCGCCTTTCTGGAATTGGGGTATGTTGGAAATACTCCACTCCCACACCGGAAAGGGTTGGTGGTAACGGGGTCTTTCCAGGACATACAGTGGTAGCTTGGCTCGAGTGGTCAGGAATCAGGCACCGTGCTAAGCATACGTCATTCCCATACAATAACCATGCGTGCATCCGTTCCAAAAACGACTCTACACCGTAAAAATTATGAAAATATCTTTCTTTATCTTCTTTTTCTCTTAGTTGCTGATTAGATAAATAATAACACAATCACAATATACAAGGCTTTTTAAGTAGTGCAGGTCAAATAAATACTGTCTTAATGATTCAATAAATAGGGGTGATCATAAATAATTAAGGCATAATATAAGTGCAATACCTACAGGCAGTTAAATATTCTGAGGCCATAAATACTGTAAACCAATAAATATTGTGCGACAATAAATACTGTGGAACAATAAATACAGTGAAGCAATAAATAGGTTAAATACAATAAATACAGTGCTCTCAATAAATAATTAAAAGCTGACAGTGACACTCATAGAATCAGATCACATTTAGATTTCTATGGGCTGATTTGGCCCAGGCACAGCTTGTGGTTAGGTGGATGGCTTGAGGGTGTCTACTCCCTGGCTTGGACAAGGCTGAGGCCTAAACTGAGGTAGATCAAGGGGGGAATACTAGAGACCTGGCTCTCTCACTCTACACAACCCCTCTGAATTAGTCTCAGCTCACCCCTGGCACAGTCAAGCTGGTTCCAGCACCTCTCTAACCCCTAGAGTAGTCTCTTAGGATTCCACAGGGCCTTAGGCGCCCTCTATTCCACTTACTGCCCTTTTTCTGAAGCTCCGACGCCGCTGGAGTCGTGTCGACGCCGTGAGGTGGTTCCGGTTCGATGTCGGCGGCCTCGGCACAATGTCAGTTCTTGACGACGCCGGTAGGCGGTTCCGGTTCGATGTCGGCGGCCTTGGCTCGATCTCGACCTCCGATTCGATGGCGTCGGGCAGTCTTGGCTCGATGTCGACTTCGGGCGGCTCCGGTCCGATGGCGACCTCAGTTTCGATGACGTCGGCCGGCCTTGGCTCGATGTCGACTTCCGGCGGCTCCGGAGTGCGATCCTCACTCCCGACCTCCGGTGCTCCTCTCCTCGGGTTCCGGCGACTCCGGAGTGCGACCTCACTCCCGACCTCCGGTGCTCCTCTCCTCAGGTTCCGGCGACTCCGGAGTGCGATCTCCACTCCCGACCTCCGGCACGCTTCACCTCGGTCTCCGGCGACTCCGGAGGGCGGACTTCACTCCCCCGTCGACGCCGCTCACTCGACCTCGGGTGACTTCCTCCTCGACCTCTGGTACTTCTCCGACCTCCGTCGGCGCCCGCTCTCGACCTCTGGCGGCTCCGGGTACGACGTCTGCTTTTCCAGTCAGCGCCGCTTCTCCACCTCGGGCTCCAGGTCTCCAGGCTACTCGACGTCAGACTCCAGGGAAACCAGTATCCAGGTCAGGATCTTGCTGTTCTTGGATTCTAAGGCCTGTTCCTGCTGTCCAGGTCCTTAAGATGGTTTTTCTTGATTCTTCCCACACAGGGCTCCAGGCTGGGCTCAGTCAGTAGGGACTAGTATCAAGGGTGGGTTTATGGACCCCACTCCAGGCACAAGTTTCCACCCCTGCTGCCTCACTCCTTCCTCCTTCAAGTTTCTGCTGCTCTCTCTTCACCAGTCAGGTGCCAACTGCCAGCTCCAACTGTCAACTCTGGCTTAGCTTCCCAACATTCCAAACCGCCTCCAACTGTCACAGGGTTCTGGAATGTTCTGGAAGGTGCTGGTATGTTCCAGTGGGTTCTGATGATGTCACAGGTGGCCACCATTTTGTGCTCCAGGCCCTCAGACAGAAGTTCCAGGGGTAGATAAAATGGCTCCCTGAATCTGCAGCAACACTAAAAAGTCTGGTGGTTCCCAAAAAGGAAAAATTCTAACAGGGCTTGAGGCAAAAGTGGGACAAAATAAATAATGATGAGGAGGGACCACCCAAAGGGCTGACAGGTCTAACAGGGTAAGTTTTCTAGAGTCTCTAAAGCTTCCTCCCAGGATGCGTATGGAAGGCAAAGCGCCTTCCAGAAAGAAGGGTGTGGATTTTATAGTGAGCCACACCCAAAACGGCATTCACGTACTCTCACGTTCTAGCGTGAGCGCACTGTTACTGCTGAACAATTGTTTATTTGTCTAAACGCGCTCCATAGTGCGAATGCATGTGTGAAGACTGTGGCTTTCAAACGCGCTTCACTTGTAAAGCGTGTACATTGTCCATGGCTGAAAACACTTCTTCCTTTGTAAAGCGTGTAGCGTGTATTTTGTCCATACCAAATAAGAAAGGCAAATAAAATAGCAACCCCTGAGACAACGGGCACTAAGATGAATGTAAATAAACATTGTACGTGATTTATACATAATACATCATGTCACTATAACTTATTTAGAAAGCCTTAATAAACATGCCCATCAATCATAAGTTTCAATATTAATAGCAGTGCTGGTGCACGGGTTAGGGGTGGGTTTTTTACCAATTGACCTCTGATGTTGCAAAGCATGTTGCACATTCCTTATTGGTTCTGAAGCCAGACACGTAATCATGACAGTACTCCTCTCTTAAGATCCCTCCTAAAATTTGTGGTATGGGTTTAGGCTTAGTTGGAAATCGAGTATTAAAAACCTTAACAAGTTTTGGTGCATTCTGTAAATGGTTTAAGGGTTCCCAGGAACGCTCTTCCGGGCCATAGCCTATCCAATCTACTAAGTAGAACAATTTTCCACGAACTCTTTTCGCATCTAAGATGGCCTTGACCTCATACTCAGGAATTCCCTCAATAACAATAGGAGAAGGTGTCTTTGTGACCCGAGTCTCAGGATTGTATGGCTTAAATAATGACACATGAAAGACTGGATGGATTCGGTAATGTTGTGGAAGTATTAACTTTAGACTCACCGGATTAATTATCTTTTCTACCTTAAAAGGACCATTAAAGCGAGGATAAAACTTCTTGTTTCCTTTTATTCGCAAATTTTTTGTTGCTAACCATGTCTCCTTCTGAATCCGTTGGTTGTGTGGAACGATTTTTATCAGCTGCTGTCTTTTGATATTCTTTCGCCTTTGCGAACTGAAATTGAGCTTCTTGATGAATGACAACTAACCTTGTAATATAATCATGTTTTGATGGTACTGAATCGGATCACACTACATGGTCTGGGATATTTCTTAGATGATAACCATAATTACAAAAGAATAGTGACATATTAAGAGAGGAATGTTCCCCCTTATTATAAGAAAATTCTAATGCCCACAAGATGTCTGACCATTCCTCCTTTCGCTCTCGTAACATACATCTTAAGTACTGTTCAATGGTCTGATTGGTGCGTTCCGTTAAACCATTCGTTTGTCGATGGTAACTTGAAGATAGACGCACTTCCATATTCAATGATGAACTTAACTTCTGTCAAACATGTGAGATGAACTGGGGGCCTCTGTCTGAAATAACAACTGATGGTCTGCCATGTAATCGTATGATGTTTGTCATAAGAATATGAGCTAATTCCATAGCAGTAGGAAGATGTTTTAATGGAATGAAATGGGCCATACGAGTGAATTGGTCCACTACTGTCAATATTGTTGTAAAGCCTTCTTTGGTGGATGGAAGTTCGACAATGACGTCTAATAAGATTATATCCCAAGGTTGTGGTGGAATGGGTAACGGCTGTCATAAACCACTTGGGGCTTGATGCTGTGGTTTATTCTGAATACATACACTACAAGTCTCAACAAAAGCTTTCACATCATTTAACATGGAAGGCCACCAAACTGTCGTTTAATTGCTTGATATGTTTTCATTATTCCAGGATGGGCTGACAACAGAGTGTCATGATGTAATTGCATAACCAATCTTTGTATAGTGGTTGTGGGGACCAAGATTTGATTATTTACAAACAATACATTTTCTTTCAATTGTAATGATGGATACATCTTTTTCCATTCACTTAAGGGCTTAGTTTTTACTTCATCTTGAATGTCAGCTATTACTGTACAAATCATGTGGCTGTTCTGAAAACAGGTTGTAGGCAAAATAGATTGTATATCACTGGAATCTTCACTCTCAATCTCTTTTTCGCCTATTCGTGACAAGGCATCTGCCTTGTGATTCTCTTTACCTGGTCAGTAAGTTATAACAAAATTGTAATCATTAAAGAATAATGACCACCTGATAAAGCTCGAAGGGACCGTAAAGATTGCACATTTCTGTGATCAGTATAGATGGTAATCGGATGACGTGCACCCAACAAGTAATGGCGCCATTCCTCAAAAACTGCCTTAATAGCCAATAACTCTTTATCTGCAATGGCATAATTTTGTTCAGCTGCAGATAATTTTCTTGAGTAAAATGCTAATGCTAAAGGATGCATTTATCCTGTCTCTTTATTTCTTTGGGAGAGAGTGCCTCCTAAGGCAAACTGAGAAGCATCGGCCTCAACAATAAATGGTAGAGTAGGGTCAGGATGACTTAAAATTGGTGCTGATGTGAACAACGTTTTGAGATCATGAAAAGTCTTTTCTGCAGTTTCTGTCCATTCAAATTTCACACCCTTACGAAGGAGTTTCGGAATAGGTGTTATTGTTTGAGAAAAGTTCTGAATAAACCGCCGATAAAAATTGGCGAAGCCTAAAACACTTTGCACTTGCTTCACAGAAGTGGGACTAGGCCAAGTGCTTACTGCTTCCACCTTTTTTGGGTCCATTTCTATTCCAGCCAGGCTAATGACATACCCCAAAAACTGCACTTTAGATGCATGAAACATGCTCTTTTCCAATTTAACATATAGGGAGTTTTGAAGCAATTTTTGAAGGATGGCGCGTACCTGTTTTGCATGTTCATGTTCAGACTTTGAGTATATAAGTATGTCGTCAATATATACGACACAACAGATATCCAAGAACTCATGCAATACCTCATTTATAAAAAATTGGAAAGCTGCAGGAGCATTACAGAGTCCGAAGGGCATTACTTAGTATTCATAAAGGCCAAATTTGGTGCAAAAACACCGTATTCCATTCATCGCCCTCACAAACTCTTACAAGATGGTAAGTACTGCGCAAATCCAATTTAGTATAAATGGTTGCTTGCTTAATTTGGTCCAACAGTGTAGGAATCAGTGGCAGAGGATATCTATTCTTAATATTTACGTTATTCAAAGCCCTATAATCAATGGACACGTGGCGCTCCCCTCCTTTCTTTGGTATAAAAAATAACGGGGAGGAGACTGGAGACTTTGAATGTCTAATAAACCAGTTGGCAAGATATTCATCCAAATAGGTTCTCAAATGATAATTTTCTTTTTCTGTTAGTGCATAAATCCTACTGCATGGCAAGGTAGCACCAGGAACTAAATCAATTCTACAATCAAAATTCCTGTGTGGGGGCAAGGTGTTTGCTTTGGTTTTATCAAATACATCAAGTAAATCTGCATACTCGGATGGAACCCCGTCTAGAAGTAAAATACTCTGTGATTCTTTTGGGAAGTCAAATCCATGCACAATATCTTCTTTCACCTGAGAGTGAAAACAATTAGAGCGACACTGGGCTGAATTAAATGTCACTGTCTTCAGAATCCAGTCAATATGAGGATTATGTCGTACTAACTATAGTATTCCCAAAATTAGTCTAAATTGTGGTGCGTCTATGATGTCAAAAGTGATTCGCTCGCTATGGACAGGAGAACATTGCATATCTATTTCTTCTGATTGCTCTTGTATAGGACCTGAAGTGAGTTATTTACCATCCACTGTACGTACAACTTCCGGATGATTCTTAGTCTTAGTGTTTAACCCTAATTTTTTTGCAAAAAAAGTGTCAATAAAGTTGCCTGTGGCTCCAGAATCTAATAATGCACTAACCATCCAAGAAAACGTGGGATTGTTAGTAGCAGTGAGTTTTACTTGGATACTCAGGTGTCTCCAAACTATGGTCGGGACAGTAGAGGCCAAACTAAAACTAGCACCCGACAAACTGACCTCATCGTTTATCGAGTGTTTTAGTTTTCCGGTTGCGGAAGTACTCCAGCTACATCAGATTTGTTAGTTTTCAATTTATTGGGACGATTAGGACACTCATTTACCAAATGTCCTGTCTTGCCACAAAAAAGACATTGATTAAGTTTCCGTCTTTTGTCTTTCTCCTCTTTTGACAGAGGGCCTCGGATGGTACCTATCTGCATTGGTTCTGTCGGATCTAATTTGCTAATTGCTTCTTTTGAACTTACATTCCTTTCTTTAAACAAAAATAACTTGTGATCAGTTCTCCCTTTTTCTTCTTTTCGTTCCGATAAACGGTCATTTAGTTTCACCACCAAATCAGTAAATTCTCTGATGTCATCTGGAGGCTCGGTAATTTGCATCACCATATCTTTTAAATCTTCCTTTAAACCTCTATAAAAGAGAGAGACTCTTAATTCATAAGGCCAATTGACCTCTAACACTAAACGATTAAATACAGAGATATAATGAAGTAAATCTGATGACCCCTGCTTCAAATTAAGTAACTCATTATCAGCTGACTGGACAAACACATGTTTGGCGAATAATCTTTTCATAGAATGTTTGAATCTATCAAAATCATATAAGATAGGATCGTCATTTTCCACCAACGGAACTGACCAAAGAGTTGCATCACCTGCTAAATATGATAATACAAAAGCCACTTTAGATGAATCATCAGGAAACACTAAGGGTTTTTCTAGAATATGCAGATGGCATTGATTCATAAAAATTGTGAATTTATTGTTATCACCACAAAAACGTTCTGGTTGTGCTAAAGGTACCTGTCCTGGAGTGATGACCTGAATTTGCGGCGTCATGGTATCAGCTGTGGTGGTTTTAGGAAATGTGGGTTGAAAACTTCCGGGTTTTAAAATGGGTTTATGCATTCGCTCTTGAAGATTAGATACATCTCTACGTAGAGCCGCATTTTCAGTTTTTATTTCTTGTAAAAGAGTAGCTATATCTTGTAAAGAAATTTGTTGAGTCGCATCCATTACGTCTGGGCGAAACAGTATCCTTGGGCTTTGCCTTCTGACAAACTGTTCAACCACGCAGTCTCTTACCTTGTCTTCTTTTGCAATTGCGTGGTTGTAGTTTCGCAGAGACGTAAGGGACCAACTTCACAAATACCTATTCTTTAACCTGCAATTTGTATATCCTAACAAGCTATAAGATAGAAATTAGGGAGGAGGGCCGGATAACGGACGTTGGTGCTTTTCTTGCTGTCGACCTGCGAGGCACCAAGGGAATTCTCAGTATTCTACCTTCAGGTTATTTCTCCAATAGTACTTTTACTATTAAATTGTTCTATTTATTATATAACATGTGCAGAAGGCCTACCTGCGAGCAGTAGAGATAATGGCCTAACGTCTCAGTATGCTTGTTGGGATGACGAGGTGGGTTGGGAAGTGGAACGGGCGATGTTAGTAGATATGTTGCTCTTGGATGAAGACACCACTTTAGTGCGTTGATATCATTAACTGCAAAAAGAAATACTATTATTAGTTTTCACCTTCTTATTTTAAACATCAGGATTATTATGCCTTGCTCGCTCTAACTTACTGTTGTGACTCTTGGTCTGACGTTTTCTGTTCCTACTAAATTATAAAAACAAATGAAGGTTTACAGGATAAACTCTTCACACAACAGTGATTAACAAATTGTATAGCTCACTTGAACTCAGTAAGCTTTAAGCGTCCTTTGGTGCAAGCAATTAGATTATACACAAATCTATAATGTCTCTAATGTCTCTATGTGTTTCTTAATTACAATTGTTCAAACAAATATCCTTTTAATTTCTAGCTCTAGCTGTCCTTTCTTGCGATGGGCGCCAAAGTTTAGGTTTTAACTTATCTTCTCTTTCTGTTCTAGGTCCAACCGTGGTGAAAACAGGAAAGATGCAGATCCTTTAAAAGATGTTAAAATCGCCACCTTTTGAAGAACAGGATCACCGCCTTTTGAAGAACAGGATCGCCGCCTTTTGAAGAACAGGATCGCCGCCTTTCTGGAATTCGGGTAAGTTTTCTAAAGTCTCTAAAGCTTCTTCCCAGGACGCGTACGGAAGTCAAAGCACCTTCCAGAAAGACGGGTGTGGCTTTTATAGTGAGCCACACCTAAAACGGCATTCACGTACTCTCACGTTCTAGAGTGAGCGTACTGTTACTGCCGAACAATTGTTTATTTGTCTAAACGCGCTCCGTAGCGCCAATGCATGTGTGGAGACTGTGGCTTTCAAACGCGCTTCACTTGTAAAGCATGTAAATTGTCCATGGCTTAAAACGCTTCTTCCTTTGTAAAGCGTGTAGCGTGTACTTTGTCCATACCAAATAAGAAAGGCAAATAAAAGAGCAACCCCTGAGACAACGAGCACTGAGATGAATGCAAACAAACATTGTACATGATTTATACATAATACATCATGCCACTATAACTTATTTAGAAAGCCTTAATAAACATGCCTCATCAATCATAAGTTTCAATATGAATAGCAGTGCTGGTGCACGGGATAGGGGTGGGTTTTTTACCACTTGACATCTGATGTTGCAAAACATGTTGCACATTCCTTATTGGTTCTGAAGCCAGACACATAATCATAACAGCAACTGTGTCAACCACGCATGCTTCTCGCGTCTTCGATAGGTCATCGATATATTGCACAAGCACTGAACTTTCGGGCATTTTTAAATCTTCCAGTGATTTCTTTAGAATCTGATTAAATATTGATTGGCTCTCTATATACCCTTGAGGGGTACAGCACCATGCCAAAATACGCTCACCGAACCGGAACGCAAAAATGTGTTGGCTATCATGGTGCAATGGAATAGAAAAGAAAGCATGACATAAGTCAATGACTGTGTACCGTTCTGCATCATGGGGAATCTGATATATTATCTCTGGTGTTACTTTATACTGAGGAATATTTGGGTAATTTACTCCTTCTTTTACAATTATTTTCACAGGATCTACCCTTTTCATTAATCCAACATCCTCTCCTGTGAAATCCTACATTTCTGTTTTTACCATTTCTTTCAACTCTTGAAGCAATCCTTCCGGATCAAATACAACAAATACCTCAGTAATTTCAGGTTCTAAGTTTGCCATTGTCATTCTATACAGTACGTCTTCATCAGGGGTTTCAAAAGCTATACCATCAGGGGTACAAAAGAGGGTGCAATTCATCTTGCACAACAAATCTCTCCCTAACAGATTTACAGGACTAGTGTCACATACGACAAATCGATGCATATCAGTGAATTTCCCTAATTTAACCTTTACAGGATCAGTAAGATAAGCTTTTATCGGTCTGTTTGAGACTCCAACTACTTGGATTGTTTCACCCGAGAGAGGAAGATTTTTCACTTCAGCTGATCTAACAGTTGAACGAGTAGCACCAGTATCCACTAGGAAGGTAATGTTTACTTCATTCACCTTTCCATCCACAAAAGGTCCTGTCTAGTCTACCTCCAGAGTTGCGCCAAGTACGCACTCCTCTTCCTCTCCCAAGCACCGTCAGTAATTCTCTTCTGACTCACTCTCATCACGTTGTAGTAATCCAGCGGAAAGGGGGAGAAATTTACAGATCCTTCCTGCGTCACAGATCCGTCACTGCACTTACTCATTCACACACACATTCATTGGTGGGGCGGATAACACCAACACTCGCACGTCTCACTCATATCTGCACACAGGAGGACGATGAATCCGCTGAACATGTGGGGAGGTACCTTATTACCTATGGGAAGGAAATGTGTTACAATATTTACATATATACTTCAATACCCATAGAATCCTAACCTTAACATCAAGGCACTCCACCACTTGGTCGTTGGACCAATTAGTTGGACTGGTTGATGGTGAATTAGAACCAGCTAAAACACATTAAAGCTTCTGAATTCTTATTCATTGCCCTATTTAAAAACCCACAAACTAATTCTCTATTAATCAATGCTTAGTTTATCTAATTACTTGCTTTTAGTCGCACAAATTTTGCATTTCGGTCAACAAAGTTTCAAATTAATTAATCAACACAATTTAGCATGACATTTATATTTACCTATTCTTGCTATCGGGGGTCGTTTCTCTAAATTTGTTAGCTCTGCATAACCCAAATCTCTTTCAATAAATCGTCCCAATCGAATGCAGGCCACGACTCTACAAGTCCAAAATGTTCCTCTGCTCAGCACGGCCCCGTCTCAAATATATCCAAAGGACCAAGCAATCGTGCAAGCAAATCGATTGCGCAAATTCAGACACCCCTCTGGAACGCACTTTCTCCTCGGGACGCACTCTGTCCTCTGGATGCATTATGACAAATTCGGGGGAACGTGTAACATTTACTGAATTGGGAACGCTTTTGGATTGGCTGGACCCCTTAAAGTTGCAATATAATTCTTCCTTTCACATGATCCGGGGTTCTCATAAGATTTGCAGTGTCATCCACTGAGCTCATATAGTTCTCATGCGAAAATATCCAATGTATCCACAAAGTTGGTCTTTCGTTAGAGGTGACAATTGTTTTTTCGGGTAATTTACATTGACTGAAATCTGGCAGTCCTCCATGTTCCTATCCTTGACCAGGAACACTGTACTCTAAATTGAGGATGCCTGGAGATCTTCGGAGCCATCGGAGTCTGCACAGTAGACATCGCGCTCACAAGACGGTGGCCACTTCCGAACTCCATTTTGAATGTCATGGCCTGGTAGGCCCGAATGCCAACTTAAGCGAAACAAACATAAAATATAATAAAGATATGAAAATGAAGATTCTAATGTTTAAACCCACACTAATTCCATTATATATTAGTATTTTCCTAGCTTATAGCGACATTTAAAGCAATAATACTCACCATTCGGTCCTAACAGGAACGCAAACGTCACCACAGCAACATAAATCATGGAATTGTCTATTATCACATCTTCTATTGTTAATAGGTGTACCACAGTTAGTCATTAAATTATTCTGCCATGCAAATAGCAATTAGTCCTGCATGTAATTTGTGTTTAACAAAGGTGCATTTTGTTGATTAATAAATCACAGCACACAGTTAATACCAATTAATATATATTTAATTACGTCATTAGTACTTTCATGCAAAATAGAGAAGGTATACAACATTTTGTTTTACCTGATACATCAATACCCCTTTGGTGATTTTTAATATCACCACAAATTCCCCTAAATTTTGAAAAAAAAATTACGGAAATTAATTCAGTTCTCTTAAGTCTTGTTATGTCACATGATTGTTTCCCCTGTTTCCTCCTCCCTTGTTATCTTATACATATTGTCTTTCCATTCTTCCAGTTCTATTTCTCCTATTTCTCTTTCCCTTCCTTCTTTCTCTCTTTTCTTAGCAACTTCTCTTTTTATGTTATTTTGTAATTTTTTTCTTTTAATACATAAACATCCTAGCCTCAGAATTAATACTAATAATATCACACAAGTTACTGGAATTAGAATTTTACCAATAAATTAACTACCTAGTTTTATTAAAAAGTTTTTAATAGTAGAAAACCCTTTCCCAATCTTTTCCCATACACTCTCAACCTCCAATGAAACAATCTCCTCATGCAAGTCCGTAATATTTTGAATATATTTCTTTAAATCATGACTCTCGTCAGGAATATAAGTACAACATTGTTGCACCTTCAACATTCCACAAACTCCTCCCTCTTTGGCCAAAATAATGTCAAGGGCAAGTCGATTTTGCATCACCATGGCTCGCATGGCAACCATTTCTGTATTTACTAATAAAAACCCTCCAGCAGTGCTTGTCGATAAGCGGTCCACTACTGTAGACAATTTTCAAATTTTGTGTGCATTCAGAGATATCCCAACGACTGGTATCAGTGCTCCAAAAATATCCCCTACAATTTCTGACCAACTTTCCCTCCTTCTACGTGTTAGTTGTCTATCTATCTCATGCGTATTTCCCCTTCCCACATGAAATATCTTTGGTAAGACCAGGCCTAGATAACATGTGTCATACCAATGGCCCGGTAATCAATAATAAGCTTTGTTCCCACAGATAAAATATAATCCAGGGAATACCGGATCATTTCCTCCTTTAAATCCCCATCCTCCCATGATTCTATACGTAGCATGGCAATCACTCGTACCTATAAAATAGTTATCATACACAGTTTGATTTCTTCTAATACACAATTTACCTCTCTGATGCCAATCTAAGGCCATAGCCGGACTAGTTTCTCCTTTCAAATGTTTTTCTCTTTCAACGTCCCAAACCGTCTTTTTACCCTTTCCCTCAGGTATCTTCCTTTGCATCTTGATTCGCCTTTCTTCTACCATATCTAAAAAGGTCTTTTCTTCCCTCTTCAGACTACAAGGGAGATTATTTTTAAATACTGCTTCTAAAGTTAATTCTCTAGTTTCTAAGAAGAATTCACCTAAAACTTTACCAGGTTTTACCTTATTCAATTCAGGAACTACGGGTACTTGTGAAAAAATGTTATCTACATCAGAAAAATAATATTCTAGTTTCCCTGTTTTATAAACCAAACTTGCTAATACACTACATTTTATTCCATATGTCACTGGAAGGTGGTGGTATGTAACTCCCTCAGACACTGATGCAGGTAACTGCATGCAGACGTAACAATCTCTCACATCCATAGTTTTTACATATTCATATAACAACTTTGAATATACGTTGTTAGAAAAATCAGTTATGGACCTATCCTTATGTAAATAAGTTCTATCTATTACTCTGGTTGGATGAGTGTCATGAATCTTTTCTATATTAGACTTATTCTCACTATGACCTTCTATCGTTTCGATCGTTACTTGAAATGAAACTAATAAAGCTAATACACTCCACAGAAGCATGAATAATCCTGTACAGCGACAACACATCTTGCACCATCATCGAAGGAACACACATGTAGATTTTCTACCTTCTGTGTTTGCCATTTCGGAAATGATCAGTGTCTTTTGACTTAGACTTGTGTACTCACAACTAGTTCTGTCTAAACACAAGGCTCTAAGCGCCTACTTGGTTCTTTTCAGGTATGTCTCTTGCTTAGCAATTCAATCTCTCTGTGAAACCTTCATCCCTTCAATCTGGCATTTGATCACTCTTTTCTTCGTTCTCACAGTTTTGGTTCAGAATTTCCTGAACATCCGTCTCTTCTCCGATGTCGGACAAGATAACTCTCAGGATTTCCAAATCTTCATCTTCCTCAACCACTTCTGGTACAGTCACACCTGGATTTCCTTGGCTGTCTGCTTCCTCTTGTACTTCAGGAAGTGCCACGTACGTCCATTCTGGTGACTTATACTTCTCGTTGGGTTTCTTAATCCGTTTTCCCTTCTCCAAGGGTGTCTGATCAGTGTCCTTTGATTTTTCTTGGCTAGACACCTCATTTACTTGTTCTGCTCTAGATTAATTTACTCGTGTCAATCGATATCTTAATCTTTTTATCTTGTTTGGCCAAATTTCCTCCTTTGCTGGCCTTTTCAACTTACTTCCCTTTTCACTTCCTTCCGTTCTCCATGCTCTTTTCCTCAAGACCCGACCCTCTTGTACTTCTTCTTCACTGTCCTCAGATTCAGTTCCACCTTGACTCTTACCTTCGGTAGATTTTTTCTCCACAACTTTCTGTTCTCTATCTAATTTTATCCCTCCTCGTGTTTCTTCCACGCAATCTTCCTGCTGACTAACTCTCCCTTCTTCTACCTGGATGTGTTGTTTCCCTACACCTCCTCGGGGGTCTTCCGCAACAATCTTACCCTTACTCTCTGTATCTAGTACCTCACCTTCGACTTCTGTGACCTCAGGTGGAATTTCTCTCGTTTTTACATGTGGAGCTTCTTTATCGAGAATTTCTTTGACAGTTTCCTCACTGTTTTCTTTTACACTTTCAGGTACTTGTACTTGTTCAGTATCTGACTCTGAGCTAGTGTCAGAAATCTCCAATCTCCTTCTTAATGGTAGATTCTCTGGTGCTATAACTGGACTTGATTCTAACTCCCTCCTTCCAGAAGTTGGTCCTGTTCTTGCTTCTTCTGAATCTGACTCGGAACTGGTATCAGATTATTCAAAGTATTCTTCTTCAGTGTTATTCACTGGATTAGGAATTCGCAAGGTATGACTAGCATGAATCCAGTTCTTCACTCTGGCACATTTCACAGCTGTCGTCGTGGTCAAGATTACTTGATGTGGTTTTCCCCACCGTGGGGCCAGACAATTTCTTCTTCTATGCACTTTAACTCTTACCCAGTCTCCTGGACTTAAATCATGAGCTGGCTTCTTTTCAAGAGTGGTTGCATCCAATCCAACCTGATGAAACACAGAATGAACGGAATCAGCCAACCGCCCTCTGGGCGATAAGCACAATGCAGTTTCTGCTGTACATTCAATGCTTCACAAATCAATTTCATGATTTCATTATGAAAATGCTTTCCTCTATCTGATTCAATTGTGACTGGAAAACCAAATCTGGGAATGAATTCTCTCAAATAGTAGTTTTGCTACAGTAATTCCATCACTCCTTCTAGTCGGGTATGCTTCCACCCAACGTGAAAATAGGCAAACTACCACTAGAACATACCTCGGTCTATTGCAGGGGGGCATTTCAATGAAGTCAATCTGCATTCTGGTGAAAGGCCCGCCTTCCCGTCCTATCGTTCCAAGGCTCACCACTTTTTTTCTTCCAGGATTGTATTGCTGACAAATAAGGCATCTCTGACACAGGCTCTCAGCTACAAGTCTAAACTTGGCATTATACCATGTCTGTTTGAAAAGCCTAATCATAGCATCCCTTCCTACATGTGCTTGTTCATGATACATCCGTGCCATGGTAGAGACCATGCTATCAGGCATGACTGATCTTCCATCCCGATAAACCCAAACGTGGTCTGTCTCTCGGGGTGTGCATCCTGATTTTATCCACTGTTTCCTTTGCTCATCTCCTGCCTCTTCTTGTAACTGCCCCACCTTCTCCCATGTATTCACAGTGTTAGTAAAAAGTAAGGGACATGAATTCATTTCCTTTTCCCATCCTCGATTAACTGAATTCTGGTTGCGCGCACAATATTGTGTCATGTCATTTGCAAACTCGTTCCCCGCTGACACATAGTCAGCGGTTTTCGAGTGGGCAGCACATTTTACTACTGCCAATTGCTTAGGCAGCTGTATCACCTCAAGCAACTTTCCAACTACTTCAGCATTCCTTATAGGAGTTCCACTCGATGTCAAGAACCCTCTTTGTGACCAAATCTACCCAAAGTCATGCACCACACCGAAGCCGTACTGACTATCGGTAATCACAGTGACTCTCAGATTCTTTCCCAACTTGCATGCTCTTGTTAATGCAAATAGTTCAGCAACCTGGGCTGATTTCACTCCTTTCAGGCAAGATGCTTCCAGTACAGCTGCTACAGTACATACTGCGTACGCTGCACTCAAAATCCCTTCGTCTGTTCTCAAACATGACCCATCTACAAACATCAGATAGTCACTTTCTTTCAGAGGCACATCTTTTATATCAGGGCGTGGCTTAGTACAAAAATCAAGCACTTCCAGACAATCATGATCCACGTCATCCCTTACTTCCACATTCTCAGCATCAGGTAACAATGTTGATGGGTTCACATTGAGACACCTCACAAGGCTCACATTGGTTGCACCTAAAATGACCTTCTCATACTTAGTTAGACGCCTATGCGTCAGAAACTGGGTGCGAATCCTAGTTAAAAGGATCGCCACATCATGAGGCACAAACACTCTCACAGGATATCCCATCAAAATTCCTTCACTCTGTTCCAAGGTCTTACAGGTAGCCGCTACAGCTTTCAAACAACCTGGCAATGCTACAGCTACAGGATCTAGTATAGCCGAAAAATATGCAATTGGTCGCCTCAATTTTCCATGTTTCTGTACCAGTACAGAAAGTGCACACCCATTCCTTTCGCTGCAACAGAGCTCAAACTCCTTTTCATAGTCAGGCATTCCAAGAACTGGGGCTTCACACAAACCATCTCTCAATTGTTTAAAAGCCTTCAACTCCTCCTTATTCAATTCAATGGGGTCTTTTACATCACTCTTTGTCAAACGTACCAGAGGTTTTGCAATCAGCGAGAAATTGCTGATTCACTGATGGCAATACCCAACCATTCCAAGAAACATTCTCACCTCTCTTTGAGTCATTGGTGCTCTCATTCCTTTGATTATCCTGATCCTATCTGCAGTCACTTTTCTCAGCCCTTTTTCAATTTTATGGCCTAAATACTGTACTTCTTTTTGACAAAATTTAAATTTTGATGGGGATACTTTAAGTCCTCCATCTGCCAAGTGATTCAGCAACGCAACAGTATCCACTAAACAGGCTTCTCGAGTTCTCGATGCCACCAGTAGGTCATCGATACATTGTACCAGTACTGAACTTTCGGGCATTTTTAAATCTTCTAAGGACTTCTTCAAAATTTGATTGAATATCGATGGACTTTCTGTATATTCCTGTGGGATTCGGCACCATGCCAAAGTACGTTCACCAAACCGGAAAGCAAAAATCTGTTGGTTGTCAGGGTGCAATGGGATGGAAAAGAAAACATGACAAAAATCAATGACTTTGTACCATTCTGCATCATGAGAAATCTGATATAGAATCACAGAAGGATTTGGTATGATGGGACAACCTGATACAACAATCTTATTCGCAACAAGACAATAGAGAAGGTATACAAAATGTTGTTTTACCTGCTCCATCAGTAGCGAATACTGCGAAACGGCACCAGCGCGCGGTAGCTTTGTTACCTGTTCTTCGGTGTAGAATCCTGTCTCATTACTGTATCTTTGAGGATTTACGTTCTGTGGAAAAGGTGGCTTTGGCACCTGGCACTGTTGGGTAACAACCTGCTGCTGTCGCGGCTGTTGGCAACTCACCTCATTCTGCACCTGTGGATTTAATGAAGAATTATCACCATTAGTTCTCGGTTGCAATTTACACTCAGATTTCCAATGCCCTAATTTTCCGCAATTATGACATGGCCATTTCTTTTGTTTTGCTTGCCCCATTCCATTAGCTTGCTCTATTAACTGGGCTTCTTGTCGCTCGGCTCCCTTAACCTGTGCCCACATTGCCATTTCTTTCAGTTTAACGCCATTTGGCTTCAATTTCATCCCAAAAATATTGTGCATGTCCTAACACTTCGTCTATCTTTTTGTTCTGCCAATCTACTGTATGCTGTTTAATCATTTCACTAACTTCAGGCCTTAAACCATAAAAAAATCTGTACCCAAAATGACTCAAATCCTTTTCACTTAATTTCTCATCTCCACTGTGTTGTTTAAGAGCCAACAATAACCTTTTGTAATATGCATGCACTGATTCTTTAGCCTCCTGGTGAGTTCTTTCAATCTTTACCTAGTCCTTTTTTTTCAAAAAAGTAATTACCTGATCATATTTTTTCATTACTTCGGGATCGGGGGCTCCCGTCTTAGGATCCCTAGGATATTCTTGTGTTGGCCAATCTATTGTAATTTTACATTCTGCCCATAAATCTGCAGGTACAATTATATCAAAAAGACCATTCAGATCTATCCACAACACCTTTGGAAGTTTGACAAACCTTTCTACCTGTCGGTACCATTCCAGATTCAAAATCTGTTAGTAACAACATAAAACATCTCCATTGCCTGTTTCACTAAACCGAAGAGATAGCTTTGTTCATTTACACAAGAATTCTGTCTTTCCAGTAGGCAGCGCTTACCTCTACCCAACCACAGAATTTTCCGTTACGCCGATAAAGTAGCACTTCCCTCTACCTTACCCTTCTATCAAGCAAAACGTAAACTGTTTCTCTGGGGATAAAAAACATGTGGAGACTACAATGCTCCTGAGAATTAAGGCCAGAGTTTCACAAGAAAACCTATCACTCTGCCACCCACACACATTCAAAAAAAGATTTCCCTAACGTAACACAATTCCGTGTTATCACAATTCTTGAAACCAGGCAATGTTCAATTCAATGTGACTTCAATTGCCACATAAATCCACTCCCTACATCCCGGAAGCTTCAAATTTCCGACTACATTTAATGTAGACAATACTCAACATAAAATGTTAAACATAAATCAATAATCACCAAACCAATGCAATAAAACCATCAATCTGCTACCAAGAAATCTGATGCGGCGCAAGGGTCAAATTTTCTTAATCTCCCTATGTCACAGATTCGTAATCACAACAACGCATCCATACATTCATTCATTGGTGGGGCCCATAACACCAACATGCACTCATCTCATTCAAATCCGTACATAGGAGAAAAAGCGCTGGACATGTGGGTACCTTAATACCTATCAGGATTGATTTTCTTTACATTATATACAGTTTATACACATACATCTACAGAATCCTGACCTTAACATCAAGGCACTCCACCACTTGGTTGATGGACCAATTAGTTGGACTGGTTGATGGTGAATTAGAACCAGCTAAACCACAATTAAAGCCTAGGAAACATTTGATTATTTTCTGTAATCAATTAAAGAACAAAATACTAATTTCTTATTAATTCAATTTTTGTTTATCTAATAATAATTTTTCTCTGCATTAGCATTTATGCTCTACAGGTCATAGTATAATTAAATTTTATTTTCAAAGAGAAATTTTGTAAATAAGCATAAATTTAAAAGACGCATTTAATGAATTACCACTTAGCAAGCGTCGGTGACTTTCTGAATGAACAGAGAGTTATCCGCAATCTCTGGTACCATATCCGGGAAAAGATGTCCGACCCCAGCAAGGATCAAACCCGTCAGATGAAATAACTTCCCGAAAACCAAAGAAACCCAAGGCAAACCATGGAAATCTTCACCAGCTCAATGCAGAGCCAACACCATGAAAGATCAGCCCGATGTCCACCCCCCTTTGGCAGATGAGAACCTTATATACCCTTTTTCCCTATAACTTCATGCTAACGTACAACAAATTTAGGGGTAGAGAACTGTTCTGATTGGATAGTTCGGGGTTATCTGAGAGTTTTTCTAAAGCTTCCCAGGGTAAACTGGTTCTCCTTGAGACTTGGCATAGTAAGGGTGAAAGTTGCAAATGTAACATTTAGAATAAGAGAAGATATCTGTATTGTCCCTTCTGCTTCTGCAGCATCGTCAGTTGGCAGCCAAACACGTTCATCCTTGACAAAGAACACGGTGTCACAGATCTGAGGTCATTTGGAGAACTCCATAGCCATCCGATTCTGCACAGAAACCATCGCGCTCACATGGTGGCGTTCGTGGTGGAGACTCCATCTTGGGTACTGCGGTGTAGTAGACCTGAAAGCCAATTTAAGCAAAAACTGACATAACAGTAATTAAAATATAGAAATGAAGATTCTAATGTTTAAACCGACACTAATCCCAATATATATATTAGTATTTCCCTAGCTGTAACAACATTTAAAGCGAAAATACTCACCATTTGGTAATCCTGAAAGCACAAACAATCACTAAGCAACATAAATCATGCAATTTTCTATTTCACCAAAATCTAAAGTTAGTTTGCGTACCATAATTAATGAATTAATTATTCTGCCATGCAATTTGCATTTTAGTCCCACGTGTATCTTGTGTTTATCAAGGTGTAAAAGTTGATTAGTAAGATTTCACTACAAATCAGTTAGTGAAAGTTAGATTTAGAATGATTACGTAATTAATTTCATGCAATTTAGAGGAGGTATACAAAATTTTTGTTTTACCTGATCCATCAGATGTCATCAGTGATGTAATTTGAGATGTAATCAGTGATATCACTGACAATGTCATGAGTGATGCAATATGTGAGGTCATAAGCAGTGCATTGCGGGGTCGTTAGTTATAATAAGCTCAGGTAACTATAACTACTGAATTTCTCTGGAATTGTACATGAGAATTGTCACCCTAACTATAATGTCCCTGTATCCTTTTTGCTTATTCACTGGAAAAAAAATCATTTTAAAGTGACCTTAGAGGTAGGTGAAAATGTCATTCAAAACCTAAAATTTGAAACAAAAAAACACACTGGAATTCACCAGTTATAGTTAACTAAAGAAACTGTAACTCGAGCCCCTGCGGTGCGCAGCATTGTCATTTCAGATGTCATTAGTGATGTTATCAATGATGTCATAGAACATGTCACGAGTAATGTAATATGTGAGGTCATAAGCAGTGCACAACAAGGGCAAGAGTTAGAGGTTCATTACCTAAAGTAAAGGGGCAGCAACCTTCCTGTTTGTGTTCCGGCCAACCAATCAGACCTAGTGCTCTTGCTGGACTCACAGGAGCTTCTCACACCAGTGAGATGGCAGACAGGATAAAAAAAACCCGCGGCCAATCAGATCCCTCCATTATTTGAAGATGCGTATCACGGGAATCTTGCAAAACTCTCATGTACCCAACCGTCCAGATAGCTTTACATTTAGAACTTTAATTTCTCAAAAACTACTGAACGGATTTACACCAAATCATAAAAAAATGCGTTCTGGATAAACTTTCAGCTTTCTACCTTAGTGTAATTCTGTTCAGCCGTTTTGGCTGTAGCGCTGTTTAAAATTCAGTATGGAAAGAGCAATGTGAGACCCTCCATTTTGCTTGGTTCCCGCTTGATGGATCACCGCAAAACTTTCCAGGAAGGAGCTGAAGTGGATGAACTTTTTGACTGGAAAGTTTTCTGAAGATTCGGCAAACTCCGCCAAAGTTACAAGCAGGCTACAAAATCAATTTCCTAAAGTAATTTAGTCCTAATTCTAACTACCCAGTGCACTTAATATTATGGTATTTTAGATTTCTACCCACACCTTAGGAAAAATAATAAAACTTAGTAACGGTCGCCAATAATAATAATAATAATATAGGGACAAAACACATGAGTGCAAAAGCATTAAAGAAACACAACCATGCTTTCAACAATACTTTATAAAGTATCTACCCACTGGAGATTTACAACCGTACATATTACACCCTTAGCCAAAAATTGGTGAGGATTGGATGACAAATTTTGAAATGGCAGCTTAGCAGAAGGGCCAATTGTCTCCGTAGGCTTGTTATGTACTGACTAGCATAGGTGTCATGAATTATAGATTTGTGGAAACCACAAATTAGTAATTAATGGGGTGCGCGCGCTAGAGCTTCCCCCTTCATACTCTGCTAAGGCCGCCGCATGGAGACTTAGTAATACAGGGGGTAGAAAGGCACACTTTAGGGGAAGTTAGTGGGATAACACTACGAATAAAGGTAATGAGGAAGTCTCTTCCACACACTATCCTGTCTTTTATTCTCTTCCACTCTCTCTCTTATCCTTGCCACTGGTGAACTTAAGTTTTGCTGATCCTTGACACCGGTTAAAATCACAATTTCTTTGTGAAAGTGATTTTGTATAAGGCCTTTTCCTTTTTTTCTTTAATTGTTATTATATGTGAATGCTGTCTGTAAGGGATTCTACTATTCTCAGTCATTGTTTCTCTGTACAGCACCTTTTCTGGTAGAGAAGCGCTTTATAAAAATGCAGATACATGAAGCACTCTCTGAAGATGCAAATACATGAAATGCCAGATTGTGGGATTTATAAAGTAGCACTTAGGTTTGCCCAATTCCAGGGAAAGCGAGTTCTAATTTGTGAGAAGGGATTGTAGATTTTTGCTGCTGATTAAGTTATTGGAATATAACTTCAAGAAGCCATATAGAGCGTCAAGATAGATTCCATCATTACTGTATCCAGGTTGCTGAGTTGTGGAGTTTGGGATTATGGAGGCAGCAGGTGGCTTTCATGCAGAATACTTCATTCAGGGACTTGGCAAGGGTATCCCAAACTGATTAGGGTACAGACTACAAAAACCTTCTCTTGTTGTGAGACAATGGGAAGAAAATGATCCAGATGTGACATTTGAGAACAAGCACAAGATGCATGTAAATATCGAGAAGAAAAAGGATGTGGAGATCCCAGTGTGCTCTGTGCAGATGAGCAGGAGAAAGATGACAAAGTGTTGACAACATTGCACTGGAACCTAAAACACTGAATTTGTCTGACTCTGGAGAACAACGTGGGCTCAAGAAGGCCAGAGACATGCATGTATGTATGTATGTGTGTTCTTATATAGCGCTCGACTTACCCTTGGGCATCTCAGCACTTGAATTGGGAACCCGTCCTGGCTTTTTCCCTGTGAGATAACCCATACTGGGCATCCCCAAGGTGAAAGCCAGGCATCCCGCCACAGGGGGGGCCGTAGTGGAGATTAAGCAAGCTATTGCCCAGAGTTGCAGAGTGTGAACCCATGATTCGAGTAGGCACCGAAGTGGGAATTATCGAGTCCGTGGACACTTGGGCTCAGACCCTGCCGCGTCGGGAATTGAACCCTGGTCCCTGGTCTGACCTCTGCTTCAGGGTATCCCTTCTCTAACCAGTGAGCCACACTTCTCCACTTGCATGATAACCATCGGCTATTCAAATCAATACTACCTATATCAACTGCAAGGACATTTATTTCATGTGTATTTCCTCAAATCTCTGACATGGTGCCCATCCTTAGGGGCCACTTCAACCCTTATCTAAACCACAGCATAGTTTTCATTTGTAACTACGGTTTCGAAATGCTGCAGTAGATGAATAGAGTCGACATGGATGAGTGAAACAGACCGACAGACTACCATGGTAGACAAGAAAGGAGAGGGAGCTTGGCTAACAGCCCAACATCGGGGCAGGGTTTTAGCAGTGCAAAGCATCGGCCCACATCATCCATTCCCAAGCTATCCATAGCAGAGCCAGGCTCCTTGCTGCTAACAACTTGAGGGAAATTCACTACAGGAGTGGTGAGTGCCGGTGGTATTGGACTCGTAGACCAGATTCCTACCTGAAAACTAGTTGGACCTAGGCCCACCTATTAGGTAAAATAAGGACATAGACAGATATTAGGATAGTGCATAACTGGCCCAGGGCACGTGCACCCGGGCACTTTTATTAGCAGGGTCACCTGACTGGTAATGCCTGTGCTGGATGGATGAGGTGTGGGTGTTAGCACAGCCTCTAGGGAGGGGCTGCTGCATGATGTGTCCTGCAGGACACTATAATACCTCTGACTCCGTGTAGTAGCTGGATGCAGTCCAACTGGTTGCGAACTGGAGGATAAACAGAGTTGCATGGCCTGGTCGAAAATGCACGATTGTGAACCACTCACGCTGGCTCATCGGCGCCGCGGCCCTGACTCTGCTCACCTGGGTGTGGCGTGGTACAATCTGAACGGTCAGGCCCCTGCCTTCTTGTGCCTGACCAATGTCTGGCCCTTGCGGTGTGCAACTGCCCCACCCTCTCAAGTGGGGCAGATACGTTGAGCTGATCAGACGCAGTGTTGTGGTGAAGTCGCTACTAGCGTAGTACATGAGAGTTGAACAATGACATTTCAATGTGAACCTCTCCAACCTTTGCATCCAATTTCATATTGCTGATAGTGCAATTGCTATTAAAGAGAGAGAGAGAGAAGGCAGCAATGCTGAGTGACTTTATTTCAGCTGGATGTGTTTACTAACAGCGTGGGATTCTGATATTTCTTCTCTGTACATTCTATGTATATATTTTATTAATACTTGGAATGGTGCAAATTCCAACAGGCTGCATGTGCCCCCAGTAATTGTTGAAATAGTGCAGAGCTGCTTCTCCTAATAGTGGGTGGCATGGGCCTAACTGTTTCAGTGGGAAGATTCATACACATTTACCATAAATAGTTCTGTCATGCCAAACCAGTGCTGGATCGCTACATTTCTCCTAACTATGGGGCTTATTTACAAGCCCCTTGCACTGCCAGTGCATCACTTTTAACATGAGAAAAAAGCGACGCACTGGCTGCGCAAGTGGCTTGTTTGCAATCCACCTTCGCTGACCCAATCCACCCTATAAAAGTGAATGGGCAGGCTATGCAATTCCTGCAACCCAATAGCTGGCAACGAAATGCAGCCGGCACACTTGTTTACAAGCACTGATCCTATGGCACAACCGGGTTTATCAGTCGGATCTCAAAATCCACCAGACAAACTAGATATGATATTGGCGGCCATCGCTGAGACATGCACAGCTTCCGATGCACCTAAGTAAAAATTACTGGAAATTATCAAGCAAATTTACTAATAATGAACTTGCTCTCACTGAACCATGCCCCCCTGCGTTAGATCTGTCTCATCAGATGCAGGACCCCGCCGAGTGAGTAAGGTTCAAGGTAGGCAGACTCAAGGATGCAGAAGGACGTTTATGATGCAATAATATTCATATAAGTGGTATCTGTGAGGGCCTGGAGGACACGGATGATACACTCTACATGAATAACTGAAAAAAAGTAATTGCTTAGGAATCCTTATGTCTTTTCTTTGTAGTGTAATATGCTCATGGAGTGCCAGCAAGATTGCCAACTCTAGGCTCGCCCCCTCAGGGCTGTAATAGCTAGGAAACATGAGTGCATCTAGATTTAAAATGCTTGTGTGATGATTATCCCTGATTACACCATGGCTGTACAATGTAAACATCTAACGTTTATTCAAGTCAAGATAAAATTATGCTTTCTGGGCTTGATATACACAGTACTATTACTTGCAAGGTTTCCTTTGCCACAGATCATCACACTCACTTTTTCCCTAAACCAGAAGCTGCCTGAGAGTGGGCGGAGACTTATGCTGCTAATGACTGTAGACCAGATCATACAAGAACAGCAGATGCTCCTAAGACCCGACACGCTGGGCAGAAACGGGTGGCCCATCTTTCTCTCAAATCAGCCAGGGAAAGCGGAAGGCTGTGGCCGCTGCTCTATGGGACCAGACCTCTTCATCTCCTTTGATGCTCATCGATTCCTGTGTGTCAAGTAATGTACCCCTTCACATGCAGAAAGCCTTTTCATCCGTGCCATTGGTTACACCATGAGCTGCAGATGCTGTTATTTAAGATCATTCTACCCTATGCTTTTATTAGTCTTGGCCACTTTAATGATGTTTTGTTAATGTTGAAGCACGGAATATGTCCTTACGTTTATTACTCTTGTGGTTTAATTCTAATATATGCTGAGCTCCATATTCCATTGTGTTGTAAAGAAGTAGGTCCATTCCATGGAGGGTTTTAAATGATTTATTCCAAGATAAGATGTTACAATAAGAGAGCCCCACCATGAGCAGCCTCCCTGCTGCTCAGCCCTTCCTCCAACTGACACTCTCTCTCATCAACATTCCACAACCAACTCTCATACCAACATTCCCCTCCACAGACACACAGGCTGAGCAGCAGGTATAAAACATCTCCCTTTCTTAATACAAATGAAAATAAACTGCAAAAGAATCACAATAAAATAGGTGCATGCATAAGGTGACAATAATAATTACATGCAAGAGAGGGACAACAAGTAATACATGTAGATGGAGATATACATGTATACAAAATAGCAAAAGATAAATATTAGGAAGAAGTAAACAGGTCACGCAATCCAGCAATTCTAACACTCACCACTTCTCCCTTTCGCATACAAAAACTAAATCCACGCTCCCATAAAACCAAGCCAAAGCAACACACACAGTGCCACACCACCAAAACACAAACAAAACCCCAAAAACCAAACAAGAAGGCTGGCCAGGTCAACAAGAGATAGAAAGGGTCCTGACTAAAAAAGCGCAACAGGAAACCATACTTGCAAGAATTTCAATAAATTCAATGCTTCCACCACCGAAAGACAGGGTGTGATGTGTAGAAAAGCTTCTACACGGAATCCATGCAATCACAACACTTTACTGAAATTGTTAGCACTCCCCCAACTAGAAATGGGGTGTGATGTGTAGGAAAAACAGTACACGGAACTATGCAATCGCACATACTTCACTCAACATGTAAATACTTCCCCCAATTAAAGATGGGCTGTGACGTTTAGAAAACTAAGCTCCACATGGAACCTGAAGAAAACCAAGCAAAAACTCCACCCAAACCGAAATCTGGGTTGTGACGTGTGGAAGGTATGCTCCACACGGAACCTGAGGAAAACCTAGCAAAAACTCCACCCAAACAAAAAGTTGGGTTGTGATGTGTAGAAAAGTACGCTCCACACCGAACCTGTAAGGATGTAACACACTGCACCAAAACAACAGCAAGCTTGAATAAACCTTTCACCCAAAAACCTATCCTGCAACACAAGAAGACCAGACATCAAGCAGAAACTCCACCCAAACTGAAATTTGGGTTGTGACGTGTGGAAAATAAACTCCACACAGGACATGAAAACACTAATAAGGAACTCCACCCAAACCGAAATGTGAGTTGTGACAGGTGGAAAATACACTCCGCACTCCACACCAGTAAAAAGCACATTTCAAGAACGAATGATGTAGTAAGAATAAAAAAATAACGTTCACTCTGCAACAATAAGCACCACGATGGGTGGTAAATTATCAGCAACCAAAAACCACAATAAGAGGGAGAAACGTCACTACAAACAATTGCACCATACCAAGCAATCATCTCAGTTACAGGAAATAAAAGAATATGTACGCATAAATAAAACATCCCATGGCTGCTAAAAGCAAGCAACACAGAATAATTGTACTCAAAGTACATTCTACACCTCTGCGAAATTTAAAACACACCGACAGAAAAGCATATAATGTTAAAGAATAGTGCAATAAGGAAACAAAAAAACAATGAACACAAGCACTACTAGGCAATATAAGGCATTGAACATAGTAAAAACACAACACTGAGGAAAATGCGTTGAGCGACCTCTCACCCGAATGTACAGGAGCACTGGCACAAGAAAGTTCCGCAATGTTCCAGAGTAGGAGGGACAAGAAAATATCCCTCAGAGAGCTGCAAATTGACACTGGGATGACTCCTTGAAGCGCAAGCAGCGCAGCAGGCAAAGATAATTTGATAGATGGCAGAGTCTGATGAGCGACGACTCACCCGACGTCATGCCAAGCACTCCACACCTCCGATGGCAGAATAAAGTTACTGGCGAGAAAATGATTCCTTGTAAAGTCAGCTCCCAATGACACAGGGAGGATTGGAACACGTCCAACTGAAGAGCACCTTACAGGGGCACTGGGAGACACTGGTACCTGTACTGCCATGCTGCACAGAATCGATGAAGCCCAAAAATACACCCATAATGCAGGACACCTTAATAGAAGGAGCAGGAAACAGTCACCTTATTCTCGGACCGAAAGGCTCTTACGCGCCACACTTGACGCATCCGTGCAAGCGCTTAGAACGTGGTTGGGAAAAGGAAACTAAGGAAATGATTAAAACAGCATTCAAAGCCATCTTCAAGATGGCAGCACGCTGTATACGTCGCACCGGGGTGGCATGCAAGCATCACTCGACAGCGGTGAGGAACGAGAGAGCAAGGACATCATCAGGGATTCCTCTGCTCCTCCGCGCGGCAGCAACAAGATGGTAGGTGCGCAAGCAAAAACAATTTAAAATGTAAATGGTGCGCAACAGTTCCCAGTTGGTTTTAGGTAAGAGTCATGCCGGTTGGCCATAGAAAAACAAGTGAATGCGGCAAAAATAAAACTCCAAACACTGCACATTCTGGACAATAAGGTCTGAAATTTGAAAGCAAGTAGGCTTTGAATGCAAGTAGGCAGAAACACAGGCAAAGCGGGAACTACTCTTCCAAGCTGTGTAAAACCTCGCTCTTGAAATGGGTTGAAGGGGTCAATAATCACTCCTCCTAAAGAGACAGCACGGACTGCAGGGCTTCTCTATTCACAAGCATGACAGGGGTTTGTAGATCTTCAGAACAGTTGGCAGTAACGTTAACAGGAAGAAGGCAGGCAATAGGACATCCTTGTTCCAAGGAAGTAACAGTCTCACAAGGCAAAAAGAGAGAGAGGGAGGAGGAAAATGCAGCAGGAACTGGCACTATTGGGTTGTGGGCGACCGATGGGGTGGTCACTGGTGGGGCTCAGGGTGCCAGCTTTCTTTAAATATGTAGTTTTAAGTTCCTTTACCTTGAAGTGTCTCAAAGTGCATAGTATCAGTCCACAGAAGTTGCACACCCAGGTTCTTTACCTTAAAATCGTCACCAAAATATGTTGTAAAGAAGTAGGTCCATTCCATGTAGTTTCTTTAAATGATTTATTCCAAGATAAGATGTTACGATAAGAGAGCCCCACCAGGACCAGCCTCCCTGCTGCTCAGCCCTTCCTCCAACTGACACTCTCTCTCATCAACATTCCACAACCAGCTCTCACACCAATATTCCGCTCCACAGGCTGAGCAGCAGGTATAACACATTGTTACACTCATAGTTACCCTGGAGTTGACCATGTCCCTTATAATTTGATTGTTATGGGTAGAATCCACTGTATTCCGTGGCAGTGGACATGGCCCTCCCAATATGTTCTCACATAAATAGGCCTTAGGAGACATGCTGGCATGCTGTGCCCACCCCTTCTGCAGCACCCTGCCTTCTATCAGGCTGGGGAACTAATTAGGATCTTTCATTCAGAAATTAACATTTAATGGATTAGTTGGTGGATCAGTCTGTTGGGGAGGGGTTAATATGTTGTGGAGAATGTGTTGGTTCTATAGTTTAGTTACCAAACCACACTTTATTGTACAAGTAACTCAAGCTCTGTGGCCATGCATGCTCTTCCAAAATCATGTTCACTTCATTTCACACCCCTGGATGGTATTATCACTAACCCCTTAGTGACTCTGTATAGACTGTTCACATTGAACATCAGGGGGATGAACTCCATGCAGGAACGATAGAAAATGCTCTCTGCCCCATTGAGGTGGAAAATTCAAATTGCCTTTTCACCACAGAAGCAATTGATACTGGAAGTAATTACTAGATTACCGCACCATTGGCATGGTGAGATATAGAGTACTAAATATTTGTTATTTTCAGATAGGACCTTTGTATGGATCACGGTGAGTTTCCCTCAACTGGTGTTGGGCTGTCTATACGCCACTGATACTGACCACTTGCCGACCTCAGTTCTTGACTTGTCTTGAAGACTGAATGACATTCCAAGGCTTATTGGAGGAGATTTTAATTGTGTATTACTTACGCTCTAAAATCACTAACCCCTCTCACTCAGTCCTCTGCCTCACATAATTCTAAAAGGATTACAGAATAGGTTGGTTCACTGGAACTTGGGAGATACATGGCGTATACGCTTCCCAGTATGACGTGAGTATGCCTTTTACGCTGCTTTCCATAATATGCAGTCTTGCTTGCACAGGTTTGCGTGCACGGTGGGATACATACATGTATCACCTCTATAACTTACTATCCCCAAATTCTTTCTAATCATAACCCTGCTGTTTAATCATAGGGTAGTGATAGAGATCAGGGCATCTAAAATATGCCCACTACCACGGATAGAGTAATCACACAGTTACACGCACATACATTCATCATACGCTAGGGCCCATTTCACTAACACACGCTCAAATACTCTACCAACAATAAACCTGTGGAAAGAAAACGCTAAACACCCTGCATCAGTATCAGGTCGATCAGATCTGGTTTTGTGACTGTCCTAATCAATAACATAATCTACACAACATATACAATAATAATCAGAAATATAAACCCAATAATTGACAAGAAAGAAAATTCAACACCATGTTTAAAATTATATTGCTTTATCTAAATTAGTCAAAGTAAAATCAATCAGAATAAATCATTTCTCATAGTTACCTATTCTAACTAAGTGTCAGAACGGGGCAGGACAAGTCTCTCGGTAAAGTCTCTCAAGACGAAGTCCTCAGCATCGATCCTCAGCAACGCAGATTCACGCGGCAAAGGCAAAATGGCAAGTGGCAAAGCCCTCCCTAGGCTAACAATTTTTATAGTAAAAAATTACAATGGAAACACACATAAAGTTTGCAAAATACACTGAATCACTGAGCAGAGCGAGAAGGAAGAAATGTAACATTGCTACATCTGAAAATCTCCGCTCAGGAAAAGTCACAAGACGGAACTACGGAACAGGAACCAAGATACTATTAAAGTATCCGATTTGTTTAACTTCCCTCGGCAGCCGAACCACAGTTCATTGTTCATTTCTAAAACTTCTTTGTCTCCCAAGGCTACCCATGATGTTCCATTTCTTTTTGGAGATCCTCCAAAACTGCTGCGTCCTCATGGAAAATTTTCATTCGAGGACCATGGTCAGCCAACTTCAGGACCATTTCCAGCAGGGGTCTCCCTCGTCACGTCTTTCACATATTCACTCGAGGCCAGGCTCACAAAATCAGCCATCATGGACTAGGCCTCCATAGGCCACAATAGACCATCTCAATTAAAAGAAATAAAAACAACGTTACTACAGCATAATGATTAAACAGTGTTTACCCCACTAATACCCTTATGTGTATGCATTTATCTAGCTCTCGCGACATAAAAAAGCATTAATTCAGACAGCGTTTTGTGCTCAAAATAAACAGCACACAGCAACGTTTAAACATGAAAACTTGCACGTTATTTTTTAGAAAATAGAAACAGCACAAGTATGCTAACCCTCGTGTAACTTTCTCTTATGTTAAGACAAACGGATTGATTAATAAAAACACACTTGCACAAGACAAATAATTAATTTGTTATTTATTAATTAATAATTAATAAAACACATAGACATACCAGAGCTTCAAAAGCCCCTGAATTTTCTAAATGAAAACTCTGCTCCAGCAATCCCCCCTTTGGTGATTTTATCACCAAATAAACCCCAAAAAAAATTAGTGAAAATTTAGTCCCATTTTAGGAGAAATCAGAAATGTCTTTTCCCCTTACACAACATTAAACACCAGTCACTCTTTCATCATCCCTCTTTGTCTCTAAGTAAACACTCTCCCTCAATTCTTCTAGTTCAATTTCTTGAGGTTCTCTCTTCAACTTCTTATTTCTCTTTTCTTTATTCAATTTCTTTCTCCCTCCCCTGTTTTTACAACACACACACACCAATCTTATTATTAATAAAGCCACAATTATACAAGACAAGGGAAACAATATTCTACCTATAATAGTACTACCTATCTTTGCAATAAAATCCTTAACAGCTATCATTTTATTAGCTATTTTAGTCCACAAACTCCCAGCTTCAAGTGGTACTAATTCTTCATGCAAATCAGTAATATTTCTAATATAGACCTTCAGGTCTTTACTTTCGTCTGGAATGTAAGTGCAACAATGTTGAACTTTCAATATTCCACAAACTCCACCCTCCTTGGCCAATAGAATATCAAGGGCAAGTCGATTTTGCATAGACATGGCACGTACGGCACTTAATTCCGTATTCACCAAAAGAAACCCTCCTGCGGTATTTGTCGATAAGCGATCAACCACTGTGGACAGTTTCCGAATTCCATAAGCATTTAAAGAAATTCCCACTGCTGGAATCAAAACCCCAAAAATATCACCCACAATTTCAGACCAAGTTTCTCTCTTAAAACGTGTTAATAAGTTAATATCTTCTACATCTCTTATTTTATCTGTATGTAAAATCTTAGGAAAAACCAGGCCCACATAACATGTGCCATACCAATGGTCAGGCAACTTGTAATAAGCCTTGTTCCCACAAACATAGTACACTCCTGGAAAAATTGTATCTTCTCCACCTCTGAAACCCCAACCTGTCGCAATGAAGTATGTATCATGGCACTCACTAGTTCCCACAAAATATGTATCATATTGGGATTTCCTTCTCGTAATACAAAGTTTACCCTTCTGCGGTGCATCTAGAGCTAAAGTTGGACTAGCCCCATTCTTCAACTCTTTTCCCATCTCAATGTCCCAAATTGTCTCACTCACTTCATATTTTCCCCCTTTCTCATGCATGTTCACTCTCCTTTCTTCTACCATATCCAGGAAAGCTCTCTCCTCTTCTTTCAAACTGCAAGTTAAATTATTCTTAAAAATGTAATCTAATGTTAATCCTTTTTCTTCAATAAAAATCTCACCAAAAGTGTTAGCTTCTTTAGCTGGATTCAGCTCTTTGCTCATTGGCAAGTGCCCAAAAATACTATCTCTGTTAGACATCTTATAATCTATTTTCCCTAACAAATAAAAAACACTACTTAAAATACTACAAGAAATACCATATGTAGCTGGTAAATGGTGATAAGTAACACCCTCTGAAACAGATGCATGTAATTGCATACAGACGTAGCAATCCCTTACTTCCATTGTCTTCACATATTCATATAACAGTTTCGAAAAAACATTACTAGAAAAATTATTAATTGACCTATCTTTGTGTATGTAACTACTACTTCTAATTGGAACTACTTTTTGTGAATTCTTCTCTACATTTGTCACATTCTCTATATGCATTCCAAACTCTACTCTAAAAGTAACTAATAAAACTAAAACAACCCATAGAAGCATTAATAATCCAGTACAACAGCAGCACATTCTACACCACCTCTTAAAGAAGGCACATCTATTTCTATTATCCTCTATGTTAGCCATTTTAGTTTTAGCCTCTACTACTCCACTACTGTTTGAACTTCTTCAATTCTTCTGTAATTCTTCAGCTTTCAGTTTATCCAAATGATCTCTTCGTTCACTTGATCCAAGTGAATCCTTCTTTCACTCAGTTTGGATACTTGTCATCCTTTACTTCAATTTCTTCAACATCAAATTGTATCAGATCTCCAACATCAAAATCCTCAGTACTCGACTCTTCTCCAATGTCAGTCAAGAGTACTTTCAGAATTTCACCAGTATCTTCCTCAACCACTTCTCTCAAGACCACTTCCGGATTATCTCGAGTCACTGTTTCTTCTTCTCCTCCTTCAGACAGTGCCACATAAGACCATTCCGGTGATCTGTACTTTTGGTTGGGTCTTCTTACTCTTTTTATTTCCACTGGTTCATTTGACTCCTTTGATTCTTCTCCTTCAGCTTTTGAACTTTGACTCGAAACTTCATTCACTTGTTCAGCTTTCGATGAATTTGCTCTTATTACTCTGTATCTCAGCCTTTTAACTCTGTTGTTAGGCCAACGGTCTCCTCTTAACACCTTTTTCGGCTTTGTTTCTTTATTACTTCTTTCTCCAATCCAAGTTCTCTTTCTTAGAACTCGACCCTCTGTTTGTTCATCCTCATCATCTGTTTCAAGTGCCTCTTGTTTCCGTTTTCCAGCAGCTTTCTTCTTCTCCACAGATTTTTTCACCACTGTTTGAGACTTCCCTACTCCTGTCCCTCCTCGGGTCTCCGACACGCAATCTTCTTGCTGTCCACTTGTCCCTTCACCTGACTCATCAAGAATGTTCCCTACACCTCCTCGGGGGTCTTCCGCAATCTGTCCCTCTCTATCTTCTTCTGACCCTACTTCTTCAAGTATAATCTCAAGTGGTTCTTCAATTTCCTCCTCTTCCGATTCAGGAGTAGTCTCTGTGTGATTTTTCTTTTCTTTTCTTTTTCCTTCACTGCTGTTTGAAACTTCAGGCTCTTTTACAGAATCTGATCTTCTCTCTGATACTCGCAGTGATTCTCTTGAAGCTCTCTCTGCTTCTTTTCTCACTGATTCTGTATCTTCAGTATCTTCACCATCACTGGAATCTGACTCTTCAAAATACTCTTTACCAGTCCCTTCTTTTGGGTTTGGAACTCTCAGAGTATGACTTGCATGTACCCAGTGCTTCACTCCAGCCCACTTTACTGCAGTCGTCGTAGTCAGAATAACTTGTCTTGGCCTTCCCCACCTTGGAATCAAGCAATTTCTTCTTCTGTGCACCTTAATCCTCACCCAGTCTCCTGGACTCAGATCATGGGCTTGCTTCTTCTCAAGTGTGGTAGCTTCTTCTCCAACCTGGTGAAACACAGAATGAACTGCGTCAGCCAGGCCTTTACAGTAATCCAAAATCATGTCATCAGTTATTGTCACCAACTTATTGACAGGCACGAATGCATGGCGCATAGCACGTCCCATGATTATCTCGTGCGGACTCAAACCAGTAGTTCTATCTGGAGTAGATCTCATTGTCATCAGAACTAGAGGCAAAACATCTGGCCATTTCATGCCAGTGGCTAAGCACATCTTTCCAATCCTATTCTTGATCGTGCCATTAATCTGCTCAACCACACCAGAAGCCTCTGGTCGGTATGCACAATGTAGCTTCTGCTGTATTTTCAATGCTTCACAAATCAAACCCATGAGCTCATTTTGAAAATGTCTACCTCTATCAGACTCAACTGTAACTGGAAACCCGTACCTAGGAATCAACTCCCTCAACAGTAACTTTGCCACTGTTAATCCATCATTTCTTCTAGTCGGGTAAGCTTCCACCCACCTTGAAAACAAACAGACTACCACTAGAACATACCTCAGTCTGTTCACTTGGGGCATTTCAATGAAATTTATCTGCATTCTTGTAAAAGGACCTCCTTCTCTGCCTATTGTTCCCAGACTCACCACTGTCTTTTTCCCAGTGTTAAATTGCTGACAAACTAAACATCTCTGACAGATGCTCTCTGCAATTGTCCTGAATTTTGCATTGTACCAGGTCTGTTTAAACGACCTAACCATCGCGTCTCTCCCCAAATGTCCCTGGCCATGATACATCCTTGCCATTGACGACAAGATTGAGTTAGGCATCACTGGTCTGCCATCTCTGTAGACCCAAACATGGTCTGTTTCTCTTGGAGCACATCCTGCCTTAATCCAATCTTGTTTCTCTTCATCTCCTGCCTCATCTTGTAACTGTTTCACTTCATCCCAGGTCTCTAGGACATTAGTAAACATCACAGAAAGAAAAGACATTTCCCCTTCTCTGTCCCTATTAATGGACTGATTTGTCTTGGCACAGTACTGCGCAACATCATTGGCGTACCTGTTTCCAATCGTTATGAAATCCTCCCCCTGACCATGGGCAGCACACTTTACAACTGCTAACTCCTTAGGCAGCTGTATCGCCTCAAGCAATTTTCCAATCATTTCAGCATTCTTTATTGGAGTTCCACTCGATGTCAAGAAACCTCTTTGTAGCCAAAGTTGGCCAAAATCATGCACTACTCCAAATCCATACTGACTATCAGTCAACACAGTCGTCCTCAAATCTTTCCCAATCTCACAAGCTTTTGTCAATGCTATTAATTCAGCAACTTGCGCAGATTTCACTCCTTTCAATGGTGATGCTTCCATGACCTCTGAAACTTTGCACACTGCTTATGCTGCACATAGCACACCATCATCATTTCTCAAGCATGATCCATCCACAAACAACACATGGTCATTCTCAGGTAAGGGAATATCCCTTATGTCTGGTCTCGGTTTCGTACAGTACTCAAGCACATCCAAACAATCATGATCATCTTCCATTTTTATACCCACATTTTCAATATCCGGCAAGAGTGTCGCTGGATTCACATTCACACATCTCTCAAGAGTCACATTTGATGCTCCCAGAATCACCTTTTCATACTTAGTCAACCGACTATGTGACATGTACTGAGTTATGCTTCTTGTCAAAAGAATTGCCACATTGTGAGGTACGAATACCCTTACAGGATATCCCATTATGATTCCCTCACTCTGTTCCAGACTCCTGCATGTTGCAGCCACAGATTTCAGACAACCTGGTAAACCCACAGCTACAGGGTCAAGTGTTGATGAGAAGTACGCAATAGGCCTTCTCAATTGTCCATGTTTCTGGATTAACACTGAAAGTGCACATCCATTTCTCTCACTGCAGTACAGCTCGAATTCTTTTTCATAGTCAGGCATACCCAAAGCTGGAGCCTCACACATTTTACTTTTGAGCTCTTCAAATGCCGCCAATTGTTCTGCATCCAGATCCAATGGATCTGTCATTTCACTTTTTGTCAATTTAATCAGTGGCTTTGCTATCAGAGAAAAATTAATTATCCACTGACGACAATAACCCACCATACACTCTGATTCCCATTCCAATATGGCGGATGCCAGTAGCTATGCTGGATGATGCAGTGTTCTGTAAACACATAGACATCTTCTTTTGGTTGAATGAAAGTACAGTGCCCGACCTTCAGCAGAGTGAGAGGCATTTAAAGTGGTCACCGAGGGCCGCTGCATCCAAACTACAGTTACAAATAGAAATCACAAAGTGAGATTTGGAAACACATTTTCCTAAACACCAACTACAATCTGAAGAACTTACCATGACAAGCTTGAAATTCCTCTCTCTCTTGATAACTCTTCATATCTAACCAGATTACATCATTAGATAAATCCAGATGTTGATTGGTTCAGCTTAATAAACATGGTGATTCTCAATCTACCTACCTAATAATTACTACTCCTACATGTGATGAGGCTTTTATGCATACTGATACTAATGTAGGGCTTTATTTAGATGGAATACTCAGTCACAAATGTGACTGTTTTCCTGTCCGGCGTATTACGATCTTCGTAGGATATAATGGGATCCTAATACTTCAGATGGGATATCCGTCACGTGTGGGACGGAGTATTCCCCTCCTCCAATAATCTAAATCAGGCCCAGAGTCTTTTTTATTAGTATAGTTGCTTATATGGAATGTCTGTAGATGCCCCTGGGATAAATCATTGAATTATTGGTGGGGATGTACATTTTTAATTCAAGCTAGAAAATCAATGGAACAACCAGAGTTACACTCCAGGAATTTAAGGCCACTCTCCATAATATACCACGGGAGAAATCCCCTGGACCGGATAGTTTTCCTCAGAGTTGCACATAACGTTACCCTTTTAATAGCCACCCACATGAGTGAATGTCCAGTAAAATGTCTCTGGAACAGGCTTCCTATCTTCCTTCACTAGACATGTGTTAAATAATGCTATATTGGAGCCCAATAAAGACCCTAGTAATATATACTCCTACAGACCACTCTAAATTGTAAATACGGATTATAAAACTTTACTTTAGCTCCTGGCCTGTCAACTCCTTCCAGAACTTCCTCGAGGGATCCACCCTGATCAGACCAGTTTCATGCCAGGATGTAACACCTCCCTTAACCTCCACAATATATGGTATACCATGTCTAGTCCTAAAGAATTGAGGACGCGGACTCCATGCCAAGCTATTGATTTAGAGAAAGCTTTTTATCCTCTAACTTGGGAATACATGCCTATTATTCCTTAATTATTTGACGTAAGCACCTATATGTGAAAATAGGTATGGATTCTCTATATGAATCCCACTGCCAGAGTCAAGATGGGGCAGTGCATTTCAGACTCCTGTCTCATCAGCAGAGGCACTCACCAAGGCTGTCCATTATCGCCCTTGCTTTTGCCATGGCTACTGAACCCCTGGCTACCCATCTTCATCTTGAGGAGGTACACTATGGAGTGTCGATGCACGGAGAGATCAGGGCTGTTTCCTTTTATGCTGAAGATATTTTGATCTATGTCAGGGATGCTACGGCGGAACGCTCCAGTACTTTCAATCATTGGAGAAATTTCTACTTCTCTGTATTTTTCATGTAAATTGGTGAAAAAACATATCATGTATTAGTTCTCTCAGTTGTAGTCATTCACTAATAACACAACCAGTTGTGGCGGGCAGATTGAAGTGGGAAGCTATGACAGGCAGATATCTACATCTGTCATGCTGCAGGTGAGATTCATGACGGAAACCTGGGTGGAGCGATCCATGGTTTGAAGACGCAGGTAGCGTTCCGGACTGCAGTACCATTATCTGTCATGGGTCATATAGCGCTCGTTAAAAGGATAATGCTGCCAAGTTTAATATATTTTTGTGAACCTCCTCCTCCTTCCTCGTCTCTTTTCTTAAAAAGTTGAACTGGTTAATTGTTTAATATGGGCAGGAGAGGGTCGCACTATTGCCCTTTCAATAATGGTGGAGGTGAGAGGGCTGGGACTCCCAGATCTGGAAAATCATCATCAATCAGCACAGCCAAAATGGGCAACCAGGTGGCTGTCCTGTCACTCTATAAAGGAGACAGGCCTTGAGAGAGGTGCTTTGTCTGATTGCATCCTGCAGGTGTTGATGGTCCCTATGAAGCGCAGTTCATCCACCCTATTGTGGACTGTGCTGACTAGTTTAAAGTGCACTTCGGCACTTACAAGACTCATGCTCTCATATGCCTCAGCCATCCCATTAATTGGCCTTCCTATACACACGTGCTGGTTGACACCTCTACAGCTTGTTCTCATACTAATCGTGGAATACTCAGAAGCGGCTGGTGTGTGCTATGAGTGGCGAGGTGCGCTGGTGGGGCTAAGGGGCATAGGGGTCGCAAAGAGAGGGAGGGGGTAAAAAAAGATTTTTTTTAAAAGAATTACCTTCAGCCGGCCACGTCCCACAACACTGCTCCTCTACTCTTTCCTTTTCTTCAGGCACAGGCTCCCAGCCTGCACTGTGGCCAATCATGAAGCTGCTCTCTCATAAGAGCAGCTTCAGGATTGGCCCGAGCGCTCTCAATTAGGGCTCCAGGACAGACTGGGAGGCTGTGCCTGCTCTCTCCCACACCAGCAATGCAGCTGGGGTTGCGGGGAGGTTCACTACGCATGATGGCTTGGCCGGCCTGAGATGGGCAGCTAAACCATCATGTGCAGTGAAGGGAGTGCACACACTACTTCCCTCAGTGCTGTCACCCCTCAGAGTTTAGAAGGGGTTATTTTAGGAGAACATAGCAGTAAAATGAGGTTTGGGTGAGTTAAGGACAGTTAGAGGAGCGAAGAGTCAAGAAAGGATCTTAGGGAGATCATAGTAGTAAAATGAGTCAGAAAGTGGAGGTAGAAAATATATATTGAGAGAGGCATAGGATGAGACAAAGGAGTCGAAGGTTTAAATGTTTTTCTTTCTTTCTTTCTTTCCTTCTTCTCTTTCTTTCCTTCTTTCTTTCTTCAGTAAAGTAATAAATATATAGATACATAAGTTTTAGTCTATTTACAAAAATAGAGAGGCAAGTAACCAAGATTTTCAACAGTAAATACAATCAGTATCACTGTCAAGGAACAAAAAAGTATGATGCGAGAGGTCTTGTGTTCTTTTTAAAGTCTTCTACTTCTTTTATTCATTCTGTATCAGTATAAACATTGCGGCACAGCCAACGCGTTTTGCCCACAATAAGGGCTTCTTCAGGGCTGTAAACATGACAAACAAGATTATCAATGTGGGACAATACACATAGACATTAAACAAAACTCACTTATATATACTAGTACACAGTCACAAATCCACTTATAGTCACAACCTACAAAACGTGCTGTTGAAGAAAAAAAATTCTTAATACACATACTAAACCGAACAGATAATGATGAAAAAAGATTCCTAATACACATAGTAATGTGAACCGATAATGATGGTTAGAAACAGAGTGCAAGAAAGCTCAGGGAGAGACAGATTCCTTCAGTACCCTTATTCGGATAGTACATTGGGTAACAATGGACTAACATCATCTCACATCTCATTGGTGCAAACTAATTTAAAAATGATACTTTGCAAAAGGATTCTTCTGCTTAAAATTGTTTTCTTTTTGTACCCATTGACTTCTATTCGAACCATTTTCATCTCTATCGATTGAATGCAAAATGAACAGGTTCAATTATTGATATAACCACTGTCTACTGTCATTGAGAACAAGACTGCCAACACCATTAATCATACCAATTTGATACACCCACCATAGTAAAACTTGCTAATTCCCTCAAGTGGCAGGTATCTTCTACCGGTACAGTATTCCACTCTGGTCAGGTTAAAGTCTAAGGAAAATACATAGTCTGAATTTAAAGCACATGGTGCTTAGTACACTATATTCGATCATACATATTAATTGGAACACAATCGTAGTAACTTGCTGCACTCATGCGATCAATCCAAAACCTGTGTCCCCAAAAATGAAGTATTACCTGTTTCAGGTCAATTAAATAAGTCATACTTGAATTGCGCATCAACGCATCGTGCAATATAGGTGGCAAAAACATCACCACCCAAACCACTCATGCATAAAAATGCAAAGTTGCTTATGAGCTCCTATCAACCCACATGCTGTTGTGTAGGGCCACCATAATTACAGAGGCTGTTTGGGAAGTGGGGCAGAGTGACACAGCCTCGGTACCAAGCGTAAATCACATGCATGTGTACTAAATCCATAAATTCAAATGACACTAATTCAATGTGTCAGCCTATTCATACCTTGATAAGTCATGCATAGTACATGCACTCGTTTGGACCAACCGCTCAACTTTTAAATGAGCTCTTGTAGCACCTCCCATCTGAGGCTGAAATTTAAATAAAATACAATGTATTTAGACTAAGACACATGACAGCTACCAGATCAATGTACGTAAATATATTAACATAAAGAATCATAATCCCATCAACACGTTGCTTCCTTAAAAGCAGCGATACAGCAATTAAAAACTACGATCTGCCTAATGTGCCACTACTTGACCACCTTCAGAGGCCAGGAAGGAGTTCCTCCGATATCCACGGCGTATGACATAGCTAAGTTTTGCATGGATAATCTTAGTAACCCAAGCACGTATCTAGTTATTACTCAAACAGCAATTCACAACAACGGATTCCTCTAGGAATCCATGCGCAATCCACACATCCATTCAAAAAACGTACTCATGTACGGCATAGCAAGCATGGGGTAGTGAAGTGTATCCTGAATCAAAGAAGCCGCCCTATTCATTCTGGAAGCCTTAAATACAGAGTGAGTTCCGGACCAATTAAGAAAAGACTAGACCGCGTTGTTACATTACGAAGTGCAACGTACAACCAGGCGTCATGTCGGATACTACCGTAACCAAGACTACTGATGTACACATCTTGTTTCAACATGGCGTAACTACGAGCATTAAGTATCTCTGCATTTGACTTTATCATTTCTTCAACAATAATCAAGTCCTCTAATGGAACTGATTTAAACCTTACCGTAGCGCATCCACAAATACCGAGTGAGTTTCGGAACCGTCCACAAACGTTCTGTTTGGCTACAGTCACCAGATTTTATAACCGGGGAGTATCTAGTTGTTTGGCTATGTATGTCAGGTTACGTGCTAGATAAAAACCAATACACAGTCATAAAATAAAGCAACTCGTAACTTGATATGACGTGGCGACAGCTACACCCCTCCCATATGTCACATAAATCACAGAAGTGATCATTCCACACCAATTAGATGGTCAAAATTGTACTCGCTTTAGGCAGGTTCAATGTGAAATCATATGTATAGAGAATCACACAAAACTACACCACTTAACCAAGGTGCACCATGGCACCCCACTAATAGCAAGTCACGTATCAGTCACACTTTACCCATAATCGTGGCTCAGATATAGTAAAGGTGATATCTAAAGCCATATGTGTACACAATGAGTCCTGGTATACTTGAGGCAAGAAGAATCTCATAGAAAATAATGTAACTCAGTGTCGAGATTGAGCCCCTCACTCACCGATCTCAGTCTGCATATCCATTTTGCCTCTAATTGTCGTAGAGACAACTCCCTGTCACCACCCCTCTGGGTTAATGGTACTAGATCTATAGCATGGAATTTAAAGTTAGACCTATTAGCTCCTGATCCACATTCATCGGAAACCAATGCATAGGAGTTATATCCATTCAAGCACGCTCTCCAATGTTCTTGGATGCGGATTTTGACTGGACGAACCGTACTCCCAACATATATTTTGCTACACACACATATGATAGCACCTACAACATAACTAGTATGACAATTGATATAGTGTCTGACCGTGTAAGATCTCCCCGCATTATATTCAAAGCTCTTAGTTTTCTGTCCCAGGTGGCAGATATTGCATCCTCCACAGGGATATAAACCAATGGGGCGTGGTAGCCATGTGCTTTGCACCTTTTTTCTTGGCCAGGAGTAACTGGGGCAGACCATCTTCCTAATGGTTCTACATCTTCTGTAAATAACTCTCTGGGTATTTTAAAGTAAATGACCAACCCCTGGCACCCCTTTCTTTTTTTTTATTATACCAAGATGGTCAAATTACCACATTTATTCAACACAGAAATATTTGACCAGAGTACTGGTTTCCTTTTTTTTATTTTTATTTGTTTATTCACCATCAGTTTTAAATTCATCATTGCAAATAACAATCCGACATTATACAAGTTTTCTTGACAAAGATAAATCAGAGAAGCCAGGGACACATTTTTTACCCTGTAAAATAATGAGAGGGAAAAAAAAGGATTAGCCAAGCCATCTAACAGCTAAATAATCAAAAGAGCAAACAGGCAAAAATCATTAAATCTGAATCACACCATATACCCGCCCCCCCCTAAAGGATAAAAGAGGAATTGGAACAAAGACAAATACTACTTTGTTATATTCGAGACCAAGGATTATAGCTGGGGTCACTCCAATCTAGTCTTCCAGTCTGTTATCGGGACCCAAATGAGTTTCCCTAGTTTCATAGCTTTCCACCCTTTCTTCTCATACAGCCCCTTTCCGAAATTATGTATGGCTAAAAGCAGTGACACCCATTGTTGAAAAGTGGGAAGGGTTGGGTCCTTCCATGCGGATGCAACACAGATCCTAGCTACCGCCATGGCAAGAAATATAAATTTGTGGTGAGCTACTACAACATCATCTTTAACCACACCTAAAACCACCAGCTCATTGGTTAATCGTGTTTGGATCCTCAGAGTTTGTCCCATAAAGTGCTCTATCGCCCTTTTCAAGGGATCCAACATGGGGCAGGAGGCGAACATATGAACTGTATCAGCCTCGTTGCTGTGACAACCGGGGCAACAAATACCCATAGTCCCACCCCATTGAGCTATTCTAGCAGGGGTGTAATAGAGTTCAAAAATAGTTTTAAAATGTTGAGTTTGAAGGTTGGCCACCTTTAAAACCGTACATCTTAACTTAAGTAAGCCCCCTTCAATGCTCAACTTCCGCTGCCACTTCTTGGAATATTTTTCCAGATCATCGTTTTGTTGTTGGCTCAGCTCACCATAAATCTGGGTGATAGTACACCCATCAGGATCCCTGCCAAAAGCTCTTAATCCCCCCCTTTTCCTTGCAAGGGCCGACCGGATCTATAAATATTTAAAAAATTCCCTGCGCTCCAGATTAAACAGGGTTTGGGCTCTTTCAAATGTAATTATGCCATCGAGATCAGTAATGTCATCAATAGTTTTAACACCCAAAACATCCCAGCGCCTCATGACACCATCATGAAAGATCTCAGGTAATGGATTCATGAATAGAGGAGTATAATAATTCTTTCTGCCCAATCCCAACTTTTTCCTAATAGCGGTCCAAACCAATATTGCTGCTCCCAGAGTCTTGAATTTAACTTTTTTATGGTAGCTGGCTTCACTAAACCTCAGAAGCCAGTTGCGAGCTTCAACTTTTAAAAGTAGCTCATATACGTCTGGAAGAGCATCATCATCCCTCCACTGGTCGGTGATCTTGCCACCCAGTAGCCCACAAATGTATTGCATCACCGCGGCCCAATAATATGCTCTTAAGTCGGGTACCGCCCAGCCCCCTCTCTCCCTAGGGAGGGACATAAATCTGAGTGCCCTTCTCGTCTTCCCTTGAGCCCAGATGAACCGGTTTATGATTTTTTCCATTTCTTTAAACCAACTACTGTTAAACTTCAGGGGTATCGTCCTGAACAGATATAAAACTTTTGGAAGGAATATCATTTTAATAATGTTACATCTTCCCACAATCGAGAGATGTAAATTATTCATCCTGTCAAGGTCTCTCTTTGATTTCTGAATCACTGGAGCGAGATTCTTCGCAACAACTTTGGTTAAATCTGAGGTTATAATAACCCCTAAATAAGTAGCCGAATCAGCCACTCTTGGATCTACCAAGTTGGTCTTGTCATTAACTACAATTTGTGTCTGACCCCCGATTAAGTCTGTAGCCAGAAACTGCCCCAAAGCATTCTGCCTCATGTTCTATTTCATCTAAAGCTACAGACGAGTTTACGGCCGTAATTGCCAGGTCGTCTGCATAACCCAAAATTTTTGTTTCAAAGCCGTTAAGCTGTATTGGGAGGATGCCCCTGTTCACCTCAATTCTCCTGATAAAGGGTTCAATATAGAAAGCGAACAGAAGGGGAGAACAGGGACACCCCTGCCTCGTTCCTCATGTAATATCTATTGGATCGTTCTGTCCCCCCATCACCCGGGTCGAATCTTCGGATTCCTATACAGTGCCTTTATGGCTTTTATGCACCCCTTACCAACGTTTACATTCTCCAGTAAAGACCAAAGGAAGCCCCACGAGATCCTATCAAACGACTTCCCCGCGTCCAGCAGTATAAGCGCCATAGGATCTCGTGTGACTGAGGTGCCATCAAACAAGGTGTAAACTCTCCTGATATGTTCCGCCGTACCCCTTCCTGGGATGAACCCATGCTGCCAGGGCAAATTCACCTTCCCTATGATAGGACTAAGGCGATTAGCTAACAATTTTGAGTAGATCTTTGCGTCGCTATTCATTAAGGTGATCGGCCTATAAGATCCGGGTTCGTTAGGGGGTTTGCCTTTCTTTAAAAAGAAAATCATACTTGCTTCTCCCCTTGACAGCGGAGGTGTTTGGCCACTCTGTACCTGGTGCATTAAAAAGCTTAAATCTTCTCCTAAAGTTGAAAAAAAAATCTTGTAACATTCTAATGGGTTTAGATCCGGGCCAATCGCCTTGCCTGATGGCAAATCTTTAATGGCTCCCTGAATTTCTTCATCTAAAAATCTAGCCTCCGTGGCCATGGAGTCTTCTGTAGAAAATGCCTCGACGGACGGTAACTCTAAGTAATCCTTTAATTTCTTATTTCTTAATGTCCCTGACAGTATCCTCTCCTGCTCACTAAATTCATGGTGAGTTTGTTTCCAGACCAGGAGTTTGCCTGCTGCTTTAGCAGCCATGGTTTCCCCTGCTGCAACCTTTGCTAAGGCAAGCTTCTGCGCAATCTCGTCTATGTTAAAGCTGGAGCTGATTGCCCTAGCCAATTCTTCTTCTAGGTCCATGATTGCTCTATGTATGACCTCCATCTCCATTTTTTCAATCTTGTTCCGTTTCAAAGAATAACTCATGGTTTCCCCCCTAATGTCAGCCTTCAGAGCCTCCCATACTGCCCCCAAACCCAGCACTCCCCCTGTTAATCTCGAGAAATTCCTTAAGCCATTTATTCATGTGCAAAACATAGTTTGAGTCCTGCAGTAAGGCCCGTTCAAATGTCCAGCTCGTTACCTGAGCCTTCACAACAGAATTTTGGATCTCTAACACCAAAGGATTATGGTCGGAGACCACTCGTGGAAATTTTTTGATTTTACAGAGGGAGAGGAGAGATGAGGAGACCAAAAAGTAGTGTAGATGTGCTACAGCCCTATGTGGTGCTGAGTAGTACGTGCTGCCCATCCCCTGTGGAGTTAGTTGCTCCCATACATCTGTAAGCCCATTATCCTCCATCATTTGAACTAGGGCCCTATGGCCTTTCTTTTTCCGGCTTACAAATTCGGTTGGATCCCCCCTCCACAACCCTTTTAAGCCATTAATATTAAAATCCCCGCATACAATAATTGGGAGTGGCCAATTAGCTAGTTGCATATTTACATGATAAAATATTTCTGGATCATCCACCGTCGGCCCATAGATTGAGCACAACGTGAAATTGAGCCCTTGCACTTGGCAATCCACGATTACCCTCCGGCCATACTTATCCGTTAGACAATTTTTAACAGTTATCCCCCTTCTTTGAGCTAGTATTGCCACTCCCCGGGTCCTAGTCCCTTGCGAAGTACATGCTATCAGGTGAAATCCCAACTGATCTAAAATAATCTTTTGAGACCCCTCAATGTACGTCTCCTGTAAGCAGACAATATCAGCATGCATGGTCTTAAGATATTCCTGCACCGTACTTCAGTTGGCGGCATCGTTCAACCCACATATATTAATAGTTACTATTCGCATACTGTGTATAGTTTGTCATGCTGCATATAACCTGGCGCTTGATGCCTAATCCCTACTGTCATTTTTTCAATTATGTGAATTCCAGAACTACTTTCATTGCAAGATGGTGATTGTTTTTCCCCTTTTTCCCTCCCTCCACTCCCCTCCTCCCCAAACCACCCCTCTTAAGTCCCCCCTGCCCTCCCTGCTACCGAGCCCCTCCCCCTCCCTCCTCCCTCCACCTATAGTGTGAAGCAAGTAGTCCTAAGGTCTCTGTGATGGAGCCTGAAAGTCGACCCCCTTTGCTGCCTTCCCGCCTATTTACTAGATGCCCTTGTGTTTGTTGATTTCATTTTTCTAACCATCCTTGTTGAACTCCACCCGTTTCCTCCCCTCACACCCCCCCATATTTCCCCCCCTGTTTTTTTGTTAAACAGTAACTCAAGTTACCCATTAATAAATCTCCTGTATTCCCATCAGTGAATACCCAAGAGAGCCTCTCTCTAAGATTTTAAAGTTTCCATATATGCTTTAGCTTGAATCTCTGAGGTAAAGACTCTGGAAGTGTTCTTAAAGATGATCTTTAGCCTTGCAGCGTTCATCAGGTACGCTTGGGCTCCCATGGCTTGACACGGCTGAATCAACTCTCTCAGTCGCCAGCCCCTTTCCACGGTGACGTGGCAATAGTCTGGCTTTGTGAAGAAGGACTGGTTCTCAAAAGTCCGTCTGGTGTTGGGGCGAGCCTTAGAGTATACCTCTTCACGAAGCAGGAAATTTCCAAAGTAAATTAAAATTGCTCTTGGCATTGTGGTTCCATCCCTGCTTGGTTGTGGAGGCTTCCTAGGCGTCATGAGAAAGCGATGAACACGCTGTATCTCAGCCTCCTAGTTCCAAGGCTGGAGTTCTGGAAAGGCTCCCTTCATCAACCTCAAAATGTAGGCCCTCACATACTCTCCTTCTATACCTTCTTCGACGCCAAGAATCCGGAGGTTATTGCGTCTTTGCCTATTTTCAAAATCCTCCATTTTCCATTGAAGGTCTGTGAACTGCTCATCATATGTTTCAGCCTGTGCCTGAGTTTTAACCAGGTTATCCTCTAGTGTGCTTGTGCATTCTTCCACATGAGTCAGCCTTGCATTTGTATCCATGCATGCCTTGGCCTTTTTTCTTACTGCACCTTGAAGCTTCTTTGTTGCCAATCTGTTTTTCTTTCCATTCATTCTGGTCTCCTCCTGTAATTGCTTGATTGAGTCGAATATCATTTTTAAGGAGGGTGCAGCCTCCTCATCCTCCTGTCCTGTATGATCCGGATAGGTACTCCTAGTAGCCGAATAATCCCATTTTAAAGTAGGGACCGTGCTTCCTCTACTTCCTTCTCTATTTTTCTCCCATACTTGTAAGTCTCTTTGTTTCTTCAGGAGTTCTAATAACTGTATCTTTCTGTGGCGTGCCTGGGCCAGGGGTGGAGGTGGAGCTGGAGAGCTAGATGTTAACGATCCGTCACCGAAAAAAACTTGTCCCCTAGTTCTAACATGTCCTCTGGAACCCCCTTTCAAACTCCTAAAAACCTCATGGTTAAGGGTCGAGTTAGTTGTAATGAACGAAAGACGTTCTTTTGCACTCTTTTTCTTTGATATAAGCGTTTCACTTCGTTTCACTTTGCTTGCTCGGACTAGCTTATGCTGGAGTGTTGAGTCTGTATATCCCCTCCGCCAAAGGCATTGCACCGCCTATTCTGCATGTTTATATGCTGTGCCTCATCACTGCAGTTTCTTTGAATACGGATAAGCTCTCCATATGGGGTCGCTCGTTTCGTACATGGGGGGTGTGCACTTTGAAACTTTTACATACTATTGACTGCTGTTTCCTTTCTAAATAGTATGCTAAGTAAGCTGTTATTGAGCACATATAATAATAAATCCAGAAATTGTATCTGAGTCCTGGATATAGTCATTGTGAATCTCATGTTAAATGGATTGTTGTTAAAATAAACAAAATATGACTTAAATGCATCCTCCGTCCCTGTCCAAATGACAAAAATATCATCTATATACTGTCACCAAAACTTGACATCGTTGGTCCATGTTGCAGCAGATGAGGCCCATGTGTACACATGTTCTACCCACTCCATAAACAGGTTAGTGTAGGATGGGGAACATTTAGATCCCATTGCAGCTCCTTGAAGTTGTTGGAACCGGGTGTCATCGTAGAGAAAAAGATTATTGCACAGGATCATCTGTATCATAGCATGTTGGTATGTTCCTAGTAGTTTGCCCCGGGTGATGATACAAAATTATCCACTGCTCTATACCATATTCACTCTTGATACAGGTATATGGGCACTCAACATCCAATGTGATGAGCCACATGGAATCCTCCCATTCTAAATACTCAAGCTTGTTAAGCAAATCAGTAGTATCTGTGATAAAGGATAGAAGGTTGTTGACCATATGTTTTAAGAAGTGGTCTACAAACTGTGGCAGTGGTTCTGCGATAGAGCCTATGCTGGAAATTATGGGCCGGCCTAGTGGAAATATCTCCTACTTATGGTTCTTAGGAAAGAGATAGATACAGGGACACATTGGATGATCTACCCGCAAAAACCTATGTTATGTTTCTGACTGGAGACCTACTTCCTTCCAAAAAGAAAGTTTCTCATTGATAGTTCGGGTCGCAACAGGACATGGATTAGAGTCCATTTTCCTATAGCAGACTACATTATCAACTTGTCTGTGCACCTCACTGTCATAATCTTTACTATTCATCAGGACAATGTTTCCTCCTTTGTCTGCTTCTCATGATTATTTCTCTGTTGTTACTCAAATTAGACAAAGAGGCTCTTTCTTCCTTTGTAAGATTGTCCTTGTTTATGTGCAGTCACTGTTTTGTTCTCCAAATCATACACAGCTGAAGTCATTTGTTGGTGAAAAACATCAATGCTATTCAGGTGAGCACCTTGTGGGGTAAACCTACTACATGAATGTAACCCACTATCACAGGACTAGTCTTGATCAACACCCAGATCTACAATGATCTCTTCTATAGTGCGTGCATTGTCATCATCAAGCAGAAGTAACATAGATATGTCTTTAACATGAGACACAGATTATTCAGACGGAGAAACTGCACTTTTCAATGTTATCTTCTTCGTAAATTTAAACAAATCAACATGTGAATCAGTAAAATTCCCCAGATTCATAGGACAAAAACCCAGACCTTTGTTCAAGGCCGTAAATTCATGTTTGTTCAACACATAATCTGATAAATTGATTACCAAGTTATTATTCACTGTTTTTATCAAAGTCGTGACATCCCCTGGTATGTTTTCTGTCATCACTATCGGTTCTGTCTCCTTTTCTGATTTCGTGTTACTACTCTTTCCTTTCCATCCATTCTTTCTCCTCCCGCCTCTTCTGGTCTTGTGATGTTCTTTTTCTGTCTGTTTGTGTCTGTTTCCTATCCTGTATCGTCAGACCTCTTTTAAAAAAAAGTTGCTGAAGTATTTAGCTGACCTCCTTTTTCAGGTAACAATGGACTAACATCATCTCACATCTCATTGGTGCAAACTAATTTAAAAATGATACTTTGCAAAAGGATTCTTCTGCTTAAAATTGTTTTCTTTTTGTACCCATTGACTTCTATTCGAACCATTTTCATCTCTATCGATTGAATGCAAAATGAACAGGTTCAATTATTGATATAACCACTGTCTACTGTCATTGAGAACAAGACTGCCAACACCATTAATCATACCAATTTGATACACCCACCATAGTAAAACTTGCTAATTCCCTCAAGTGGCAGGTATCTTCTACCGGTACAGTATTCCACTCTGGTCAGGTTAAAGTCTAAGGAAAATACATAGTCTGAATTTAAAGCACATGGTGCTTAGTACACTATATTCGATCATACATATTAATTGGAACACAATCGTAGTAACTTGCTGCACTCATGCGATCAATCCAAAACCTGTGTCCCCAAAAATGAAGTATTACCTGTTTCAGGTCAATTAAATAAGTCATACTTGAATTGCGCATCAACGCATCGTGCAATATAGGTGGCAAAAACATCACCACCCAAACCACTCATGCATAAAAACGCAAAGTTGCTTATGAGCTCCTATCAACCCACATGCTGTTGTGTAGGGCCACCATAATTACAGAGGCTGTTTGGGAAGTGGGGCAGAGTGACACAGCCTCGGTACCAAGCGTAAATCACATGCATGTGTACTAAATCCATAAATTCAAATGACACTAATTCAATGTGTCAGCCTATTCATACCTTGATAAGTCATGCATAGTACATGCACTCGTTTGGACCAACCGCTCAACTTTTAAATGAGCTCTTGTAGCACCTCCCATCTGAGGCTGAAATTTAAATAAAATACAATGTATATAGACTAAGACACATGACAGCTACCAGATCAATGTACGTAAATATATTAACATAAAGAATCATAATCCCATCAACACGTTGCTTCCTTAAAAGCAGCGATACAGCAATTAAAAACTACGATCTGCCTAATGTGCCACTACTTGACCACCTTCAGAGGCCAGGAAGGAGTTCCTCCGATATCCACGGCGTATGACATAGCTAAGTTTTGCATGGATAATCTTAGTAACCCAAGCACGTATCTAGTTATTACTCAAACAGCAATTCACAACAACGGATTCCTCTAGGAATCCATGCGCAATCCACACATCCATTCAAAAAACGTACTCGTGTATGGCATAGCAAGCATGGGGTAGTGAAGTGTATCCTGAATCAAAGAAGCCGCCCTATTCATTCTGGAAGCCTTAAATACAGAGTGAGTTCCGGACCAATTAAGAAAAGACTAGACCGCGTTGTTACATTACGAAGTGCAACGTACAACCAGGCGTCATGTCGGATACTACCGTAACCAAGACTACTGATGTACACATCTTGTTTCAACATGGCGTAACTACGAGCATTAAGGTGCCGATCACGATCCGGTAAAAAATTCCCCCGTGCGACTCGTATCGGGTCTTATTACCGTACGAATCGTACAAGTGCCGTACGAACTGGCAATAAAGATTCGCATGGTAAAAAGTCCATACGAACCGCACTGGGAATCAGTCCCCACACGTCCTCGGGTCGGAAAATGTGTCCGACACGTCCTCGGACGATTTACCTTACAAACGTGAAAAGCCAAGTCCGACCGAGGAATCACGAACCATCCCGTGCGTCCGAGCGTACAACCGTATGGAAAAAACACCGTCCGCACCGAACACCTATAGCAACCATGGAGACATGTGCCCGCATACGCGCCCAACACTCCCCCCAGCCCCCGTACGTCCGACACGTACCCCCCGTGTATGTATACCCCCACCCGTCTAGGTACACCCCAGTACGTTCCAGTCGTACCCCCACCCCAGTACGTGTCATAGCCCCGTCTACCTACACCCCAGTACGTTCCAGTCGTACCCCCACCCCAGTACATGTCGTACCCCCCGTGTACCTACACCCCAGTACGTTCCAGTCGTACCCCCACCCCAGTACGTGTCATACCCCCCGTGTACCTACACCCCAGTACGTTCCAGTCGTACCCCCACCCCAGTACGTGTCGTACCACCGTCAATGTACACCCCCCCACCCCTGTACGTGTCGTACCACCGTCAATGTACACCCCCACCCCTGTACGTGTCGTACCACCGTCAATGTACACCCCCCCACCCCTGTACGTGTCGTACCACCGTCTATGTACACCCCAGTACGTTCGAGCACCACCCCCACCCCAGTACGTGTCATAGCCCCGTGTACCTACACCCCAGTACGTTCCAGTCGTACCCCCACCCCAGTACGTGTCATACCCCCGTGTACCTACACCCCAGTACGTTCCAGTCGTACCCCCACCCCAGTACGTGTCATACCCCCCGTCTACCTACACCCCAGTACGTTCCAGTCGTACCCCCACCCCAGTATGTGTCGTACCCCCGTGTACCTACACCCCAGTACGTTCCAGTCGTACCCCCACCCCAGTACGTGTCGTACCACCGTCTACCTACACCCCAGTACGTTCCAGTCGTACCCCCACCCCAGTACGTGTCGTACCCCCCGTGTACCTACACCCCAGTACGTTCCAGTCGTACCCCCACCCCAGTACGTGTCATACCCCCGTGTACCTACACATCCAGTACGTTCCAGTCGTACCCCCACCCCAGTACGTGTCATACCCCCCGTGTACCTACACCCCAGTACGTTCCAGTCGTACCCCCACCCCAGTACGTGTCATAGCCCCGTCTACCTACACCCCAGTACGTTCCAGTCGAACCCCCACCCCAGTACGTGTCGTACCACCGTCAATGTACACCCCCCCACCCCTGTACGTGTCGTACCACCGTCAATGTACACACCAGTACGTTCGAGCCCCACCCCCACCCCAGTACGTGTCATACCCCCGTGTACCTACACCCCAGTACGTTCCAGTCGTACCCCCACCCCAGTACGTGTCATACCCCCCGTGTACCTACACCCCAGTACGTTCCAGTCGTACCCCCACCCCAGTACGTGTCACACCCCCCGTGTACCTACACCCCAGTACGTTCCAGTCGTACCCCCACCCCAGTACGTGTCATACCCCCGTGTACCTACACCCCAGTACGTTCCAGTCGTACCCCCACCCCAGTACGTGTCGTACCACCATCAATGTACACCCCCCCACCCCTGTACGTGTCGTACCACCGTCAATGTACACCCCAGTACGTTCGAGCCCCACCCCCACCCCAGTACGTGTCATAGCCCCGTGTACCTACACCCCAGTACGTTCCAGTCGTACCCCCACCCCAGTACGTGTCATACCCCGTGTACCTACACCCCAGTACGTTCCAGTCGTACCCCCACCCCAGTACGTGTCATACCCCCCGTCTACCTACACCCAAGTACGTTCCAGTCGTACCCCCACCCCAGTACGTGTCGTCCCCCCCGTGTACCTACACCCCAGTACGTTCCAGTCGTACCCCCACCCCAGTACGTGTCATACCCCCCGTGTACCTACACCCCAGTACGTTCCAGTCGTACCCCCACCCCAGTACGTGTCATACCCCCCGTGTACCTACACCCCAGTACGTTCCAGTCGTACCCCCACCCCAGTACGTGTCATACCCCCCGTGTACCTACACCCCAGTACGTTCCAGTCGTACCCCCACCCCAGTACGTGTCATAGCCCCGTCTACCTACACCCCAGTACGTTCCAGTCGTACCCCCACCCCAGTACGTGTCGTACCACCGTCAATGTACACCCCCCCACCCCTGTACGTGTCGTACCACCGTCAATGTACACCCCAGTACGTTCGAGCCCCACCCCCACCCCAGTACGTGTCATAGCCCCGTGTACCTACACCCCAGTACGTTCCAGTCGAACCCCCACCCCAGTACGTGTCATACCCCCCGTGTACCTACACCCCAGTACGTTCCAGTCGTACCCCCACCCCAGTACGTGTCACACCCCCCGTGTACCTACACCCCAGTACGTTCCAGTCGTACCCCCACCCCAGTATGTGTCATACCCCCGTGTACCTACACCCCAGTACGTTCCAGTCGTACCCCCACCCCAGTACGTGTCGTACCACCGTCAATGTACACCCCCCACCCCTGTACGTGTCGTACCACCGTCAATGTACACCCCAGTACGTTCGAGCCCCACCCCCACCCCAGTACGTGTCATAGCCCCGTGTACCTACACCCCAGTACGTTCCAGTCGTACCCCCACCCCAGTACGTGTCATACCCCCCGTGTACCTACACCCCAGTACGTTCCAGTCGTACCCCCACCCCAGTACGTGTCATACCCCCCGTCTACCTACACCCCAGTACGTTCCAGTCGTACCCCCGCCCCAGTACGTGTCGTCCCCCCCGTGTACCTACACCCCAGTACGTTCCAGTCGTACCCCCACCCCAGTACGTGTCGTACCCCCCGTGTACCTACACCCCAGTACGTTCCAGTCGTACCCCCACCCCAGTACGTGTCGTACCACCGTCTATGTACACCCCAGTAGTTCCTGGCGCACCCCCAACACAACCTCCTAAGTACGGAGCGCACCCCATGCCCCAACATCACAACCGCATGTACGAGTCGTACAAAGCCACACACAAGGACTTCATCGTACAACCAAATGGCCCATGTACACACCGTACACACGCTCAAAACGCACGTACACAACCAGGACAAAACAAAACAACACAAGAATACACCATTCGAAAGGCACAAAGCCACTAAACATGGCCAACAACCACTAAAATAACACAATCACTGACCTGCAACTGCCAAAAACAAACAGAGGCCCAATACACCACCACTCCTTATAACACACCCACCCAAACTTCAAACACTGCCACACCCACCCATGGACCAATAAAAAGGGCCCACACACACAAACCATGAGCCTTTGCAACAGACTCACTGCTGCCAGACACCACAGAACCAGACTACAAGCTACACCACACCTTACACTTGCACACCTTCACACGACCACCCTCACAAACACCTTCTCATCACATTCACACACACACACAACCATCCACACCCCCCCCCAACATCCACACACCCCCCACACCCACACCATCCCCACCCACACCCCTCACCATGCCCACTACCAAGAATCCAAAGTTCAGTCACCGAGAGTTGGAGGTCCTTGTTGATCAAATCCTCAGAGTCGAGCCACAGATCTTTGGAACATTGGTCAGAAGCACCAGCCTGGCAGCCAAAACAGCCATGTGGCAGACCATCGTCGATGCTGTGAATGCCGTTGCGGACACCAGGAGGACCAAGCAGGATTGCCAGAACAGGTGGTACGATCTGCGGAGGAGGGTCAGAGCCAAGAGGCAGGAGGAACACGACCAGGCCAATGCCACCGGAGGAGGGCCCTCCCGCAGAGCCGTACAGTGCCATCCCTGGGAGGGGAGGGTGATGGCCATACTGCCGGTGGAGGCAGTTGAAGGATTAGAAGGACTCCGAGACCCGGGTGAGTACACAAACAACGCACCTCACATGGGGGGAACTGCAACCACAACCAAAATTTCTAACAGGCACGCAACCACCACAAGCCATCGCATGACTCAACCACACTCCATGAGCAGGCACATGCCACTGCTGCCACCATGCCCCATGCACCCAGCTGGACAATGTCAAGTCACAGGCCACAGAAGACAACAACACATGACACGGTAACCCGGATGGCGGTAGGCTGGGCACCAAAAATCACATAGTGCGACTCCAAAGCAGACAACAATGCCCTCTGCCCATATGGCCTAGGTCACAGCCAGACAAACAGTGTGTCCCAACACAGGAATGACTTGCCAGCAAATGGCGGACGCCTTGCATCAACACATGGGGGTGAAGGCACTGTTTTGCACATGACAGCAGCTAATGAACAGCCAACATTGTGAAAGAGTGGCAGCACACACCACCACAGCAGCAGCGCACAGACACACATCACACCAAATGGGTGCCTGGAGATCAGAAACAAACTCACATCAACAGGCCAAGGGCCACTCAAAGATCTGCTAACAGTGTGTGCCCAGGAAGCTGGGCCAAGGTGACAGACGGTGACACACGGAGGGAGGGAGAGGGGGACACAGAGGGAGGGAGAGGGGGACTGAGAGGGAGGGAGACGGACAGAGGGAGGAGGCTGACACACGGAGGGAGGGAGAGGGGGACAGAGAGGGAGGGAGAGGGGGACAGAGAGGGAGGGAGAGGGGGACAGAGAGGGAGGGAGACACAGGAAGACGAACAGAGGGAGGAGGCTGACACACAGAGGGAGGGAGAGGGGGACAGAGAGGGAGGGAGAGGGGGACAGAGAGGGAGGGAGACACAGGAAGACGGACAGAGGGAGGAGGCTGACACACAGAGGGAGGGAGAGGGGGACAGAGAGGGAGGGAGAGGGGGACAGAGAGGGAGGGAGAGGGGGACAGAGAAGGAGGGAGACACAGGGAGAGCAAATCAGTCCTTTGGTGTGTGGGAATGTCTGCTCGTCAGCAGGTGGACTGCGTGCATGTAGACAAGGGTGGCCAGTGCCAGAACCCCCCCTCTTCATCATGGCAAAACGCAGGGCCATGTCACAACCTGTACACGAGCACAAGGACAGCTACCTGCATCATATAAGTGTGTGGATCCACTCCATGTGCACATGTACAGTGCTACAAGGAAGGCGCAAATGCATGGCTCGCCACACCTGCACACTCCACTGCTGACTGCAGTCACACTTGACGCAGCAAGTAAGACTGTGCCACACATAGTTAAAGGGGCCAAATTGGTGCCCAAGGGACACACCCATGCACAAGTGCACTGTGAGTGGAATGCAAGACAGATCCTAATTCCAAGAGGAAATGTGCCAACTTTGAAACGGATGAAACATGGATGTTGCATGGACCAAAATTAACATTGTCTCTCTCACACACAGGTCGACGTCGTGCTGCACCCCCCAACACTGGGGGGGAACACTCACAGGACCCGGATCTGCAGGAGACCGATCCCACCGGCAGCGACCACTCTCACCACTCTGCGGACGACCCCGACCGACCTAGCCCCTCTGGTGTCCAACCACCTGCAGCACCTGCGTCAGGTACAACCGTGCCAACCACCACCCCCACTCCTGCCACATCCCAGGAGACACCCAGGATCCCTGCCCCAACACCACAATGCAGCCAGGCTCGCCAGGAGGGACACGGTGTCCCGGGCACCCAGGAGGAGGCAGGCGACAACGCCAATGCCACCCCTCAGGGGTCCCGGATACCCGATGTGCCCACAAGTGCAGGCCAGGCGCAAGTGGGCAGGGGTGGTGGGAGTGGAGGACGGCGGAGGCGCGAGCCTGACCAGTTGGCTGGGGATCCGGTATTTTCCCATGTCCGTAACATCCTGGACTCATACCGGCAGGACACCACGGGCATGGCCCAGGTTGTGTCCGTCCTCGAGGGGATCAAGGTCCAGCAGGCCCAGCAACATGCGGAGCTAATAGCCTGTCTACTGGTACACCAACGGAGGATGGAGGACAGACAGGCTGAGCAAGTGACGGCGTTCCAGGGGATTCACGCTACACTCCGTCGGATGGCCGACACCATGGCCGACCCTCCCTGTGCCAGAAGGCGGAGAACATCACCACCCACAGGGAGGGATCAGGAGGAGGAGGAGGAAACATCCGACGGAGCATCCCAGACGTCGTCACGGCCTGCTGGTGATGTTCCCCGCAGGAGGCGGGGTCGTCCACGGAAAGGACCGTGAGGGTGGCTGCTACATCACCATCTCCCAGGACACCTGGCCTGGCACCTGGCCCACTGGAGCAACAGCATCACAGCATCAAGAGACATTCTCTGCCACATGGCCCTGCTGGTCACTGGCTGACCAATGTTGACAAAGACTGTGGCATGGACTCTGAGGATTTCCAATGGCAAGGACACCAACTCCCCTACTGAACTTTGGATTCCCTAATCCCGGAAAGCCCCTCACTTTGTCCCCCCCCCCCAATAATAAATCACACTATTAAGAGTAGATGCCTGCTGGTAGCATTATTACCCAACATGTGTCTTGTACCGTCTAAACATGCCTGAGTCATCTGTTCTCTTCAACCATCCACACCCTGGGGCCTGAGTCTGGCACAGGACACATGGGTGACAGTTTATTAGGCAAGACAGACATGGAGCACCATACACACCCGTGATGGGCACAACCAGCTGAGGGGGTGGCCGAACAACCGTGCTGACAGACACATTGGGCCCGATTCACAGAACTAACTTAAGACAAAATCCTAAACTTACTACCATTTTGGTATTCACAGAAGGCACTTACTCATTTTGGTATTCACAGAAGACACTTACTCACTTCGGTATTCACAGAAGTTAGGAGTCCTAACTTTAGGACTCCTAAATGTCTTCTGTGAATACCGAAAGTCTTAAAATTAGGATTTTTCTCAGTTTAGGAGTCCTAAGGTTAGGACTCCTAACTTTACAACTACTAAACTGAGAAAAAACCTAATTTTAAGGCTTTCGGTATTCACAGAAGGCATTTAGGAGTCCTAAAGTTAGGAGTCCTAAATTTAGGACTACTAAATTGATAAAAATCCTAATTTTAGGACTTTCGGTATTCACAGAAGGCATTTAGGAGTCCTAAAGTTAGGAGTCCTAACTATACTACTACTAAACTGAGAAAAATCCTGATTTTAAGACTTTCGGTATTCACAGAAGGCATTTAGGAGTCCTAAAGTTAGGAGTCCTAAATTTAGGACTACTAAATTGAGAAAAATCCTAATTTTAAGACTTTCGGTATTCACAGAAGGCATTTAGGAGTCCTAAAGTTAGGAGTCCTAACTATACTACTACTAAACTGAGAAAAATCCTAATTTTAAGACTTTCGGTATTCACAGAAGGCATTTAGGAGTCCTAAAGTTAGGACTCCTAACTTCTGTGAATACCGAAATGAGTAAGTGCCTTCTGTGAATACCAAAATGAGTAAGTGCCTTCTGTGAATACCAAAATGGTAGTAAGTTTAGGATTTTGTCTTAAGTTAGTTCTGTGAATCAGGCCCAAAGAGTACAGCAACAGTCATGCGCAGAGGTCAGGGATCCTGGCCAGTGTCCTGGGGGGCACCCAGGTATGTGTAGACAGGTGGCAGAACCATGTCCTGCAAGCTTGAGTCCGGTGGATGCAGAGAATGGGGTCATGGACAACGTTGGATGCATGGGGATGGCACATGTCACAATACCCACACAGTCATGGACATCATGCCCAATACACAGTCTCAGCACACACACACAGCTTGCATCTTGCCACTCGACACAATGACACATAGCCACAATCAGGGAATACCATGCCAGACATGCAGGATGCACCGTGCCAACACACCAGCATTGACTGAGAAGAGGCACCTTGGAGGCATAGGGACACCTTTATTAGTCATGTTTTTGGGATTGCAGAGGCAACTTGAAGTACACATGAACACATCATGTGGAGTAACATGTGGGTCCAACACTGGCACCCCCCTTCTGCAGCACAAATGCGTGATAGCCATGGTACTGGCACACAAGCATCGGCTAACAGCTAAATACCCACAGCTGCACACGGAGAGCCTGCCATACACCATAGATCCGCTGATGTGGAAGTCCCACGCCATGTCAAGCCAATGTTAACCGTATGTGTCCGAGGGCAGTGTCACACACATTGATGCCATCATCACAATCCACTATCCCATCACTGATGACTGACAACCAGGCAGCCCATCTATTCAGGTGTACCCAGCTGCATGTCGTGTCCCATGGGGATGCCACATGTCTGCAGAGGAACCAAACCCCGACCGGGGCAGTGTGCACACATCGTGAACAACTGCCACACCCAATACACCCCAGATGCATCCCTTACCCCATGGAGACTTCCAAACGTGTCCGTGCCTGTAACGCTGAGTCAGCCCACGATGCCATGTCCATGAGGAATAGCAGTGCCACAACAATGCAACCAGAAGATGGCATGCACAGGTACCTGGGGAAGAGAGACACACAAGAAGTCAGCCACAAAAAGCACAGCCACTTGCATGTGCATTGACTCGACACATGTATGGATGACAACATGCTAGGTCACAATTATGAGTGGGGAAATACTACCATCACTGCCACCATCACTCCAGTGACACACCCACACACACCTCTGACTCACGTGCCATACATGCAGGTGGAGACACACATCACAACACATGCCACACGGGGACCAAGGCGTGCACACTCAGACACTGGTACTCACCACTAAGCAAAGAAGTCGCGTATGAGCCGAGTCCGGATGTCCTCTTGCGGCTCCACATCCTCCACATCACTAGCCCCATTGCCAAGCCCTTCGTCCTCCATGGGTGGATGGTCCTCGTCATGTTGATTCAGGATGAGTGGCACAGCTCTTTCAACTGCCATGTTGTGCAGCATGCAGCAGACCATGAAGATCTTGCAAACCTTCGCCGGGGCATATGGGAGTGCGCCGCCGGTCTTGTGGAGGCACCGGAATCGGCTCTTCAGCATGCCAAACGTCCTCTCTATCACTCGCCTTGTCCGGCCATGGGCGGTGTTGTAGCGGAGCTGGGCCGGCGTGATGGGGTTGCGGAGAGGTGTCAGCAGCCAAGGCATGTTGGGATAGCCAGCGTCCCCTACATGGAAAGCACATGGATATCGTTAGAACTGGCGAAGCGGTCGTGCTGCTCGGCCAAACAGAATACAGGACAGACAGACTGTACCCACCAACAACACATGCCCGTTCGTTGCGCAGCTGCATCATCATATCAGGCATCCCGCTACGCCTCATGATGTAGGCATCGTGTGCTGATCCTGGGAAACGAGCACAGACATGTGAAATCACCATGTTGGACAGACACACCACAAGGGCATTGATGGAGTGGTAGTGCTTCCGATTTCGGTACGCCACCTCCCGTGCGTGTGGTGGTACCAAAGCTACATGTGTCCCATCTATGGACCCAATGACATGGGGCATCCCTCCCAGGGCATAGAATCCACGCTTGACCTCTGTCATCTGTTCAGGGGTTGGGAACTTGATGAAGTCATCCAGGTGAATCAACATGGCCTCTAAGAAATCATGCAGCACACCGCTGAACATGCTCTGGGACATGCCACCAACATGAGCTATGGTATATTGAAAGGTACCCGTGGCAAGGAAATGTAGGGCAGCCATTACCTTTAGCTGGGGTGTCAGTGCCGTGGGATACCTGTGCAGCGGTTGCAGGTGTGGTGTCAGTCTCGCCGTCAACTCCAGAATCAACGGTTGGGTGAAGCGGTAGAGCCGGATGCTGTCATTCTCCTGCATGGCAGCCAAGTCTGGAATTATCCGGGCGAGAGGCGGTGCTCTGCAGTAATGAGGAAGTGACAAGGAAGAGTGAGTGCACTACGACAACAATTCATATGTACTGAGCACATGTTACTCTGTCAATACACATATGCTACATATGGAGTCAGGTATGTGCTACATGCCCAGGACACGTATGGATGCAAGGTGACACTCCTTCCAAGACCCAGCTACACACGGTGATAGAGAACCTCCCCATGCCACGCCATGGGAATAGCTGTGTCCCAGTGCAAGTGAACAGGCCGACGCAAGACAGGAGTGACATACACCCACACATCAGCAGAAGTGGGATGCCGATTGCAGAGACTGGTAGCGGAACACTGGAGCCACAGGTCACATGACATTACACTAGTCCAGCCCACACACCTTGCCATGAAGGTGCACATGTCATGACTCACCACACATTCCTTGTGAGGATGCTGACATGGCCTTGTCACGGTACTCCGTGTCCCATGCATACATGTGCACCTCACATCCGATAACACATGTGGCATGGTGTGCGGAACAGTGTGCAATGACAATCTACACACAGACACATGTTGGTTGCTGCAACGGCTGCAGCTTTTGAGGGTGCTACAACATCAACCTGATGTAAATCCCGGACACATAAATGACATAGTCACATTGTGCACTGTGGGTAGTGACGAGTCATGTGTCATGACCCCTGTACCGGGCATCATGGGACACTTCCGTGTGTTGGTGTCCGTGCCATGCCAGTGACGCTCACCCCAAGTGCGCAGTCCGACATGCACACATGTCAAAGGAGTCAAGGGCATGCCTGGCACACATTGCACCCTCACACAGTACACCTGTACACATCTCATCATACATCTGGTGCCTTCTCCACTCAGGAGGCATGTTCCACATCACAGCCTGTCACACCTGTGCCCCACACATGTAGTAATGCACAGACGATGCCTTGATGTCCATTCCTGGGCAAGTATGTCCATCCATGGACAAGTATGTCCGCCCTATTCCTACCTGTGTGTCGCCTATCACCACAGTGATGTGTAAAAACCGCCGTACTGCTGCTAAGAGGGGCTGTGTATGTTCCCAAATCACTGTGGGAGTGCTGCCGTATGTGTACCCATCGTGATGGCGAGCGTACAGGCATTTGTACGGTCCGTACCACTACGAGTACGCATACGCGTGCAGACCCATAGTGATAGGGCCGTACACACGCATGTACGCTCACTATCACTATGGGTCTGCACGCGTATGCGTACCCGTAGTGGTACGGACCGTACACACGCATCTACGCTCACTATCACTATGGGTCTGCAGGCGTATGCGTACCCGTAGTGGTACGGACCGTACACACGCATGTACGCTCACTATCACTATGGGTCTGCACGCTTATGCGTACCCGTAGTGGTACGGACCGTACACACGCATGTACGCTCACTATCACTATGGGTCTGCACGCGTATGCGTACCCGTAGTGGTACGGACCGTACACACGCATGTACGCTCACTATCACTATGGGTCTGCACGCGTATGCGTACCCGTAGTGGTACGGACCGTACACACGCATGTACGCTCACTATCACTATGGGTCTGCACGCGTATGCGTACCCGTAGTGGTACGGACCGTACACACGCATCTACGCTCACTATCACTATGGGTCTGCACGCGTATGCGTACCCGTAGTGGTACGGACCGTACACACGCATCTACGCTCACTATCACTATGGGTCTGCACGCGTATGCGTACTCGTAGTGATAGTGAGCGTACATGCGAGTGTACGGTCCGTACCACTACGGGTACGCATACGCGTGCAGACCCATAGTGATAGTGAGCGTACATGCGTGTGTACGGTCCGTACCACTACGGGTACGCATACGCGTGCAGACCCATAGTGATAGTGAACGTAGGCATGCATGTACGGGCCGTTGCCATGCATTTGGGGTGCCCTAGGGCCCCGAAACGCACCGTACCTGTGTGTGATTCTCCAAATTACATAGGGGACAAGTATTAAGGCCTACATGCATGCTGGTTGTCATGGAGACCAAGTTCAAATTTCGAAATTGTTCTGGAAGGTGCACAGCAGAAGTCAGTTGGAATTCTTCTACTTTGTTGCAATGTGTTTGTGGGGCTGACATCATGCAGGAGAATGAAACCGATAGAGAACCCACAGACTGCTAGGTTTGAAGGGATTGGTGGAAACATAGGATGCAAATGTGAGTGACCAATCACTCTGTACTCCTGTGCATGAGACTGGGCAGAAGGGCACATATAAGGCAGCCAGGTCCCATGAGGGAGTACTTGCCTGCACATCTTTGCATTTGTCGACCAAGCTGCTGCTACTGATTCCCTGGAACCATGTCAAGGGCTGTGGAGAGGACACAGCCATTCACCCTGGAGGAGAACATGGCTCTGCTGGATGTGATCCTCCCACAGTACTCCATGCTGTATGGGCGACCAGGGTATCAGGTGAGTGCATAGGCCACTGCCACAGACTGTCCCTATGTTGTGACTGTGACTTCAGGCATTGTGTCCTGGTGTGACACACATGCCATGTACTGTAGGGGGGGTCCCAGGGGGGGGATGCCTGATGTCTCCCAGCAGTGCCCTGATACAGGAGGGGTGTGTGCCTATCACTACCAGCAGTGCCCTGAGACAGGAGGGGTGTGTGCCTATCACTACCAGCAGTGCCCTGAGACAGGAGGGGTGGGTGTGGAGTCCTCACAGCAGTGCCCTGAGACAGGAGGGGTGGGTGCCTATCACTCCCAGCAGTGCCCTGAGACAGGAGGGGTGGGTGTGGAGTCCTCCCAGCAGTGCCCTGAGACAGGAGGGGCGGGTGTGGAGTCCTCACAGCAGTGCCCTGAGACAGGAGGGGTGGGTGCCTATCACTACCAGCAGTGCCCTGAGACAGGAGGGGTGGGTGTGATGCACAGTGTGAGCCTTGATCATTTATTTATTTATTTTTGGTATTTATAAAGCGCAACACTCATCCCATGGGATATCACGGTGCTGTAAGAAAAGAAGACTACTGAAACTGTGCTGGGGGGTTCGTTTTTGGGAAAGAGGTGAGTTTTTAATTTTTGACGGAATTGGAGGTAGTTAGTGGTATGTCTGAGGTCCACAGGTAACTCATTCCATCTTTTAGCCGCCAAGTATGAGAAGGCGCGTCCACCAGTCCTTACTTTGTAAATGCGCTTGGGTTTCGCCAGAGCTGAGTTGTTGGATCTTAAATTCCTGTTGGGGATATAAAATTCAATTTTCTCTTGAAGGATAATGGGGCCTGTTTTATGAAGGGCTCTGTGCGCATGGCAAAGTAATTTGAAGGTGGCCCTCTGACGCATTGGTAGCCAGTGAAGTTTTTTTAGGCATACAGAGGCCGAATCTCGCTTGCCTTTGTTACAGACCAGTTTAGCCGCCTGGTTTTGTAGGACCTGTAGGCGGGAGAACAGTTGCTCGTTCATCCCGTCGAACAGGGCATTGCCGTAATCTAGGCGGCTAACCAGGAGGGCCTGGGTGATTGTGCGTCGACAGTCCAAAGGTATCCAGGAGAAAATTTTTGCCAAGAGTTTGAGAATTGCAAAACCTTTGCCCCAGAGTATGCGGATGTGGTCTTTCATGGACAGGGCGTCGTCCATCATGATGCCAAGATTTCTGGCATACTGTTTCGGGACGGGGGCTGATCCCAGAGACGGTGGCCACCACGTGTCGTTCCATGAGAGTTTGGCTCCTCCGAACAGTAGTATCTCCGATTTTCCGGCATTTAATTTTAGGCAGTGGTTGCGCATCCATTCTGCCATTTCGGAGAGACAGCTGTGTAGTTTTTTCTTAGTTGTTTCCGACCCTTCCATTGTCACCATCAGCTGAGTGTCATCGGCATAGGAACATATGCCGATGCCCCACTTTCTTCCAATGTCAGCCAGAGATGAAACGTAGACATTAAAGAGAGTGGGGCTTAGTGAGGCCCCTTGTGGGACCCCACAGCCGATGGGACAGGGTTTTGAGTGAAATTGGCCCATGCGCACAGCTTGGGTGCGATTGCTAAGGAATGATTTAATCCATCTTAACGCTGTGGATTGCACTCCTTTGCTCAGGAGGATGTTTATTAGGCAGTCGTGTGATACCGTGTCAAACGCTGCTGACAGGTCTAGCAGTATCAGAGCCACAGATCCCCCTTGATCTGTGATGCATCTGACACTGTCCGACACTGCCAGCAACGTTGCCTCGGTGCTGTTATTGGCTCTAAAGCCGGTCTGGGAGGGGTCCAGAAGTGAATTGTCTTCCAGGTATTTGGAAAGTTGTATATTAACCATTTTTTCCAAAGCCTTGGAGAGGTAAGGGAGCTGGGAAATTGGCCTGTAATTCTCCGGGTTGAGGATGTCGGATCCGGCTTTCTTCAGGAGGGGGGTTACAGATGCGTGCTTCCAGGTTTCTGGAAAAGACGCGGTGGTGAGGGACTGGTTAAAAAGTTTGGTGATGAAAGGGCAAAGTGTCGGTGCAATTTCAGAAAACACAAAATGAGGACATGGGTCTGCAGGAGAGCCTGATTTAATTGTCTTTAGAACCGATAGTACCTCGTTTTCAGAAAGTGGTTGAAAATTGGTTAGACGTGGGGAATTGCCTGCGTCCGGATGGACATTATCTTTGTCTGATATTGGCGAATTTTCATCGGGGTTATCGGGCAGGGAAAAGGAATGTGAAGGGGTCATTGATTGTGACATTGCCATCATTCCACCTGTGTACCCACTATGGCACGTACTGCCTTTTCCCTCACCAGAGGATGATGTCCCTATGACAAAGGTGCAATGCGTTGGCTGCATGACATGCCTTGTTGTAACCAGCTAATTTGTTCTCATATGTCTCTCTGTGACATGTGGCTGGTGTATTGATGTGGTGTCACTTGTTCTTCCTCACAGGTAGGCGCCACTGCCAAGGAGCAGATCTGGCTGACCGCCGTCAGTGCCGTGAGGGGTGTGGATGGTCGGAGGCGGAGCCTGTCCCAGGTGAGGAAACGCTGGCAGGATATCCGGTGCTGGACGCGGAGGATTGCACGGCTCCTGCTGGGGGACTCACCTGAGAGCCACAAGAACCGCGGCCGCCGCCGTCTGAGCCACCTCCACAGGCGTGTGCTGCCGGTGGTCTTTCCAGACCTGGAGAGGCGCTTACAGGCGATGCAGCAGCCGGAAGGGGGTAGGTACATGTGCGTTTGTTGTGTGTCACCGGCATTTGTAAGGGCACAGTGGCATGAATTCACTGGCAGGGTTTAAAGGTGCTGTGCAGATCCAGTTTGCCCCAGTATAGCGCTGCGCCCCTGCCACCCTTCCCCTCCTTGCAATGTGTTCCCTGGTCTGTGTGTAGTCACTCCTTCACAAGGTAATGTAGGCTGGCGCTTTGTCCACGAGAACAATGACTGTAGCATCATGTCTGGGGGTGGTGTGTAACAGGTTGTGGGACCTTGGCTGTGCACTGTCAAGTTCACTGCATGTGGGTTCCATGTCAGTTGGCACTGATGCTGACTCCAGACATGGGAGTTGGTCTCTCATGTGTCATACCTCACAGCGCGCATGTCCTATGTAGTGGCCTGTGACATGATGTGCATGAGTGTGCGATACGCATAGTGCAGGGATGGTGACGTGTGTAGCAGTCATTGCCATTCAGTAGCATGTAGTTGCGTGCCCACTACTGTCCCCTGGGGCACCTTATCCTCAGTGTTGTATGTGTCATCATCAACGTGGACACTCTCACTGTCTACAGCGTAGGTTGTGCTCTGTGCCATTGTCCCCTGTCACCATGTATATAGACGTGCTATTATGTACAGGTGTCCACTGTGCAGCCTGACCTGATTGTCCTTCTTCATACTCACAGTTGCCAGTGCCTGTGTGTCTTGTTATACTCATCTGAGGATGGGCACTGGTACCTCATTATTTGTACAGGCGCACCTTGGCTGTTTGGCGTCCAATCTTGCTTTTTGCCTGCCCCTGTGTTTATCACCCAGACTATGAGATGTTGGTGCCACCTGTGTCTCAACAATTTGCCTCGTGTGGGGGTTTGTTGGGGCGGGCAATGCCTATGTGTCAAATCCAGATTTCTACTTGCTGGGTCTGGCCAGTGTGTGATGTTACTGGACACACACGCAAGGTGCAGTGACCGAGTCATGTTGGGCATGTTTTCAGCATTACCTATGCAGCATGTGTCTCAAGTTCATGGATATGGTCCCTGGTCATCGGTATTTTCGCCAATGCTGTGTGGTGCAGATGCAGTGCTGGATTGTCCCCAGGGCCTGGGTGCTATGTCAGACTCCGTTTCCTGTCTTTAGCTATTGTCTCATGCTCTCCATGGTATTTCAGTGGCATGGTGGCTCAACCAACTGTGTGTTTCATGCCCTACATCGGTACCTTGTTTTGAAGATGTTAGGGATCTTCCTTTTCAGGCTATGCAATGTTACCTATGTTGATTGGACTCATGTGACTAATGTGTACAGCTGTCTGATTAATTTCTGTCTCTCCACCCTGCCCACAGCATCGTCGGGGGACACAGAGGGAGACATGGACACAGGTAAGGCGGAGGGACCGAGCACCAGTGCCAGCCGTGACATCGGGGCTGGTACATCGAGTGGGACAGAGGTGGAGGATAGTGCTGCCGAGGACCTGTCGACTGGCACGTCAGAATACGAGGCTGACAGGTCCGAGGAGGAGTTCTCCGAGTGGGCGGTGGCTGCACCAGCAGCTGACAGCGGAACAACACCTTGCACCGCCCCCTCAGTTCCCATCAGCCGCCTCCCACTTGCTCGTGTCCCTTCCCAGCGTGCCCGGTCACCGCATGTCTCCTTCCGGCCAGGCACCGCACCCCCTGCCCCTGTCTCCACTGCTGCCGCCAATGCTGAGTCTGTGGACATCCAGCGGCAACTGCAGGTTGGTCAGGCTGCGATCCTTAATGTCCTCCATGCCCACGGGAAAACCCTCACCAACATCGAGGCATTCTTTGAGGGCATTCATTCTTCGCAGGCTGACCAACGCAACTTGCTGAGGTCCATAGACTCCACACTGACTGCAGCAGTGGGTCTCCTGCAGCGCGACCTCCCCCCACCTACCCCTGCCCCATCCACACTTCCCACTTCCATGCCTGTCCCACGTACACCCAGACGTCGGCATGCACCCACCACAACAGACACAGGCACCACACCAGCAGGGAAGGTCCACCGCACTCCTCCTGACACGCACACACAGGGTGAGATAGGCACACCCACTGGGTCGGGGGGCAAACGTGTGACACGCAGCCATAGTGGGAGTCCGCATTCCACACAATCCACTCCCTCCAAATCCCCTCCCCTCAGCTCTCCTGGCCACATCTCCCCCAAGGACTCCTTCATGGCCGCTCTGTCCCTGAGCCCCACAGTTCCACCACCACGCAAGCGGTCAAGGAAGTCCTCGGTCAGGGTGGTTGAGTCTCCCCCCCTGTCTCCACCCTCCCCCGGTGGCGCTGCAACCCATCCCTCTGACCCCCCCCCCCCCCCTCCTTGGGGCCTGAGGTCACTTCGGGTGCAGGGGACTCCCTGGAGGACCTTGCTAAGGTGTGTAGTGCCATCCTGGCCTCCGCCTTTGGCCATGACACACCCCCTGTGGTTGAGTCCTCCATCCCTGCACCCACAACGCCGCCCCTTTGCCCTGATGTCCCTGCGGTGCCTGTTGCTTCCCCCCCCCCTGATGCCCTCACCAGTATGGAAGACGATGCCATTTGACTGTGCAGGCAAGGTAGGGGACACACATCCCACTGTGTCCCCCATCCAGCTGGGAATCATTGACTGCCCTATGGCCTTTGTTAAAATTGAACTGCCTGCGATCCACGGACATTGTGCTGATGCTGAATAAAGCTTAATTTTGTTTTCATTATCACACTCCTGCTATGGTGGTATTGGTGTTGGTGGGGCTGCTACATTGTTTTGGGTGGTGTTTAAGGCTTTGGGTGTGTGGGATTTGTAGTAGTGTTCTGCTCATTGGGGCGACCCTGGGATCTGTGTGCCATCACAAGGTGTTGGCTAACTTCCTTGGGTCATGTCAGCAGTTACTGCATAGTTCAATTGTCCCAGGGTGTATTCCTTCCTCTGTGTACCCAGATTTCTTCCCTGCAGGGTGTTCACAATGTTTAGCGCAGAGCTGTGTCTACATGAGCTGTGTGTGTGACGGAGCCCTTCTACTTTGGCCATGCATGCATGACCATGTCTCCACCTGCAACAATCGTGGCATCCTTGGTGATCACTGTACTTGTGTGTGGAGTCTGTTGACATGAGTTCATGGGGACATGTTCCCTTGTAGGCAGTATGGATGTGGGTAATTCCGGCCTCACACACATGTGTTACACCCCTCCTGTCTCTGGGCACTGCTGTTGGTGATGGGCCCCCACCCCTCCTGTCTCAGGGCACTGCTGTGAGTGATAGGGCCCCACCCCTCCTGTCTCAGGGCACTGCTGGGAGGACTCCACACCCACCCCTCCTGTCTCAGGGCACCGCTGGGAGGACTCCACACCCACCCCTCCTGTCTCAGGGCACTGCTGGGAGGACTCCACACCCACCCCTCCTGTCTCAGGGCACTGCTGGGAGGACTCCACACCCACCCCTCCTGTCTCTGGGCACTGCTGGGTGGACTCTGCACACACACCTCCTATTTCTGGATATGTACGCTTGGAACATACACGGTGTGGGTGCGCTCCATGCATTCGAGGTGAGGGTATGGGTCTAGTTACACTGGTGTGGTGGGGGTACGGTGCGTGAGTCTGTGGCTTGGGGTACGGGTCGTACTTACACTGTTGGGGTGGGGGGTACGCTCCTTGCATACGCGGGTGGGGGTACGGGTCGTACTTACACTGTTGGGGTGGGGGGTACGCTCCTTGCATACGCAGGTGGGGGTACGGGTCGTACTTACACTGTTGGGGTGGGGGGTACGCTCCTTGCATACGCGGGTGAGGGTACGGGTCGTACTTACACTGTTGGGGTGGGGGGTAGCTCCTTGCATATGCGGGTGAGGGTACGGGTCGTACTTACACTGTTGGGGTGGGGGGTACGCTCCTTGCATACGCGGGTGAGGGTACGGGTCGTACTTACACTGTTGGGGTGGGGGGTACGCTCCTTGCATACGCGGGTGAGGGTACGGGTCGTACTTACACTGTTGGGGTGGGGGGTACGCTCCTTGCATACGCGGGTGGGGGTACGGGTCATACTTACACTGTTGGGGTGGGAGGTACGCTCCTTGCATACGCGGGTGGGGGTACGGGTCGTACTTACACTGTTGGGGTGGGGGGTACGCTCCTTGCATACGCAGGTGAGGGTACGGGTCGTACTTACACTGTTGGGGTGGGGGGTACGCTCCTTGCATACGCGGGTGAGGGTACGGGTCGTACTTACACTGTTGGGGTGGGGGGTACGCTCCTTGCATACGCGGGTGAGGGTACGGGTCGTACTTACACTGTTGGGGTGGGGGGTACGCTCCTTGCATACGCGGGTGAGGGTACGGGTCGTACTTACACTGTTGGGGTGGGGGGTACGCTCCTTGCATACGCGGGTGAGGGTTCGAGTCGTACTTACACTGGTGTGGTGGGGGTACGGTCCGTGAGTCCGCGGGTGGGGGTAGGAGTCGTACTTACACTGGTGGGGGTGGGGGTACGGTCCGTACGTCCGCGGGTGAGGGTTCGAGTCGTACTTACACTGTTGGCATGGGGGGTACGCTCCATGCATACGCGGGTGAGGGTACGAGTCGTACTTACACTGTTGGGGTGGGGGGTACGCTCCTTGCATACGCGGGTGAGGGTACGGGTCGTACTTACACTGTTGGGGTGGGGGGTACGCTCCTTGCATACGCGGGTGGGGGTACGGGTCGTACTTACACTGTTGGGGTGGGGGGTACGCTCCTTGCATACGCGGGTGGGGGTACGGGTCGTACTTACACTGTTGGGGTGGGGGGTACGCTCCTTGCATACGCGGGTGAGGGTACGGGTCGTACTTACACTGTTGGGGTGGGGGGTACGCTCCTTGCATACGGGGTGGGGGTAGGGTCCGTACATATCCGTCCCCACGCTATGTGATGCTTGTGCGGCCCGTACCCAGGCCTTTGCCACGTGGGTATGATCCGTCCCGCCATTGTTGGGGTGACGTGTGTGTGGGCGTGGTACGAATCGTACCCACGCTCTTCAGGCGTGGGTACGGGACGTACCTGTCTGGTTGTGTTGCCGGTTCGCGTGGTGACGGACTTCCGTTGTGGCGGTCGCTGGCTTATCAGGACACGCCCCCACCCCCTCGTGGTGACCAGGGCATGGGAGTCAGGTATGTCCAGGCCATGTGTGGTGTGTGACTTATGTGGTTGTTTTGTGGCCTGCCCTGGTCGTGCCACCCCCACCCCACCCCACCCCACTTTCCCCCCTCCCTTAGTTATTCTGACCTTCTGCGGCGTCTGCGTCGTAACCTGTAGAGGAGGTGTACTGCTATGAGGGCAGGGATGACTCGTAGGTTCGGGTCCATGTCTGTCCGTCGCGTACTGGTACTCCTTGATCGCGTCGTCCTGTCGCGTACGGGTCGTCCTTGATCGCGTCGTCCTGTCGCGTACGGGTCCTCCTTAGTGGCGTCGTCCTGTGTGTCCGTCACGTACTGGTCCTCCTTGTTCGCGTCGTCGTCTGTCCGTCGCGTACTGGTGGTCCTTGGTCGCGTCGTCCTGATTTCACGGCAGTTTTTGGCTGCCGCAAAATATTCACCGTGCGGGGTGACGTCGGTGCGAATCGTGATTCCTGGGTCGTGAATGGCTGGCTGCGAGCGTCCCGACGTCAGGTCGGCGCTTTCCCGGATCGCATTGGTAGGTGTTTTTTTGTTCGGTCGGGCTTTTTTACGATTCGTACGGTAATGGTGTACCCGTGCGAATCGTAATTCATTGTTTGTAAAAATTGACGACCGGGTACGCGTCGGGCGGAGATTGTGCTCCGTCCGACGGTTTGTACCCGGTTTTTGCCGGATCGTGATCGGCACCTAAGTATCTCTGCATTTGACTTTGTCATTTCTTCAACAATAATCAAGTCCTCTAATGGAACTGATTTAAACCTTACCGTAGCGCATCCACAAATACCGAGTGAGTTCCGGAACCGTCCACAAACGTTCTGTTTGGCTACAGTCACCAGATTTTATAACCGGGGAGTATCTAGTTGTTTGGCTATGTATGTCAGGTTACGTGCTAGATAAAAACCAATACACAGTCATAAAATAAAGCAACTCGTAACTTGATATGACGTGGCGACAGCTACACCCCTCCCATATGTCACATAAATCACAGAAGTGATCATTCCACACCAATTAGATGGTCAAAATTGTACTCGCTTTAGGCAGTTTCAATGTGAAATCATATGTATAGAGAATCACACAAAACTACACCACTTAACCAAGGTGCACCATGGCACCCCACTAATAGCAAGTCACGTATCAGTCACAATTTACCCATAATCGTGGCTCAGATATAGTAAAGGTGATATCTAAAGCCATATGTGTACACAATGAGTCCTGGTATACTTGAGGCAAGAAGAATCTCATAGAAAATAATGTAACTCAGTGTCGAGATTGAGCCCCTCACTCACCGATCTCAGTCTGCATATCCATTTTGCCTCTAATTGTCGTAGAGACAACTCCCTGTCACCACCCCTCTGGGTTAATGGTACTAGATCTATAGCATGGAATTTAAAGTTAGACCTATTAGCTCCTGATCCACATTCATCGGAAACCAATGCATAGGAGGTATATCCATTCAAGCACGCTCTCCAATGTTCTTGGATGCGGATTTTGACTGGACGAACCGTACTCCCAACATATATTTTGCTACACACACATATGATAGCACCTACAACATAACTAGTATGACAATTGATATAGTGTCTGACCGTGTAAGATCTCCCCGCATTATATTCAAAGCTCTTAGTTTTCTGTCCCAGGTGGCAGATATTGCATCCTCCACAGGGATATAAACCAATGGGGCGTGGTAGCCATGTGCTTTGCACCTTTTTTTCTTGGCCAGGAGTAACTGGGGCAGACCATCTTCCTAATGGTTCTACATCTTCTGTAAATAACTCTCTGGGTATTTTAAAGTAAATGACCAACCCCTGGCACCCCTTTCTTTTTTTTAATTATACCAAGATGGTCAAATTACCACATTTATTCAACACAGAAATATTTGACCAGAGTACTGGTTTCCTTTTTTTTATTTTTATTTGTTTATTCACCATCAGTTTTAAATTCATCATTGCAAATAACAATCCGACATTATACAAGTTTTCTTGACAAAGATAAATCAGAGAAGCCAGGGACACATTTTTTACCCTGTAAAATAATGAGAGGGAAAAAAAAGGATTAGCCAAGCCATCTAACAGCTAAATAATCAAAAGAGCAAACAGGCAAAAATCATTAAATCTGAATCACACCATATACCCGCCCCCCCCTAAAGGATAAAAGAGGAATTGGAACAAAGACAAATACTACTTTGTTATATTCGAGACCAAGGATTATAGCTGGGGTCACTCCAATCTAGTCTTCCAGTCTGTTATCGGGGCCCAAATGAGTTTCCCTAGTTTCATAGCTTTCCACCCTTTCTTCTCATACAGCCCCTTTCCGAAATTATGTATGGCTAAAAGCAGTGACACCCATTGTTGAAAAGTGGGAAGGTTAGGGTCCTTCCATGCGGATGCAACACAGATCCTAACTACCGCCATGGCAAGAAATATAAATTTGTGGTGAGCTACTACAACATCATCTTTAACCACACCTAAAACCACCAGCTCATTGGTTAATCGTATTTGGATCCTCAGAGTTTGTCCCATAAAGTGCTCTATCGCCCTTTTCAAGGGATCCAACATGGGGCAGGAGGCGAACATATGAACTGTATCAGCCTCGTTGCTGTGACAACCGGGGCAACAAATACCCATAGTCCCACCCCATTGAGCTTTTCTAGCAGGGGTGTAATAGAGTTCAAAAATAGTTTTAAAATGTTGAGTTTGAAGGTTGGCCACCTTTAAAACCGTACATCTTAACTTAAGTAAGCCCCCTTCAATGCTCAACTTCCGCTGCCACTTCTTGGAATATTTTTCCAGATCATCGTTTTGTTGTTGGCTCAGCTCACCATAAATCTGGGTGATAGTACACCCATCAGGATCCCTGCCAAAAGCTCTTAATCCCCCCCTTTTCCTTGCAAGGGCCGACCGGATCTATAAATATTTTAAAAATTCCCTGCGCTCCAGATTAAACAGGGTTTGGGCTCTTTCAAATGTAATTATGCCATCGAGATCAGTAATGTCATCAATAGTTTTAACACCCAAAACATCCCAGCGCCTCATGACACCATCATGAAAGATCTCAGGTAATGGATTCATGAATAGAGGAGTATAATAATTCTTTCTGCCCAATCCCAACTTTTTCCTAATAGCGGTCCAAACCAATATTGCTGCTCCCAGAGTCTTGAATTTAACTTTTTTATGGTAGCTGGCTTCACTAAACCTCAGAAGCCAGTTGCGAGCTTCAACTTTTAAAAGTAGCTCATATACGTCTGGAAGAGCATCATCATCCCTCCACTGGTCGGTGATCTTGCCACCCAGTAGCCCACAAATGTATTGCATCACCGCGGCCCAATAATATGCTCTTAAGTCGGGTACCGCCCAGCCCCCTCTCTCCCTAGGGAGGGACATAAATCTGAGTGCCCTTCTCGTCTTCCCTTGAGCCCAGATGAACCGGTTTATGATTCTTTCCATTTCTTTAAACCAACTACTGTTAAACTTCAGGGGTATCGTCCTGAACAGATATAAAACTTTTGGAAGGAATATCATTTTAATAATGTTACATCTTCCCACAATCGAGAGATGTAAATTATTCATCCTGTCAAGGTCTCTCTTTGATTTCTGAATCACTGGAGCGAGATTCTTCGCAACAACTTTGGTTAAATCTGAGGTTATAATAACCCCTAAATAAGTAGCCGAATCAGCCACTCTTGGATCTACCAAGTTGGTCTTGTCATTAACTACAATTTATGTCTGACCCCCGATTAAGTCTGTAGCCAGAAACTGCCCCAAAGCATTCTGCCTCATGTTCTATTTCATCTAAAGCTACAGACGAGTTTACGGCCGTAATTGCCAGGTCGTCTGCATAACCCAAAATTTTTGTTTCAAAGCCGTTAAGCTGTATTGGGAGGATGCCCCTGTTCACCTCAATTCTCCTGATAAAGGGTTCAATATAGAAAGCGAACAGAAGGGGAGAACAGGGACACCCCTGCCTCGTTCCTCATGTAATATCTATTGGATCGTTCTGTCCCCCCATCACCCGGGTCGAATCTTCGGATTCCTATACAGTGCCTTTATGGCTTTTATGCACCCCTTACCAACGTTTACATTCTCCAGTAAAGACCAAAGGAAGCCCCACGAGACCCTATCAAACGACTTCCCCGCGTCCAGCAGTATAAGCGCCATAGGATCTCGTGTGACTGAGGTGCCATCAAACAAGGTGTAAACTCTCCTGATATGTTCCGCCGTACCCCTTCCTGGGATGAACCCATGCTGCCAGGGCAAATTCACCTTCCCTATGATAGGACTAAGGCGATTAGCTAACAATTTTGAGTAGATCTTTGCGTCGCTATTCATTAAGGTGATCGGCCTATAAGATCCGGGTTCGTTAGGGGGTTTGCCTTTCTTTAAAAAGAAAATCATACTTGCTTCTCCCCTTGACAGCGGAGGTGTTTGGCCACTCTGTACCTGGTGCATTAAAAAGCTTAAATCTTCTCCTAAAGTTGAAAAAAAAATCTTGTAACATTCTAATGGGTTTAGATCCGGGCCAACCGCCTTGCCTGATGGCAAATCTTTAATGACTCCCTGAATTTCTTCATCTAAAAATCTAGCCTCAGTGGCCATGGAGTCTTCTGTAGAAAATGCCTCGACGGACGGTAACTCTAAGTAATCCTTTAATTTCTTATTTCTTAATGTCCCTGGCAGTTGTTTCCAGACCAGGAGTTTGCCTGCTGCTTTAGCAGCCATGGTTTCCCCTGCTGCAACCTTTGCTAAGGCAAGCTTCTGCGCAATCTCGTCTATGTTAAAGCTGGAGCTGATTGCCCTAGCCAATTCTTCTTCTAGGTCCATGATTACTCTATGTATGACCTCCATCTCCATTTTTTCGATCTTGTTCCGTTTCAAAGAATAACTCATGGTTTCCCCCCTAATGTCAGCCTTCAGAGCCTCCCATACTGCCCCCAAACCCAGCACTCCCCCTGTTAATCTCGAGAAATTCCTTAAGCCATTTATTCATGTGCAAAACATAGTTTGAGTCCTGCAGTAAGGCCCGTTCAAATGTCCAGCTCGTTACCTGAGCCTTCACAACAGAATTTTGGATCTCTAACACCAAAGGATTATGGTCGGAGACCACTCGTGGAAATTTTTGGATTTTACAGAGGGAGAGGAGAGATGAGGAGACCAAAAAGTAGTGTAGATGTGCTACAGCCCTATGTGGTGCTGAGTAGTACGTGCTGCCCATCCCCTGTGGAGTTAGTTGCTCCCATACATCTGTAAGCCCATTATCCTCCATCATTTGAACTAGGGCCCTATGGCCTTTCTTTTTCCGGCTTACAAATTCGGTTGGATCCCCCCTCCACAACCCTTTTAAGCCATTAATATTAAAATCCCCGCATACAATAATTGGGAGTGGCCAATTAGCTAGTTGCATATTTACATGATTAAATATTTCTGGATCATCCACCGTCGGCCCATAGATTGAGCACAACGTGAAATTGAGCCCTTGCACTTGGCAATCCACGATTACCCTCCGGCCATACTTATCCGTTAGACAATTTTTAACAGTTATCCCCCTTCTTTGAGCTAGTATTGCCACTCCCCGGGTCCTAGTCCCTTGCGAAGTACATGCTATCAGGTGAAATCCCAACTGATCTAAAATAATCTTTTGAGACCCCTCAATGTGCGTCTCCTGTAAGCAGACAATATCAGCATGCATGGTCTTAAGATATTCCTGCACCGTACTTCAGTTGGCGGCATCGTTCAACCCACATATATTAATAGTTACTATTCGCATACTGTGTATAGTTTGTCATGCTGCATATAACCTGGCGCTTGATGCCTAATCCCTACTGTCATTTTTTCAATTATGTGAATTCCAGAACTACTTTCATTGCAAGATGGTGATTGTTTTTCCCCTTTTTCCCTCCCTCCACTCCCCTCCTCCCCAAACCACCCCTCTTAAGTCCCCCCTGCCCTCCCTGCTACCGAGCCCCTCCCCCTCCCTCCTCCCTCCACCTATAGTGTGAAGCAAGCAGACCTAAGGTCTCTGTGATGGAGCCTGAAAGTCGACCCCCTTTGCTGCCTTCCCGCCTATTTACTAGATGCCCTTGTGTTTGTTGATTTCATTTTTCTAACCATCCTTGTTGAACTCCACCCGTTTCCTCCCCTCACACCCCCCCATATTTCCCCCCCTGTTTTTTTGTTAAACAGTAACTCAAGTTACCCATTAATAAATCTCCTGTATTCCCATCAGTGAATACCCAAGAGAGCCTCTCTCTAAGATTTTAAAGTTTCCATATATGCTTTAGCTTGAATCTCTGAGGTAAAGACTCTGGAAGTGTTCTTAAAGATGATCTTTAGCCTTGCAGCGTTCATCAGGTACGCTTGGGCTCCCATGGCTTGACACGGCTGAATCAACTCTCTCAGTCGCCAGCCCCTTTCCACGGTGACGTGGCAATAGTTTGGCTTTGTGAAGAAGGACTGGTTCTCAAAAGTCCGTCTGGTGTTGGGGCGAGCCTTAGAGTATACCTCTTCACGAAGCAGGAAATTTCCAAAGTAAATTAAAATTGCTCTTGGCATTGTGGTTCCATCCCTGCTTGGTTGTGGAGGCTTCCTAGGCGTCATGGGAAAGCGATGAACACGCTGTATCTCAGCCTCCTAGTTCCAAGGCTGGAGTTCTGGAAAGGCTCCCTTCATCAACCTCAAAATGTAGGCCCTCACATACTCTCCTTCTATACCTTCTTCGACGCCAAGAATCCGGAGGTTATTGCGTCTTTGCCTATTTTCAAAATCCTCCATTTTCCATTGAAGGTCTGTGAACTGCTCATCATATGTTTCAGCCTGTGCCTGAGTTTTAACCAGGTTATCCTCTAGTGTGCTTGTGCATTCTTCCACATGAGTCAGCCTTGCATTTGTATCCATGCATGCCTTGGCCTTTTTTCTTACTGCACCTTGAAGCTTCTTTGTTGCCAATCTGTTTTTCTTTCCATTCATTCTGGTCTCCTCCTGTAATTGCTTGATTGAGTCGAATATCATTTTTAAGGAGGGTGCAGCCTCCTCATCCTCCTGTCCTGTATGATCCGGATAGGTACTCCTAGTAGCCGAATAATCCCATTTTAAAGTAGGGACCGTGCTTCCTCTACTTCCTTCTCTATTTTTCTCCCATACTTGTAAGTCTCTTTGTTTCTTCAGGAGTTCTAATAACTGTATCTTTCTGTGGAGTGCCTGGGCCAGGGGTGGAGGTGGAGCTGGAGAGCTAGATGTTAACGATCCGTCACCGAAAAAAACTTGTCCCCTAGTTCTAACATGTCCTCTGGAACCCCCTTTCAAACTCCTAAAAACCTCATGGTTAAGGGTCGAGTTAGTTGTAATGAACGGAAGACGTTCTTTTGCACTCTTTTTCTTTGATATAAGCGTTTCACTTCGTTTCACTTTGCTTGCTCGGACTAGCTCATGCTGGAGTGTTGAGTCTGTATATCCCCTCCGCCAAAGGCATTGCACCGCCTATTCTGCATGTTTATATGCTGTGCCTCATCACTGCAGTTTCTTTGAATACGGATAAGCTCTCCATATGGGGTCGCTCGTTTCGTACATGGGGGGTGTGCACTTTGAAACTTTTACATACTATTGACTGCTGTTTCCTTTCTAAATAGTATGCTAAGTAAGCTGTTATTGAGCACATATAATAATAAATCCAGAAATTGTATCTGAGTCCTGGATATAGTCATTGTGAATCTCATGTTAAATGGATTGTTGTTAAAATAAACAAAATATGACTTAAATGCATCCTCCGTCCCTGTCCAAATGACAAAAATATCATCTATATACTGTCACCAAAACTTGACATCGTTGGTCCATGTTGCAGCAGATGAGGCCCATGTGTACACATGTTCTACCCACTCCATAAACAGGTTAGTGTAGGATGGGGAACATTTAGATCCCATTGCAGCTCCTTGAAGTTGTTGGAACCGGGTGTCATCGTAGAGAAAAAGATTATTGCACAGGATCATCTGTATCATAGCATGTTGGTATGTTCCTAGTAGTTTGCCCCGGGTGATGATACAAAATTATCCACTGCTCTATACCATATTCACTCTTGATACAGGTATATGGGCACTCAACATCCAATGTGATGAGCCACATGGAATCCTCCCATTCTAAATCCTCAAGCTTGTTAAGCAAATCAGTAGTATCTGTGATAAAGGATAGAAGGTTGTTGACCATATGTTTTAAGAAGTGGTCTACAAACTGTGGCAGTGGTTCTGCGATAGAGCCTATGCTGGAAATTATGGGCCGGCCTAGTGGAAATATCTCCTACTTATGGTTCTTAGGAAAGAGATAGATACAGGGACACATTGGATGATCTACCCGCAAAAACCTATGTTATGTTTCTGACTGGAGACCTACTTCCTTCCAAAAAGAAAGTTTCTCATTGATAGTTCGGGTCGCAACAGGACATGGATTAGAGTCCATTTTCCTATAGCAGACTACATTATCAACTTGTCTGTGCACCTCACTGTCATAATCTTTACTATTCATCAGGACAATGTTTCCTCCTTTGTCTGCTTCTCATGATTATTTCTCTGTTGTTACTCAAATTAGACAAAGAGGCTCTTTCTTCCTTTGTAAGATTGTCCTTGTTTATGTGCAGTCACTGTTTTGTTCTCCAAATCATACACAGCTGAAGTCATTTGTTGGTGAAAAACATCAATGCTATTCAGGTGAGCACCTTGTGGGGTAAACCTACTACATGAATGTAACCCACTATCACAGGACTAGTCTTGATCAACACCCAGATCTACAATGATCTCTTCTATAGTGCGTGCATTGTCATCATCAAGCAGAAGTAACATAGATATGTCTTTAACATGAGACACAGATTATTCAGACGGAGAAACTGCACTTTTCAATGTAATCTTCTTCGTAAATTTAAACAAATCAACATGTGAATCAGTAAAATTCCCCAGATTCATAGGACAAAAACCCAGACCTTTGTTCAAGGCCGTAAATTCATGTTTGTTCAACACATAATCTGATAAATTGATTACCAAGTTATTATTCACTGTTTTTATCAAAGTCGTGACATCCCCTGGTATGTTTTCTGTCATCACTATCGGTTCTGTCTCCTTTTCTGATTTCGTGTTACTACTCTTTCCTTTCCATCCATTCTTTCTCCTCCCGCCTCTTCTGGTCTTGTGATGTTCTTTTTCTGTCTGTTTGTGTCTGTTTCCTATCCTGTATCGTCAGACCTCTTTTAAAAAAAAGTTGCTGAAGTATTTAGCTGACCTCCTTTTTCAGCGACACTACTAGGCCCAGCTTCTTTAATGGATGAAACATCTGAGCTACTGCTAGCACTAGAAATACTACCCAGGTCTCATTATTTTTAGGTTTGGGGACTACGACATCATCAAATCTCCTAGCGAAGGTATAGATCCATCCAGTATCGTAATCCCTGTCCTCTCTCCTTATTTTGGTCCTTTTGCGTTCTTTGACCATTTTCTGATGTTTGTGGATCTGATCCCTTAAAATCACATAGTTCTTCTATGTTGCTTCTTTGAGCCCTAAATCCTTAATACCTTCTTTCAACTCCTTGCTTTCCTCTCTGAGCTTAACACATTTTCTCTCTGTGTGCTGTATTAGCACCTTCATCATTGTGAATGATGAACTCTGTAAGTTTTCTTCCCACTCCACCAACAAGTCTGGATCTAAAGTAAGTTTTAGACCTGGCATCCATGGTGTGGTTTCCCCTATCTTTTTGCCTCTGCCTCCTGTAGTTTTGCTGTGTGCTGAATTATATTTTTGCTGATCTAGATGATTTGGGCACTGTGCCACTGCTGCTCTGTGCCAATATGCAGGTACTCCCTCTGGGGGGGAGGAGATTTCTTTGCACCTGAATGGGACTGGTCTGCCTTACACAATGCTGTCTTCACCTCCTGCCTAGAATGCTGGACCAGAGAGGACAGAACTTGTTATGACTGAGCACAGTGCCTCTCTGCCACAAGAGAACAAAAAGAAATGCTGTATAAATATTGGGGCCCAGACCCCTGAAATTTGGATTACTTCTGGACTCAAGAGGAACTGCTGCCAAGAAGAAAAGAGCTGTTAAAGCTGAAGAAGAAGTACTGCACCTTTGCTGTGTGCTGTCCGGGGTTGGCGTGCCGTGGCTGTTTGTGCCAAGAAGAGGATGAAGACTTTGCTGTGTGCTGTGTATCCTGCTTGAAGATCTCCAAGGGCTTGAAGTAGAGCTTGCCTCCTGTTCTGGACACAAAGACTTCACCACTAGCTCCTTGGAACTTCCTTGCTGGGAGTTCTCACCTGCCAAGAGTGGCCTGTTGCTGTGTGGGCCTCTGGAGGTTGTTACTGCTGTTGGGAGCTGAAAAAAAGATGCAACTAAGAGAAGCGCGACGCATCTGCACCTGTTTCTGGCGCATCGCCACTGTGCCGCTTAAGAAACAGACGCAGCGCCTGCCCGCATCTGGACAAATTGCTGGATGGTGAATCCTGTGCACCAATCTCCGATGTCTGAGATCACCACAACGATTCACACACAGGCTCTGCTGTGCGGCTGCAAGAACCAACGAATCGTGGGACCCCGGCTGGAGAGACCAATGCAGCATTGTTGCCGCTGCATATAGAACTAATGCATCCCCGATCCCCACGCATCGCACCAGGGCACCAATTCTACAAGAAAGCTGGTCCTGCAGTATGAAACCGATGCATCACCTCCCCACACAGAAAGAAACAAACACATTACCTCCCCTTCAGCAAGGAAGCAATGATGTACCTCCTTTGGCTGGCAGTAACAAACCAACGCATCACCTCCACTGAAGTAAGGAACTGATGCATCACCTACCCCGGACGTAAGGAGCCAACGCAATACCTTCCCTGCTGCTGTTTTTGTTTATGATTGTGATGCATCCAAGGTGCTTTGTGTTGAAAGTGTCGCATCTATAGTTTAAAATGGACAGAACTGTTTTTACCTTCGGTAAGTCATATTTTGATTATTGTATGTTGGATTTTTGTTGTTTTGGTTTTGTCTGGTTTAGATAAAGATTACTTATCTTTCTAAACTGGTGTGGTGTTCATTTGTAGTGTTTTCACTGTATTACTGTATGTGTGCACAAATGCTTTACACACTGCCTCTGAGATAAACCTGTCTGGTCGTGCAAAGCTACCATGGGGTTTAGCAAGGGGTTATTTTAGAAGTGTGTCCCCCTTACCCTAACTAGAAAGAAGGGTCCGTATTTGAACACCCGTGCAAACCATTGCCAACTAGAGACCCCCATTTCTAACAATAACTACATAGAAATGGTACTGCTGTATAAGGAAAATAATAAAGAGAGATAACATTGTATTGCATACAGTTACATACTTGCAAGCATGGTAAGATAATTAAAATTTCAGGCTTTCCGGTGTTCCTGTACATAAAAGCAAATCTATTTGCGCATTTTTATAATTTTTATTTATTTAGTTATTTTTTGTATTTATTGTATTGTAATGTTTTCCTCAATATTTCAATAGTAAAGATACAATTGTTACGATCGTATTTACATATTGTGATATATAAATAAAATAAACAGAGAACCGTAAGCATCTAATCAGATAACTTATATAAAAACTATGCAGTGATTTACATACGTTATGAAATAATGCATAAAAATATATATATTTTTTTCACCTTAAGTAATATACACATTTGGTAAGCAGAGCTAAAGAATATCAATATGTTTTCAAACCATAAGTAGTATATATTTCTGTACAAAGAAATGCACAGATCTAAATACATACATATAATCAAGTTATACATATTTACATGCACATGTTGTTCGAGTGTGATGTTCATGTAGAAAACAGCCAACTGTTTAGTAGTCTTCTGCAAATAAGATAGTTATCCGTGGTTCTTATGTTTGATGGTTATGATTTGACTGCTTGAACAGAGAGAGATGTACCAACTGTTGGACATGGCACTCCTTAGGGGGATTTCCCTAAAACGTTTTACTCTTTGTCCTCCTGGTTTTTGCTAAGTCACTTTTCCCCGACCTTAGGACTATGAGGACTTTCCCACTGTACTGCAGCAGGAAAGTGCGCGCGCCCTTCCTGCACATCTCAGGAAAGGGAGCTTACTTGATTTGTTTAGGTAGTGTACCTGTGAGTGTCCTATAAAAAGGTACACTACATGCCCAGGGTGGGTGTAACACTAGCTAATAGGAGGACACTGCACTGATTGTGCCACCCACCTAAATAGCCTGTTAAAAAGGTCTCATACTCAGGATGGCCGGTCTCACTCATAGCCAACTCTGAGGGGGCCATTCACTACCACCAAACCAGGGTAGGTAAGTGGCCGGGTTGATACATATGTATGCGCACTGCCTAGGTAGGGATGAACCCCCATGTGGGTTTTCCCTACCTAGGGAGTCGGCTCTCCCTATGGGACACTTCCTGGAAGAGGCTGATTCTCTTGTTAGGGCCTTAGAGCCTGGAGCATTTTCCCACTGTAAGTGCTGTGTGATAGGGTACACACCCTTCCTTCACACGTTAAGAAGTGGTGCTTACCTGAGAGTTCTAAAGCAAGGGCCCTCAAGACAGGGGAGATGTGGGCTTGTCGCTTCACGTGTAGAAGTAGTCTGGCAGCAGAGTTCTGAATATGTTGTAGTTTTTTCATAGCTGATAATGATGACCCATGGTAAAGGCCATTAGTTCAATGAAGGTTCAGGCAGTACAAAAGAGCAGCTTGAACCTTGAATGCAAATCCTAGGTGGGGGAAGATGCATTGAGGAGTTTTCATAGTAATGAAGTTTGAACTTGCTAACTTGTTCACTAGGGAATTCATTGGTAATTTGGAGTCCATGGTAATTTCAATGATTCTTACTTCCTTAGATACTTTAGAAGGTGGTCCCTGATTGTCAGGAAAGGTGCAGAGTGGGTCATAATCTTTCCAATCGCCACATGTCAGTATTTCTGTTTGGGAAGCATTCAATTCGAGGTGGCTCCAGGTCATTAACTGATCAGTGGCTCTGAGGGAACTGAAGATTTTTGAGTTTCCAATGTCTTTAGAGGCTTTTCGGTTTAAGAAGTATTTGGGTGCCATCTGCGTAGTTATAGTATGTGAGCTGAAATTTATTGATCCCTGTTGGTAATGACTTCATGTAGATGTTGAAAAACATGGGTGAGATGATAATGCCTTGAGGGAGCCCTGCTTTTGTGAAGTACAGTTAGGATGGGAAAGGGGGATTATGGTTGAATTTCGTCCTGTTTTGAAGGTAGGATGTGATCCAGTCTAGAACAGTCCCCTCTATGCCAGCTGCGTAGAGTCTTTGGATTAGATGTTATGGTAAATTGTGTCTAAGGCAGCTGAAAGGTCCAGGAGAAGTAGTGCAGTGACCCCGGTCCCGTATACTGTGTTTTTAATGTCATCCCAGATGATGATGAGGGTAGATTCTGTGTCTCTTCATGGATGGAATCCTGTTTGGAAGTCGGAAAGTATGAAGTTATCTTCAATGAATTCTGGCAACTGGGCAACGGCTGCCCTTTCTATCAGTTTGCCCAGGAAAGGTACATTTGTATTCGGTCTGTATTTGTTTGGGTTATGCTGTTCCAGGTTTCTGTTCTTTAATAATGGGTGTATGTTTGCCTTTTTTAAGTATTCTAGAAACAGTCCTGTAGGTAAAAAACTAATGATGAGTTTTCTTACTGGTGTGGCAGCAAAGGTAGTTAAAGAATGTTCTTAAAGATTTGTGGTGGACAAGGATCAGAAGGACAGCTTGCTGGCCTGCGTGCTTTAACTAGATCAATACATTGACTTTGTGATAGTTGTTTGAAGGAATGCAGAGGTTAGTATAGCCTACCTGTTAGACTTGGCATCTTTTGATGTGTTTCCCCTGTCTTTTTGCTTTCTGACCTCCCGGTTGTGACTCTGTTTTTGCCGGTGAAGTGTCTCTGCGCACTTTCTCACTGCAATTCAGTGTTAGAGTTCAAGTGCCCCTGTTGGAAACTGTTGTTATGAATTGGTGATTACATGATTGACATAGTTGATTTACTAGTCAGTCCCTAGTACAGTGCACTGTGTGTGTCCAAGGCCTGTAAATCAAATGCTTCTAGTGGGCCTGCAGCACTAATTGTGCCACGCACATAAGCAGCCTGAAAATGTAAATAGGCCTGGCGTAGTTCACGGAGTTTTGCTACGCTGAACTCCACGAAGTTACCAAAAACGACTCGAAGTTCCAAGAGTGGCGGAGTGCAGTGCAAACTGCAGTTTGTGCTGGTATTCCTGCTGCTCGGGTAGAAATCTACCCAAGCGGCAGCTCGCACTCGCGAACGGTAACGAACTTACCATTTGCGATCGCGAGCAGGGAAAAAACTCCACTGCACATCGTGAAGCGGAGTTTTCTGCACTCTGTGAGCTCCGCGTAGTGCAGAAAACTCCACAACCTCCGTGATCGGAGCGAAGTTCACCGCCAAAGCCTAAAATGTAACTCAGGCCTGCCATTGCAGAGCCTGTGAGTAGTCTGGTACTGCCATGTCCACTTGGCAAGTGCAACCGATTGACAGGCCGTAGGCTTCCCTTTTCTTACATGTGAGCCATCCCTAAGGTAGGCCCAAATAACCCCTGCAAAATGGAACTACAGGCCTGACATTGCAGCCTGTGTAAGATGGTGCATTCTGTGTTTGAAAATACCACTTCTAGAAAGTAGTTATTTTCTTGCTTATTTATCCAGTGTGACTCTGCTATGATGTATATTGACTGTCTGGCTTTAGAGTGACAGGGGCTACGGATGTGCAGTGGCTTCAGAGAGTCTGGATGAGTCAGGGCTGGGCTGAATAGACCTGGGCTGCATTTAGAGTAGGGGGAGAAGATTTCCTTTCACCTGGATGGGCCTTGTCTGCCTTCCACAATGCTGTCTCCACCTTCTGCGAGGAAGCTATAAAAGAGAGGACAGAACTGGTTTGGACTAAGCACAGACACTCTCTGCCTGAGAGAACAAAGGGATTTTGAGTATAAATATTGGGGCCCAGACCCCAACATTTTAGAACTCACTGGAATCAAGGAACCTACTAAGAAGAGGAGCTGGAAGAGCTTCCAGAAGGAGTTCTGCCCTTTGCTGTGTTGTTGGTTTGTTGGGTTGGCCTGCAGTTGCTGCTTCTGCCCGGGCAGTGAAAGGACTGGACTGAACTTACTTTACTTGTGCTGAGTATTTCCAAGAGCTTGAAATAGAGCTTGCCTCCTGTACTGAAGTCTCAGGGGCTGCAAAGACTTCACCAACCTCTGGTTATCGTTTCTGGAACTGCTGTTTCAGTTGCCGCAGAGAAGGGAAAGCAACCGACTCTGTCACCAACTCAGTCGCTGGCTCTGTGTCCTGACAGCACCGCAGAAGGCACCGTCGGCATCTTGCACCGCAACCCTGGTCTCACCGATGACTGACGCTGCTGCCACCGAGTCGCTGCTTGCACCATGACTTGTGGGCACCGCACTCCGCACCGCCTCGCTTCCCTCCGCCATCCTGGTCTCACCGACGCAGTCGCTGCTACTGACTTCAACACCTGTGACAGCATCGTGGCTGGGGGCACCACTTGTAAGTTTCACGATGCACTGCCTTGTTCCTCAAAGCAGTCTGGGCTGACCAACGCCAGCCCCTGCTAACCAGCTCTGTCGCCTGCACCGCAACCTGCCAGCACCACATCGAGCACCGCCTCACCCTGCACTGTAAGCCTTGGTCTCAACGACACCGTCTGGACGATCGTCATCAAAATACACCGCATCCTGAGGGCACCGCACCCTGCACTGTTCCCATTTTGCAACGCAACTGCGACAGTTGCCACGACCAGCTTGCATCAGTGTGCCAACCACAAAGAGAAAGGTACTGTTACTGAGTCTGTCCACGCCTTTGCTGGCCCGTAACGATGCTGTCGGTTGGAACTATTATACTTTGTTGTTTTCAGGATCAAGGTAGCCCTGGACGGAGCTACCGACTCATAAGAACTGTGTTTTGTCGGTATTTCTGCAATTTTAAGGCTATCTTGCAAAGTATATATTTTTAAGTACTGTGTGTTGGATTCCTATCCTTTTGGTCTTGTTGTGGATATATAAAAATATTGGATATTTTTCTAAACTGGTGTGGTGTCCTTTTGTAGTGTTTTCACTTTATTACTGTTGGTTATGTTCAATACTTTACACACTGCTTCTGAGATAAGCCTGACTGCTCGTGCCAAGCTACCAAGGGAGTGGGCAGGGGTTATTTTAGGAGTGTAACCCTGACTAGGAAGAAGGGTCCCTACATGGACAAAGGTGCAAACCCCTGCCAACTAGAGCCCCCCATTTCTAACACTACCTTTGGAGGGGATTGTTGGAAATGGGTTGGCTCTGGTGGTTATCATTTGTTTTAAGTAGGAGTCCAACAAGTCTGCTTTGGTTGTGTAATGAATTGCCATTTTGTGAGTAAATTCTTCAGTCATGGGATGAGATCCTTATGTGTATTTAGGTTTACAAAATTCTGTGATTTTATTTCTGTCTGAATAGTACCCTTTTCTAGTTGTTTTGATTGCTGCATTGTATATTCTGTAATGAAAATAACTACTTAAGAAGGGAGATCAAAAGTGGTTAATGGTCGGTGCTCAATCTCCAAGTATGGAGTTGTAAATTGCTGCTGCGTCCGAAGACTCTCCCGAAGGGGCAGCAAGATCGGTGAATAGATGCTCATGGCTAGAAGTTCAGGGTACACCATACTCCTGGGTCTATTCCGGGGCCACGTGGATGCCTTGGGCCGGGTTGTTTTTGATCTTCAGATCTTTGGGCAGGTGAGGAAGAGGAGGAAAGGCGTACAGGAGTCACTTGTTCCATTCCAACTGAAAGGCATTTCAGAAAGAGCATTGCCTTCGTAACTCCAATACAAAAACATTTGGACTCACTTGTTGTAGAGATTACATTTAGCTTCCATTTTAGTTTTTCTTTTTCATTTGCCATCTGTTTCTTATGGTGGTTTACACATTTTACCCAAAAACAAGGAAGTGCCATGCACTTATTTATTCCTGGTAGATAATGTCACCCAATATTGTCTGCACAAGGGTCACACAATTAGAACATGATGCCCTTGTTATATTTTTGTGCTCATGGGAAATGATTCTCTCTAGACTAACTAAAAACGCTGTTCTGCACAGCTGGCTCAGTATGATAAGTATGGTGTTTTATTATTTAAGCAGCATCCATGCTGAGTTTAGGGAGAGGCACTTCACGCCAAAGTTATTATGGAGACTGCTATAAGCTGTGACTGAGATGCAGCCCTGCTGGCCCTGACTATTAACATGAGAAGGAAGATAGCCATGCACGAGTAGTGTGCAGGCCTTCACACTCAGCCAGGTGCATTTGTTAATGCATTGATGCCGGCTTCTCTGACACACAATGCCAAGGTATGGTATTAGATCATTCCAACAGTTCTGACAGAAGAGTGCTCCAGCTATGCTCTCTCTAGTGTAGAGGTAGTACTGGTAGATAGGAGTAACATAAGGAACAATTAACATGGTTGAATTGTTTTTGTTTTTCACCATTTTAATAATGCTTATAAAAATAATGTGTTTCATCTGCTTAATAATCGCAGCTAATGTTTTTTACAAGGTCAAGAACTTTTCAATAAATATTTGAAAACACATTCTAATATATTTTCTTTGAAACACCTTGTGCATGTAAAAGTGATAAACAAAAGGATTAGATCTGTTTCCACAAATTCCTTGGGAATCAGAGTGACCATGTTCGAGAATGCAAGTAACATCTATAACTCTGGAAGGGTAGGGTTTTAGATGCGGCACTGTGAGCAAGCCTAAAACCAACACTTACTGTTGACATTAGTAGACTCAGTCGCTACATTTTGAAGGTTTGTTGAGCTAATACACACTCCTACAAAATAACATGACGCCACCAATTTTCTTGATCTGAGACCTATTTAATGGCTTTCCTGGGAAGTTTTCCTGTGTATGCCAAAGGCTCCCTTTTTACATTTATACGGAGACGTCCATTCTGATATGGATTTATCCTCATAAGCTTTATTAGGAAGCATCTATTTATGTCTGTAGGTTGATCAAGCTGGATCTTTTCAAAACGATTGCCCTCTATAGCGTTTTCTTTCTTAGAATTCCATTAATTAAATATGGTGCAAACAGTGATTATTGCAGTTAATTGCAGGCAAGCTGTCACTAATCATTTAATTAGATATGGCTAGCCAATGGAGGTGGAGATGTTACCTTTGTGGTTGAGGTATATGAAGCATATAAATATGACTTTTTTTATTCCTGGGAAACTTTCCTGCAGTCGATGCCAATTCACAAACATTTCACACATACACTGAGGCTGCAGTTCCATGTAGACCTTATGAAAATTTAGAAATACCATTAACCAACCAGGAGCATCATAATTGGTTTCACGGCGCCCTCCCACACACTCTTCAAAATTCAAGAATGGGTCTTCTCAGTAATGAAGGGGCAACCTGGCCTAATTTAGGAGGCCATATGCCTTATCCGCAAGTCAATGCATTAAAACAGCGTGAAATGCTTGCTCTCTTGAACCATCTGATGCAGTACATTATGCGTACACTAACTGCTGCCCCAGAAATGGTTCTTCAAGCTGAGCAGGTGCAGTTAACTGTGCCTGCAAATAGTCCTGTTATAATGTATGCCATTATGGGTAAAGGCCATACCAAATGTGATGAAATTCCGGTGTGGAATGCACAAAACAAAATCAGCTTGAAGCAATATTTCCCCATAACCCAAGATAGATTTAAAATTCTCAATATGTGTCTTCCGCCTGGTATGGTTCCCGCAGTTGATAATTGTAATACATGGAGGTACACTATTTGCTTTAATTTGCAGCATTACTCATGGTACTCCTTCAATTGCAGTTGTACCTGAAGTCCTTAAACAAATTCAAACTAAACATGTGGCACCTTCCCTGGCTTTGAGGATAAAGCTTATTGACAACTTTGCCACAGTGTCCTCAATAATTTTAAGTAATATCAAAAGGGAAGCAGCTTCTCTGACGATACACCAATGGCTCGCTTTAGATGCCATCGTACTTCAGGAATGCAAACTGCGTACAATTATTTCTGAAACCACACATCTATCAACACCTCATTAGGGGTAACAAGTGCTATATGAATGCAAACCATTTTTCCCTCTTCTATACCTCCGCTATCCTTCTCAATCCAAATAAATGACTAATATCCACCACTCAAATTACTTTCATATTTCACTATACAAATTCACCACTAATCCTTTATGAGTTCCAGAGTAGCATGCAACTCGCCGAAAAAGCGCTTCAATACCCCATTAGGGGTAACAAGCACTATATAAATGCAAACCTTTTTCCCTCTTCTATCCCGCCGCTATCCATCTGAATCCAAATAGCTGACTAACCTATCCATCACTCAAATTACTTTCATATTTCACTATACTAATTCAACACTAATCCTTTAAGGGTTCCGGAGTAGCGTGCTACTCGCCAAAACAGTTCTTTGATGCCTCGTCAGGGGTAGTAAGAGCTATATAAATGCAATTAAAATACAATACAATACAATCTATAGTCTGTAGGAAGGTAGGATCTGACTACATAGTTACCCCCAATTTTTGCCTGGTGTTTTGCTGGTTTTTGACTAGTCAGACTGGGATCCTGCTAATCAGCACCCCAGTCTATCTGCTTTCTCCCTAAAATGTTATGTCATGTACTTGGGTTCATTCCAGATTGGATACTGGGGTATCCTTGTCAGTCCCTAGTATATGGTACACATGGTACACATTTTTCCATGGCATATGGGCTGCAGCATGTAATATGCCACCCATGAGACGCCTTGCAAAATGGAACTACAGGCCTGACATTGCAGCCTGTGTAAGATGGTGCATGCACCACTTACTTTAGATGTAGGTTTGCTATATCTATAGGTCACTACACTTAAAAGCTATACGTCACCGCTATAGCAGGCCTTGACAATCCTGAAGACAGGGTGCTGGGTTTTACGTGAAAGGCTGCATCTGCATTAGCACAGCACCCCTGCAGACCTCGGAGACCATTCTCCCGGGTTGTCGGTGACGCAGACAGAATTATAGGTAGAGGTGCATTATATGCTCGCGTAAAATGTTATCTCGTGCATGTCGTATTTGGTATGAAACACCTTGTAATCATACCTCCACACCGGTAACCAGTGTAGAGGTATGATTCCACCCTTCAGAAGCAAGCTTTGTGGTGTCCCTGGACTTCCCGGTACCAGCCTTCTCGACTGGGACAGCACAAAATGGTTGCTGCCGATCAGAGACACATTTCTGCCCTCCTGCTGCTGTGCCAAGCTCGAGCAGAGGAAGGCAGCACAATAGGCATCCTGTCACAGGATTTAGTGTATTGGAGCTGGGTGGGTGCACTTCCAAAGTGCCTGAAAGTCTGCACGAGGGGCACATTTGGTGTCCCTGTGCATAGTCCAGTTCAAACCAGTTCTGGGAGCCGTTGGCTTCTGCTCTGGCATGAAACTGGACAAAGGACATGGGAGTAACCTCCCCCCTGCCCTGGCCCTCCCCTGGGAGGGTCCCCTGAATCTGTCCAACCCTCTCCGGTGGGTACAAAGGGGCTTACCTGGCAGTAGGACCCTAGATTCGACGTGGACAACATTTTGATTAAGAAACACTGACCTTCGACCGTCTGGACACTCTGGACTTTGAATGAGCCCGACTTTGTCTCCCTCTACGTCCAAAGCATTGTCTGTGCCCGTGCACCATACAGGCTCTGTGCAGGACCTGTGGAGCATCAAGGACAACTGAAGTATCTCCCTTGGGGTGAAGGAGTCACTCCCCTGCATTTGCAGGCACAGTAATGTAACTGACTGGTCTGCTGATCCTCAGCTCCTGCAGACTCCAAAGGCTCCAGCAACACAGGAGGTGGACTCCTAAATTCCTTGAGGTTGAGTTGCCCTCTTACTGAGTTTGAGGCCAGTATCCCTCATGCGGACGACCTAACCTGAACCCCTGTGCACTACATACTTTTGCAAGTGCATATGCTTGTTGGCGTTCTCCAACTAAGTGCATTGGGCTATCGCTAGCCCCAACCTCTGCGCACATTTCTTACATAGGACTCCGGTCTCCTCACACTCTGTGCCAAGCAAGCTGTGACTTTGTGAAACTGATAGAGGTCCCCTCGCGACTCCTGTGCCTTTGGCCTGTGGGTCCCCTTGAGGGACAACACTGCTTTTCTTGGGTTCCCCTGCTTGCTCTAGGCCTGCCCTGACTCCCTTTGCTGTGGTGAATCCTCTGATACTTGTAGGGCCAGACCATAACCTTCTTTGACCTTCTTTGAGGGTTGCCGTTGCCAAGGCTTGTTGGTGCTCCCGCCGCACACCGACCCCTCAGCACTCAACATCCTTCGTGGGACAACTCTTATCCGGCTCCTGGTCATCCTCAACCTCTCCTGGTCCCTGCAGCTATAGAGTCAAGGTCTCCATCTTCACAACTGAAGCACCTGACATCGGTGGGCCTTCGTCTACCAAGCCCCTGGTCACTCCGAAATGACCCAGACTCTGTCCCTTCTGCTTTCAGGTTCCTTCCATCAAGAATCCACCTGTGGGTTCCACTGCACACTTTTCTTCTTTCCAACAGTGGCATTTCTTTGAAGACTCCCATTGAGAACGATGGCGGTTTCCCACTCCACTTAAGCCCTATGTTCCAGCTTCCCTGGGATAGGTAACTCTAGTACCTTGGTATCCACGGGTGGGGTGGCTCTCCAACCTTCTATGTTCCAAAAGGTTTCCTCGCAATCCACCGGGAAGGGTCCTTAAACTTTAAAACTGCAACTGCGACTCTCCCATTGAAATGTACGTAGCACGCGGTCGTGTTCACACACTGCACCCGTCCTCCGTGGAGTCCTTCCTTACTCACCTTGAGTGGTTCCTTGGGGTCCTAGATTTTCTACATCCTCTAGACACTTTCTTGACTCAAGTTGTGGTTGTTATACCACTATTCTAATATATGGTTTGGTCTCCCCCGCGAGCCCACTGTGTATTAGTGCTACTTAGGGTTGTTTCTGTGCTCAGTATTGTGTGCTTTGTGTTTATCTGCGTGTAGCAGATACTGTGAGGTATTTAAGGTTTATTATAAAAATTAGTATATATTCTTATAACTACTGTGTGGTTCTCCTTTCATTTAAACAATACAATAAGATTGCATTCTGGTAAAACAAGCTGCTTAACATTCCTTCAAGACTAAGTCTGAAGGCTGCTCTCCACAGCTACCACCTGGATAGCTTTCTAAGGTTATATTTGACCTCTTAAATCACCATAAGGGTTGTTTGGAATGGTGCAAGGTGCCCACTTTAATTAGTGGACATCATATACCAGTCCAACTTCTCACATAGTCCATGATAGTTTGGGAACCAGGCCTAATAAGCCCCAATGTAAAGGCAAATGTAATGCCGATATTGTGAAGCAGACACTTGAGTCTTCTAAAAAGCGGTGGAAGAAAAACCAGAGCTAAAACCAAAACATGGACTGGATTTCTGCAACTGGAATCTTCTGAAAACATTACAATCTATGTAACCATGGTGCAATGAAACAACCTGAAAGGTTTCAGCCTTCTGAGACACGTCCTTCTATTTTCTTGCAGAACTCTACAGACAAGAGAGAGTGGGTTAGACGACCGCAGGATTATGTGAAACCAAAAATTGACTCACAACGCTCCTTTGATCTCATCATAAAAAAGGAAGAAAAACTCACACAACAAACAGCACAATTTAAAAAGAGGAAAGTGGCAGGAATTTTCGGTAAATATGCCACAAAGACTCAGGACTCTTCTTCAGAACAAGACATGGGCAAGAACTCTAACGACAGCGCAGCAGAGGTTACAATAGTTTACCAGACTCTCTGAGAGTTTCTGGTAACGTGAAAGCCTGTCATCCAAGATGGATCTAGAGGGACACTTCCTTAACAGCTACTGATGTTGATTACATTTTTGACCCTACTTTGAAAACACAGGAATACCTACAGTATGAACAAGAATACCCCATGTCTAGTGAAGTTTTGCCTCTAAATCAGTATGCTTTCATAATCTATACTGTTGGTTTATCCCAGCCGCGTTTGGTACTAAGTAAAAGGACTCGGCTGCATGGGCTGCAGTAAAAAGGGTCATGAAAGATGGTGCATTTCAGACACAAATAACCTATACAGACACTTTGGGTGAGTTTACTACTGCTCAGCTGGCTGAATTGAAAGCTTTGGTTCTGGTTTTGCAGAATACAGATTCAGAATGCCCCACACTTACAGTGTGTGATTCCTATTACTGCATCCAGTCCTTTAATCATAATTTACCTTAATGGCAGCTGAATGGATTCATAGACTCTAAAAGTAACACTATCAAGCATAAGCTTCTATGGGGGAAGGTGGTGGTACTGAAACGTGCTTTGTCACAAGCTCATGTGATCCACATATTGATTGAGTCATCAACGTGTTGAGTACACGTTGAAGGGAATTCATTGGCTGAAGAAGCTACAAAGGTGTCTGTTCAGACTGTATTAGTAGCTGCAATTACCCATTCACATATGAGAATAGATGATGACATCATGGCTGCGGTTACTGCTTTGGCTAGTGGCGAACCTCTAACTTTAGACTATATGGAAAAAAACTCCTATCTATTCAGTCCTCAAAATATTCCCTTTAACAACATTCCTGAGGTGGGTGATCGAGTGATACCCATCCGGGACCGCAGGTTAGACTTAATAATAAATGGTCATGAGGGACTGGCATTTGCACATGCTGGTGTGGCAGCTATAATTTCTTTATTACAGTAACCCTACTGGTGGCAAACAGACTAAAAAATGTGTCCTTTGCTGTGACATTTGTCAACAAATTAAAAGTTCCACTGTTGCTCACCCACCACAGACTTCACTTTCAGATTGAAAGAAGCCATTACAATGTGTCTATTTAGAGCATTGCAGACCACTCCATACAGATGGTACCTGTAAATTTATCTTAGTGGCTGCTAATTCTTGTCATTGATATCAATGGGTGTGGCCACAGTGGGAAGCTGATGCTCAGACTGTTATTAAAGATTTACAAGTCTTTATCAGTACATGCAGTGGCAGCAATCGACTCAGACCAGATTCCGGGATACTATGGACACCCTGGGTGTCGCTGTGCATTATACTGCTCTCTATCATCCTAAGGGAAATTCGAAAGAGGAATGGAAGAACTGTGCCTTCAAACAGTCCTTAACAACTAGAGTATAAGGTTCAGGTCGTAGGTAGATAAATCACCTGTATGGTGTTCAGAGAGCTCTAAATAATCTGCCTAGATGTCCGTTGGGTGGTCGGGTTCCCTACAAGGTATTATTTGTGGTTGAAATGTTCAAGAGGAGGAAGGTACTTACCTGCAGTAACGCCCTATAGGCTGGAGACTCTATCTCAATCATGAGCTTACATTCATACTGCTAGTATGGTGTGACAAAGCAGCAAATAAAGTTCATTTAAAATTAAATTTGTAACAGCATTGGCAGGAGACAAACACTGATAATGCTGTATTGTGCCATGTGCCCTCATCTGGTAGAAAGCATCTTTCTATCATATCAAGCTCTACAAACAAAGGCAAAACTAAAATAATAATAAAGTAAAAACAAAAACACTAGCACAGAGAATAACTACATTGTGTGTGGGTGTGTTCCTAGATACAGCGGCTCAAAGTTAAGTTAGCCAGTGGCTGAAATAGGCTGACACATTGCCCCTAAAAATAAAGATCATCCTCCTTATAGTCCTTTACTGTTTTTCTTTTGAATGAATGAATGAATGCATGGACTTCTAGACCGCACAGGTACTGCAAGAGTATCCTGGCGCTAAGGCAAACGGCCAATGGAGGGTATCAATTAGCTTACAGTTTGAATAGATGTGTTTTCAGTTGCTTGCAAAATATGTTCTTCTCTGGGAGGCATCTAAGAGGAAGACGGAGACGTTCCAATATTTGGCTACCACAACCGGACAGGCTGAGCCTCCCCATTTCTTCATTTGGTGAGAGATAGCAAGCAACCAGGCAGATTGAGAATGCAGAGTTCTTTCAGGATAGTATTTGACCATCCTTTTGGTCAGGTAATTGGGGCAGTTTTATAAAAAGGGAAATGTGCTTTAAACATAATCCTTTTTTTTAGCCGGTAACCAGTGCAATTGGATATGGTAGTGGGAGACAGAGGCATTCTTGAGTAGTTTAAACAAGAGGCGAATTGCTGTGTTCTGTTTCATGGTAGTCATTGGGTTAGGTAGTCGTAGGTACCGAATGTTCGCATAATCCAGTCTGGAGCAGATTATGGTATGAACTACTGTTTTCTGGGCTTCCCAGGGCAGTAGGTTAGGAAATGTTCTCAACATCCTCAGTATCCAACAGGAGGTTTTAAACACTGCTGTGATCTGGAATTTGAAGGATTAGTGTTTACTAATCTGCACCTCAAGATTTTTGGCCACCTCCACTGTGGAGGGGGTAAAGGGCAACTAGACAGCCAAGCCCCTGACCAGCCAGGCAAGGGGTTGGTACTAAACAGTAGCACCTCCTTTTTCTCCAGGTTGCATTGGAACAAATTGGCCATATTCATCCCATTACTGATACTATGCAGGCTGCAAAGTTTAATTTAGCTTAGAATGGATTGTTGACATAGGTCAGGTGGAGCTGGGTGTCATCTGCATAGGAATCATCTTGGATACCGAATGACTCAATTAGGTATGCCAGTGTCGTCATGTAAATATTAAAAAGTGGGGGGGTTCAGGGCCGGGCCCTGAGTAACTCCACAATTGAGAATCCTCACCTTAGAAAAAAAACAGCTTCAGATGCACAGCCTGATCTCCGTGCTCCAAAAAGGAACCCAGACATGCTAAAGTGTTCCCCTCCACACCATTAGCAGCAAGGTGATGTAATAGGATCTCATGTGAGGTCGTGTTGAATGACGCAGAGAGGTCTAATAAGATTAGATCAGCATTCTGGTTGGCGTCGAGTGCAAATTTGATGGATTCTGTTATTTCCAAAAGTGTTGTCTCCATGCTGTGGAGATTACTAAAGCGAGATTATGAGGGGTGGAGGAGATTGAAGGTGTTCAGGTAAATTAATAGTTGTGTGGTTACAATCTTCTCAATAATGTTGGAGACTCCCGGGGGCAAAGAGATGGGTCTAAAGTTAGAGAGGATTGCTGGGTCTGCATTCAGTTTTTTGAGGAGGGGGATGATGTTTGCTAATTTCCAGGGAGCATGGACTATCCCAGAATGCAGTGAGGTGGTGAAGAGATCCTGATTGGTTGGACCTAAGCTATACCCTATTAGCCTCATAACCTGAGGGGGCAAAGAATCCAGTGGGAGCCTGCTTTACACTTTTTGGAAAATCCTTCCATTTTATTTGTAGTTGGGGGATAGAACTGTGACAGTTTACCCTAGACTGGGGCCATTATTAAGTTCTGAGCCTCACCTGAGGGCACTTTCTCCTTCATTTTTAAAAGGTTGTGGTGGATCTTTAAAGTCGAATCTTAAAACAATGTACTCAGCTTTGTAGCTAGGAAAATATCAGTCTTTAGGGCTGGTGCAGTAGATTTCAGGTCTGTAAAATCTGACACAATTTTTAAAATGTCTTTTGTGTTATAGTTTCCTTTAACAATCTTGTTAGAATAGGAAGTGTGTTGTGCAAGCTTTAGACTTTATGGTTGTTGCTCAGGGCAGCTTTGTATAGTGTTTTGTCTGCTTTGTAGTGTTTCTTGCATAGCCGTTCCAATTTCTTACAATACTTTCTTTCTTCTGCAAGTTTGTTAGTAAACCAGCAGGTGGCGGGATGGTACCTGGTGGTCCTTAGACTCACTACAGGGGCAGCCATGTTGGTGGCCTCAGACAACCAGTTATTCACTTTCACCTTGTCTGACACAACATCGTTTGTTAACACAGGTTTTGTGGATCCTAGAATATCCTTCAGCGAGGATATATTGACCTTGTTCAAAGCTCGGTTATTAAGCGGGGTCCCTCTCTCATCCTAGGAGCGGACCGAAGTCAGGAGAAGGCAAGTAGAAATTGGTCAGACCAAATGACCTCTCTAGAACTTACAAGATTTACTAGGGTATTGTAAAATATTGCATTGATTGTGTGATCTGCTCTGTGTGTTGGTACCATGGGGGTCATTGATAGATCAATGGCCACTAGCTTATCTGACAGTTTCAGTGCTAGGCTGTCCAAGACGTTGTACAGTTGGATTGTAAAAGCACCAAATATTATAAAATTTGCATAGTTAATGATTTTATGTGCAAGCGCCTGGGTGAAAGAATTGGTAAAGTCTCTCGCATATCGCAGGGGGCGGTTCAACAGGACCGCCGCAAAGGAGCGGTTGGCATCAGGTCAAATGCAGAAGCCCAAGGCCTTAGCGTCTATCCGGTCTTCGACCTGGAATGTGGAGCATTTCAGAAACTTTCTAAATACTAGGGCAACCCCAGCACCCCTTTGGCCATCTCTGTCTAAGTGTGCACATGCAGAGTTTGGGGTGTGGGCCAGTTTCAAGTCTGGATATGAGTCTTCATTAAGCCAGGTTTCGGTCATAAAGAGGATATCTAATTGCTCCTCCTCAATCTGGTTATATATGTCTAGTGCATATTCAGGGAGAGAGCAAACATTAATTAAGGCTGCCTTTATTCTCGTGGTGATGTCTATCAGCTGTGTTGTTATTTATTTTATTAATTATTTATAAAGTTTTGTATAGCGCAAACATGACCCTACTGGTTATCAGAGAGCTTTACATGACTGAGGTAGGCTATCAGTTGGACTGATAAAGTAGTCACATGTATGAATGACAAACACAGCAACGAAAATTAATAGAATAATAAGCTTGATCTCAAATAATAGTCAGCAATGAGAAGGTCTAACATCATAAAGAGTAGATAGTATGGTTACATTTCAATACGCATGAGGATGTTGTCTCAGGATAAAACTTATCAGAAAAGATTTCGCTTCTTTTTTGAAGCAGGCGGTAGATGAGATTAGACCTGAGGGTAGAGAATTCCATATCTTAGGTGCGACAACCGAGAACGCTCTAGAGCCAGTTTTCTTTTTATGGGTTCATTGGGGTTTCAGAAGCAGGGAGGGAGCACTTTGCAAAGGTCTGCAGCTCCCTGACTTTTCTGGATTTTGGCCCATGTTTATGAGGGAATTGAAATGCAACGCTTTATGAGTCATGCATGCAAATTTTTGTTGAATTTTTGCCTCATACGGTAGCCAGTTCAGGGATTATAGTGGAGATGTGTGTATTTCTTTTTGTTCCAGAGACGAGTCTGGCAGCTGCGTTGAGGGAGGCTCTTAGAGGGGCCATCTTGTATTGTGGTAGGCCATATAGTGTTGCACTACTATAATCCAGTCGGGGCAATAAAAGATCTTGCACCGCTTGTTTTAGGTCTTCATGTGGGAGGTAGGGTTCAAGTTTCCGCAGAATGCTCTGCTGGTAATTCGCTCATTTGGTGACTGTGCTAATGTGATCCTGCAAATTGAGATGTTTGTCTTATGTAATTCGCAAGGATCTAGCAGAGTCTATGATTTGAGGGGAGCAGTTGAGGGCTTTAAGGTTGTTCAGCCCAAGATTGATCTTGGGGATGTTATTTGGCTGTGAGATAAGAAGGAATTCGGTTTTGGCAGCATTGAGTTTCAGATGGTTATTCCGGGAGCTAGAGAGGAGTGTTTTGCAAAGAAGAATTGAGGGATATAATGTCCTCTGGGGAGGGGATCTTGAGATACAATTGAGTGTCATCAGCGTACTTGTGATAGTGGATGTTAGCAGATTTTAAGCAGTTTGTCAGTGGTTCCAGAAATGGATTGAAGAGAATGGGTGAGAGCAGATCCCTGTGGAACGCCAAGAGTGATCGTGTGGGGCTTAGACAGGGATTGATTCATTTTGACTCTCTTGGATCTTTTTTGGAGGAATAAAGAAAACCATTGCAACACGACCCCTGATAAGCCCATCCTTTGTTCCAGTAGTTTCAGTAGACTATTGTTTTTAACCGTGTCAAACGCGGCAGATAAGTCAAGAAGTATAAGAAGCCTTAATTCATTTTGATCCAGTATTTTTAATATGTCATCCACAACATGAGTGAGTGCAGATTCAGTGCTGGGACCTTGATGGAAACCTGATTGGTGTTGGTCAAGGAGTTGAAAGCTGTCTATATGGTTGCAGATTTGGATTGGGAACTTTTTTCTAGGAACTTCGCAAGAGTAGGAATGTTGGAGATGGGTCAGAAGTTGTTAGGATAAGAGCAGTCTGCATTAGGCTCTTTTTAAGTGGGGGTTACTTGTCCTGCTTTTAGACAGTCAGGGATAGTACCTTGACATAGCGAGGCATTTACAATCTTAGACCATAGGGGGACAATGATGGCTTTGATCTCTTTGGAGGTTGAGGGTCAGTGAAGTGATTAGATGGGTTCAATAATTAAAGAATGTTGTGAATGTCACATTCGTTGATTGAAGAGAAAGTGTGACAAGAGGCATTGTTTTTGGAGAAGTGCCTGGATGGATCACTCCCTTCAGTATACTGGGTGGTGTGTGAAAAACTGAGTGAGGCAGACAGTAGTGGTTCCTTTGCTCATTGTAATTCATCTCAATCTTTGTGGTTTTTTCCATGAAGAAGGTAGCCAGTTCTTCACAGTTTGGGAAAGTGCTGGTTCCGGTGCCTATCAGATTTGATACGTTGCGTGACTTCTGCTTGACTATTTTGAATAGTTTTTGGGCCTATTTCTGGCTTGGTTAAGCTGTGCTCTAAAGAAATTAGCTTTTGCTTGCCTCATTCTTCAGTTGTATGTGTTCCTCGTTGATCTTAAGCATTTTAGAAGTTCCAAGGATGAAGAATGTTCTCGGGGCTCATTCTGCTGATCTGAAATTGCGTCTTTTTCGGAGTTCAAGTTGTCATTGAACCAGGGTTTAGAGTTTTTATTGGATATCTTTTTTTGATGAAGGGGAGCGACCGAGTCTATGACTTCCAATAGGGAAGTATTGTAGAAATCTGTGAGGTCATTGACGTCATCCTTGTCTGAGGAGTCAATGTATTATTGCAGAGGGTAGTAAGTTCATTGTGGTTTATATTACGAAGATTCCTTTTCCATTGTTGTATTTTTTTCCGTTGCACTCTCTTCATATCACCATTAAATTGATGAGGAAGGTGATGCCAGTCACAAGGGCTAATGGACTCCGAGGTGATGACGTCCGTCTTTGAAATGATAAGGTCCAAAGTCTCAACCTTGTTGTGAGTTGGCCTGTCACAGATTTAGGACAACTCATAGTTTGCTAGGAAGGCCTTTAGGCTGTTCAGTGTTCACTGACTGGTCGTTCAGGTCACCCCGACCCCTGGGTTTAAAGAATGAAGAGGAAACTTTGGATCACAGAGATTTGTATATGGTCTACTGAAATTAATATGAAAAAACTACTAATATAACATACAGGTGATGCATCACTCAACTGTAATATAAGATCAAAATGTTGAGTTTAGAGGAGCAGAGCTATTAAAAGACACACAATTGTTACACCCATCTTACTATTGTGTGGTTCAATGCAATCTGCTAATAAAAAAAAGTTATTGAAAAAAATTGTAGACAAGAAATCTCATTGCTGGGGGGAACCATGTTGTGCAGAAACCACAGGTACAATGACAATAGACGAACCCATGATTTTGTGAGCAAGCACAGTGGCTAAATTCTGGGTGCTAAATTGCCCCTGTATTCTTGAGAGGCACTTGGCTGTGGTTCAGACATGCATTGCAACGTTGTAGCTGTATCCTTGGGTGTATTTATAATTTTATAAACTAAGCTTTGCTTTTCAATTACCTATACAATCTCCTTTCTTCTTTGCATTTTGCTTTACCATGCAGTGATTGTGTTTTATACAGGGGCCGATTACGATGCGGCCGGAAATGGCTGCGACCGTCGATTGGAGCCGTTCCGACTGCATCGTAATGTCCTGTTTGGATTCATTTCCGACAGACCCATTATGATGTGGTCGGTTGGAAATAGATCCAAACGGGATTTCCGAATGGCTTTTGACAGGCTCGGAGAGCCCATCTGCCATTCGGAAAGGAGCCAGTAATCCTAAAGGCAGCTCTTTCCACCCGAGGGGTTACGATGTCGGATTCCGACAGCCTTTCTTTGATGGCCTTTCCGACACAGAAAAGCTGTGGGAAGTTGACTTTGGGGGCCCCCAGCAGGGTCCCCATGGGTGCAAGGTCTCAGGATGGCAGATAAGGAGGCGCCTATGGTGCCACCCTGTTTATCCCTGCACCCGATGGCAGGCACCCTAAGGATGAACTGCACCTCTGCTCTTTACAATGAGAGCATGCATTCCGGTTGGAATGTGCCTGCTACAGGGTGCAGGGATGAACTGCACCTCTGCTCTTTACGATGAGAGCATGCATTCCGGTCGGAATGAATGCTCCCATTGTAAAGAATAGGATTGCGACTGAACAGTGTTAGTGCGCATCTTAATTGCTGGTTTGGGACCGCCTTCAGGAGGTCGGTCGGTCCCAGTTCCAAATCAATGTCGGACAGACTCAGGTCCATCCAACATCGAAATTGGCCCCATAGTCTGTGTTCAGGTGTACCACTCATACATTTTAATAGTTTTATTTCCTTTCTCAATCAACATTAATATAATTACTTCCTGATAGTGGGATGGCAACTGTGGATTGAAATTAAATTATGGTAGACATTTGGATAGTGCATACATTTATTGAAGATGGATATAGGTGTTCGATGACTGGTGGTCTCTTCTCTGAAATAAAATTATATTTAGTCTGACTCCGAAAACATAATTCAGAGGAGGAATGGAACTCATTGTGAAATTGTTGCTTCAACCCTTAGACCCTAGTTACACCAGTGCAATCCCCACTTAGGGCCTGATTACGATGCGGGCAGGGGTCGGTCGGAAGAGAATCTGAATCGGATTTCCGTACGGCTTCCGATGGGCTCGGAGAGCCCGTCCGCCATTTGGAAAGTTGTCAGTAATCCCTCGGCAGGCTCTTTCTGGCCAAGGGATTATGATGGTAGATTCCCACTGACTTTCTGTGCCGGCCTTTCGGACACAGAAAGGCATTGGGAATCTGTCTTTGGGGTTCCCAGCAGGGCCCACATGGATGAAAGGCCACCGAGTGGTGACCTAGCGTGCGCCTATGGTGCCCCCCTGTTGATCCCTGTACCCAGTGGCAGACACCTTGAGGTGTCTGCCACCGGGTGCAGGGATGAACTGCACCTGTGCTCTTTGTAATGCATGCTCCCATTGTAAAGAATAGGATTGCGACCGAACAATGTTTGGTCGCATCCTACTTGCTGGGCTGGAACCGACGACATGAGGTCGTTAGGTTCCAGTTCCCAAACGATGTCGGACGGACTCTGGTCCGTCCGACACCGGAATCGGCCCCATTGTAGCCAAAGTAATTGTAATTGCATTTATATAGCTCTAACTACCTCTGACGAGGCGTCAAAGCACACTACTCCAGAACCCAAAAAGGATTAGTGGTGAATTTGGATAGGTAAATATGAAATTTATTTTGAGCGGTGGACATGGGAGTCTGTTCGTTGGATTGAAAATGGTAGTGGTGAGATAGAAGAGGGTAGGATCTAGAAAGTGTTTATTTGGAGATCATAGCAGCAGGAGGAGGATTGAGATAAGTAAAGGAGAGATGGAGGGGGATGAGCCTCTGGAAGTGGATTAAGGAGAAAGATGAGATATCAGAGTCTAGGAGGAATATGTGAGGGAAGGGTTTAAAAAGGCATATTTGAGAGCTCTGAATAGTAAAAGATGTTTGATACGAGGAGCAGTAGAGGAGGGAATAGTCTAAAAGGGTTTTTTTGGGGAACATAGTAGTAGAATGGGGTTTGGGATGAGTAAGAGAGTGGAGGTAGAAGATATAATGAGAGAGGTGTAGGGTGATAAATAGGGTAGTGTATTGGACAGAGTAGTAGAATGAGGTATGAGATGAGTCAGAGAGAGGAGGTAGAGGATATATTGAGAGAGGTACAGGGTGAGATATAGGGTAGTGAATTGGAGATGTGGAATTAGAAGTAAAGTAAAACATATGAAATTACATAAGTACATAGAAGGTATATATGTATAAGATTTGAGTTGTAGTTAATACAATCTGACTTTCAAGTGTCGCTGTACTTTAAGCTAATTTATTTGATTTATGATTGTATTTCAGTTTTTTACATTGCAGCAGTGTGACTCTCTCAGCTTTTCTTGATGCCTACAGCTGCATTGTAACAGTGGAAACTGCCCAATGATGCACAGTTAACACTTTGAGTTCACTAAGAGTGGGAAATCTGCCTTTTCTGCATGGTCACCTCTAAATTATTTTGCCTTTGATGTGCCCTATTTTCGCTTACTGGCTTTACAACTCTGATTGGTTTACTCCTGCTAAACAGTGGCAAACTGACTATGCTGCCTCTTTGTACATTGTTAAACTGACTGATTTGTGATTGACACATGAAACTTGCCTGCAAGCCCCTACTACGTGACGTAAAATGTACCCAAGGGCCCGAAAGTTAAATGCCACTAGAGGACAGGAACATCTATTGTACCATCCACTATGGCAGTGCAAACTAGCTTCAATGCTACAACTAAAGCTTGACTGTCACAGTGCAAACATGCATTGTAACCTATTTAGATAAACCCTTTTTTGACAGGTAAAAACCTTCCATTTAAATATTAATAAGTCACCTCTATTTCGGTCTTGTAGTCCACAAGGCAGGGTGCATGGTATTTAAAAGTAGGACATGTAGAAATCTGAAGGTAATATGCACTAATATTGACAAGGCCCTTAAAGCTATTTTCACTCTGGCCGTCCTAGCTATCCTATGTAGAAAAACAGATTACAGATTAAAATTGTAATACTGTATTTTTGGAATGGAAACAAATACAAAAATAAAGAACTATTTTTAATTGTTACTAAAAACTGCAATTCAAAGGTGAAATCAGATGCTTAATAACTGTTAAGGAAAGGTGACTTTTAGAAAGTTACCCTTTACCTGCCTGAACTGTGAGAAGGCTAATTAGTATAAGTCTCTGCCAGCTTTCATCCTGTGCTCAGACTTCAATAAGTGTGAAAAAGGTGTAAAAGGCCTCCTAGGAGCAAACAAAAGAATGTCTTGAATGACTCCTCTGAACTCCACAGAATATGCAGTTTTGGGGTTGTGGGCATACTTCTGGATACTATAGGGTCTTCTCCTACTTGACAGGTCTGTTGAGCCACATGTAACATTTGGGGTACAACTGTAAGAGAGAGAACATGATGCCAAGACAATTCTTGTGTATCCACCGCCTGCTTCCTGAGGACCCTGATTTTGTCCTATCAGGCTTCTGTATGTGGGTTTGTTGTTGGTACAGTGCTTGCATAAACTTGATTTTAGTGTTAAATGTGGAACGATATTAGGAATGCAAAAGTAAACTCTCTCCAAATACACCAAATCCTCACATACCATGTTTTGTGTGTTTAAAGGCTTGTGTTATCTTGAAAATGCCCTGAGACGTGGCACTCTCGGCCTGTTTGCAGTAAGACAAACAGGGACTGCTGAACAAGGGAGCAGATTTGGCCCCAGGAACTTTTACCCTATTGATTAGGGCACCCTCAGGAGTTCCCTCCACCCCCCCTTAAATTGTTCCAGACATAAATGCAGAAATATGGCACTTCCAGGCGCCCACTACAGAACACTTTCTGGGCCTGTGGAAGATCAGAAGGGGACTGGATCTGATGCCTGTGACCAGAGAGGAACCCTGAAGGACTGGAACTGCTTCCTCTTATACTCACAACAAAGAAGTGGGCTCCAAGGGCCTGTTGGCTGTTCTGCTGTGTGGTTACAGGGAGACAACAAGCTGCAAAGGTTCTTGTCCTGGAAGTACCCAGTTGACCGATATAGACTCTCTCAGCTTGCCTCAAGGCCTACAGCTGCTTTTTAACAGCGGATACAGCCCAGTGATGCACAGCTTACATTTTGAGTTTACTGACTGTAGGAAACCTGCCTTTTCTGCATGGTTACCTTGGAATTTTCACCTTGGCTGGACCCTGACCAGTGGCAACTGGACCTGAACTGGACACTGCTGCTAGCTACTGCCTGACACCTTGTGAGCCTCAAAGTATCTACTCTGAGGTCCTGGTTCGCTTTAGAAGTATACTTCTGTGGTGGATTGGAACTTAACTACTAAAGGCCTCATTACGATGCTGGTCAGAGACTAAACCGCCCGACTCCTGGTCAGATTCGGTTCTGACCGATTCGCGGTTGGAGGTTCCGCCCGACTGATTATGATGCTTCCACACACCGTTCGGAATGACTCCCATTGACTTCAATGGGAGTCCTTTGTTCCGACCGACAATACAGGCTCCTATGGGGAAAATGGGTGTCTGTGGAAAACCTTGAACCCTGTCGCGGGCACCCCATGGTGCCTGCCACACTGTGCATGGATTTAAAGGGGGGTCCCTTGGGTACCCCCTAGACCCCAATCCGGAGGACTCAGGATGAACGTGGGCCTGCTTGGGGCCCCCAATGTCAGTTTCCAACAGCCTTTTCTTGTCAGACAGACCGAGTCAGAAAGGTTGTTGGAATCCAGCAACGTAATCGGTTTGTCGGAAATGCGGTCTTTTGAGCTGTACGCATCGGTTCCGACCGACTCGGATTATCTGAATGCCAATCGGAACCGATTCGAAATGAACAAATGGTTCCCCTTCCAATTGGGAGCATCGTCATCGGTCGGTCAGAATTGTTTCTGACTGAGTCGGGCGGATGGGTTCCGACACGGTCTAGGGGAATCCGGCCGTCGGTCGGAGGCTTTCAGACCGACATTGTAATCAAGTCCTAAGTCAGAAGGTAACTCTAGGCTTGGGGCAAACTTGGTTTGTGAATACAACCCGCAATCCATTGAGATCAGCCTCAAATTGTGCATAGGGCATTATATACTGTTCCCGATCCACCATAACCATATAATTTTTGCCTAGTGCTTCTTCCGCTATTTCTACTTAAAACTATGAAAACCTGTATCTCTGGTTCCCCTTATTGGATTTTTGTCATGTTGATGTCATTTTGTTTATTAAATTATACTCCATTTTGTAATTCAGTTTGGGATGTTCATTGTTTGGCATTTTGACATTACTGTTTTTGTGCCGCATACAAATTTCACATATTTTTTAAGTTAAGCCTGTCTGCCTTAGGTACCAGCATGTTGAGCTCCGGTTAATTTAGTGACTTTGAGGGTTCACCCTGACAAGGCTTGTGATAATTCCTCGAGGTGGGTAGTTACCCACCTCATATAATACTACAACTTCTTACACTGAAAGCCAAGTGCAGTCTCTACACATTCAATGCTTTGTGACCACAGGCCGGTTAAAAATCATTGATACATGTCCTAGCAAATTGCAAGGTAGAGGGGACACCTCTTAGCCTACCTCTTCATCCTCTGAACCGAAAGCAGTCACTATGTTGACATTGTGAGTAGCAATAACAATTGCGACTTGCAATGTCAGCTTGGTGCATTGTGATTTTGTTTAGCTGGCACAATGCAGAGCCCTCCACATTGGGCAACCCTGGATATCCGAGGATGAAGAATATTTGAAATTATCAAGCTCTGTCCCCATCCCGGTGGTATGTTGTCTAAGGTCATTTTCTAACTCCCTACACTTGTCTGGCACAAGGCCTCCAAGTGACCGGAAGTAACAGTCATTTGTGTTACAAAACTCTGTAATACACAAGCTTTGGTATTTATCTCGCGCCAAAAATATGTAAATATCAAGTGCTGATTTACTTCTCTGAATTACATAATTACATTTTACATCTGAATTTCATGATTTTTTTTTCTCGTTTTTGCACAGGGAGATTAAGTGATTTGCCTGGAATCGCACAATTTTTATGCCAGCGCTGAGGCCGAGGTTGTGTTCTGCGGTTGACAAAGTAGCCAATTTAGCCTTGAAATTACATCTCATCCCTAAACACGGAACTGAAAAGGAAAAAAAGCGAGAGAAGGAGCGTGCTGCTGTTTCCACAACTATAAGAGGAACATGTCATGCAAAAATGTTCTTTCGGCAGCGCTGTACAGAAAGTCTTGTTTTCTGTATGTGTGATTTGGGGACATTTTAAAATGGACCTCATGTTTTATTGATTTTGTATTTGTAAAGTGTTTTGTACAATAAAGCGGCCTTGTTTACCGTTTCGAATATTAACTAAATCTCTTCATGGACGCAATCGGCATGGAGAATAAACTCTCCTCTCTCCCCCATTGATCATTCTCCAGAGTGAATAAAAGGTTGGGTGAGGCATCGTGCCCTTGTAGACTTTTATGCCAGAAAGAGGCCAGTAAGCGAATGGGTATGGAGAACAGACACCCATGTCACAAGTATATACTATTTCTATAGGGCGAGGCCCACATATTTATATAGATCTCCACACTCGGAATCCTATCAAGCATCCCGCCACAGAGATGCCGTGAGTTAAAAGGCACAGAGAACAAACAACCATCTTGAGTCTAAAACCATATCTTCAGAAAGGGGCCAAAGAAGAAATGGTTTTGGAGCACAAACATCTACCTTAGAACTAAAGAACATTTCCTCCAGAAAGAGAAACCAATGTGTAAAGTAGTGGGCGCTAGGCCCACTTACGTGCGAACAAAGCACACGGACACAGTCGGAAGGTACTGGTACAAGCACGTGCACCCAGGCCCTTTTATTTGCAGGGTCACCTCACTTGTGATGCCTGTGATGGATGGGCGTGGGGGGCATGTGTGTCCACTCCCACGAGGGCATGGCTGATTAACTAAGCGTCTGCTGAGACACTATGAAGAGTCCAGCACGACACTACACCATGCACTAAAAGGCAAGGAGAACAACCAGCTAGCGTACCTCTAGCGACATCCATGAATAAGTGGCACTAGAAGACACTTCCTTTCTCTACCTGTGGGTCGTTCTTAGATTATCGGCTTCACTGGCACTGATGGGTATCCTGTCTGGTTCTATAACTGTTGTTTTTTAATGGGGCTTGTGATTGGATGGGTGATGGAGCAAGGCCTCATAAAAAGGAGACTTGCTTGAAAACAATCCTCTCGTAATACCTAATAACTCGTATTAACTTGTATTGTGAAATTAATACGCCCTACATTCCAATTATTAGAAAAAGAAGAAGCTTGCTTACGTGTCTTATTAACAAGTAACTTGAGTGAAATCTAAAATGGCTACTAAACGCGGGAAACTGTAATGCGCATGCGTCAACTGCATCTACGCAGTATGACGAGCTGTCGCTTGGAGGGAATTTTCTGCACTTGCGCAGACGCTTCTAAAATGGCCGCTAAAATCTCACAAGTTAAACATCTGCTTTGCTGAAAACTAAACCAAGATATTTACTAATTGCTAATGCAGGGGGAGCATTTAAAAGTAAATGGGGTTAGAATAGAAATAGGTGGTATACTGTGAAATCATTTTATTTTAAAATGAATATACTTCTTTTTGACTTTCTTATTAGTTCGTATTCGGGCCTTTGTAAGAAACCGAAGTCCATATGTCACATGACCTCTACACATGCGCAGTCTAAGTGAGCCAGAAGCCGCGATGTAATCCTTGAACGCCATCCAAGGACAAGAACAGTATCTACCCTGGGAAACAGTATGATGTCCTGTGAAGAGGAAGAAAATTATATGAAGTGTATACTTTGTGATTGATAAAGATGTGAATGCAGGTGGGAATAAAGATTTATAAATAAAAATTAAGGGGCGGGATCATTTAACAATAAACTGAAAGACGTTATTGAAAATTTAGTATGGTGTGATGATCATCCCCTTTTGCCTGTCCAACCAGAATTAGGAGTATATGAAATTGAAACATTAATGGGTGGTACATGGCTTTAGAAAGGTATAATTGAGGTAGTTTAGTTAGTGAGTTAGAGACTGAGAGAGACCATAATGCTGTCCGAGAAAAGGGCGTTGAGACAAAAATACTGCAGAGCTCGGGATGCTGTCGGATTGATGAGCAAATGCTGAAGAAGAATCAAATTGCAGACTTATAAATCTATGCCAAATAAATTAGAAGATCGCGGAAGAATCGAGGACGAATATAGTGTCAAAGAGGGGTGCGACGCAGGCGTCGGATCTAGAAGAGGTCACCTTATCCTGTCCTGAAACCTGTACTGAATCCTGAGGCCTGTGTCTCCTGACCTTTCCCGGGAGACCCTTCCCAGCTCCTTGGCCAAGGGGTTGGTTTCTACACCATCTTAGGTAATATATTTCTGTGTATATGCAATTGTACTGCTCTCTCTAGCCTCTATTTTCTGAGTATCGTCATTATAAATTCTTGCTAATTGAATTTTCCTTCTTTGGGAGATGGAGACTCTACTGTACTTTGAGTTTGGCTCACATAAAATCAATTTAGATAAAGCATTTTAAATGTTCCCGAGTCTGTGATCATTTATTTGCAGAAAGAATATTTTAATATATGTCATATCACCATCAACTAGTTCAACTAATAGTCTATTGACCAGAGGAAAGAACTTTCTGATCAGTGAATGGTGAGTTAGGAATGACGAATAACTAATCTTAGAAAGAAAATATAAAAATTGACCCCAGCGGGTATTAACTGGCCTGAGTGAGTGTGAGTGTGTTTTTGGACCCAGGTGAGTATATGGTATTAGAGTATCTGAGGCTGGTTTACCGCTGGATCATGGGCTTGAGTCAGACTTTTTTTTTCCTTCAAAGGAAAGCTCTGCAGAGAGAGACACAGAAAAGATGGGTCTGAAGAGAAAATTGTCTTTTTGCAGATATTGCATCGTGGTAGAGCGGGCCTAAAGTGTGAGTTAAACTGTAATTTATAACAGAGTTCCTGCAGAGAAGCCAAAGAACGAATGGCCATCCATTGCTTTAAATGGGCCAGTACTCACCAGTACTGAGTGCTGGCACTTCTCAGAGTTCTCCCACTGAATACCGAAACTTTTCCTTGTGCCAGGAGTACCGGCACTCCTAGTAGCAGCTGGGGTCAGGCTTTGGGTGGAGCGTGTCTGTTAGGTGCCTTGACAGTCAATGGCGAGTGCATTCCAGGACTAGGTTGCTGCTGCTGCCTTACACTGTAACTGACAGCTCGACAGAATGAAATGTGGCCTGACGACTAGCGCTCCCAACATTGGAACTCTTGCGCTGTCAGTTAGAATATAAGGCTGTAGCTGCAAACTAGCACGGGATTACACTTGTTATTGACCGTCATAGCGCCTAACGTACTTCGGCACAAGTTCACCACCTACCAGTGCAGCTCTCTGGCTATGCGAAAGACATCTTGGAGACTTTCAGAAAGTTGACCTGTGAATGCAATCTGCCTGTGGCTTGCTATTGGCTGTGCGGATTCTAACTCAAGTTTTCTGCCTTTCCATTTGTTGGTTTTATTTGGTTTGTGGTTTGCTTGCGTTCATACCCATGCGAAAGCTGTGTTTACAGTATACTTCTGCAAACTCGTTTTCTGTAATAAACATGCCTTTAAATCTAGTTCTTATCTCGCCACATTTGCTGGGCATTCAAAGACCAAGGTCAAATATCAAGCTGTGTTTTCGTGGGAGCCTGGTGTTTATTTTGCTTTCCCTGACTTCAAAGTGACAGTGTTTATAGGAAACAGGAATGCAGCGTACTTTCTCCATGGAGCCTCCTTGTGCCTTTTTAAAAAAACAAAATATTTTAGAACTAGCCTTTTCAAAAGGTATCTCATTCTTCAGCTGCACAAAACATTTGCAAGTTTTTTGCCAAAAACCTCTTCTCTGGCGAGTCTATCCAATTTGTAAAACTGCCTTTTTAGGAAGTAGGTATAAGACTGTGTTTCAGTCTCAGCCTAACATTTGGTGGTCTTGAGCAAATTATACTGTTTACAGCCCAATCACTGTCAAACACAGGATAAGATCTTTTCACAGGAAAGAGCCAGCCACATTGTTACACAATTTAACAATGGTTTTCACTCTGATGTGTAAGGCATATGCCTTATTTGTGACATCTGTGGCTACTCGTTTTAGAGAGTTGGATACGTTTAAAGGCACTTTTTATGAAAGCTTTTGGGTTTAGGTTTATCTACACAATAATTATGTATTCCATCCGCGACTTTGCCGTTTACAGAACACATATATAACTGGGCATAAACGGTTTACTCATTTGTCCTTGCAGGCACTAGGCTCATGATTTGAATGGTGCAGCATTTGTAGTGGCACAGGGGCCAGAAGGTCTAGGAAACCCACTGAACAATGACTATTGCTATATTCTACTATCAAACAAGCAGTCATAAATAAAGTAACCATGCAGGCACTAGGGTCATGATTTGAATGGTGCACCAGGTGCAATGCACAGGGGCCAAAAGGTGCAGCAAATCAACTGAACATCGAGTATTGCTATATTTTACTACTAAACAAGCAGTCAAACGTGCAATTTCCTTGCAGGCGCTAGGGTCATGATTTGAATGGTGCAGCAGGTGCACTGGCACAGGAGCCAAAATGTCTGGGAAACCCACTGAACACCAATTATTGCTATATTTTAGTACCATACAAGCAGTAAGGAGTGCTTTTGTTGGTTCTTTTGTGGTAATTGCACCCAAAGTAACACGTAGCCTAAAGCATCACTGTCATAAAAGCTGTAATCTATTGGACTTGTCTGTCCACCTACACCATATGTTTCATTCAGTGCATTTATATGACACATTTTCACACTTATTGTATGGTCCTAAAATGCTTCTGAATCTGGACACACTAACACCTTGGAAAGGGCATTCTCCTTTCTATAACATCAGCACTTCAGCTGATTTAGCACTAGATAAATACTTATAAGTTACCATATGGCACTCCATACCAAGCACTAGCAAAACCAATAGGGCTCACCTATGCAAGATCTATTTGCATTGACAATGTTTATTTAGCCTTATTATACAGCAGCGCTAGCTTCAGTGCAGCATAACTGAAAATTTTAAAAAGTGCTCTAACGGGGACAAAGCTAGCTGTGTCATACAGCTTTTTACATTACATTCAGCCATTTGCAACATAGCTAAAAAAGCATTAGCAAATTCTATAAATCTTACATAGGGAAGACCTATTCGCTTTGCCAATGCTTGCTGCCTGAAAAAGTATGCTTTCATGTAGATCATCTGCTTCTCATGCACAGTGCTTTAATGCCCTCGAGCCACGTTCATGCTCTGCAAAACTGCAAAAAAAATACCAATCACGCACATACGAGCCAAACCTGGCCAAAGGGCATTGGGGCACTTTACATGACTGGCACAATATTCGGCTGCCATCATGTACATTTGGAATTTGTGTGTGTTGTGAGTATTGTAGGGCCAGGGTGAACCAAGAGGCGGTGAGCTGAGGCACAACAGATATAAGGGGACCCTCAGCCGCATGCATAAAAAAAAGTGTTGAGTGTTCGTGCATGTGTGTGTATGTCCCCATCTGTGCTGTCACGGGCCCACAAACAATGACAGGCCTGGAAGGGACAATCCAGCAGTTACTCTCTCATGCTCCACTCCAGTAGGCCAGAGCACCCCTCCGGTGTCTATCACTACCTGCTACCACTGAAGACTTTTTAGGTCGAGGACTGCCGGTCTGCCGAAGGCAGAACCGGAAGTCGGAAGATTTAATGTTTTCTAGAGTGGCTATTTAGCCCGCCTCTCTTTTAGCTTCTCCTCCATTGGCTGGCTTCCTAAACGTAGGCCAGCCATTGGAGGAGAGAGCCGTCCCTCCAAATAGACTCCGTCTTTTTCAGATTCGGGGGCGTGTTCCTTGCTGTTCTTTCTACTTTCTAGCCACGCCCTTTCTCAGGTGTGTTTTTCTCTCCTCCAGCCAATGGCAAGAGGAGAGAAAAAGAAACACGCCCCCGAATCTGAAAACGCCACTGCGTTTCTCCGAGGCATTTCTGCTTCGCCTCGGAGAAAGGCAGTGGTGTGCTTGTCCTCTCCCCCTCGGTTTGAAGGTGCTAATGAAGCCGTGCGGTGTTGTCACGCAATGAGCTTGTTTGCTGTTGTCTGGCCGTGAGGATCCATCCGTGTAACCACTAAGGCAGGCAGCCAGCAGCCGATGGTTCGGGATTAGAATCTCGTATGATCAAGGACACCAAAGGCCACGGAGTACAGCCCTTAGTTCTTGTTTAGTAATCACGCGAAGCTCCGAGTGCCCTGCCCCCTCGATTTCTGCAGCTGAAGGCGGCACAGTAACGGGGCATGGTACGGGTAAATGCGTTGCTTGTTTTTTTATTTGATCAGAAAATGCTTTAGTTTATCGACTGAATTTAAAATAAACTATTTTCGCATAATGTAAAGTAGTAGGCCGTTTAGAAGTGGAAATTTACTTTAGTTCACAAGACGTACTGAGGCTTTTTATGTTTCTCACCTGGTTCCCGGAAGAGGGCGAATTGGAGGTTTGACCGGTGTTCGAGGAAAGAGCCATTTAGGCGAGTTTAATTTGAACAAAAGACATGCAATTTGCTCCAATAACTATTGGCGGGTTATAAAGTGATGAAGCGGAGGTGGTGACAGCGAGAGTGCGCCGAAGACTTGTGCTTTACCGCGCATCCTTGACGTAACGTCTCCCTCGCGCACCCATCAATTACTGAAAATTGCAATCAATTAGTTGCCGCCATTGCTCCCAGGGCGGGGGATGGGCACTGCCTTCTATGTAGTACTCTCGGGTGAAGGGGGCTACTAGGTGCTTCCCTTGGAGCCTCGCCGGGTGGAGGGGCAGATCCCTAGAGGTCTGAGCCTCCTGCTGGACCGCATGCGAGCAGCCCAGCAGAGGGCATCTCTGCCTTGTCCTCGCTCTACGGTGGCCATTGTATGTGTCGAGCAGTGCCCTGGGGACGCAGCGGCCCTCGCGCTTTTGTTCATTTCAGATACAATCGAAACCGATGCCTGGCAGCTACAGCCAATCCCTAGGACACGCTCTGCTCAAGTTACAGAAGAAAAACGAAGGGGAATAAAAAAGTTACGCAATACATTATTTCATTTTATCCTTGTGTACACGATTATTGAAACAACCCAACAGGACCAGTAACTTGACAATAAATATGGCTTTCGGGGGAGTAGTAAATACTTATCGAGTTACTTTTGAAGAGTACGAGCTAACAGCCATTGTGAGTTATTTTGTTTTTGAGAGGGTAGTGTTAGTTTTAGTCTTGTGTGTAGTGTTGCGCTTTCATTTCCAATGCGCACGTTAACTTTGCGAGTTGCAGCCGAGAACTCGGGAGCCCAGTGCGTGGTCCACAACCACCCCCCTCCCCCGAACACACTCACACAATTCTGCGGGGCCCGGTGCGTCCTCGAACCCTGCGGGCACGGACAACAGGGCCCTGGTGCTTCGTGGGGCAGGGTGAGCTGCCAGCCGTTCACGGGCAGCGCAGAGTATGCTGACAGGTGGATCGCAGGTCTGTTGCGCACGAGGGCTGCACAACCCTTGACCATGGGCAGACACTTGGAGATGCTTGGAATGATCATGAAACAGCAGCAGTAGCGGTGCATTGAATGTTGATTGCTTTGTGAGTGAATGCGTATGATCATATAGTAGTGGGCTGTGTTGCACTACGAACACGAAATGGTGCGGTTCATCCCCTGCCTAGAAATGCAGGCGGGCCATTCAAATGTCGCGATCAGTGGACGCGGGAAGGTGGGGTCTAGGGAGGCACAATTTTATTAGCAAAAACAAACGACCTGTTGAATTGCTATACCTGCTACCCCTTCAAAAGCCTACACGAGACAGGAGTCCCTCCTTCATGCAAAGCCCCCCCCAACAGCACGTTAAAAGAAGGGCAGCATGCTCAAACTAGTACGGCAGCCCAGGTGGTCCGTGTCCCTGCTGCTTCTGTGGGTTGGGACCCTGCAGGTTAAACATACGAAAGTCACGGAGCTCTTGCTCCGACTTTCATCTCTTTGTGGTGGATAAAGAAACTAGTGTCGTTTAGTTGGGGTAATACTAGTCACTTAAAGCTCTGTAGAATATTTTCTGTTAGGTAGCAGTTTACAGCGCATTTCAGAAGTTCTTGTCCCTACGCCAGGCTCCTTCCGCTAGGCATCACATTGCTGGTTTGAACCGGGTTGTTTTACAATATCTAAAAACTCAACTTTCTTTCTTTGGCGTAACAACGATCGGAATTGACCAGTCCACGCTTTTCTTGTTAAATTGTGTTTTTGTTTGTTTGGTTTTTATTTTATTTTCAGAAGGGCACCGCTTCACCTGAACGTCAGGAGAAGTGTTAACAATAAACTCACAAAAATACGATGTGATGCTGCTTTTGTGAAGGGTTCAAAAACGTCTACAGTTAATAAATTAAATTAATCGGGGTTTCTTTGTACATAAATATGTTTTGCTAGGGTAACTATGATATCTACAACACAGCAGGTGATACAGGAGACAGGTTTACAACGCTACACAGAGTGCAATCTTTTTTAAACCTTTCAAATATACAAAGCTCTGTTCTTTACAACAACAGTATTTACATAGTTAAACTATCACAGTTTATTGACTCGAACAGTCCATATTCTAGCCGTGTAATTTCCCTTTGGTTTGATATAAAAACCTTGGTTGGTCTATTGACAAAGAAGGTAGTAAAAATAACTTTAAAAAACAAGGTACACGCTTTGCTTTAAGTGCATTGGTTACCTTTAAGCCTCAACGGAACTTTCCCTCCTGCAACCGACAACCCCCTTTGCCCCCAGACGATATGCAAATTGCTGAATCAAAAATTTAAAAATACCATCTGGGGCTCCCGAAGGATCAACATAGCGTACCTACCAGGAAGGCGAACATTCGTTAACTTAAAATCAGTGAGAGTAGGAATGAGCACTTCAGCCAAAAAAAGTGACGTTCTCGGCTAATCGCCGCCTCAAAGGAACATTTGACATCATTGTGCAAATTATTTAAAAATATACTTAGTATGTTTTTTTTGTACTCATGAGGATGCTATTAATGAGGCTGGGCAGAGATTACGTTTCCTAAAAGTAGCAGCTATGGGCTGGCAGTCCCGGCGGCCTCGCCACTGTCCATGTGATCGCTCGTGTCTGGCTGCAGTCAAGCTGCTTGTCCGCGCTCGGTGTCCTCCCGCAGGGCTTTCTTCTCGCTGTTTGTGCATTTCCTGTTTGGTCTCTGGTTGCGTCCCCGGGTCAGTCTCTAACACACCTCCTTCCCGGCGCCGGGCCCAGGCAGGGGGCTGAGCTGTGTGAGCTAGGCGGCGTGCTCCTTGGCCATATGCAAATCAGTCTTGACCCTGTGCCTCATGGGAACAGTCCAGCCCGAACTCCCAAGCCAGGTCCTCCCTGGACCAGAAACAAGCATCCTAGGACCGTTTTTGGGGTTTCACCCCTCTTCAGCCAGGATAGCTTGATTCCAGTGGCACAGTCAGCCCAGGACCCACGTCTGGGCATACCTGGCGCACTTAGGGCGAGAAAGCAAAAGACACACAATTGATGGACGAAATGCAGAACAAATCAAAACATTCACCCCAGTCAAGAGATCTGGGTTAAATCCATCATTCTTTTGCTCACCCTGCCACCCCAGTTTAGACCTTACCATATGCAAATCAGTCTTGACCCTGTGTCTCATGGGAATAGGCCAGCCTGAACTGCCAAGTCCTCCCTAGACCAGAAACAAGCATCCTAGGACAGGTTTCGGGGTTTCACCCCTCATCAGCCAGTGTGTCTGTTGCAATATACATTATCAGCCATGGTTTTCTGTTCATCTGAACTTCTACACTTAGATGTGGTCAAAATATATATTATTTTTACATTGTGGTAACTGTTGTGTTGACTGTGTCATTGGGGTTTCTTATAGACCACAACTATTTTAGAACTCTAAAGGAAGAATTTTTTTTTTTTTTAAAGTCCATCTGCCTAAATGAGTTTGACAAGCTAACAGAAGAAAAACCTAGAGTGTAAGGATTTTCTGAGGTTCTGGTGATTGTCATGGTTATCATAACTTTCCCTGCCAGGTGATGGGTTTAGCAGCTGACATGAGTATGGCTACCCAGAAACCTGCTGTTTTGGTTTGAGTGGCTAGCAGAGATACAGATTTGAAGCCCCTCACGAGAAGTTACGGTAAACATTTTCCAGGTGGGAAGCTGATAAAGGCTTACTCTTGTGTCGAAACCTCCAACTCCACCTCCGGCTGTCCTGATGATATCGTGGTCACTAAAACTGAGAGCAAGAAAGTTGTGAAAGGTAGTATGGTACATCTGTCTAGACAGTGCTGTAACATCAGCCGTCGCCATACCTTGCCCCTGAGGTCCTGATTCTTTCAAAATTAGTTTGGAGGGTCCAGTCCAGGTTGCAGTTCTCTCTGGTGCCATAAAAAGCTAAGTGCCAATAGAAATGACAATGCCATTTATTTAGGGAAACAAAAATAATAAAAAAATAATGAGCAATACCAATAGCTCTACCTATAATATTGCCGAGACCATTGCATTGTAAATGCTTGTTTTTTAACTGCTTGCTGGTAGTAAGGCTCGGGGGCCTGGGTTGGGAGAAGCCGTTTGAATTTCAAAGCGTTTTGTGTTTGTGAGAGACTACATGCATCTGTGAAAGTCTGCAGGGTCGGTGTTCGTGACCATTCTTGCTGGAAAGAAAGCTTAGAAGAATTACGCACCTGCTGCCGAGATCTGCTCTCTACTACTCGGTTACAATTCTGACTTGTTTTGTCCCACTTTGATTGAATGCCTACAGTTAAGATTGCTTGTAGTAAAATGTATTGCTCTTTAGAGCCCCGAGAAACCATTAGACCAGCACAAAAAGCACTATTCTTAACAAGCATTTGCAATGCAATAGGTCTCGCATTTACGTGAGTTTGAGCGATTGGCACTGTAAATGACAATGCCTTTTATTCATGTTTTGCTTTTTAAAACATAAATAAAAGGCATTGTCATTTATAATGCTAATAGTTTAAACTCGCGTAATGCGAGGCCTATTGCATTGCAATGCATGAAGGAGACCTTTACTGCTCCATGCTAAAAATTGAGCAGCTGATGTCAGCTTCCCCTCCAGGCATGGAGGAAGACCATAGTGAGCTTCTAAGTAGGGGTGAGAAAGAGGTGTAATAGAGGGGTGGCTGATAGAGCCTCCTTGGTGTTAAACAGTAATGGTGTTTTTATCGTCAACATGGCTAGCTTTCCGTTGGTTGTTACGCGCTAGCACTTTTGCAGTAGTCAGTTTGATACGCTGTAATATTCTTGGTAATGAAGCCCAGGAAGCTGCATTGATGCCTCTGGTGCTTTAAGCCACTGAGCTATCTTGCTGCCCTTTGAAGTTGCAATATGGCGAATGCTCACAGATCTCTGAAGTAGAGGTTCAAAATCGTAATTAGTTTACTACACTTCACTGGAAAGTTATGTTGGACCAGTATTTCCATAGTACATTAACCTGACAGAATGAGAGTTATCCTAATATGCCATTTATGGTAAATGTAAATAGCCGACGTTACTAATACCAACTTTAGCAGCACTCTATGTATCGACCGCAGAAGGCTAAACCCTCGCGTTCACCATGCCAGATCCGGAGCTTGTGAACTGTAGCAGACAGCACCGATGTCAATGCGGACGCTTAACTCGCTGAGCCGAGAATGCTGTACTGCCTCATTTTACAGAGCAAGGGATTGCTAACTGGATAACTCTGCCTCATGACCTTACAGTGTTAAGTAGCAAGCTCACGCATTGTTTACTCGAGACATTTCCTGTTGTTAGAGAGTGAGGAAGGTGGAAACTGCAGCGTGCGCTCTAAAAGCAAAGATGGCTGCTTAAATAAAACTTGTATGCAAAGCAGCCAGTGAGGCATTGTTTTCCTCATTATATGTTTATAGCACTTTGCTCCAGATTTGTTCTCACTAGCGCCGATGCAGTCGAATATTCACTTAATATTTGGGCAGTGCTGCTTTAATGTCTCGTGTTTTCAGCGCAGCTGTTGGCTACTTTCACGTACATGTACGAAGAACCCGCTCTGTGTTATCTATAACCGAAGTCACTGATTGGGGCTTCGATTTCATTACCATCCCCCGACGTTGATTGTGTTGCGAAGCCACCTTCTTGCAGCACCGTCTAAAATTGCATTTTTCTCTCTCCACAGAATTTTGGCTTTGAGAGCGCAGAGTAGCAGCAGTGAGAAGATGCATGCAATAGTAAAATAGACCTATAAATAGACCTTATAAGAGTTTAGCTAGAGCTATTGGCAATGTTTTAAGGTATGTTGTAGAGCAGTGTTTAAAGTACGAACTAAAAAAAATGTAAACAAAGGACCGTTAATTATTGTAAGGAAGACAGTATGTCTTGAGACAGCCTCTGACGAGGTTATGCAGCATAAAGCCTGGCTCTGGGCCCTAATAATTATTTCTAAAAGCGGATCGGGAAAACAATAAGGCGCACTTCTGCACAGCCCGTGGTAAAAACTCTGCAGCCAGTCCCCTAGGGAACGATAGCATAACAAACCCCGTTATAGCAGCAGCCAGGAAAACCACAGCTGCACTTTTAGGCTACAGCAGTTCGTGTGTACAACGCCAAGTGTATCACACGTAAGGGGGTGTTTTTCTTAAAATAGACTCTACCCTGTTCCAATAACATCAAAGGCTGTACACGCCGCACCCCGGATTATGAGAGACCATTAGAAATCAAAGTCCAATTACGGGCTGTACACAATAAATTAGCATGCCTACAATGTTAGGCATGTGTGACGTACACGATAGCTGATACCGGACGTTATACAATATAAAAGTAAGCGGCTTCTAACCAGGTTCACTTCTGGGTCAGAGCATCAAAGGCTGTGTACACCACATCAAATGTAATGGGGCGGAGTCTGCTGACCTTGCAAGGATGGGAGGCAGAGTGGCCTAACTGAGAAGTGATCCTGTGGCCGGCGTGGTATTTATTTATTTGTATAAAATATTAGCCAACAGCTATGACACGCAGCATAAAGCCCGGCTGCGGGCCCCACTAATTGTTTACAGAAGCGGATCGGATTAACAATTAGGCGCACTTCGGCACAGCCAGTGGTAGGAAACTACAGGCAGTTCCACGGGGGACGAGAGCACAACAAACCCCATCAGAGCAGCAGACCCGACAATAACAGCTGCACTTTAGGGTTATAGTGGGTGAAAGTGTGTAAAACAGTGTGTAAAATGAGGGCCGATTCCAGCTTGTACACGGAACAATACTGTGTATGGTCACTATGCGCTAATGCACAGAGTACGTACCATTCTAAAGTACACATTTAATTGTTGGCCATGTTCATTATGAAAAGGTACATATACCCATTGCGGATCGCCAACATAATCCAAAAAAATTGTGTGAATGGCTACATAAAGCATAACCACAGTCCTTACTGCAGAGTCCAAGTATCATTAAACTGTGCACAAAAAAAAAAAACAGTATTTGAAGGTTACTTCTTTGCATAGTGTACATCATATACTTTTTGTAAATGCAGCACATCCGTTATTTCATTAAACCGATGCAAAACGCAGATTGTGCTTAAAGGGAGCTTGTAAAACACTCGCAGTAAGATGGAAGAAAACATACTGCACATGTATAATTACAAAAGACGTGACAATAAATAAGCATACCTACGACGTTACAAAACATTACACACTGATTAATGTACAAACTAAATTGAACAAGCGCGCACTGAAGTTGACGAGGAGGGAGTGGGAGGGGGGAGTGGGGCGGGCACAGTGGTGCGGCCGCAGTTGTAAAAGGCAGGGAGAGGGTGAGATTGAGAAAGGGAAAGATAGGGATCAAAGGAAACAATAACAAGCAGTAAGGGGGTGGCAAATGGTGTGCACTTTGATGTCCTCAGTGGCCGCGCGGCTCACTGAGGACATCAAAGGGGCCGCGAAAGTGAAAGCAAACGAGTGCTTTCAGGCCTCCAAATGGTGCGCGCGCCCAGACAGCGCAAATGCACTGTATTTGGAGGCCTGAAAAGCCACTGTTTGCACTTCCAAAACTCGCTTACTATAAGTCTCGCCAGAGCAGCGCTAAAGCGCTGGCTCAGGCGAGACCTAAAAACGAGTGAGTGATTACCGTTGCTTTGGTATTTACATACTCTACATAATGTAAATTACTGCAAATAGGGAAAATGTTTTCTATATGAGAAATATGGATCCGTAAAATGCAAATAAATAATTGGTGAACTATTTCAGTTCAATCACAATAATTTGAGCTGCTCCGCACAGGACACATACACCTCTAGTACCAGAGTATGGATAACATTCCTTCTGCATTGCATTTTCTACAGAATATTTTTTATCTATAAACATATCAAAATGCAGATGACACTTACCATTACAAAAGCAGCATAATGGTGTAGAGGGCCACAGTCCAAGTGCCTGAGATGTGGCTGTGGAAGATGTAAGCTACTCAATACCAGTGTAGATGGGGCAGAAAAGGAACTGACAGACTGCGAGATTAGGTAGTTTTGCTAAATGTGGGTAAAAGCACACAAGAAGCTTGTATGGTGCCCTTTTAAAAACTATGCTGCAGCAACAATTGATGGATGGAATGCTGAATAAATGAAACCTTCGCCCCCAGTCAAGAGATCTGGGTTAAATCCATCCTTCTTTTGCTCACTATGCCACCCCAGTTTGGATCTAGGGGTACGCAAATCAGTCTTGACCCTGCTCCTAATGGGAACAGTCTGTGCCGAACTGCCAAGCCAGGCCCACCCTGGACCTTCTTACTCGTAGCGTGGATCCAAGCAGAGGAGCCAGTGACTGAATGGGAATGTAGCCAGAACCCCACTTCGTCGCAGGTAGAGGAGCGCTCACCATTTTCAATGTCAGGCAAAAACAGTTTACAGAGCTCTCAAGATTCCTCGGTCCAAGAGTGAGTTGATCGTTCAGACCAAGTTTATTTTTTTGCATTCTGGGACTTGCAGTCCCGATTTTAAATGACTGCACATACCAGAACAAAAATAAAAACCCTTTAGTGGATGAGCTACTGTCACATGTACCTGGGATGAGTAAGAGCTTTATACTTATTCTGTTCTAGTTTTACTCATTGGCGGTTGATAGTTGTTGAAGTGTCATGCTGGGCACGTTCTAGTGTTCCGCCTGGTGATAAACCACAATGTACACCAACCTATCACAGGCGTCACCGGTCAGGTGACCCTGTTAATAAAAGGGGCCAGGCGCACGTGCCTTTGGCCAGTTCCAGTAACCTAATACTTTCTCTGAGTGGTCATTTCTGCAGCATGAGGGCCTAGTGGCTCAAGACACCACAATGGCAAAAAGGCGGGTCTGACCCCATGTGCTTGCTGAAAGCCACCCCGCCGTTCCTCGTAGGGAGAAGAGGTGCCTGAGTATGCAGCACCCCCATACCTGCTGCTCCATGGGGAGCCGCATGCACCAGAATCAGGCCTGGAGAAGATAGGCAACCGCCTTTGCGCACTGCAGCCCTTCACAAGCTTGCACACCCCTGAAGGCCGGCTGCCAAAATCAGTGAGAGGATGCCACCAGCAACTTTCAGGGTGAGGGCAAAAGCAGAGCTACTGTGAATGCCCCCACCCCATTCCCTCTCACATTACCAAAGAGAGACGTCGACCGGCTTAGAGCGGTGCGTCAGCCAGGTGAAGAACTTTCCACTGGGTGTCCCTGATCCCTGTCAGGCTGCATTTGTCTCTGCAGCACCTGTGTGGTTCAAGACTGTGCACACCATACGGCAGCACAAGCGCCCACAATGGAGTGCTGTGACAGGGTGCATGACCCTGCCACAGCGGGAGTAGAGTGAGCCCTCTGCGGCCTCCCTGCTGGCAGTGTGGGGACAGTGGCGTAACGAAAGTTGAAGGGGTCTGTCTCCCTGCAAGGTACACAGAGGGGCCCCGCTCCGGATTTAATCCGGAGCTCTCTGGCATGAGTACAGTGCTGAGGGGGCCCCCTGCTGCTCAGGCCCCCCCGCACTGTGGGGGATGCGGGGGCTTGTGTTACGCCATTGTGTGGGGAGACAGGTCCACACTGACTCGCGGTGAAGGCCCCGACCGGGGTCAATGTGCTACAATTGGCCGCAGCCGCACCGGAGGAAGCACTGGCCCCTGGGAGATGAAGAAAGGACTGAAACGGTACCTGGCCAAAGCAGCACACCGGGATCTCAAGTCCCCGCATAGGGCCGTAGCCTCAGCGGTGCAGCGAGGCCCGTAGTCGAAATACCGGCACTGGCACTACAGCCCTCCAACAGCAACACCGCTTACTCCGCGCCTCTGTTCCCACCCACCTGCTGAGACACCGGTGAGAGGCCTGCCCGAGGTGCTCTCCTGACGAGGAAGAGAAGGAATCTCCCACAGAAGCCTGGCTGGCAGAAGCTGTGGACCGCCTGTGGAGCGAGAAGCGGCTGCAGCATCACGTAGCTGCAGCCCAGCAAACCACGAGGTTTAAAGTAAGATGCCGCGCACTGCTTCTCTTAAGAATAAAGCTCACAAGGCCCATGACACCTTCGCATCCACCTGCTGAATGCCAGATGGAGGCAGATGATGCCTCAGGCACTGCCAGCAAGGGCAACTGGCACATTCAGGCCCAGTGGGCCAAATCTGGGACCAAAGGAGTAGGGTGCATCCCCTGTCTGCCCATCCTGAGCGCTGCAGCAGCCACAAGACGAGGTGCCGAAGAGCTTGCCAGAGCTGAGGAGAGAGGCAGCAGCTCCACCTAGTGGCAGCCCCTTTTGCCCTGCACCATGACCTGCGGAATGAATGACACTGCAGGGAAACACCGGGATGACAGGGAGAACATTGTGAGGCTCTCTGGTGGCCACTTACCATCATGGCAGTAGAAAACAAGTGCTGTGCCAGCCTCTTCCTTTTCCCCAGTGATTGAGAAGCGAGACAAACGTGGCAGACCAGCCTGCTTGTGTGGCTGCCACGTGCCTGAGTGACAAGCATCAAAGGAAAGAAAAGGAAAAAAACCTGAACAACAAAGAGGGTCCAGTGCAAACACATGAACTTGTTTTGCAGCCACCTTCCCAAAGAACATTTCGAGCTGCACCCCTGTCTCCCACCCCAGAGCGGAGACCATTCAAGCCACATGCCCCCTGGTGGCTGCCTGTCACTGCAGCGAGGACGGAAGAGACTGCCACCCTCATCCAGGGCACCAAGAGGCACAGAGCTGCCCTGGCCAAGAGAAGCATCAGGTGTCCAAGTGACATCCAGTGAAAGCAATAAGTCCAAAAGTAGAGAAGCCCCATGAAGGCGAAGAATGTGAACAGGGTGCGCAAACCCCCAGTGGCTGTCTGACGCCACCAAAAGAGAGGTATATGCACCAAGAGGCCCCTGGCGGTGAAATGGCCATCACCGCAAGAAAGAAGAGCAAGCACCAGCTGAGGGCTTCATGAAGAAGGACCAAGAGCGCCGAGTGCGAGGTGTGCTGATGCATGCACCCAAAAGCTTGACATCATGGGCGGACGCCTCGGAGAGCGAGTGCTCTCAACAAAGAGAAAGCAATGCTGAACACGACAAGGCTGCACCAGCCGGCCGCCTGCAACACAATATGGCCACCATTGGCCCAGCATTGTGCATGTCACGCAAAATGACCAACCCAGCCGAGCATGCCTGAATGGAGGCAGGAGAAGGCGCCACAGGCGCCACAACAGCGTAGGCTCAAAGCACGAGCACAACGCCCTTGAGCAAAGAAGGTAACCTGCCATCCTGGCAGAGGTGCACCGCGAAAATCCCTGAGGAGGGGATGGGGCCTGCGCAAGTCCTACTGACAGGACAGACCTGCGTCAGGTCTGCAGCACAGTAAAGACAGTCCCAAGAGCCGGACACAACCAGCGAGATGTCCATGTGGCACAAACATGAGACGTGACAGGATGCCACATCCGAGTGAGGAACCTGGTCGTAAGGACGAGAATAGCGTGGCTGTATGCCACATAGAGAAGGAGAAGAGCATGTCAGGATGCCACTGCAAGTAGGAGGAGAGGAGAATGGCACAACATCGCAGGGGGAACAACCACCACAGGCAGGCAAGAGGAAAAAGGAAAAGAGCGACAGGACAGAGGACTCGTGCCAGCACTGGAGAAGGTGTTCATCAGCACAAGTCAGCCACTGGGGTACAGAGACGTCACTGGAGACAGCTTCGCGGGATGACCAAGCGTAAGCTGCTAGCAAACGTGATCTGTGTCCAGATTCACAGTGGGACCATCCACTTCACCTGTCACCGGCCGCTTGGCATCGATGGCATCACGTCTAGCAAGTACACTTGACTGGAAATAACCGTAAGTGGCCACGAAGTAACTCCAATCCTTCTCATTTCACGAAGTCTCCTACAGCAAGAGAGCGCCGCCTGTTGCCCAAGTTTAAAATAAACAAAAATTATCGTATTCATCACCCAGGTGCATCATCACCAAGAACATCTAAGAAGCATCGCAACACCATAGTGGATCCAAACACTCAAGGCATTAGGAGTTTAACACTGCACTTCTGGCGCCGTGGGCGGCTAGCTACTCAAGAGCCTTCTGTGTGCCCCCGTAAACCTGAAGCCGGCTGAAGAAGAGCATTGGACTGTCCACCCTTGGGGTTACACAAGAGCTTGGCCATGGCCCTGTTTGGAGTTCTGCAGTGACTCCTCAGTGCAGCCTACGGAAGGCCTGCACAGTCCACACGGTCCCATGGCAGCCTGGCAGAAAGGCCCTCCAGCAGACTCCTGTGAGAGGGGAGTCAAAGCAGAAGACGCAAGTCTGAAGCTGCTCTACCAGCGGGAACTGGGAATCATCATCGCCTACAAGGAAGGCCCTCATCCACCAAGGTCATCCTCTATATTTGCAGGTTTGCCGTCCACCGGAACCTGAGCGCCTGCAAGAAGATCTCCAAAGTGGACTGCACCACCGCGCCAGATGCACCTCTATTGGAACTATGTAAATAGACTGCAACACCGCGAGACCAGGCCGGTCTGAGCTACATCGCCAAGGTGAACTAAAGCCTCCTGACCGTGCGGTCCAGAGCTTCAGCACCGCCCGGCAGACGGCTTGAAGAGACTCATTGGTGCTATGTTTCATTATGTTGTTTTCCCATACTTTTGATTGGTACTTTTCCATTACAATTTGGGGTGTGATGTAGTGTCCTGCTGGACACGTTCTAGTGCTCCGCCTGGTGTTACTGTTAACCTACACTGTACATCCACCCATCACAGGCATCACAGGTCAGATGACCCTGCTAATTCGAGCGGCTGGGCGCACGTGCCCTGTGCCAGTTCCAGTACCCTACTACTGTCTCCGTGTGGTCATTTCTGCAGCAGTGGCCCAAGACACCACACTTGTATATTTGCTTTATTCATTATAAACGCAGGACTGCAATACAAAAAAATGCAAAGAAAAATAAAAAGCGGAGGGTGAACTATTTCCAGTCAAGGGGCCACTTGAAATCCCATTGGCGGCGGTGTGGAGAGAGGTTAAGGTGGGCCTTCAACCGCTGAAACAGTAAATACATCAAGTAAAGGAAGCGCTATTGCTAATACTCATCATTCCATGTCCGCGGTGCCTGGAGAAGGGCACCCGGTAACGAAAGTTTTCGATAACAAATGGTATTTGGCTCAGTCAATGGCTGCTCTAAAGAGGGGCTCATTAACCCGCCTGAGCCCCCCAACCTTTCAATGACTTTCCAGCCCACGGACCCGCAGAGGCCTGGCCGCCTCGCAAACGTTAATCACCCCCAGGTTCACGCGGGTCGTCACAGCTGCACCCACCGCCTCCCCAGCAGCGCGCGACACGGCCCGTCATTGGAGCCAGCAGCACAGAGGCAGGGGAATCTGTCAGCTCCCGGGTCCTCCAATCATTGCTCAATCAACTCAAGTATTGCTTTCAATTTCTTGTTATTACAGATCATTTGGCTGCTTCATAAGAGAGTCATGGCAACTAGGCTTAAGAAGCCCTCAGTCACGTACCGTGGCACGAGGAAGGCCTCACAAGAGTTTGTTTTGCATCTCTGCAGCACGGGCCCAGCAGGGGGCACGCTGTTTGTACACAGCGCGCGCCTAAGCGCCTGTAACCCTTGCACAGCTGCGCCGCTATTATCTCTGGAGCCTCTCCTGACGTACCGCGCGCAGCTCTGCCAAAGCACCTCCGCAACCGTCTCTGACGGCAGGAGGCGCTGCGGTGGATCAAAAAGGAAGTTTTGTAGGGCTCCGTGGCTGCTGGGAATAATTTGCCAGCTTCACGCGCGCGGCTCCCGGGGATTCTTGCTTTGTATTTCCAGGCCCATGCTGAGCGGACAGTGGACTGTGCAGTGCAGGGTTGTGTTTTGAGCGCCCAGAAGGCACCCTCCTCTTCGATAACCTTTGTACAGCGTTCCATTTTACCTTGTGGGTCCTTCTGAACTCATTTCCGCCTCAATGGTCTGGTCAAAGCACGAATGAAAGCAGCCAGGCCAGGCCTTGATGTACGTCTGCTGTCTTTTAGTTGCCGACCTGCGGCCGCCTGCCCAGGGTCAGGCATTAATGCGGAGTAGTGCTGGAACAATTTTGTGCCTGAATGTGGTGCCATCAGTGTTACTTCTCTGAACGCATAAGAATTGTGAAAAATCCTAGTGTCAGACAAAGAACAAGTGTGGCAAATGTATGTCAGCAGGAGAGTGGGAAGGGTGTGTGGTATGAAGCCAGTGTGAAGCACACTGCCCAAATATATTACTTAAGCCTGGTTTGGTAGTGCACTGCCATTTACAGACGGTACATATTACATTTGACTAGCCACTAAATTTGCATAGACAGGCAGCTTTACTGATAAAGCTATATGTGCATGAATGATAATGTGTGGAAATTGGAGTTCAGCCGAAATGTATTATAGACCATCACCAAGTGCAGTGTCATGGTCAGTTTTTATCCTCTTAAAATCTTTGTTTCCAACACACTTCAGAATTACAAAAAAATGTGCTTCATTTGTCCTTTCATTACTGCTGACATGGTATGAAATAGTTGTACAGTTCATTTACAGGCATTTACATTGTATGTTAGGAAAAAATTAGATCCTAACATACATTCACTAGCAAGACTGAGATTGTCTGACCTCTACGAGATAGCGATTGTCATATATTTCATGTTACAAAATCCTCTCATTTTGCAGTCAGAGAAAGATAAATTAATACAAATCTCCATGTTAAAAGTATAAGCAGAAATTTGCCAGAATGAATGGAGTTAATTGGACCTCTGTCTTGAAGAAGCAGCAAATATTGCAACATAAAACCAAAATGTAAAGGCATTTTTATTTCCGGTGCGCAAACAGACCTGAACTGTCAGGGTGGGTGCTAACAGTTCTGCAAAAGAGGCGAGATTAACACTTCAAGAAATGGGGTGGAGCTATCTTTACAGCCAATAGAAGACAATAGAGTGACAAACTGTGCATTACATATTGGTCAAAGCGCATACAATTACAACAAACATGTTTCAGTGGATTTAATAATGTTTATAGGCTACTGGCAGATGTTTGAAAAGGGGAATTAGTGATTTGATAACTAAAAAGCAGCTTCTACATAGTTCGATGCAAAACGCTTAAGAACCAGATTTGCAAAGTTGGTTCTGGAAGAGGATCCTTTTTTGGCAATTTTCTGAAAATTCCTTCTGGGAAATAAACTAAACTGATTTTTATTTAAGCTTCAGAAAGATACTACTCTATGACTGCTGACCAAAAGTGACATTTTCAATCTGCACATCTGGATAGTGCAACATATGCTTCTTTGAGGCCGCACTTCTGTACAGGGCTCAGAATATTGATTTTAGTGGGTCAACGAACCTGATTTCGGGATGTGTGACTGGCACCTCTGAGGTTTGATTCCTAATGCATCTTCCATTCCTCCTAAGATTGAATAAGTGAATGCCAATTAGTTGGCAATATTACTGACTGTTAGTTACTCTGCCATGAATCTGCGCTATACTATCTCAAAATACCATCTTTATTGTTAGCACCCAGCATTGATAACTTAAGATGACAGAGCTACATCAATTGAGGTAGCCACCACAGCCAGAGAACTAACAAAAAAGGTATAATCCTGAAATAACTCAGCAAAGAATGGTATTTTAGCATACAAAGGATACAATGTTCTTTCAAACGCCAGAACACATAGAATGTGTGACTGATGGGAAATGTCCTGCAAAGAAAGAGTGCTTCTTAATAACATGTTACAATATCAATAACCATGCTTCCAATTATGTTCTGAAGCCCCTAGCACAAAGTGTGAAATCCATTATAAAATAAATGTTTTTTTTAAATCCTGCAGGGACAATGTGCATTCTAAAATGCAACATTTGTTATAAATGTTTCCAAAGTTCCTTTAAGAAGGACAACCATAGCCTCTTTAGTGGCTGTTCATAAAGGTCTATTCAAATTACAGCAATTACCATTGCCTGTGTAGAGAAATAGGGCAACCCTAAAAGGGGCACATGAGACACGCCAGGCAAACAACATGATTATCAGTTTGTCATTGTAACACTGGAACTGATAGAGCACAAGTAGAGGTTTCGTAGATGAGCCCCTGACAGACAAGGAGTGGATAAAAATACATGAGGAAGTTCATATCATAATGAACTTTATTCGATATGTAAAAACAATATCATAAAAGGAGTTAAATGGATGAGTTCTAACGCAAGATTTAAACTAATAGAGTTCAACATCTTACATCAAACTTGTTTAACTCCGCGGACTATAAGCAAAAATTGATCTGGAACGCACAAACACATGCCCCAGCAGGGGTTAAATAGAAGCACACTTCATACACATGATATGGGAATGCTCAGCGCTGGCGCAATACTGGGAAAACATCGTAGACCAAATGCAAATTGCCACAGGGTAGAAAATTCCTAAAACAATACGGGTAGTAATATTAGGACTGCTCCCCACGCCAAAATCTAAAACACTTAGCAGAAGGATTCTGCTGTTGGGGCTGGTGCTAGCAAAGAGAATAGCGATCAGATGACTAAGTTCCGATCCCCCGACAATGGAGGGAGGCTGAAAGACCTCAGTGAATGGGCAACCGCAGAACTAGTCAGAATGAAACGGATCAGGAAAGACGAAAAGATAGATGAGGATGCACGAGCCTGGTCACTCATAATGGCGGACGCAAAGGACCCCCCCCCACTGTGGGGACGAATGGGGAGAAAGAGGATGGGATGGATGGCAAGGGGAAGTCAGGTGATGTGACAAATAGAGAATGCACTATATAAATAAAATGTCTGGCCTGCTGAGAGGTCAACATGCCTTTTGAGACCAGACATGACGGGGGAAGGGGAGAGTGTTATTGTAATTACATTGACACAAACATTATGGTAAGAGCCAAGACATGGTCAATGTTGAGGCCCCCGAATGAGACATAATAATGATGTATAACTATGAGAACACGGAAGGGGATGGGAGGGGGAGAAATACAAAGTTGATGTAGTCATTGCAATTATGTCTTGCTATCATGCTGAAAATGGCAATAAAAATGTTTAATAAAAAAAGTAGAGTTTTCATTTAGCAACACTTTTGCAGAGGAACGTATTATACACTATATCAGAATTATGCTGTTTTGGTAGACTCAGGCCAAGAATGACGGCAGAATTAGGTTTTACAAGCATTTTACTGTCAAACGACACTATTTTGAATAGGCACGACACAGTGATGCAATGCCTACACAAGGGGAGTGCAGGTGTACTGTGACTGCAAAGACATCATTCTGTTAAAAAACACTCAAGACCTACATTAACCTGATTATAGCGATTTTTGCTTCATGCGTAAGAGGTATGTCTCTGTTTAGGCATAACTTATATGTACAGGCTTCGCATAGTTGAGCTATCTCTCAGATTGCCCAGATCACTGGTCAGGTGGCAGATACCTTTGCTATGTCTCAAGTGACTATGCTCCATCACCAGAGGACAGGAGCCACAATTCATATAATACTTTCTGCCCAATTTCTTCTAGGGTTTACACTGGCCCTGTGCTGAGGACCTATACGTACCCATTAAATATATCAAAATCCCACACATGCAAGGCATCAGTTAAGTTTTGTTATAAAGTGCAACAAACACCCTAAGGCATTTTGGCTCTGAACTGACTAACAACACCTGAAAAGATATGAAGATAATCAATAAAACAGATTAAGAGCCCTTCTAAACGTTGAATGGTCTTCTATTTGGCGCAGGCCAAGATGGAGTCAATTCTCAATGGAAGAAGCAGCAGAAGAGAAGGAACATCCAATTCTTCCCCACACTGAGGCCTTCTCAACCAGGGGACTGAGAGCAGGAGGGAAGAACCACAACAAAGGGATTGCATATAATAAGCACCAGGAGAATGTTTCATACTTGGCTTTACAGCTAAGCAGAGTGCTATATAACAGACCCTTTGCACCTGTATGGACATCATCATGATAGACAAAGGCAGACTGGGAGACCGAGGACATACATTCAACTTATTTAGGGGCAGATTTACAAGCCCCTTGCGCCACTTTTGCATCACTTTTAACATGGGAAATGTGACGCAAAAGTGAATTAGTGAATTAGGTAATAACCACTAGCCTGGTGTGGGATATTTAATGGGTTACCTAATTACCTTCTCCTGCATTCCCCGCCGCTGAAAGAAGTCTAACAAGTGGAATCGGCATTTGCGACACCAGTTCCTTCATGTTTTGCATTTATGTATTTTTTCTTGATAGATTTCCTCAGCCTTTTTCTGGGGAAATCAATCAGGAGAAAATTGCAGAATGTGGCTACCGATGCGCGACTTATCATTCAGACCTCTGAGCAAACATTCATCTGTGCCTGGATCGGAATTTAAAACACATCTTTGAATCAGGGTCTCAGTAAAATATGTATGTTTATAAAAGACAGGGCTAGGATATGTCAATAATAATTTGCATAACTCTTTATTGCTATTTTTATGGACTTGCAGTGCTGTAGGGTTTGAGTGTGTTGTATTTTATTGTGCTTATGTGTATGCACTGCTTCATACTCCTAACAAGGCGACACAGCGCTTTTCCAGACAAATAGCACACTACTCTGTGGAGGGCCATATATGGGACAATACCTGTTTGTCGTGTGGCCTCTGTTGGGAGTTTTTTTCATGTCTTGCATCAGGACCAAAGTTATGCTCTAGATACATATTGTTGCTATACCTCTGCGTCACTTTGAAGAGAAACCGAGTGAGAGATAAGTTGCAGTGATTTTACCTGTTGGGTTTTCTGGCGAGTAAATTCTGGTTGGTTGTTCATGCAGCCAGTAAATTCCAAAGAAGGAACGCTGGACCTCTTCTAATTGCGAGGTAAGGAATTGAATTCCTCATGGGAATTTATCTCCGCACAGTTCCCAATCGGGACCATAAGCCAGTGGCGGCTCCTCCGCTGAGGCGGAGGTCCGTCACCCCACTGCTTTTAAGCAGTGTCACTAAAGGAAAAAAATAAAATGATAATAAAGTTATTATCATTTTATTTTTTCCTTGTTGCGGCAGCTTTGCGGGTGGGATGGGACTGGGCTGCTCTGCTGGCAGAGCAGGGGATTGAAGAAATGGTTTGCACTCCCTAAAGTGTGCATGAATGTTTGGCCGGCCCTCCCCATAAAGGTTGCTTTACAGCCTGCATGGTGACCATGCCCAGCCTCCCATTCTATGGCTGAGCACTGATCCACAGCGCTCAGACCAATCACAACACTGCATTGCAGCATTGGGATTGGTTATCGGGAGACTACTTTCTGCTTTCTGCCCTGGAAGCAGGGAATAGGACCGAGAAGAGGCGACGCTGGGCGGCAGCAGCAGACAGATAAGTGTGTTTTTAATTTTTTTAAATCTCATTCCCTCCTTTCGCCCGCCCCCCCCCCCCCCTAGTACCTTCAAATAACAGCCGCCACTGCCATAGGCTCCATGCAAGTGGGCAGATTAGGCTAATAAAGCGCAACATCATGTGGCACGAAGCAACAAAAACCCAAGCCAAGCCTCCTCCGCCTGTGAATTGCTGTAGGATGCGCCCCAGTGTTTGAAGTGGGCAGGATCGCTTAGGAAGAAAACTAACAATCAATTTTAATTTTTACAATACATTTTTTTAAATTAAAATAAAAAACACCTACCATTCCACAACGGATAATGCTGACTTTCAGTTGCCTCTGGCTGAAAGGGAAAGGAGCTGGTCTCCAGTTCTGTGTAGCCAAGGTAGAGGCAGACAGCAAAAAAACAAGCATTCGGACCAGGGTGCCTGCCACCTAAAATACATTTAAATGTGTGCAGTTGGTTAATTAACAGAACAAAAAGCTGCTTGGGAGCCAGTGTATATCTTTAATTGATGAAGTCCTAAAGGATTCAGGGTGATAAAGGTTTATTCTTTTTGATATATAATGGAAGGGTGTTATCAGCTGTGCACTGGAGTGCGTCCTTCTAATCGAAACCTATTAAGAAGGATTGCACTATGTATAGTGTGATTGCATATTAGTACAAATGTATATATTTAACACACTTGTTTTTATCTTAAACTCTAAGGCCCTGATGTACCAAATATCCATTGGCAAAAAGTAGTTACAAATTGCGCACTGACTTTTTGCTAAAGGAACAGATTTTTGTAAACCGACCAACGGACTAATCGACATGCTCAGAAAATTGTAAATCATTGTTGGTCACATTCTGACCTACCCTATCAACATTCATGAGGTAGGGCACAAATTGCAATGGATATGATTGGGTGCAGTCACAGGAATGGATGACGGGCTGCAGATCAGCATGACTGTGATCGCATTTAAATAAAGTAAACTTTTTTTTATATTTCAGCCTGCTTTTTTTTTTTTAAAGGAAATAGACTGCATTTAGAAAAAGATAAAAAAAAATTAATATGAAGTGGTGCTAAAAACCTTTTAGGCTAATAGCTTTTGCGCCCCTGTGTCTGTCGAGATGAGTTCACAGATGGGGTGCCCACCTACCAATGGTCTCATAAAGGCAGCAGAAGAGAAAAGCATCATGCAGCTGAACCTGCCACCAGTAGCAAAGCCAGGGCCAGACTGGGAACCATTAGCGGCTCTGCCAAACTTTGTCAGACCAGTCTCCATGGATGGATGGTGATTGGAGACAGGGCTGTATTGCTTATTGTAAAAATTTACATTTTGGATGGTGATGAGTGGATGGAGGAATTAATTCAAGAATGGATGACCATGAATTATAAACAACCTTTAGCTATGTGGAGCAAATTGTCTCACCACACCGACCAAGGATGGGCACTCTGATTACCACTCTAGCTTCCATACTAAAACATCACCCAACCGAAACACTGCTACCACCAATCCTTATGAAACATGCATAGCCTGGATGTATTTAACACAGTGCGCTGAGTTAGTGCCTGAAAGAAGTAAAAACAGGGACGATGAGATAACAACTACGCCGGGATGCAACTCACCAGAAGGCTACATGCCATCCAGAACACGGCAACCAGACTCATCCTTAACCTCTCACACAAAACACACATCACACCACTCCTCAGGATGCTCCACTGGCTCCTGATACACAAACGTAGTCATTTCAAACTCCTCACCCACACATTCAAGACCCTTCACAACTTAGGCCCCATCTGCCTGAACAGTCGCATCTCCTTCCACTAACCACCCAGACACCTCTACTCCAAAGGACTCCTAACCGCATACATCCCGTGCATAGACAGAACCAGATCAGGAGTTCTCTTACATCTCTCCTAAAGTGTGTGTCAACCTTCCACTCCACACCAGAGCCACTTCCTCCTCTTTTCTTGAATTCTGCAAGAAGCTGGACCTGGCTTTTCAATTGACCAACCTACTTTACGCCGGGCTAGGCACACACACCTGTTCAGTGCCAGAATACCCTCTCGTGTGATAGTGCACTTTACTAAATAACATCACCATCCACATCACATCACCAATTCCAGAAACCACTTGACATCGTTGTGTGATCCTGGGTAATTATTCTCTTCACAGTGCCTCTTTTGCCCTCACCATCACACGAGAGCACCTTGAAATACATCAGTTAAGGGTGTGCCCTGATTAAAAACAAGAGATGATAATGTTATCGCATCTATTGTAACACGGAAGGCCACATATAGTGGTCAAAATGCAGCTGACTTTCCTCTTGATTCCCCAATGTCAGGTCAGTGGTGGTGGGGGCATGAAATGAACATTTCTAAGATCCTGATTTGAATCTGTCACTTCTAACTATTGCTACTCAGTGCAATGCTATGATTTAATATACTTAACTGAAATGCACTGCAAAGATGGCATTATAAAGAAATGTAATGTTTTGAATTTTAAAGAGTCTTTATCATATATATATTGGACTCACTGAGCGAAGCAACAGCGGACCCTCCCCCTTGCCCTTAGTCCCTGAAGGTCAGTGTTGCTCATGGTGACCCTGCAGGAGACAGAAACCACCCAAATGGAAAACAAAATAGTTTTGAAGGACGCTTTAAAGCCATTTGTTTTGAATTGTTTCGTTTTTAAAGCGCCAAAGCGCTGCAGGCAGGAAACACACCGACCCTCCCTCAGCAACACAGCCAGCCCCATCATCAGCAAAACCAGCCCCCACCCTGCCAACCCACTAGTAAAAGGCTTGATTCCCAGTAGTGCCTGTGGTGCCTGTCTGGACATGAGTGGGGTCTGTGGCCAGCACTGGCTCCTCTGCCCCCTCGAAGCAGATCTGACATCAGCAATGCCAGATAGCTCCCGTGTGGCCTGCATCTTGCTTTTGAGCCCAACCCAGTAACCATATGTCACAGCAGGCACAGAACTAACAGAGAAGCCCAGCTCACCATTGAAAGGAGGTTCTGCTCATGCCCATCTATTGAAAGTAATGCCTGTTACCCACTGCTTCATTTATAGACGAAAGAGTGCTGGGGCCCGAAGCACTTCTCAGAACTGCAGCTGGCGTAATTAATTGTTGGCACACCAAATACCAAGGCTGGGAGTCGTAAAGCCACCTCATACCTCTTTAATCCCCTACCAAATCTCCGTGCCCCTTTACCTCACTCCTGCAGGTTCCTGTGTTCTCCCTTTGTGTCAGTTTGCTGTCTTTCTACTTTGTGTTTTTTCCCCTCACTTGCTCTAAGTAAATGTCTGATTCAGAAAAATAAGTTTTAATCGATGGAGCCATTCAGCTGGAACATGGATATTGTGCTCATTACATATTAGTCGCAATGTATTTTTTTTATAGTACATGTTTTTATATTTTTATGTAAAATTTCGCAGGGCTCCAATAAGTGCGAGTCTTTTACTTGATATACCCCTACCCTATGCCCCATTTTTTAACCTATTTATTTTAATCTATTTTGACCTTTTCATGAAGATGCTATGTTATTTACTGTCAGCTAACTTTGTTTATAGAAACATATCAAGGCATTGTATGTGTTGGCGAATCCACTACCTTGTATCTTTTGCACTTTGATGCTCAAAAAGACCGAATATAGGTGCTCATTAGGATGGCGGAGGGGCCGCCACCGCCGGGGCAGCGGTGGCGGTCCCTCCCCTATCTGACTCTCATTTCTCCTACCACATTAAGATGGCGGGGGGAATCACTTTGTGACCACGGCGATCACAAAGACCGCCCTCCACGCTTCCGCCACAGGCAATTGTGACAATTGCCTGGCGGAGTGGTCAGCATGGGTAATGGCGGCAGTGCCTAGTAGGCACCGCCCGCCAGATTACAATGCTGGCGTCAGCCAGCCTTTCCATGGCGGTCGAACCACCATGGAAAGGTTGTCTTTGACTGGGTTCGGGGGCCCGTTGCGGGCCACCTCTGTGTGTGGGGAGGGTGTATGTGTACTGGGGGAACCCATGGTACCCCCTACATTTCTAAGCACAAGGTGGCACGCACCGCATTGTGCCTGCCACGTTGTGCATGGAAATGCACATCGTGGCATTTTGGATTGTGAACGGTGCTGCAGCCAGCAGCACCGTCCGCAATGATCAGGGCCCTGGATGCTCCCACCATAGTGGCGGGCACAACCTAATACACTTGAATCGCTCAATGTGGTCAGATGAAGAGCTGAGATTTTAGCACAGGTTTTCTTGTTACACATTGTGCAGCTCAGCCACTGTAGGGTTAACTGACTTTCTCTTCCATTTAACTCCAAAGGGCAATGCTTTTTTGCTCAATTATTTAATGAATTCGTATTAGTGTAGAAAGGTTCATAAATACACATATAACAAACCACAATGACACAATACTCTAACATGAGATTCATGTGCTTTTCTGTTTGGAATATTTCCGCAGAAACTGCAGATCAAACAAAGTGACAGAACATGTTTGTCTGAAGCCACGGTGCAGTTTGGATGCAACTCCTGAAAGAGCTGTAACTCAATGACTATACGTGGGCAACAAGACCTCAAGTTTCGGTAATTATTCAATTCAGTCACTGCAGTCACCGAAGTGTTGAGCTTTCCCTAAAATATTTTGGTTTGAAAAGTCAGGTGAAACAGGAGTAAAATGAACATGAAATTATCATCTCAAGTCTTCCCTTTACATTGAAAACTATAAAGTACGAATCCTCCATCGAAAGTGGTGTGTATGTGTATAGAGAGCTGCGAAGGGGGAATTTATCCCCCACCAAAGAGCGTGCCAGGAGGCATATTTCAAAGTGGTGGAGAAAGGGGCGTGGCTTGCTATCAGAACTCAGCAATCCTGCTGTGTGGGACTTACTGGAAGCAATAGGAGGGGTAGTTGGCCCATAAGGACGTCCTTCGGGCCAACTAACCCTCTTCTTACCTCAAGTAAGTCCCACACAGTGGGATTGCTAAGAGGTCTTCGGAGGCCACGCCCCAGTTTCTTCACCACTCCGAAAATGCACCGCCTGGCGCACTACTGGTTGGGGAATGAAGTCCACTTTACTGGGAGCCAAGAAGCCCTCCTGGTACCTCCTGCAAGTTCTACCTGAAGGAATTCATGAGAGCTGGTTGGAGGCCCAGCCCCTTTTCTGCACCACTCTGCAAATGTGACTGCTCGTTAAAGAAACTTAGAAATTCACTGAAGAAAATCAAAGGGTAGAAGGATGTGATAGTTAGCAAATACAATTAAAAAAACCTTAGAAAATAACGATAAAAAACAAAGGTTACAGAGACGTTACAGTTAGGGTCAGATTTTACTCATACAAAACCAGAGAAATCCAGCCGTTATAGTTAGCTGAGTTAACTATAACTCACACCCCAGCAATGCACTGCTTATGACCTCATATATTACATAGCTTATGACATGGTCAGTGACATCACTGATGACATCTCAAATGTCAAAAGTCCCTCAGCACTGATTTCCTTTTGGGTGTAAAAGCCCAGCAAAGCAAAAAGTTCTTTGCAGACTCTTCCATAGTGTGAAAACATGATCACATGTACTTTGCCCCACATAGACCTTATCATTGTAGGTCTGTACATGTTTCACACACAGCTTCCCCTTCTGCACTAGGTCCAATGCTATAGAGCCATAACTCCCCTTTGCTCTGTGAGATCTCTCCTCCTTAGTCCAATCTACTGGACTTTCCCCAGTAGTACGTGTTTTTGTTAGCTGTCTATATCTATCTTCTACTTGGTCTACAAATTTCTTCTTTACCTCAGTTAATGAACAAGTTAAGTTGTGTCTATGGGCATAGGCGATATCTAACGTTGAAGTTGGTATGAAATACTTCCCAATCTTATCTTCCTGCGTATAATAATCATACTTATTCAAGTGCTTGTGAGCTGGTACCTCTGAAAGCACTGCATCGTAATTCGAAAAGAAGTACTCATAATGGCCGCTCCCATAGAACATACTAAGCGACAAACTACATGAAATCCCATACGTCATTGGAAGATGGTGATATTTGATCCCCTCGTCCACTGAGGCAGGCAACTACATACACACAGCAATCTTTCGCAACCATCGCCTCAACAAATTCGTATAGCAGCTTAGCATACGCATTAAGCTTAAAATCACCTCTAGACAAATCTACATGCAATCTACAACTATCTTGATCTAGCAAAGCCCTTTCAGCTCCTATGATACCTTCTTTCTTGGTTGAAGTACTGGGTGTGGGTGTTCCCTTCACCTCTATGACTCCTACCTCATGTGGAATAGCAACTGACACTATAATAACTACAACTATTGAAACTAATCACTCCCCCTATGAGTGTCCCTATCATACATTTGGACATACGGTTCGAATTTCCAGCCTCCATTTTTGTTGTCAGTGTTGGGGTCAGCAACGAACACTTAGGGGGTCATTAGTATGTCGAAGTCCGCATGCCTTTTCGAAATTCGATATCAATATGGATGGCGGTGTCTACAGACACCGCCACCATGTTAACAGCTTTTCCGCCCGGGATTGCCTACCGGTGGAAAACCGGCGGATGGTTTTTCTGTCCGCCGGGGTCCCTCCGCCATAGTAATATGGCGGGGGGAATTGGCATGCGGTTGGGAAAGAATGTCAGGTGGATCGCCACCGCCATGCGGGCAGTGGCGATCCACCCAACATTCTAATGGGCCTCCTAGAGTCTCTTTCTCCACCACAAGCTGCTGTTCGAACCAGTTCAAAACACCACTCCGGAAGTGCTGGAAATTCCCTTTGCAGTACTTTTAGTTCCTTATTTACACAGCCAAAAAAGACTTCCTTAGCCCTCATTCTTTTTCTATGGAAAGTCCCTAAATTTCTTCTTCTTCCTCTCGGGCCTAGGTTATCTTCTTTTAAAACCTTATTTACAAAACATAGTTCATTCACAATCCACAATAAGTTCAGATCCAATTGCAGCTAGAACATGATGCAAAATTTCAAGACGAACATCTATCATTTGGTGAGGTGGCAATTCAAATCCAAATGATGGAAAGACCAATCTGTGCAAGATCAGGATTCTTACCTTACTCAAAACTGGAGGTTCTGGAACCGTGATGGTCAACACACCTTTGATCTCAAGTCCTGGAACTAGCAGTTCCACATCGATTTCGATTCGAGGACTCCTGCTGTTCACTTTCACGGACCTCAGCCTCCCGGAACTCACTACTCCCAGCATCAGTTACTGTGTAAGTCCACTCCGGGGCAGTGAATCTCTGGCAAGGCACTCTTGTCCTTTTTGATCTTCTCGGACCTTGAGTTTGTTCTTCTTCATTCTCTTCCGATTCAGTGACCTGAGACACAGGAGCAAGGTCTCTCTCAGGAACCAGTCTCAGATTCAGCCTCCTCTGCCTCCCAGGCCAGGCTTCTTCTGCTTTCTTCTCGGTCACTCTGCGCACCACTTCCTTCCATTGCGTCCGACTCGATGCCACTCCCAACATCAGTTTCCTCCTCAGAGCCGATATCTGGGTTATGGATAATGTGACCCTCCTCAGCCTGGTCTGATGAGCAACCAGCTTCTCCAGCAACCCTCACAGCTTGACTTGTTCTCTCTTGTGGCCCTGCTGCCACAGCTGGATTTTCATTTGTGAGAGGAGCTGTTTCTTCCAAGGGTGCTGAAACTCCGTGGGTGTGGACAGCATGTACCCAGTTTGGCAATCCTCCGCACTTCACTGCTGTGTTCGTTACCAGTATCACCTGATAAGGACCTCGCCACCGAGCATCCAGGCAGCTCTTCCTCACGTGCGCACGGACAAGTACCCAATCTCACGGACACAAATCATGGAATAGATCACTTGAAGCTGGAACAGCGGCAGCCTGCACCTGCTGAGACACAGAACGGACCACATCAGCTAGTCCTTTGCAGTAGTCAAGGATTAAGTCATCAGTGATGTTTATCAAAGCTGTGGACGGTACTGCTGGCATCGCCCTCCCCATCAGGATCTCATGCGGGGAAAGACCCGTTCTTCTATCTGGGACACTGCGAATACTCATTAACACCAAAGGCAATGCATCAGGCCATTTCAAAGATGTAGACAAACACACTTTTGCCATCCGTGCCTTTAAAGGTCCATTTATCTGCTTCACTATTCCAGAAGCCTCTGGTCGATAGCTACAATGGAATCTCTGATCAACATTTAGGGCGGCACAAAGCAACTTCATGATCTCGCTGTGGAAGTGCGTCCCCCCTATCCGACTCCAACGAGATTGGAAAACCGAACCTCGGTATCAGCTCCCTCAGTAGCAGCTTTGCCACTGTGAGGGTGTCACACCTTCTTGTTGGGTAAGCTTCGACCCACCGTGAGAAAACACACACCACCACTAAAATGTACCTCAATCCGTTGCACTTAGGCATCTCGATAAAGTCTAATTGCATCCTATTCAAAGGCCCTCCCGACCTCCCAATGTGACTCAGTGTAACCACAGTCTTCTTTCCAGCATTCATCTGTTGACAAGTAACACATCTCTGACACACTGCTTCAGCAACCGTCCGAAACCGTGAGTTGTACCACATCTGTCTGAACACTCACACCATTGCATCCCTTACAAGATGCACAGCACCATGAATCTGCCTCTCCATCGAGCTCAACAAGTCATCTGGTAATACAGCTCAACCATCATTTGAAACCCAAATGTCAATGTCTCTCTTCTCACAGCCTGATTTGACCCATTCTTCCTTTTCCTGCTCTGAGACCTCTTCCTGCATGCGCTTGAGTTCATCCCTAGTGTCTGCCATAGCTAACATCATGTTGAGCTCGGTTCTCTCTTGGTTCTTTCCTGTGTAACCTCCAGTAAATATACACCCTTGTTCAGCACAAAAACATACAACTTCATCCGCATATCTATTACCTAGAGAAACAAAATCAGTTCCCTGTCCATGCGCGGCACATTTCACTACAGCAATTTCTTTTGGACATTGCAAAGCTTCCAGTAGTTGTCTCACGTATTCCCCATTCCTGATAGGTGAATCAGATGATGTCATATAATCCCTCTTAGACCATAGCTGTCCAAAGTCATGAACCACACCAAACCCTTTCTGGCTATCGGTGTAAAAAGTGATCTGATTTGCTGCCAAACAGGCGTGAGTCAAAGCAATGATTTTGGCCACTTGTGCAGAGTATACTCCCTCTAAACAAGCAGCTTCAACCACTCCTGTAATGGTACATACTGCAAATGCTGCTCTCAACTGACCAACGTTGTCTCTTAAGCATGAACCATCAACAAAGAAAATTTCATCAGGGTCAGGCAGAGGTTCATCAACAATGTCAGTTCTCAGCTTGGTGCAAAGTTCAGTCAGATCGAGACAGTCATGGTCCTCGCAATCTTCATCATCTGCATTTTGCAAAGGCATAAGTGTAGCAGGGTTTAAAACAGAACACCTTTTCAGAGTCATATTCTCTGCAGCAAGGATAACTTGCTCATAGCGTGTGAGTCTGTTGTTTGTCAAGTGCTGTGTTTTAGTCCTCGTGATCAACAGTTTAGCAGAATGCGGAACGTACACATTCAAAGGGTGACCCATGACAATGCTTTCACATCTCTCAATGCTGACACCTGTTGCAGCAACAGATTTAAGACATCCGGGCAACGCTGAAGCTACTGGATCTAAAGTAGCTGAGAAATAGGCAACTGGTCTACGGACACTTCCATGACTCTGAGTCAGGACTGATAATGCTCAACCTTCTCTCTCTCAACAGAACAATGAAAAAGGCTTGTTGTAGTCAGGCATTCACAGAGCAGGAGCACGACACATGCCCTCTCTCAACTTCAAGAATGAAACCAGACAATCAGGGTCCCATGGTACTGGATCACTTACATCCTGGCGAGTCAATTTCTGTAGAGGCTTCGCTTTCAGCAAGAAATTGGGAATCCATTGGCGACAATAGCCAACCATCCCCAAGAACATTCTGACCTCCCTCTGAGTGGTAGTTACAGCCATGTTCATGATCGCCTCAATCCGATCTGGTGACACCTTCCTCTTACCTTTCTCAATTTGATGACCCAAATACTGTACCTCGCTCATACAGTACTGCAATGTGTCCATTCTCTGCCAAATGATTCAGTAGAGCAATCGTATCAATCCCGCTGGCGTCCTCAGTTTCCGACGCAACAAGGAGGTTGTCAATGTATTGTACAAGAACAGAGTTCTGGGGCAACACAAGTCTCTCCAAATTCTTTTTTAATATCTTATTAAAGATCAATGGACTCTCTGTATACCCTTGAGGGATACGACACCACGTTAACACACGGTCTTCCAGCCAGGAGGCAAACAAAAATTGGCTTTCCTCGTGAAGAGGTATCGAGAAGAATGCTTGACACAAGTCTATCACAGTAAACCACTCGGCTTGGCATAGAATCTAGAATAGTATCACCAATGGATTCGGTACCACTGGACAATATGATCAATCAATCAATCAAAGACATTTATAGAGCGCACTACTTACCCGTAGGGTCTCAAGGCGCTGGGGGAAGGGGGTTGCCGTTACTGCTCGAACAGCCAGGTCTTCAGCTTCTTCCTGAAGGAGAGGTGGTCTTGGGTCAGGCGCAGGTTGGACGGGAGGGAGTTCCAGGTCTTGGCGGCCAGGTAGGAGAAGGATCTTCCTCCTGTAGTCGCTCTTCGGATGCGGGGGACGGCGGCGAGGGCGTGGTTGGCTGATCGGAGGTGGCGTTTGGGAGCGTAGAAGTTGATTCGGCTGTTGAGGTAGCTCGGGCCTTGGTCGTGTAGGGCTTTGTGTGCGTGGGTGAGGAGGCGGAAGGTGATTCTTTTGTTGACGGGGAGCCAGTGAAGGTCTCTCAGATGTCCGGAGATGTGGCTGGTTCGTGGGATGTCGAGGATGAGTCTGGCTGAGGCGTTCTGGATCCGCTGGAGTCTCTTCTGGAGCTTGGCGGTGGTACCGGCGTAGAGGGCGTTGCCGTAGTCCAGTCGGCTAGTGACGAGGGCCTGGGTGACGGTCTTCCTGGTCTCGGTGGGGATCCACCAGAAGATCTTCTGTAGCATGCGTAGGATGTTGAAGCACGCCGAGGAGACGTTGTTGACTTGCCTGGTCATGGAGAGGGAGGAGTCCAAGATGAAGCCCAGGTTGCGTGCATGGTCTGTCGGTTTGGGTGTGGTGCCCAGGGCGGGAGGCCACCAGGAGTCGTCCCAGGCGGAGGGTGAAGAGCCCAGGATGAGGACCTCCGTCTTGTCCGAGTTCAGTTTCAGGCGGCTGGTCGTCATCCACTCGGCTACCTCTTTCATCCCTTCGTGCAGGTTAGCTCTGGCGGCGGCGGGGTCGTTGGTCAGGGAGAGGATCAGCTGGGTGTCGTCGGCGTAGGAGATTATGTTGAGGTTGTGTTGGCGTGCGATGGCCGCGAGGGGGCTCATGTAGACGTTGAAGAGGGTGGGGCTCAGTGAGGATCCTTGAGGGACGCCGCAGATGACTTCGGTGGCCTCTGACTTGTACGGTGGTAGGCGGACTCTCTGTGTTCTTCCGTCAAGGAAGGAGATGATCCATTCCAGCGCCTTGTCCAGGATACCGACGTTGCTGAGGCGCTGTACTAGGGTGCGGTGGCAGACAGTGTCGAATGCCGCGGAGAGGTCTAGGAGGATGAGGGCCGCTGTTTCTCCGTTGTCCATCAGGGCTCGGATGTCATCGGTGGCGGCGATGAGGGCGGTCTCGGTGCTGTGATTGGCTCGGAAGCCGGACTGTGAGGGGTCGAGGGATCCATTCGTCTCGAGGAAGGCGGCCATCTGCTTGTTGACGGTCTTCTCGATGACTTTGGCAGGAAATGGGAGGAGCGAGATGGGGCGGTAATTCTTGAGTTCGGTAGGGTCCGCAGTGGGTTTCTTGAGTAGAGCGCTGAGTTCGGCGTGCTTCCAGCTCTCAGGGAAGGTGGCGGTGTCGAAGGATGTGTTGATGATGTCTCGCAGGTGGGGTGCGATGACAGCGTCGGCCTTGTTGAAGACGTGGTGAGGGCAGGGGTCGGTCGGTGATCCGGAGTGGATGGAGTTCATCGTGCGAATGGTGTCTTCGGTGCTGATCGGGGTCCAGGCGTGGAGGGTGGTGGTGGGGGGTGGTTGTTCGGTCTTGGTGTGCGTTGGTTGGTTGTTGAAGCTGTTGTGTATGTCCGCGATCTTGTTGTGGAAGTATGAAGCGAGGGAGTTGCAGAGGTCTTGCGATGGGGTGATGTCGTTGTTTCCTGCGCTGGGGTTGGATAGCTCTTTCACGATGTTGAAGAGTTCCTTGCAGTTGTGTGCGTTGTTGTCCAGCCGGTCCTTGAACAACAATTGTGTTGACCTTTCGCAGGTCTTGCACGATTCTGAATTTCCTGCTTGGTTTCTGTAATTCCATAATGGGTGAGTTGCATGGACTGCCCATCATCTCCTTCAGAATTCCCTGCACAATCATGGAGCCGATTACAGGTTTAATCCCTGCGATCGTTTCTTTTTTTTTTAAAAATATTTTTATTGACTTACTTTTTTTTCCTTTTACATATACACAGCCCCCCACCCCGTCCCCCACCCCCCACCCCCCACCCCTACAAATTAACCCATACCCGGACAAAGACACAACTTTTAACTTGTGTAATTCATCAAAACACCCCGATAGGTTCAATGGTGCAGAGCAGTTACATTTATATACAATATAATACAAATAAACCAAAAATCAATATTTCCTACTTGGCTAACTTTTTTTTTTTTGTTTCTTTCCCTTATTGGTATCAATCCATTCTAAGTATGATTGTGTATCCATTGCAACAGTGGATCCCAAATCATCAAACCAATTGTACGTTTGTTATGCCCTTTTCTTTTATATATTGCCATCTCCAGGCTGCATGTTGCTAATAAACGGGCCCTCCATTGCTGAAAAGCCGGTGGATTTGGGTCTAGCCAGGCTGAAGCTATACACAACCTATAGACGGCCATGGCCACAAAGATCAGTCCTTGCATATATTTCGGCCGGATAACATTCGCTGTGCCCAACAGTATTTCCTCGGTTGTGATACCAATTCTTGTTTTAAATATTTCTGATAAAAAGTTGGAGATTTCTGCTATCAAACTTGACAATGCATTTCAAGAGGCAAATATATGCACGCCATCAGCCTCCGACAGTGTGCATCGTGGACATGTTGTACCCTTTCCAGTCCCCCATTTTTCTATCTTATTCGGGGTATAATACAATGAAAAAAAAGTTATATAATATTGGGCTTGTAATTTTATTGACATAAAGTAGGTCTGTGACAGTTCATAGGATCGTAGGGGGATTTGGGGCAATACTGCTAGTTTAGTCTGCCAATTGGCCATCTGTTTGTCCATGTCATCTGGACACAGCGAGTTCAGAGATTCCTAAATCTCGCCAATGGTTAAAACAGATCTTTTACGTATATTCTCTATAATTTGAATTGCTTGGAATTTTACCCTACCCCCCCCCCCCCCTTTTTTTCGTCAAAAAATCTCTCACCTGCAGAAATTTGAAGAAATCCCTGTGGCTCAGATCAAACTCGTTATGTAATTCCTCAAAGCTCTTCAACCCATTTGACGCGTAGAAACAGCCCAGCTGAACAATCCCTGCCTGTGTCCACCGATCCATACAACTGTCTCTGAAAATCTCTGGAAGGTCCTCATTTTTAAATATAGGGGATAATGTGAGTATCGTCCAAGTCCCAGTAGTTTTCGAACATTACCCCAAACTTTGTATATGCCAGAAATAGTCTTAAATTTGACCTTCTTAAAGTAGTTGTCATTAATATGTCGCCAGAGACAGCCTTCACAGCCCCTTCCCAATATAAGTTCTTGTGGAATAGGTATATTATCGCTATCAGGCCTTATAGAGATGAGTGCTGTACAATATCTTAATACAGTGGCACAATAGTACAGTTTAAAATTGGGCATTGCCAATCCCCCTACCCTGTGATCGTTTCTGGTGACAAATTGTACTGTGGTGTTCTCGGGAACTCAACATTGTGCTTAATCTGGATCTTAACTGGCTCGACACCTTTGATTAACCCAATCTCTTCTCCCGTGAAATTCCACACATCCAATGAAACAGAGTCTCTTAAGTCAAGTGGAAGCTCCTCCACTGTCAGCACAGTGTACATCTCTATGCACAAATTCTGGTTCGCAACCTTAAATGTGGCATCATCGTCTTTTGTCTGTAACTCTGTAACTCCACTCCCTTGGGCGTGCAATATATAGTGCAATTCAACAAAAGATCTCGTCCTAACAGGCAGACTGGACTTGAGTCGCACACCACAAACTGGTTTTGATCTCGAAAGGTTCCTATTCTTACAGGAATCAGCTCAGTTAATGGGTTTGTCATTTTATTGTTTGCCACTCCTACAACTTGGATTGATTTTCCCGAGAGGGGTAGGTTGGGAACTACTGCAGATCTTATAGTAGAACGGGTAGCACCAGTGTCAACCAAAAAGGTGGTAGGATGACCGTCAACATCCGCCTCTACAACCGATCCCCTCTGGTCTGCCTCTAAGACTGGCCCAAGAGTGTAGTCTTCCTCCCCCCTCAGGCACTGTCATTTCAACGGGTCTGAGCTGTACTCATCAAAGTTCTCGAAAAGGGGCATCTACTTGTACGTCCGATTTCCCTGTGGAATTCTCGGAGCTTGCGGGACTTGGACCTGCGGGGCCATAGGCCCCCCTAGCATGGATCTAGGTCTCGTTACTGTATTGACAGCTTCAGGTACCCGCACTGGTAAACAGTCATAATATCGAATAAAAAATATCGACTGGACAGAATATCGAGTTTTAAATATAGAATGGACAGAATATCGAATTGCCAAAATATAGTGGTGAAGAATATCGAAAATCAGGTAAGAAATATCGATTTACATACTATCGAAGTAAGTAATATCGACAGTCATAATATAGTTGTTAAAAATATCGAATTTTTTTATAGTGTTTTAAGTGTTAGTATATGTGTTAAAAGTATGTATTAATTTTGGAATGTATGTTTGAATATTTTTAAAGTAATGAATTTTATGCTATTTAATTGTTTTGTAATTTAATTCCGTAGCGGGTTGTGGGTTTATAGGGGATTAGGGTGGGAAGTAATTTAATTATAGTACATTTTGGTGCCGATTCCGATCCGGTAAAAAAAATTACCGTACGACTCGTATCCGTATTTTTTTACGTACTAATCGTACAAGTCCCGTACAAACGGCGAAGTACGATTCGTACGTGAAAAATACATACGAGTCGCTTCGGGAAAAGTCTACGAGACGTCCCCGGACAGTTTTACATACAAATCGTAAAACTGAAGTCCGAGCGCGCAAGTACGATCCGTACCGCCCGTCCGAAAACACAAGTGCATGGAAAAGGCCCCGTACGGAGCGAACTTTGTACGACCCCTACCCCGAGTACACTTGTGCCCGGGGTACGAGTCGTACGGCCCCCCCAGCCTCCCCCCTCCCGTGTACGTCCGCACCGTACCCCCACCCCCTGTATGTCCGCACTGTACCCCCACCCCCGTATGTATGGACCGTAGCCCCCACCCCCGTATGTACGGACCGTACATACGCGAGGATTGGAGTACGCCTGGGGTACGGTGTGGACATACGCGGGTGGGGGGTACGGTCCGTACATGCGGGGGGTGGGGGGTACGGTGCGGACATACGGGGGTGGGGGGTACGGTGCGGACATACGGGGGTGGGGGGTACGGTCCGTACATACGAGGGTGGGGGGTACGGTGCGGCCATACGGGGGTGGGGGGTACGGTCCGTACATACGGGGGTGGGGGGTACGGTGCGGACATACGGGGTTGGGGGGTACGGTGCGGACATACGCACCGTGCATACACACTGTTGGCCTATGTACGGTGCGTAGCCCAACAGCGAGTATGTACGCACCATACATATGCAATGTTGGGGTACGCACCGTACATGATGACACGTACGATGTGGGCGATGGCGCGTACGTCGCGTACCGGGCCCCCTTTTCGTCGTGCATCGCAGCGTACTTAGCTTTTCCGGCACTTTTTGGCTCCCGTAAAAATATAGTCGTGCGGAGTGCCGTAGGTACGAATCGTACTTGCTGGTCCGTAAAACGCTGCCTGACTCCGTGCGGACATCGCGTACGCCCTGTCCAGGATCAGAATTGTATACATTTTTTAGTCATACGGTGTTTTTTACGATTCGTACGGAAATGGTATTTCTGTACGAATTGTACTTGCTGGTTTGTAAGGTGCAATTCCCGGGTACGAGTCGTACGGAGAAAACGCTCCGTACGACCATTCGTACCCGGGTTTTACAGGATTGGAATCGGCACCTAAATAATAATTTTTAGGAATTATTAATTATTTTTAATTTAATTTTGCGTTTTACTTCTGTAGCGGGTTGTGGGTTTATAGGGGAATAGGGTGGGAAGTAATTTAATTGTTATTAAGTAATTATTGATTGGTATTGAAAATTAATTGGTTGTTGATTAATTATTAATTGGTAAATAATTTGTATTAATTGGTAATTATTTGTTTTAATTGTTTAATTGTTAATTATGTTAATTGTATTAATTTATTATTTGTAGCGGGTTGTGGCTTTATAGGGGAATATGGTGGGAAGTAATTTAATTGTAAATAATTAATTATTGAAATAATGTTAGTATATTGATAATTAATTAATGTATTAATTAATTATTAATAGGTATTATTTGTATTTAATAATTGTTGGTATTGGAAATTAATTGGTTGTTAATTAATTATTAATAGGTAAAAAATATATTTGTATTTATAATTAATTAATTATAAAATATTGTGTGATTGGTAATTAATTTTAATACTTTTTTTGGTATTAATAATTAATTTATTTTTAATAAAATATAAAATTATTATTTTCCCTACCACTGCACTCACTGGAGTGGGAATATTAATTTTTACCCCTACGCTATCCAATGCTTTCCCTGCTATTGCTCTCACTGGAGTGGGAATAATAATTTTTACCCCTACGCTATCCAACGCTTTCCCTACTGTTGCACTCTTTGGAGTGGGAATAGTAATTTTTACCCCTATGCTATCCAACGCTTTCCCTACTGTTGCACTCACTGGAGTGGGAATAGTAAATTTTACCCTCCCGCTATCCAATGCTTTCCCTACTGTTGCACTCTCTGGAGTGGGAATAGTAATTTTTACCCCTACGCTATCCAACGCTTTCCCTACTGTTGCACTCTTTGGAGTGGGAATAGTAAATTTTACCTCTACGCCATCTGACGTTTTCCCTACTGTTGCACTCACTGGAGTGGGAATAGTAAATTTTGCCCTCCCGCTATCCAACGCTTTCCCTACAGTTGCACTCTCTGGAGTGGGAATAGTAATTTTTACCCTTACGCTATCCAACACTTTCCCTACTGTTGCACTCTCTGGAGTGGGAATAGTAATTTTTACCCCTACTCTATCCAATGCTTTCCCTACTGTTGCACTCTTTGGAGTGGGAATAGTATTTTTTACCCCTATGCTATCCAACGCTTTCCCTACTGTTGCACTCACTGCAGTGGGAATAGTAAATTTTACCCTCCCGCTATCCAACGCTTTCCCTACTGTTGCACTCTCTGGAGTGGGAATAGTAATTTTTACCCCTACGCTATCCAATGCTTTCCCTATTATTGCACTCTCTGGAGTGGGAATAGTAATTTTTACCCTCCCGCTATCCAACGCTTTCGCTACTGTTGAACTCTCTGGAGTGGGAATAGTAATTTTTACCCTCCCGCTATCCAACGCTTTCCCTACTATTGCACTTACTGGAGTGGTAATAGTAAATTTTACCCACCCGCTATCCTGCGCAAAAAATATTGAATATTTTTAATTAATATTACGTTAATATATATGTATTACTTTTTTTTTTTACTTCCATGAATTATTTATTAATTTTAAAGTTATTTAAGTATTTTTAAGTATGTTTTAGTTAATTATATGTATTATTTCATTAATTTGACATTACTTTTAATACATTTAAAAAATTTGATATTTTGAGCAACTATATTTTTTACAACGATATTTTGGATTCTATATTTTTGTACTTACCTGTTTGTAGATAGGTATTCGATATTTTGGCATTCTATATTTTTTTATCGATATTTTAGCAAGTCGATATTCTCCTTCTCGATATTTCGTCAGCAGGGCCGGACCGACTACCGGGCGTTTTGGAATGCTGCTGAGCTGGGGGTTGATTTTGTTGATGGGGACCTGCGTGTACTGAACGAAATTCGTTTTGCTTTAATTATTTCGAAGTACACGCAGGTCTCCATGAACGAAATCAGCCCCCACCGCAGTGAAATCAGCCCCCTGCTCGGCAGAATTCCAAAACACCCGGTAGTCAGTCCAGCCCTGTTTGTCAGTGATCCACCTGCACTATCTCTTCCTCTTGTTGCACCTGATTGGCTGGATTTAAGCTACAATCGCCCTTCCAATGCGACAAAGGTGACATGCAGTGGTCTTCTTCAGTGTTGCCACATCAATCCTTGTCTTGGGGTCTATAGGTTTCCCTTTCCCTTGACCCAGCGCATTCTGATTCCCTCCTTGATTGTTTCCCTGTCTTCTCCCTAGTGTCCCTCCATTTGATTGTGTCTGGAGTTCCCTATCAGCTGTCTGCATTTGAACTAGCATCAACTTATCCTTAAGTTTATTGTGTTTCAAATCCACTTCATCGCTGCAGTACCTGGCATACCGCAGTATTTCATCCACTGACTTGTTTTGCCAGCAGATCAGAGGTTGCTGGATCATGAAGCTATTTTCTGGTCTCAGACCCAAAACGAACTTGGAGACAAACTGTCCCATGTCTTTGGGGTCTAAGCTATCTAGCCCACTATACTGCTTGAAGGCTTGTAGGAGCCTTTCGTAGTATTCATGGACGGATTCTCTCGGTCTATCTTGACCCAATCAATATCTTGTGGTGAAATCTTGGACGTCAGCCGTTCTGTACTTCTCGTGAAGGGTAATTCTCCACTCCTATTATTCCTCCTCCCGGAGACGGTGCCTCTCCTATACTTCTCTTAGTTCTTTTCTTTTTTGGACCATCTTTCCTCCCACTTATCAAGCATGCTTCATGCATGTATCCCTATTATCAATTCTCGAATGTGAGCTTTAAACCCTGTGACTCTCTTCTCTTCCAATTCCTGATCACTGTACTGCAACCTGTGGCTTCCCTGTAACATCTTCATTTTGGACAGATCCACCTCATACCTTTTTGCCAGTTCAGTCAATTTTTTGTGTGCTAACCTTGCCTTGCGAGTCACATGCTTCGCTACAAACAGTAACTCATCTGGCTCATAAAGTTCCACTCTTTCCAAAGCCAGGTTCCCACTAACTATCTCATCCACTTCGGCTTTCAACCTCACCACGTCCAACGTCTTTACCCTTATAGCAACCTTCAGGGTCCCACGACTCGATGCGCCACTCGACTCTTCGTTCTCACTGCTTTGATCTCCGTATCGGTTCTTTTTTTACTACATTCTTAAGGACTGGTCAACCTCCTGGATACTCTCGATACCAATCTCCTGCCATTCTGTCACACTGATTTCTTACTGGTGGTTCCCACATTCTTAGATCTGATCTTGACTCGGCCAAGGACTTTGGTCTCACTGGTCTCACATCCACCTGTCCTCTAGAGGAGTCTGCAGTGGCTGGCAATGGCGTACTCGATTCTATAGGCCTCAGGAGGTGAGCTACTCCACTCACCATGCCATTCCCTCCAGAGCTAATCCCTTCTCCTACTGCTGACTGCACCAAACTCCCATTCATCACCTGATCCGAATCATAAACAGACACTATGGTGCCGATTACGATCCGGTAAAAAAATTCCTCGTACGACTCGTATCCGGTCTTTTTACCGTACGAATCGTACAAGTGCCGTACAAACTGTCAATTATGATTCGCATGGGAAAAAGACCATACGAATCGCATTGGGAATAATTCCCCACACGTCATCGGGTCGGAAAATGTGTCCGACACGTCCCCGGACGATTTACCGTACAAATGTGAAAAGTGAAGTCCGACCGCGGAATCACGATCCATCCCGTGCGTCCGATGTTACAACCGTATGGAAAAAACACCGTCCGCACCGAACACCCATAGCAACCATGGAGACATGTGCCCGCATACGCGCCGACCCCCCCAGCCCCCGTACGTTCGAGTCGAACCCCCCGTGTATGTACACCCCCACCCGTGTATGTACACCCGTGTACGTACAAGTCGAACCCCCGTGTATGTACACCCCCACCTGTGTATGTACACCCGTGTACGTGTCGTACCCCCGTGTATGTACACCCGTGTACGTTCGAGTCGTACCCCCACCCGTGTATGTACACCCGTGTACGTGTCGTACCCCCCCATGTATGTACACCCGTGTACGTTCGAGTCGTACCCCCACCCGTGTATGTACACCCGTGTACGTTCGAGTCGTACCCCCACCCGTGTATGTACACCCGTGTACGTCTCGTACCCCCCGTGTATGTACACCCGTGTATGTGTCGTACCCCTCGTGTATGTACACCCGTGTACGTTCGAGTCGTACCCCCACCCGTGTATGTACACCCGTGTATGTTCGAGTCGTACCCCCACCCGTGTATGTACACCTGTGTACGTCTCGTACCCCCGTGTATGTACACCCGTGTACGTGTCGTACCCCCCGTGTATGTACACCCGTGTACGTTCGAGTCGTACCCCCACCCGTGTATGTACACCCATGTACGTTCGAGTCATACCCCCACCCGTGTATGTACACCTGTGTACGTCTCGTACCCCCGTGTATGTACACCCGTGTACGTTCGAGTCGTACCCCCACCCGTGTATGTACACCCGTGTATGTCTCGTACCCCCCGTGTATGTACACCCGTGTACGTTCGAGTCGTACCCCCACCCGTGTATGTACACCTGTGTACGTCTCGTACCCCCGTGTATGTACACCCGTGTACGTTTCGTACCCCCGTGTATGTACACCCGTGTACATTCGAGTCGTACCCCCACCCGTGTATGTACTCCCGTGTGTGTTCGAGTCATACCCCCACCCGTGTATGTACACCCGTGTATGTGTCGTACCCCCGTGTATGTACACCCGTGTACGTTCGAGTCGTACCCCCACCCGTGTATGTACACCCGTGTACGTCTCGTACCCCCGTGTATGTACACCTGTGTACGTTCGAGTCTTAGCCCCACCCGTGTATGTACACCCATGTACGTGTCATACCCCCCGTGTGCGTTCGAGTCGTACCCCGACCCGTGTATGTACACCCGTGTACGTTCGAGTCATACTCCCACCCGTGTATGTACACCCATGTATGTGTCGTACCCCCCGTGTATGTACACCCGTGTACGTTCGAGTCGTACCCCCACCCGTGTATGTACACCCGTGTACGTCTCGTACCCCCGTGTATTTACACCCGTGTACGTTCGAGTCGTACCCCCACCCGTGTATGTACACCCGTGTACGTGTCGTACCCCCCGTGTATGTACACCCGTGTACGTTCGAGTCGTACCCCCACCCGTGTATGTACACCCGTGTACGTTTGAGTCATACCCCCACCCGTGTATGTACACCTGTGTACGTTCGAGTCGTACCCCCACCCGTGTACGTATGGAGCGTACCCCCCACCCCAACAGTGTAAGTACGACCCGTACCCTCACCCGCGTACGTATGGAGCGTACACCCCACCCCAACAGTGTAAGTACAACCCATACCCTCACCCGCGTACGTATGGAGCGTACCCCCCACCCCAACAGTGTATGTATGAGCCCTACCCTCACCCGCGTATGTATGGAGCATACCTCCACCCCAACCGTGTATGTACGACCCGTACCCTCACCCGCGTATGTATGGAGCGTACCCCCACCCCAACCGTGTATGTACGGACCCTACCCCCACCCCAACCTTGTATGTACGACGCGTACCCCCACCCGCGTATGCATGGAGCGTACCCCCACCCCAACATTCCAAGTACGGAGCGCACCCCAGGCCCCAACATCACCACCTTCACACAACATCACGCATGTACGAGTCGTACCAAGCCAGACACAAGGACAGCACTGTACAACAAAATGGCCCATGTACACACCGTACACATGCTAAAAATGCACGTACACAACCAGGACAAAGCAAAACAACACAAGAATACACCATTCGAATGGCACAAAGCCACAAAACATGTCCAACAACCACTAAAACAACACATTCACTGACCTGCAACTGCCAAAAACCAAAACAGAGGCCCAAAACACAACCACTCCTTATAACACACCCACCCAAAGTTCAAACACAGCCACACCCACCAATGGACCAATAAAAAGGGCCCACACACACAAACCATGAGCCTTTGCAACAGACTCACTGCTGCCAGACCCCACAGACAACCTACAGCACCATACTAGAACCTTGACTACACCTTACACTTGCACACCTTCACACACACACCTTCACAAACACACCCTCATCACATTCACACACACACCTGCACAACCACACCCACACACCCACAACCATCCACACACACACACCCCCACCATCCACACCCACACCCCTCACCATGCCCACTAACAAGAATCCAAAGTTCACTAGCCGAGAGTTGGAGGTCCTTGTCGATGAAATCCTCAGAGTCGAGCCACACCTCTTTGGAACATTGGTCAGACAGACCAGCATTTCCGAAAAAACAGCCATGTGGCAGACGATCGTCGATGCTGTGAATGCTGTTGCGGACACCAGAAGGACCAGGCATGAATGCCAAGCCAGGTGGTACAATCTGCGGAGGAGGGTCCGAGCCAAAATGACCGACGACCACAACCAGGCCAACGTCACTGGAGGAGGGCCGCCCCGCAGACCCGTACACTACCATCCCTGGGAGGAGAGGGTGATGGCC